>NC_086449.1:63114025-63724525 GCF_028390025.1 Pseudophryne corroboree | reverse complement strand
ACACCCATTTCCTGTCAATCACACTACAATCGCCGGAGAGATGAAAAAGCCATGAGTAAAAATACTATCTTCATAGCTAAATTACTTGGCGCAGTCGCAGTGCGGATATTGCGCATGCGCACTAAGCGGAAAATCACTGCGATGCGAAGAAATTTACCGTGCGAACGACTCGGAATGAGGGCCATAGTAAAGAAGCCTCTTTGTTATCCATCACAAGAAGCAAATCAAATAAGTTATTTACACATATATTATATTACATTGTTCTTATGCCAGCACAGCTATTATATATTTGGTGCCACAGTAACTAAACAGGAAAGGAGAACAGTGTTATTGCGAGGCTGGACATGACAGGGCAGAAAGTAGCCAGTGGTGATACAGTATGTATCAGAGATGGGTCAATCTGCTGAAAAGCTCTTAGAAGTATGAATTTCAGTAGACTGTATTTGGATTCATGTTTTTCTGTAAAATGTATGGTGTTATTGAGTGTAGCTGGTGTTAGAAAGTGTTCAGTGAATTTAAATAAACATATTAATGTGTCCACAGCAAGAAATACACAGATTCTAAAATGTTGTTGCTTTGATGTAGCATATAGATAATCATTTATAAGATATTATTCTGTTAATGTACATGTGATAGAAAAAAAATCTAAAGTAAAAAATGAGGGTCCATTCAGAAATAGTAAAATGTAGAAATATATGTAGGTTTGACGCTTCCATTTTTTTAGATGTTGGATTGCCAGAAATAGGCAAACTTTCCTCAGTTTTCGGTTCATTATACAGTCAGTAACATAATTATATTTTTTGTGAGCAGTCTACTTTATAAATACAGTACAATAGTCTTGTATTAGAAAATAGCAGAACAGTGAAAACGTTGCAGCCAAGCTGTAAAAACAAAGATGCTAAGTCTTTAAATGCTGCAAAAAGAAATAGGTGTAAGTGAATCAGCCCTGGCACACCTACTGATTATATGTATTCATGACAAAATATAAAGTAAGAGGGGGAAAACCACATACCATAGCCAATAACAGTCCAAACACTCTCACGGGCAGAGTAATAATTATGGAGAAGTAATACTATAATACGGGATGCGTTCAGCATCTCCTTACACTAAATACTGTTTACTGTCTGCACATCAATAAATCCACTTGAAGGAACAATTCATATTTTCCAGTTTTCTTTAAGGATACATAAAAAAAATGCAAATGCACATGCAACACGATGGCACTGTGTGACCAAGTATACAGACACCTACTCACATGTACTAAAGCCATTTAATACATAATATAATAAGCCACCATACAGCATGTTACCCCTTTTTGTGTAGGATTCCTACAGGATGTAAAGATGGTAATAAGCACTTCAAAGCCACAATGCCCCAATCACATTAGACACAGCTGGAAGATCCAACAGTCAGCAAAAATGACAGATATTGCTGATCCAGGGGAGCTGGTCACGGTAGTACACTTGATGTGTATGTCCTGTCTAATGAGTCTGTGGCACACTATGCATATAGTCCTTTATATATAGTACATAAAACAGCTTCAAATAGTTACATAACAACCCTGCTAATTGTCTAAAATCTCTGTGAAGTTTTCAGAAAACCAGAAGTAACATGGCCGCCAAACCAGTACTGCAAGTATTCCAGTCAGCGTTCCAAGTGCTCCGAACAGAAAGTAATGTTGTTCCCATTCTCACACTGCATTCTAAATACTTAGGGGGTCATTCAGACCTGATCGCTCAATAGCATTTTTTGCAGTGCTGGGTTTCGGTCAGAACTGTGCATGCATAGACACTGCAATTTGCAGGCGCGTTACATGGGTACAAAGCGGATCATTGTAGGAAAAAAACTTTGATAATGCACTGTAGGGGGCGCCTAAATGACAATGGTTAACTCTCTAATAAAATCAAAATATTATAGGTTTTGGTACATCCCTTATAAATACTTGATTTCAGGCACAGATAGGTTTCTTTTATGTTCTTCTTCTGTGAGCCGGCTTTTGCAGTAGGACTCCAATCGGCAATATCATATGTGGATAGAAGAATTAAAAGGCATCTAGTGTAATACAATTTTTTTATTATTCCGTCATGTAAAAAGATGTTTAAAACTCTTTTTTTGAAACATAAAACTCCAAGTAAAATTATCCCATAAAACAATGCACACAAAATATCTAAGGTGTTCTCCAGGCTGTATGTGCAAAAGTAAATAATTACCGGATAGTTTGAGGATAGAATTATCCCCAAACAAGGTTGTTCTTAATACCAGGCGACCTCCCGGGAAGCGGTGTACTGGACTCTCCGGCAATACTCCTTTCCACAATCATCAAAGAGACACCTTTGGATGCGCCGACGCGTTTCAGACCTCTCCGGGTCCTTCCTCAAGGCTAGTTCAAAGCGGATCATTGCTGTGTGATGGGTTTTATGAAGAATCCATTCGCACAGCCAATCGCAAGCAGATTGACAGGAAGAGGGCGTTTTTGGGTGGCAACTAAACATTTTCAGGGAGTGTTTGGAAAAATGCAGGCGTGTCCATATATTTGCAGGGAGGGTTCCTGACGTCAATTCCGGCCCTGAACAGTCTGAAGTGATCACAGCGGATGAGTAAGTCCTGGCCAACTCAGAAACTGCACAAAGTTTTTTTTTTGTACCGCTCGGCTGCACATGTGTTTGCACACTTGCACAGCAAAAATACACTCCCCTATGGGCGGCGACTATCTGCTTGCAGCAGCACAAAAAACCCTAGTTAGCGATCAGGTCTGAATTAGGCCCTTAAACAGGAAGTATATGCGGCCAATCATGCGTTCCTCACCATTCCTAGTACAGGAGGTGCAGGGTAGAGTATGTTAAAATGAACATAATACAGAAATACAGTGTTTTTTTTCTCCAAGTCATAGGGCAATCACAAACAAGTTGTTTTATATAAGAGCTTGGCTACACCACCACACCTTTGTGCAAAATTAACCCTTAGATGGTGCAAATTAGAGGAAGAATGATAAAGTCCCCATTTACATAATCCCAATATGGTACATTACTACTCTATGCCAATATTGTTTACAAGCCAGCATACAACTGCTATGGAATGGATCATGTTGTGCAGTAACTAACATTTGCAATTTAGAGGAATAATTATGTATTTTTTACCCAGAGAGGCACTGGCCACAGATACACAGAGGAATGGCACATTAGGTTTAAATGAAATATTTGTTTTCTACACAGGGCTGTGGTATCGGCAGCTCCCACACACCGCTGTGGTTTAGCCTTATGGGATCAACCATTTGAATTTGCTTCCAGTATTAGCATTGAAAGCCCTAAAAAATTAACAATTGTCGCAGTAAGGAGTTTACCTATAAATCTGGCATTGGAAATGTACAGCGGATGAAATGTAGTACATAGGGGTTGTGTTCTAATCCTACTTTTTCAGATTTCAGATGCCATTAGTGGTTTATCTGTATGGGCATAAAACAAGTTCTTCTTGTTGTACAAGGCAGTGGGACTGTATAATGATATAATTCCCCAACCTGGTATGGTTGCTGGGAAAGAGGAAGAGATTAGCAGGGACAAGCTTTGCAATAGATATCACTTGCCTCCTTAATACACATAGGGCAAGATGTGTGAAAGTGTGCTGTGGTTCCCGCTGACCACAGCGCACCTTAAGGCAGCATTTATCGCTGCATCCATATGTATGACTGGCGTGTTAATGCCGTATGCCCTGGCCACCGCGCGCCCCCGCCACTTACCGCTTCCCTGCAGTACTGGACGGGAGACGAAGAGCAGAGGCAATGTATGATTGCCTCTGCTGTCACTTTTTGTCTCTTGTAGCTGCCGGGTGTAACGCCTCCCACAGGCAGGCGATGAGCGCAAAATGTGCACTCACTGAGTTTTTTTTTCCAACAAACTTTACTGTTCGTGGACAGTAATCTGCTGGTCCACAAACATCATAATGTATGCGCCGGGGGCCTCCTGCGGCACAGAGAGGAAGCAGGACAGAGGTGTGCATGCGCACAGACTGTGGCGCTGAACCCGGCAGAGCTGATGTGGCAGGTGCGCTACCGCGGGACAGGACAGGTAGGATAACGCACTCACACATCGGCGGGGGCCTTAATCATACATTGTGGTGGCTGCGGGCATATCACCACAATAATGTGGTGATACACCCCTGGACACATAATGCCCGTTAAGACGTTTTTTCATACATCACCCCCATTGCCTCATGAAAATGTTATAGTGGATGCTGAAAGTTCCATTATAACTTTCTAAGGTGTGTAAATGTTTTCCCTTTCTTTTGTTTCAGGCGTTCAGTTATACAGGTGGTTTACATTTATCTCATCTCTGCTCCGGATTTTTTTCCTGTTGTTTTTATTTCCAAATGCTTTTAATGAAATGGTGTGATCTGTCAGCCTTGTCAGTATGTCATTAAGTTTTTATACAATGTTCCTTTCTGAGAATAGAGTTAAACATATAAAGACAAATAGATCACTTTTACCACTATTATAATACACAAGTCAAGTTAACCTATAAACTCCTGTGAATTATACAGTATCTGCATGTTATCCATTGTAATTGTTGAAGTCTGGTACATAGTTATGGATGTTAGAAGTCACTTTGGATCTCCTTCCTGCCTTCTCATTGACTTTTATACTGTGCTCAGAGAAAATAACTCAGTACTCTGATAACCTAAAGTTGCAAGTTGGTGCAAGATTTACAGCTGGTTCCACTCTAAAAGAATTAAAATGACTCCAAGAAAAAAAGGTGTTGATTCTGTGTCCAACTGATTGCCATCAGAAACAGCATTGCTGTAACTATTCCTGTCATTTCCAATAGTGGTTAAATAGACTTTAATCTGTGGTACCCCATGTATAGTCACATATACATGGTTAATATTATTTATAGCACATTAATTGCCAGTTATTGATTTATGATTATGTGTATATGTACATCTACTGTCATTTATATATGATAAATCCATGTTCTCCACCTGGAAATAGTAACCATTTCTTACAATTGTTATAAAAGGATATAGAATGTAGAGAGCCTATTAAATCTTCCCTTAATATTTGCATTTAGTAATAATACTGGACTATGAAAGTGATGGTAAAACGTTTAGAAAAATAGATTACTTACATTTAAAAAGAAATAATTTGCGAATGAATCATCTCATTCATGAACGCATTGTGTTTAATTTTTGTATAATGTTATTTTACAGATTTTTCCAGTCAAACTTAATGTTAGCATTATAAACGTGTGCTGTCCAATAGGCACACAGACATTTATCCTCAGCGTTTATCTTCCCTGAGGGTCACAACAGAGGGTTGTATGACTTTCTTTCATTATACTGTGTGTATTTAGAACTTATATTGACAGTGCTTGTATAAACTGTTATTATATTAATGTGTGTGTTAATGTCAGGTTCTACTTAAACACAGTCCCAGCATGGGCAAAGTTGATGACTATTTCCCTTTTTTAAATGGTACTGAAGAGCCCGGTACAGACACTTCTGGAGCTTAAATCAGGAGGAATGGCTGTAGCTGTTTATGGTTGAGAGAGAAAAAGCCCACTACCACACTACCACCTAGAAAATCATTTTACTATAGGACCTCTCCCTATACCAGAGCATTGAGGACAGCATGTAGCAGTATTCCCTGATGCTGGATCCTCTTGTAGACTTAGGTGAAACCCATGGGGACTGTTAATGGAAGAAACAACCAAATTGCAGCCTGTGCTTATTGTTCCTGCTCACTTATCCCCTTTTTTCCTCCGATGCCATATAAAGTTGGTCAATTAACTCGATTTGATGGAATTATGGTAATAACTCCATTCAAAATGTAAATCTGAATGAAAAAAGTTTCTGTTTACATTGCAAGTACCAGATATACACCATCAGTCCCTCTAATGGTTTTGAAGGGGCTGCCCAGGGGATATAGTTATGTGACTGGTGGCCAGGAGACCGCCAGTCACAATATCTCCTTCTACATCCTGCCCCCTCACAATCCAAGACACCACACATAGTCCACGACACCTATAGAGTGGGAATAGAACCTGCCCACAGCGTGACGAGAGCACCAAGCCCGCAAGGGTCATGTTGCACTCTACCCCTGCCAGCTTTCAGCTGCTGGAATACCAGCATTGGTATGCTTACCGGCCATCTCCTGACTGCAGGTCACACATACCACACCTCTTCCCAGACCCAGATTGGTATATGAAAACATTATTTACAGAATATGGTACTACCAATGACATTAAAGGTAAACATCTTACTAGATATGTTGTTAATTGCTTCATTAAAACAGTGATATTAAATATAATTTTATTGTAATGCAAACGTCCCCAGCAAGGCAGAAACTGTGATGTTTATTTCACATTGGTGGTCATTCCGAGTCGTTCGCTCGGTAAATGTCATCGCATCGCAGCGATTTTCCGCTTAGTGCGCATGCGCAATGTCCGCACTGCGACTGCGCCAAGTAATTTTGCTATGAAGTTAGTATTTTTACTCACGGCTTTTTCATCGCTCAGGCGATCGTAGTGTGATTGACAGGAAATGGGTGGTACTGGGCGGAAACTGGCCGTTTTATGGGCGTGCGGGAAAAAACGCTACCGTTTCCGGAAAAAACGCAATAGTGGCTGGAGAAACGGGGGAGTGTCTGGGCGAACGCTGTGTGTGTTTGTGACGTCAAACCAGGAACGACAAGCACTGAACTGATCGCAGATGCCGAGTAAGTCTGAAGCTACTCTGAAACTGCTACAAAGTTTGTAATCGCAATATTGCGAATACATCGTTCGCAATTTTAAGATGCTAAGATTCACTGCCAGTAGGCGGCGGCTTAGCGTGAGCAACTCTGCTAAAATCGCCTTGTGAGCGAACAACTCGGAATGACCCCCATAGTGCTACGTAGTGCTCAATGCACCGCTGTAACCAAACCATGGTAGCACAATAGGTGAGAAAGCAGCTGTAAGCCTGACACACTTAGTCTACAAATACACAAACCTGGCAACAGAAAATGTTCACACAGAATCTCCTACCAGACATTTATATTATTACCTGTGAACCACACGGCTTCCAGCTTCCATTAGAATGAGCATGAAACTGTCACAGGAGACTCTGTATTACAGAACTGGCAGAGCCCTGGAAATGATGGCTGCATGCTCTATTTCATTGCTCTGTAGTTGGTTTTGTCTGAGTCCTACTCACTAGTGAAGTGGTCCCCAAATGCAGTCCTCAAGACACCCTACAGTACAGGTTTTAGGGATTTCCATATGTGGATTTCATTTATTTACTTACTTATTTATTTATTTAGACATATATTGTGCCTGAGGAGGAGGGTATCTATATGTTTCTGCAGGCAACGGCATAGTTTAACATGTGGTATAGGATGGCCTCCCAGCTCTTGTAGAACTACAAGGCACAGCAAGCATCACAGCTCCTTCTCTTCTCACAATAGACACTTGATAATGTACGCCCCTAGTCCCATGTGGCCCCTAATCTGACCCTGACTTTAGATGTCATAGAAAGTGACCACAATCCACATAGAAGTAATCAATAGTTGTAGTGTCAGGATCTATCATTGTACCAATCTCTGCTCTTCTGCTGTGATTATTTCTCACCTGTGATGTGCACTATGTCAGGTTCTGTCATTAAATGTGAACTATTATTAATATTTCTACATTGAAGGATCCATATGAGATGAACACGTCACTGATGTTTATAGTCTAATGTAATCCACATGAATAGAGTATTCATAATAAGCAATGCAGACCACACATGTGGGAAATGTTATTGATACATGTATGTAATGTAGAATCTCAATAAAAACTCATAAAATATAAGAATTTGTATAAAACATCATCCACGGAACTGAGTCACCCAAATATAGATTCTCTAAGTATATCACATTTTTATGTTCCTTTAGCTAGAATATTCAGCAGAGCAACAAAGAACTGTGAGATGCTATAACCAGAGTTTCCTATTTTTAAATAAAAATACTCCAACCCCACCACCAGTTTTATAACTAGGGTAGGGCAACTAGTAGAGATGAGCGCCTGAAATTTTTCGGGTTTTGTGTTTTGGTTTTGGGTTCGGTTCCGCGGCCGTGTTTTGGGTTCGACCGCGTTTTGGCAAAACCTCACCGAATTTTTTTTGTCGGATTCGGGTGTGTTTTGGATTCGGGTGGTTTTTTCAAAAAACCCTAAAAAACATCTTAAAACATTGAATTTGGGGGTCATTTTGATCCCATAGTATTATTAACCTCAATAACCATAATTAACACTCATTTTCAGTCTATTCTGAACACCTTATACCTCACAATATTATTTTTAGTCCTAAAATTTGCACCGAGGTCGCTGGATGACTAAGCTCAGCGACCCTAGTGGCCGACACAAACACCGGGCCCATCTAGGAGTGGCACTGCAGTGTCACGCAGGATGTCCCTTCCAAAAAACCCTCCCCAAACAGCACATGACGCAAAGAAAAAAAGAGGCGCAATGAGGTAGCTGTGTGAGTAAGATTAGCGACCCTAGTGGCCGACACAAACACCGGGCCCATCTAGGAGTGGCACTGCAGTGTCACGCAGGATGTCCCTTCCAAAAAACCCTCCCCAAACAGCACATGACGCAAAGAAAAAAAGAGGCGCAATGAGGTAGCTGACTGTGTGAGAAAGATAAGCGACCCTAGTGGCCGACACAAACACCGGGCCCATCTAGGAGTGGCACTGCAGTGTCACGCAGGATGTCCCTTCCAAAAAACCCTCCCCAAACAGCACATGACGCAAAGAAAAAAAGAGGCGCAATGAGGTAGCTGTGTGAGTAAGATTAGCGACCCTAGTGGCCGACACAAACACCTGGCCCATCTAGGAGTGGCACTGCAGTGTCACGCAGGATGTCCCTTCCAAAAAACCCTCCCCAAACAGCACATGACGCAAAGAAAAAAAGAGGCGCAATGAGGTAGCTGACTGTGTGAGAAAGATAAGCGACCCTAGTGGCCGACACAAACACCGGGCCCATCTAGGAGTGGCACTGCAGTGTCACGCAGGATGTCCCTTCCAAAAAACCCTCCCCAAACAGCACATGACGCAAAGAAAAAAAGAGGCGCAATGAGGTAGCTGACTGTGTGAGAAAGATAAGCGACCCTAGTGGCCGACACAAACACCGGGCCCATCTAGGAGTGGCACTGCAGTGTCACGCAGGATGTCCCTTCCAAAAAACCCTCCCCAAACAGCACATGAAGCAAAGAAAAATAAAAGAAAAAAGAGGTGCAAGATGGAATTGTCCTTGGGCCCTTCCCACCCACCCTTATGTTGTATAAACAAAACAGGACATGCACACTTTAACCAACCCATCATTTCAGTGACAGGGTCTGCCACACGACTGTGACTGAAATGACGGGTTGGTTTGGACCCCCACCAAAAAAGAAGCAATTAATCTCTCCTTGCACAAACTGGCTCTACAGAGGCAAGATGTCCACCTCATCATCATCCTCCGATATATCACCGTGTACATCCCCCTCCTCACAGATTATCAATTCGTCCCCACTGGAATCCACCATGTCAGCTCCCTGTGTACTTTGTGGAGGCAATTGCTGCTGGTCAATGTCTCCGCGGAGGAATTGATTATAATTCATTTTAATGAACATCATCTTCTCCACATTTTCTGGATGTAACCTCGTACGCCGATTGCTGACAAGGTGAGCGGCGGCACTAAACACTCTTTCGGAGTACACACTTGTGGGAGGGCAACTTAGGTAGAATAAAGCCAGTTTGTGCAAGGGCCTCCAAATTGCCTCTTTTTCCTGCCAGTATAAGTACGGACTGTGTGACGTGCCTACTTGGATGCGGTCACTCATATAATCCTCCACCATTCTATCAATGGTGAGAGAATCATATGCAGTGACAGTAGACGACATGTCCGTAATGGTTGTCAGGTCCTTCAGTCCGGACCAGATGTCAGCATCAGCAGTCGCTCCAGACTGCCCTGCATCACCGCCAGCGGGTGGGCTCGGAATTCGGATTTGGGATTTCGAAGAATGCACAGTTCTTTGCTGTGCTGCTTTTGCCAGCTTGAGTCTTTTCATTTTTCTAGCGAGAGGCTGAGTGCTTCCATCCTCATGTGAAGCTGAACCACTAGCCATGAACATAGGCCAGGGCCTCAGCCGTTCCTTGCCACTCCGTGTGGTAAATGGCATATTGGCAAGTTTACGCTTCTCCTCCGACAATTTTATTTTAGGTTTTGGAGTCCTTTTTTTTCTGATATTTGGTGTTTTGGATTTGACATGCTCTGTACTATGACATTGGGCATCGGCCTTGGCAGACGACGTTGCTGGCATTTCATCGTCTCGGCCATGACTAGTGGCAGCAGCTTCAGCACGAGGTGGAAGTGGATCTTGATCTTTCCCTAATTTTGGAACCTCAACTTTTTTGTTCTCCATATTTTATAGGCAGAACTAAAAGGCACCTCAGGTAAACAATGGAGATGGATGGATTGGATACTAGTATACAATTATGGACGGACTGCCACGGTTAGGTGGTATAAAAAAACCACGGTTAGGTGGTATATAATACAATTATGGATGGACGGACTGCCTGCCGAGTTCCGACACAGAGGTAGCCACAGCCGTGAACTACCGCACTGTACACTGGTTGATAAAGAGATAGTAGTATACTCGTAACAACTAGTATGACACTATGACGACGGTATAAAGAATGAAAAAAAAACCACGGTTAGGTGGTATATATTATAATAATAATACAATTATGGATGGACGGACTGCCTGCCGACTGCCGACACAGAGGTAGCCACAGCCGTGAACTACCGCACTGTACACTGGTTGATAAAGAGATAGTAGTATACTCGTAACAACTAGTATGACACTATGACGACGGTATAAAGAATGAAAAAAAAACCACGGTTAGGTGGTATATATTATAATAATAATACAATTATGGATGGACGGACTGCCTGCCGACTGCCGACACAGAGGTAGCCACAGCCTTGAACTACCGCACTGTACACTGGTTGATAAAGAGATAGTAGTATACTCGTAACAACTAGTATGACACTATGACGACGGTATAAAGAATGAAAAAAAAACCACGGTTAGGTGGTATATATTATAATAATAATACAATTATGGATGGACGGACTGCCTGCCGACTGCCGACACAGAGGTAGCCACAGCCGTGAACTACCGCACTGTACACTGGTTGATAAAGAGATAGTAGTATACTCGTAACAACTAGTATGACACTATGACGACGGTATAAAGAAAGAAAAAAAAATACCACAGTTAGGTGGTATATATTATAATAATAATACAATTATGGATGGACGGACTGCCTGCCGACTGCCGACACAGAGGTAGCCACAGCCGTGAACTACCGCACTGTACACTGGTTGATAAAGAGATAGTAGTATACTCGTAACAACTAGTATGACACTATGACGACGGTATAAAGAATGAAAAAAAAACCACGGTTAGGTGGTATATATTATAATAATAATACAATTATGGATGGACGGACTGCCTGCCGACTGCCGACACAGAGGTAGCCACAGCCGTGAACTACCGCACTGTACACTGGTTGATAAAGAGATAGTAGTATACTCGTAACAACTAGTATGACACTATGACGACTGTATAAAGAATGAAAAAAAAACCACGGTTAGGTGGTATATATTATAATAATAATACAATTATGGATGGACGGACTGCCTGCCGACTGCCGACACAGAGGTAGCCACAGCCGTGAACTACCGCACTGTACACTGGTTGATAAAGAGATAGTAGTATACTCGTAACAACTAGTATGACACTATGACGGTATAAAGAATGAAAAAAAAACCACGGTTAGGTGGTATATATTATAATAATAATACAATTATGGATGGACGGACTGCCTGCCGACTGCCGACACAGAGGTAGCCACAGCCGTGAACTACCGCACTGTACACTGGTTGATAAAGAGATAGTAGTATACTCGTAACAAGTATGACACTATGACGACGGTATAAAGAAAGAAAAAAAAATACCACGGTTAGGTGGTATATATTGTAATACAATTATGGATGGACGGACTGCCTGCCGAGTTCCGACTGCCGACACAGAGGTAGCCACAGCCGTGAACTACCGCACTGTACTGTGTCTGCTGCTAATATAGACTGGTTGATAAAGAGATAGTATACAATACATACAACAATATACTACTATACTGGTGGTCAGGCACTGGTCACCACTAGTCACACTGGCAGTGGCACTCCTGCAGCAAAAGTGTGCACTGTTTAATTTTAAATTAATATAATATTATGTACTCCTGGGGGCTCCTGCTATAACAACCTGCAGTGCTCCCCAGTCTCCCCCACAATTATTATAAGCTTTGCCTTTTATACATTGATGTGCAGCACACTGGGCTGAGCTGAGTGCACACAGACTGAGTCACACTGTGTGACTGGCTGCTGCTGTGTATCGTTTTTTTTCAGGCAGAGAACGGATATAGCAGAGAACGGATATATTATATTAAAATAAATAAAAGTTAACTAACAACAACTGCACTGGTCACTGTGGTAAACTCTGTCTGACTCTGCACAATCTCTCTCTCTCTTCTAATCTAATTTCTAATGGAGAGGACGCCAGCCACGTCCTCTCCCTATCAATCTCAATGCACGTGTGAAAATGGCGGCGACGCGCGGCTCCTTATATAGAATCCGAGTCTCGCGAGAATCCGACAGCGTCATGATGACGTTCGGGCGCGCTCGGGTTAACCGAGCAAGGCGGGAGGATCCGAGTCTGCTCGGACCCGTGAAAAAAACATGAAGTTCGTGCGGGTTCGGTTTCAGAGAAACCGAACCCGCTCATCTCTAGCAACTAGGGCACGTGTCCTGGGACCGTAGATTCAGACCAGGTTTGGCATTCGGGCACTGTAGCATTTACCCACCTGAGGAACCATTAAATCACCCACATGTTGCTACCCTGCTGGTGGATTCTGCCCTCATACACTGATCACTGCTCCCAAGAGGCTACAGGGTCCAGATTGATGGTGTGCTGCAATGTGGGTGGGAAGATAGATGGGACATCATATGTGTGGGAAGGGATCCTCCATAGGAGTATACAGCCCTCAGTGTCCACTGCTTGTTTCAGTATCTGTCAGACCAATATATTTACAGCATTGGTGCATCAGATGGATGGGTGGAAGAGGGTGCCTGGGTGTGGCTGATGGCTGGCAATGTAATGGTCATGGCTAAGCATGGCAACCAGATATATCAGCAATATAGCAGAATGCACTGTGACATTATTATGTGATATATTGAGCTGGGGGCGCTACAGTTTTCCCCTTGTTTATTAAGTCCTTATATCGGCTATTTACAAAGTTATATAAACTGACAAATTAATCTAATAATTTGCTCCAATGAAAAAAAGAGTTTATTCATATTTGCATTTTTTTTTGTATGAGGTTATTATCACATTTTTTATATTAAGCTGCTAAAACTGGTAGAACTTCTGCGGGTGTTCGACTGCACCCCAAAAAGAGAAATGCTTTCCCAGCTAAAACTACAACAATTTTATATTATTTGTGCTAATTGTATATCTATAGTTAAGGTGCAGTGTGTGAGGCCCAGTAGCTCACTATTAGTAGTATTGGCAGAAGTACAGGGAGCTGTGAGTGACTGTACAGGAACGCTCCGAAAACAAAACATTTTGTTTAAAGATTATGTCAAAGTCAGAAAAATATCTCTATGCACACTACCATATTTGCACCTCATACATGTCCGCGCTGCGCATGCGTGCGCTCTCCCGTGCATGCGCATACCCGCTGTTGCGTGCACCCGCAGGTGCTCGGTATGCGTATTTACGGTAGAGTGTATGTGTTCGTAGCGTGCGACTCAATCGTCACTCATTTTCACTATATAATGTATTTTGTAGATCATGGTCCCTTTGATAGATCCTGAAAGTTTAGTTAATATAGCATGTTCCTGGACAGAGAGATCCCTCTTTGTATTGTACGAAGGGTCTAACAGGAGTCATACAGTGGTGTTTAGTACCCCTCGGAAGAGTATTTAATTAGCAATATTCCGGTGTTGGTTTGGAGCGGATTAATCGCTCGTGCGAATAGTTATGGACATAAGAAGTTTATGTCCATTTACTATTATTTGCACTTACTTAGCCATGCGGCGGGAAACCTAGTATCCCACCCACCTGAGCTGTTGGAAATCGTCACAGCCCACCTGTATGAATCAACCTCTTGTTATGATGCGAAGACAAATTCCTGTGTCCAATGAACAATGAGATTGTAGGGACTATTGAATTGTATTGTGTGTGGAGCATAAATAAGACAAGCCGATGGCATCCAGCTCACTCACTCTCTTCAACGGTTCTCATTGCTGATAATCGGGAGCTGGATGTCCAGAGGCGCATGCGATCATTTCCCCTTGTGCGTAAGTCTTCTCCGCAATCATATTGTCTTGTTGTTATTGTGAGCCATTTCTCTCTCTCTCTCTTCTCCTCTTTCTCTCGTATTTTCCCTTAAAACGAAACTATATTGTATTGTATTTCCTGTGTAGTTATCTGGTTAGTTAGTCTATGTTATATTGTAGTGTATGACTTGTATTGTGTTAATTCTTTTGCAAGTATAATACTCATAATATATATATAAGGCGTTAGACCCTAAGCCCAGGTATCCGTGTATTTTCTATATAGTGTTGAATAATCTCAGAGCGTCGATCACGCTCAAACAGCTTCTAAGTTAATCAGGTTACACAAGGTTGCATCTACACTCTATCACTACACTAAGGTTTACTACAAGTTACGTTGTTTATGGTTTAGATATAAAGGTTTAACATTGTGAGCGTCTGCGCCACTGGTGATCTCCTCGTGGTCCCGAGCGTCCGCTACGCTATAGCGAATCATTACGTTAGTCGGCAACCAATAGCGTGCCTGCCTGTAATCTCTTGGCCGTGTGCGAACGTGACGCTTGAGCGTGTGCGATTGGTACGCAACGTGCGTACCCTTACGGTACTTCATACGTCAATAGCGTACAGTGTTCTTAGACCTCTTAAAGGGTTTTATATACGATAAATATTTAGCTTTATCAATTGGCGGCTCGCCCGTCCTTCACATATCTGCACTAGGTAGACTCAGCAGACATTATCCATCAGCAAAGGGCGGGAGGTTATATTCCTCGTAGTGCTGTCGGGATAAGCGTCTGCTTCACTTGGTAAAGGGTGCTGAAGGAATCCGTGAACCGGAGGTAAGAACAACACGCTAGTGTCTTTTAAAACTGTTTATTTTTCTGTCTTGCGTACACACACACACATATATATATATATATATATATATATATATCTGCATTTCTTTTCCATTTGTGTATTTTCGTATATCACTCTCCTGTTTGCCAGTTTTATAGTTGATAAAAGTGCTAAAAGAGATTTGCCGCTATTTCATAGTTTAAGAGTAAAGGTAATATAGTTAAAGTATAGACAAACACACAGCTTTGCCTGAGAGACAAGGAGAAGTCGGTGTGGTGCGCGGTAGATGATCAAGGATCATCTCCATTGATAAAACGTATAAATTGTGTTACGGTGGATCTTTGCTTTGCGTAAACGTGTCTCTAACAAAGGACTGAAACTGCGTACGCAACCCAAAGGCCGACGCACGCAGCGTAATTACGCAACGGAGCGTCCGTGTACGCCCACGTAACTCAAATCACAAGTGTTATTTTTACACGCGATAAATAGCGCGAGGCGATAAATAACGCAAATCTATTTTGGGTGTCCGAAATTTAAATTAACAGATCCTTCTCCTAATTGGTAACACATCTGGTCTAAAGAAAATTTCTGCGCAGAAATAGAAATAGAAACAAAAGTGTACATGTGGTGAGTGAGTGTTTTTACATATAAGGTTATATAACTTTGAGGTGGAACCACAAGAAAAGTCGAGTTCTCGTGAGGTACATACGTGTAAGTGACGTACATGGTGGCTAGGGAGGCATCCCTGGTTAAACATAAAATTTGAGCATTAGAGTGTAACGGACCAGGAGGTCATACTGTAACACAGACCAGGAGGTCCAGAACAGACCAGGAGGTCCAGGTACAGCAGACAAGGAAGTCCGCTATAGAGTCAAGAGGCACAACACCAAGAAAGGGTTGGTGCAACACCCATATAGGCCATACAAGCTCTGGCTGAAGGAATTCGCAGCCGCAATTTTTGATTCCGTTGGTCGCCCCGTACATAAGATTAGTTGCTTATGTACTGAACGATTGTACCGCACGTAATTGTGTACATTAGTTAGTAATCTGACCTAGTACCATTAGAGTAAAGGGGTCACAAACGCTATTTGTACATTCTAACGTGATTTGTGTAATTTTTTTTTATTTTAAGGGAGGTTCGCTGCTCACTCAGGAACTATCCAACAACCAATAGTTACTTGAAAGAGTAAGTGTTCTTCGGATAACCCGCGCAGGTTCCAGTAAATAGAGGTTCAGGTCGCAGGGGCCCTGGGTCGAGTACGCCAGCACTAGAGCAGTGCGTAGGTCGTATTGGTCGGCGTGGGCGAGTGAGTGGGGTACTCAGTAAACCGCCACCGTCAGCCTATTTTGAACATTTTGGTTTGCGTAAGGGTTAGCTGAATAAAGCAACACCTTCGAACTATGGGGGCCACTTGTTCAGGTAGGGGGCGATCAACCTCGGTTCGGGTTGATTCAGTGAACCGACCAGTCGGGTCGGCAAGGTATGTGATGTGTGAAAAATATGGGTCACACACAGAAATTTTATGTGATGAATGGGAAAGAATGACGGTACATGACGGGGAGAAATTCCCAAGAGTAGGTAGCTTCAGCCCAGAAGTGTTACAAAATTTAAGGAGGAGGATATGTCTCATTAAATCAGCAAAGAGACGAATCAAGCATTACGATTATTTGCAGTTGTGGCAACAGGAGGGTGAAATACAGAGAGGATTGGCTCTGGCGGCGGGATCGAACCCTATCAAGAAACTGATAGCTACGGCACCGCCGCCACCATACATAGCGGGAGAGAAATTGGTTGCTGAGAATGACGCACTAAGGTGTGACAAGCAAACACTTAGCAACTGTGTAAATGTTAATAAGTTAACCAATGCAAGTATTAACCCGTGCAAGTTGTACCCTGTTTTGAACTTTCCCCAGGAGTGTGATCAAGAGGACGACTCGGCAACAATATCAGCGCTCTCTCTAGCGGCCACCATATCAGAGACCTCAGTAGGCACTGCTCCACCCCCGAGATTAGTAACAAAGGCCCCTAGTGGAGGGACAGGTGAGGTCGTATCAACTGGTAAGTACGGCACCATACACTATGCTGAAACTATTTCACCACAGGCTGTAGAATCTACACAGAATGAGGTTGTTAGAATTAATCCAGTTAAGGTAATAGTAGTTCCAAATGGGAAAACAGACACATCAGGAGCCACTCCCGTTAGGAACATTGCCATGTATTGCCCGTTTACCCGAATGGAATTAAGGACCATAGTGTCTGAATTCCCTGACCCTAGAAAAGATTTAGTTGCTAGCCAAAAATACATCAGGGACCTAGGAAACACTTTAGAGCCCAATAATAAAGATTGGCAGGTACTGCTAAGAGGTTGTTTACCCTCCAATGTCGACGCAGCTCAATTCCTAGTTGACTGTGGATTAGATCAGGATGTACCTCTTACAGATGTGTACAACAAAGATAACGTAAAAAGAATACGTTTACAGTTAAAGGAGTATTTCCCAGCCGTAGTTAAATGGAACAAAATATTCTCCATTAAACAAAAGGAGTCAGAAACAGCTGCAGAATATTTTCACAGGGTGTTATTAGAGATGGCAAGATACACAGGCATAGAGGACATTAAAACCAACATAAACCATCGAGAAGTAGCAGTATCGGTACTAATGGATGGTTTAAAAGAAACATTAAAGGCAAGGGTCCAGACCACACAACCATGTTGGCGAGGTCTGTCGGTGGCTACATTGAGAGAGGCTGCTATTGATCACGATAGGAACATCACCAGACACAGGGAACAACAAGGTGATAAATTAATGTCAGTAAGTATACAGGCCCTGACCACAAGGCAGCCTTTGTTTATATCACCAAACCCTGTGGGTAAGTCAAATGTGGTTACTTGTTATTCTTGTCATAAACAGGGACACATGGCACGAGACTGTAGAGCGAAAAATTCACGAAACTCATACCAACCCCCTAGACAACGACACGACACACGACATTGGGATCAGGGTCCGCAGAAACGGAGTTATGAGCCACATGCAGGGGAAACAAAAAGATACCCCCCGAACAGAGACTGGCAAGCCTCTGGTAGCTCACAATTAACTCCGTCACAAGTAGTTGCTGCTAGCGGGATTCAGGGAGGTCACCATACCCAATAGGGGTGTGGCCATACCTGTAATCTGCAGCCAGTAAAATTGATTGCAAGCCTTGGAAGTGAACCCGAAATTGCAATCAATGTAGCTGGTAAATCATTAAACTTTCTTGTAGATACGGGAGCGGCCAAATCAGTGATAAATTCGACAGTGGGCATGAGAACCACTGGTAGGACAATTCCAGCCATGGGAGTAACAGGAGTAGTCCAGCATTACCCTGTTAGCAAACCAGCCGAGATTACAATAGGGCCTTTACATACCAAGCATTCCTTTTTGCTGGCTGCATCGGCACCGACCAATCTCCTGGGTAGAGACTTACTGTGTAAAATGGGGTGCGTCATTTATTGTACTCCTGTAGGTGTATTCTTGGACATACCTGAGAATCACGCTCAGGAAGTGCGAGACATGTTAGACTCCCCATCAAAATTAATGTCACATACCATTATGACAAATAGGACTCCCTCCCAAGTAGAAGAGATGACATCCCAGATACCAGAGTCACTTTGGACTAAAGATGGACAGGACACTGGATTAATGGCAAACGTAGCTCCATTAGTTGTACAAGTAAAAGATGGTAGGATAGCTCCAAAAATCCCACAGTACCCTCTGAAGCCAGAGGTGGAGTTAGGAGTTTACCCGGTAATAGAGCGCTTGTTACAACAGGGCATTCTGGTAAGAACGTCCAGCACTGCCAATAGTCCCATCTTCCCTGTTAAAAAGAGTGGGGGGAGGGGTTACAGGCTAGTGCAGGATCTAAGGGGGATTAACAAAATAGTTGAGAGTCAGTTCCCCGTAGTGCCAAATCCAGCTGTCTTCCTAATGCAAATCCCTCCCACTGCGAAATTTTTCACTGTTATTGACCTCTGCTCCGCTTTCTTTTCGGTACCTCTGCACCCTGACAGCCAATATTTGTTCGCATTTACATACAGAGGAGTCCAATACACATGGACTCGATTACCCCAAGGTTTCATAGATAGTCCAAGTATATTTTCCCAAGCTTTGCATGATTGTTTACAGTCTTTCCAACCAGTGAGTGGATCAGTATTGATACAGTATGTGGATGATTTACTGCTGTGTTCAGATTCACTGGAAGCGTCCCTGAAGGATACGAAACAGCTCCTGTTTCATCTTTCAGACACAGGACACAAGGTTTCCAAAGACAAGTTGCAATTATGCCAAACTAAAGTAAAATATTTGGGACACTGTCTAACACAAGGACTGAGACACCTGACCGCTGATAGAATTCAAGCAATTAGAGACATGACTCTGCCACAAACTCAGCAGCAGATCAGAACATTCTTAGGAATGTGTGGGTATTGCCGTAATTGGATCCCAGGGTTTTCCATTCTGGCGTTACCTTTGCAGGAGATGGTCTCCTCAAACAAACCTGATCGGATTTCGCATACAGACGAGTCTGAGACAGCATTTGAGAGACTTAAACAGTGCCTAACACAGGCACCAGCATTAGGTATGCCAGACTATGGGAAACCCTTTGAACTATACGGAACAGAAAGTGCTGGTTGCGCGGCAGGCGTCCTAACCCAAAAGCACGGTGATGCCAGCAGGCCGGTAGCATACTACAGCGCTCAGCTAGACACGGTAGCGCGATCCCTCCCCACATGCTTGCGAAGCATTGCTGCGATAGCATTGCTAGTGACGAAAAGCGAAGATGTCGTGCTAGGTCACAACCTCACAATTCATACACCACATGCAGTGTCAGCCTTGTTAAATTCTGCCCAAACCAGGCACGTCTCATCAGCGCGGTTTACAAGATGGGAATTGGCACTAATGGCCCCCGTAAACATCACCATAAAGAGATGCAGTGCATAAAATCCTGCAACATATCTCCCAGGTGTGCCTGGACAGGCACAAAGGGTGGAGGATGAGAGTGATGGGGAAGGAGGATTTAATACAAAGGAAGACACACATGATTGTATGGAATATTTGACCCAAAATTTTACTGCAAGGCCTGACATCAGTGACAATCCACTGGAAGATGTAGAACTCACGTTCTACATGGATGGTAGTTGTCACAGACAGTCAGACTCGGGAGACTTGTGTACTGGATACGCAGTCGTAGATGACCAAGGCACCATAGAAGCAGAACCGCTAGGCCCACCTCACTCAGCCCAGGTTGCTGAACTGGTCGCCCTAACCAGAGCCTGTGAATTGGCTAAGGGTAAGTCAGCCAATATCTACACCGATTCTAGATACGCCTTCGGGGTAGTCCATGATTTCGGAGCCCTATGGCGCCTCAGAAATTTCATGACGGAAGCTGGTACACCGGTAGTGCATGCAGCTCACATAAAAAGGCTTCTAACAGCGATACAGGAACCCGACAGAGTGGCTGTTATCAAATGTAAAGCACACACATATAGCCAGGACCCAGTATCACTTGGTAACAGCCGAGCAGACGAAGCTGCTAAGTTAGCAGCCGGTACCCCCAGACAGACAGACACCACACAACTGATGGTATTTAATACCATCAACACATAGAAGTTGTGTGAGATGCAAAATTTGTGTTCCACACAGGAAAAGGCAGTCTGGAAGGCAAAAGGATATGGCCAGGAGTCCTCAGGACTCTGGACGGATGGACATGGTAAACCAGTGGCCCCCAGAGCATACCTTCCATGTTTAGCTGAGGCAGCTCACGGGTTGACTCATCTGGGCAAGGAAGGTATGTGCAAGTTGGTAAGAGCATATTGGTGCGCCCCAGGATTTTCATCTCATGCGAGTAAGAGAGCAATGTCATGCCTTACCTTTTTGAGAAAGAACATCGGAAAGGCAATACCTACAGAACCATCTCATATCCCACCTGCCGGCGGCCCTTTCCAGGTAATACAGATTGACTTTATACAATTACCCCCTTGTCGGAATTTTAAATATGTACTTGTTTGTATAGATGTTTTCTCAAATTGGGTTGAAGCATTTCCTGCGGCTACAAATACCGCTATGTTTACTGCTAAGAAAATTGTGCAGGAATTTGTATGTAGATATGGTATCCCTAGAATAATCGAAAGTGATAGGGGTACCCATTTTACAGGTGATGTCTTTCAAGGAATGTGTAAATTGATGGGAATTGATAGCAAGCTGCACACTCCGTACCGTCCACAGGCGAGTGTGAAGGTGGAGAGAGTGAACAGCACTATTCAAAATAAATTGAGTAAAGTTATGGCAGAGACGGGATTGACATGGCCAGAAGCTTTACCCATTGTATTGTACAGCATCAGAACCACTCCCAGGTCCCCTCTTAATCTGTCCCCCTTTGAAATTTTGTTTGGTCGACAACCGCATGTCATGATTAACCCCCAGGATGATTTGAAATATAACAATGAAGTGACTGTAAAATACTTGATTAACATGAGTAAACAGTTAAGGAATCAAAATGATAATCTGAAGTTAGTGATTCCTGATTTACCTGATAGTAATTGTCATGACATTGAACCTGGGGATTATGTAATGATACAGAATTTTCTACGCTCAGGTTGCCTTATTGACAGATGGGAAGGACCATACCAGGTCTTACTGACTAGCACTACAGCATTGAAGGTTGCTGAGAGAGAGACTTGGGTTCATTCGTCCCATTGTAAGAAGGTTGCTGATCCAGAGAGGTCCCGTGATAAGGAACAGACGGTAGAGGTTGTATCACTGGAGTGTCTGTTCCAGGAGGACTGAGGCGGCACCTGATCGTGAAAATCACAAGACCAAGAGCTGTTGTCGATTCCCTGTTCCCTTTTATTGTTTTTCTCCAACTTCCCATCCCCTCTCCCCCAAATTATTTTTTTTCCCCCTTCTCATTCTTCTTCGTTTCCTCCTATAAGATGGACTTGCCCCAAGAGACTGTGATCCGGATTTTCCTGTTGACCATGATGTTGACCAGAGCAGTCTGTTCCGGCGAGAGTACCATGGAGGTCGAGAGAGGTTCTGGAATGGGTTCTGATGATAAAGATGGAGGCGTAGTTTTCCAAGAACAACTTAACCAACAAGTAAAGGCGAGTATCAGAAAACGATCCGATAGCATTGACAATAGAAGAAATTGTGAAGGATTGTTAGCTGAAGAAAACTGTATCTGTAGGCTCTGTAACAATGTAGTTGAGGATGGGTGCATTAAGAAATGCCAATCCAGTTTTAATATCCACATGGACCGGCATCCGTTGAGTGACTATCACTCCTTAGTGGGTAGTGTGTTAAATCAAACAGATTGTTGGGTATGCTCTCAAGTGCCTCAAGGTCATAGCAAATCAGGGCTAGTACCATTTCCTTTAACGGTAGGGGAGGTACTTGAGCTAAAGGGTGGGAGACCGGTGGACAGGAGGTTTAATATCTCCAGTCCTCCTAGTTTGAAGCTCCACCAATATCATGTGGATAGATCCCTAATATGTTTTAACATTACCAATCCCCGAAAGCCGGGAAATTGGGAAGTGTCATGGAGTAACCAAACCATGACCTTTTCATATAGAGCAGATAGAATGCCGACAGATACAGAGCTTATACGCCACATAGCCAGTAGAGAAAAATCTTTCCGATATAGGTATACCCTAGGAAGTAGGATTACGAGAGTTGGAGAGGTATCACCAGGATACTGTGCACATATCGTACAAGCTGATACGTGTACTAGACAGATGGGAGAATTAGGGTTAGGAGATTTCACATGGAAAATGTGTAATATGGTTATGTCCTACTCCGTCCCATATGTTCTCCCCGATGATGCATATTTCATATGCGGGAGGAAGGCGTATAAGTGGCTTGCCCCAAACTCTGAAGGATTGTGTTATATTGGAAAAGTACTGCCTGAGGTAATGACTGTATCACATGACAAAATGAAAGACATACACCGTGGTGCCCAAGCTCCTTATACTCATACCCATTACGAGCACATAGTTAAAAGGCAACTGACAGAAAGGTCAGAGCATCCGGCCTCTGATCTGATCCATGAATCCACCGGGATTCAGGTTCTGCTTGCGTTAGATTTCACTCGCACCGCTAGAGGAGTGATGAACTATAGATACATCTCTGCGCTTGCAAATTTGTTAGATAATATCACTGAAATGTATGATGAAACGTTTAGGTATACTGGAAGGGAACTTCAAGCTTACAAAACAGAACTGGTACAGCATAGAATGGTTCTAAATTACCTCACAGCAGTGACAGGCGGATATTGTGTCACACTGGCAACACAGTACGGCGTGAAATGTTGCACATATATCACAAATAGCACCGAGGATCCGGTCGAGGTCATAGACCAAAAGATGGACGATATTCTCCAATTGAAGTGGGAATTTCGCAGGAGACACAATCTCAGTCTTGCTGCTGTAGGTAATGAGCTGACTGGTTGGGTGTCATGGTTGAACCCGCGTAATTGGTTTTCTGGTTTAGGAGAATGGGCTCAAAGAGTCATAATGGATGTTGGGAAGTTTCTCCTATGTATCTTAGGTGTTGTCATATCAATTGGTTTGATATTTAGATGCGGTCAGGCTTTAATGAGGTGCAAACAAAGTACAAGAGTAATGAGTCTGAGGAGTGAAGAAACTGTAATTCCAATGGATTTGATTTATGACCCAACGGTAGAAACAATGATGTGATGAAAATGCGATTATACGGTCCGTTTCTTTCACCTGTTTTTCCGTTTTCCTCCAAGGTAAAAAGACCCACTTGGACGAGGAATTTGATGAGCCGATATACAGACAACAGATGGATTAAAGAAGAAGTTTTGACAACCTTATACACAGATTTTTGATGAACTATGCCATAGATCCCCAGTTTCCCTAGAAATTTTAAAATTACGCTAGCCCAACACTTTTGTAAATCTATGGACATTGACATAAGCTTTTGCTCGCACCTTATGGGCAAAAGCACAAAGAAGACTGCAACCAACAGACACCGAACAAGACTTCAACCGACAAATGTACATAAACCTGACATAGAATACCACTGCATTTACCATAAGTGTTCTTTATCTTCATTTCTATAACCCTCAGGTAATGACACACATAGTCGATAGGGAATACAGGCACAGATATCAGCAACCACATACCTCCCCCATTTATGTATCATCAACTAAAATGTGCTTCCCCATTTTGTTACAACCACAGCCGAAATGAGCTAGGTAGAGTTTGACAGCCCATCCACAGACCCTTAATACGGGATAAGAAGGAATTCAAATGTATACTTCGCAATACCTCGAAGCTTGATTTACAACACGTACGGCACGATGATACATGACCCCCCAAACATGGATTCATACACACATGCTCTTGCTATCTCACTAGGTCATACCCTCTTCACACCTTCTCCTCTCTCCTCCTTTACCCAACCATGGAAATGTATTAACCCCTGACATATATTTTTCTCTTTTTGAAATGTTTTAGAAAGTGGCAGTTATTGTTGACTGCCAAAGGGTGGACTGTCAAAGTCAGAAAAATATCTCTATGCACACTACCATATTTGCACCTCATACATGTCCGCGCTGCGCATGCGTGCGCTCTCCCGTGCATGCGCATACCCGCTGTTGCGTGCACCCGCAGGTGCTCGGTATGCGTATTTACGGTAGAGTGTATGTGTTCGTAGCGTGCGACTCAATCGTCACTCATTTTCACTATATAATGTATTTTGTAGATCATGGTCCCTTTGATAGATCCTGAAAGTTTAGTTAATATAGCATGTTCCTGGACAGAGAGATCCCTCTTTGTATTGTACGAAGGGTCTAACAGGAGTCATACAGTGGTGTTTAGTACCCCTCGGAAGAGTATTTAATTAGCAATATTCCGGTGTTGGTTTGGAGCGGATTAATCGCTCATGCGAATAGTTATGGACATAAGAAGTTTATGTCCATTTACTATTATTTGCACTTACTTAGCCATGCGGCGGGAAACCTAGTATCCCACCCACCTGAGCTGTTGGAAATCGTCACAGCCCACCTGTATGAATCAACCTATGACCTCTTGTTATGATGCGAAGACAAATTCCTGTGTCCAATGAACAATGAGATTGTAGGGACCATTGAATTGTATTGTGTGTGGAGCATAAATAAGACAAGCCGATGGCATCCAGCTCACTCACTCTCTTCAACGGTTCTCATTGCTGATAATCGGGAGCTGGATGTCCAGAGGCGCATGCGATCGTTTCCCCTTGTGCGTAAGTCTTCTCCGCAATCATATTGTCTTGTTGTTATTGTGAGCCATTTCTCTCTCTCTCTCTTCTCCTCTTTCTCTCGTATTTTCCCTTAAAACAAAACTGTATTGTATTGTATTTCCTGTGTAGTTATCTGGTTAGTTAGTCTATGTTATATTGTAGTGTATGACTTGTATTGTGTTAATTCTTTTGCAAGTATAATACTCATAATATATATATAAGGCGTTAGAACCTAAACCCAGGTATCCGTGTATTTTCTATATAGTGTTGAATAATCTCAGAGCGTCGATCACGCTCAAACAGCTTCTAAGTTAATCAGGTTACACAAGGTTGCATCTACACTCTATCACTACACTAAGGTTTACTACAAGTTACGTCGTTTATGGTTTAGATATAAAGGTTTAACATTGTGAGCGTCTGCGCCGCTGGTGATCTCCTCGTATTCCCGAGCGTCCGCTACGCTATAGCGAATCATTACGTTAGTCGGCAGCCAATAGCGTGCCTGCCTGTAATCTCTTGGCCGTGTGCGAACGTGACGCTTGAGCGTCTCGACCACGGCTAAGCGATTGGTACGCAACGTGCGTACCCTTACGGTACTTCATACGTCAATAGCGTACAGTGTTCTTAGACCTCTTAAAGGGTTTTATATACGATAAATATTTAGCTTTATCAATTAACCAATTGTATAATTTTGATTTTACATGATATTGAGAGCCAATACCTGAATTGCAGGATAGCAATCTTTCCATTGCCTGTATCACTGTGCAATCACCTGTTAAAATATCAAGTACATTTACTTATGTTGTCAATCATGGATTAGTATATGGAACAGTAGTATCCCAGTTCCCAGTACTATCACTTGAAGTACAGGGCCGGTTCTGGGGCTTTGCGCGCCCCGGACGGCAATGGGGGGTGTGGCTTTGTACAGGGTGCATGGTCATTTACGCCCCCTGTACAGACTACTGTAGCACTCTGAAATGTGCCCCCCGCTGCCCGCTGCCCCCTGCTGTCGCTGGCCGCTGTGAAGCCCTTCGTGGAGAGGTCCTTTAATGTGCGGTGCGCGATGACGTCATCGCGCACCACACAGCAAAGGTCCTCTCCACGAAGGAAAACTAGACGCGTAGCATCTAGTTCCCTTTGTGGAGAGGACATTTGCTGTGCGGTGCGCAATAACGTCATCGCGCACCGCACAGTAAAGGACCTCTCCACGAAGAGAAACTCTAGTTTCCCTTCACAGCGGCCATCGTCAGCGGAGGGCAGCGGGCAATGGGGGGCACAGCAGCAGCGGATCTTGCCCTGGTGCGGCGCCCTCCGGATGGTGCCGGCACCCTCCGTATGGCCCCGGTGCCCTCCGGAAGGCGGCGCCCCGTGTAAAAGTCATGCTTGCCCGTGGCAATATCCACTACTGTGAACTAGTAGCACTTTTTGACCTGTACTAGATATTGTAATAAAGGATATTCCAAATCCAAACAGTGTTTGATAATCTCAAAGAATATGACTTTATTTAAATAGTCAGGTAGAAAGTTACTGGTTAATGTGTTGCTTTGTTACTAAATGGAAAATAGCTAACATCCCTTACACCCCCGGCTGTGGAAGGAAATGACATTTGGGATTCAAAATATAAAATGTGGAACTGGTCTGATGTCCACAACATGTGTTCCTTGGCTCAAACAAGTCACTTCTTATTTCTCTCCTATAGTAGTGTTTTCTTAGCAACAATTCTACAATGAAGACCTGATCAATATATTTAATATAACATATTTAAGACTCCTCATATCCTTGATTGACATTAGACATTAACAAGCAAAACTCTTGATTAACTCATTGTGACTCAACATTTTATACCTATAAAAATGTACCCAAGTTATAAATGAAAACTACTTGTTGGGAGTGCATCTAATAAAAAAATCATTACAAATCATTGTTTTAAAAAGATTCATTCATAGGCATTAAATTCACTATGCACATATGTCTAAGAAACTAATATTAAGCCTTTGTATCACAATGTTTTTATGATCATGAGAAATATCATTTCATTTTCTCTCTATTTTCCCTCTCTCCTCTCTCTCTCTCTCTCTCTCTCTTTATCTCTCTCTCTCTCTCTTTCTCTCTCTCTCTCTCTCTCTCTCTCTATATATATATATATATATATATATATACTGTATATATCAGTGACGTGCGGTGGGGTGAGGCAGGTGAGGCAGAGCGATACCCAGCACCTGAGACATCAGAAAGGAAATCCCGGTCAGCAGCCCCTGTGACGTGATCGGGATTTCCTCAGGGACACTGCGTCTCTCTGAGCTGCTGTAACGCAAAGACAAGCGGCTCAGATACTGCGTTACATATGAATAGTAATCATCCCCGTGCACTGAAATTAGGACTTCCATATTCTCAGATGGTGAGGATTCATAGAATTAACTCAGATGTTCAGATAGCGTGCCAACAGATTGATATGGCAAGTGACAAATTTTGTGATAGAGGCTATGATAGTAAATGTCTCCAAAATATGAAAGATAAGGTTATGTCTGCTGATAGGAAATCTTTGTTGGAAAAGAGAAATCATAATCAGTTATCTAATAGATTTCCTGTAATCAGCAGATATAATAGTTTATCACCAGCAGTGAACAGAACTACTAAACGTCTTTGGCCTATTATCCAAACAGACACTGCGCTTCATTTAAATCAACAGTCTATCATACCTTGTTATACTAGAGACAGGAATCTTAGGGATCTTCTGGTACGTACAGATATTATTGGTTCCAATAGTGAGCGTCCAATGCATTTCCTTGCAAATAAAAAATGTGGATGCTTTAAATGTCCCTGCACTACATGCAGATTTTTCTTTGCAGGTGAAAATTTTGTCACCCCCATTCTGGCAAGGAATATTGCATTCGACACCACTTGGACTGTAACAGCACATTAGTTGTCTACCAAATTTTGTGTCCATGTGGACTTTTATATATATCAGAAATACCAGTGTAAAATCAAATAAAGAATGTCGGCCCACCGGTCTGCCATCCGTGCGATTGCGATACAAGTGAGCAGCCGTTGGCGCATCATTTTGCCGAAATGGGACATAATTTGTCTAGCATCAAATATAGGATGATTGACCATATACCACCTCCAAGGAGAGTATATCTCATGGTCTGTCTTTTTATAAATTAATATTAATATCATTATTATAGCCCTTTTATTAAGTTATTTACCAGTTAATTGTGATACAATTTGTTATGTGTCACAATATGTATACTGGCATAGTAGTGTTTATTAGTGTATCTATGGGGCTATGATGTTGTATATTTTCAATTTACTGTGCTTTTGCTGCATTATTACAGTTTGATTTAAGGCTACTTACACTGTATAATGGTTAATGTACACTGACGCCCTGCACAGCTGATGCGGTGATGTCATCGGGTTCAGATGGCGCGGGGAAGCCGCGTCCCGCTTCCGGAAGGACGGTTGATGCTGGTGCCATCTTCAAACTGCTCTCACTCTCACTTGTTGGTAGATGTAATTTAAGGTAAGCAGTTTGCTGTGTGTTTTATATCCTGAAGATCGTAAATACATACTGAAACTTTGATATTACATGGCTGTGTTTCCTTTTCTTCATCCATTGAGTGCCACACATGCGAATACTATATATATATATATATATATATATATATACTGCTCAAAAAAATAAAGGGAACACTAAAATAACACATCCTAGATCTGAATGAATGAAATATTCTTATTAAATACTTTGTTCTTTACATAGGTGAATGTACTGACAACAAAATCACACAAAAATTATCAATTGAAATCAAATTTATTAACCCATGGCGGTCTGGATTTGGAGTCACACTCAAAATTAAATTGGAAAAACACACTACAGGCTGATCCAACTTTGATGTAATGTCCTTAAAACAAGTCAAAATGAGGCTCAGTAGTGTGTGTGGCCTCCACATGCCTGTATGACCTCCCTACAATGCCTGGGCATGCTCCTGATGAGGGATCTCCTCCAAGACCTGGATTAAAGCATCTCCCAAGTCCTGGACAGTCTGTGGTGGATGGAGCGAGACATGATGTTCCAGATGTGCTCAATTGGATTCAGGTTTGGGGAACGGGTGGGCCAGTTCATAGCATCAATGCCTTTGTCTTGCAGGAACTGCTGACACACTCCAGCCACATGAATTCTAGCATTGTCTTGTATTAGGAGGAACCCAGGGCGAACCGCACCAGCATACGGTCTCACAAGGGGTCTGAAGATCTCATCTTGGTACCTAATGGCAGTCAGGCTACCTCTGGCGAGCACATGGAGGGCTGTGCGGCCCCCCAAAGAAATGCCACCCCACTCCATTACTGACCCACTGCCAAACTGGTCATGCTGGAGGAAGTTGCAGGCAGCAGAACGTTCTCCTTGGCGTCTCCAGACTCTGTCACGTCTGTCACATTTGCTCAGTGAGAACCTGCTTTAATCTGTGAAGAGCACAGGGCGCCAGTGGCAAATTTGCCAATCTGAGTGTTCTCTGGCAAATGCAAAACGTCCTGCACGGTGTTGGGCTGTAAGCACAAACCCCACCTGTGGACGTCGGACCCTCTTACCACCCACATGGAGTCTGTTTCTGATCGTTTGAGTAGACACATGCACATTTGTGGCTTGCTGGAGGTCATTTTGCTGGGCTCTGGCAGTGCTCCTCCTATTCCTCCTTGCATAAAGGCGGAGGTAGCGGTCCTGCTGCTGGGTTGTTGCCCTCCTACGGCCTCCTCCACGTCTCCCGATGTACTGGCCTGTCTCCTGGTAGCGCCTCCATGCTCTGGACACTACGCTGACAGACACAGCAAACCTTCTTGCCACAGCTGGCATTGATGTGCCATCCTGGATGAGCTGCACTACATGAGCCACTTGTGTGGAATGTAGGGAGGTCATAAAGGCATGTGGAGGCCACACACACTACTGAGCCTCTTTTTGACTTGTTTTAAGGACATTACATCAAAGTTGGATCAGCCTGTAGTGTGTTTTTCCAATTTAATTTTGAGTGTGACTCCAAATCCAGACCGCCATGGGTTAATAAATTTGATTTCAATTGATAATTTTTGTGTAATTTTGTTGTCAGTACATTCAACTATGTAAAGAACAAAGTATTCAATAAGAATATTTCATTCATTCAGATCTAGGATGTGTTATTTTAGTGTTCCCTTTATTTTTTTGAGCAGTACATATATATATATATATATATATATATATATATATACACATACTAGGTGCTTCATCGCACCCTACAGGCGCTCTTCACACCGAATGGTCGGGAGGTGCTGCAGGTGGGGGAGGGGCAGAAGAGTGGGGCCTGCAGATAGGGGAGGGGTCCGGAGGCACTGCAGGTGTGGGAGGGCAGGGGTGCCACGGGTGGGGGAGTGGGGGCATTACATCTATTTAGTGGAGACAGAGGGAGAGGGGGCATCAGGGGGTATGGGCCCCACAGTTTTAAGGCCCCCCTGGCTGGAGTAACTCTGTCCCAGCTCTGAAGCCCCCCCTGTCCTGCCAGCAACAGCAGCAGCATTGTGCTACAGTTAGCACACGCTGCTGCGTGTTGGCAGGTCTGTGGTGTTGCAGGGAGGCAGCAGCCTCCCTGCTTTCTTCTGCCTGTGCGGGTGTGTAGGGAGGAGCGACCACCCTCTCTGGATTTACCCCTAGCTGAGGGGCCAAAATTCCATAAAAAACCCCCACAATTCACGGAATTTGCATAAGGGGGCGTGGCCATGTGTCCCGCAATTAGGCCATGCATCCAAACCCACAGCAGGCACAGCAATGAGATAGGGTCCCCTGTCTCAAGTGCCCTGGGCCCCCTGGACTCATAATCCGCCCCTAAGGGCATGCCAGCAGCTGACAGAACGCTGGGCATGCCCCCTCACTGACGAAAACGGGGCGTGGTTCGCGATTGCGGGTCCCCCTGCAAATCCACGCCCCTTTTCATTGGCCATGCACCCTTTTTGCCACGTGTGTGTCCCTCCTTCTGCCTGAAGAAAGCTGGGAGGTGTGCACCCCTGCCAGTGCCATGCCCATACCATCTGCTTCTGCTCCTGGTCTCCTATAGATTTGCCTTGATCTGTGACTCATTTGATTAACTCTGCCCAGTGTTGTGACTCCGCCCAGCATTAGCAAATGAGGCACAAAGTCACAGATCTGGGCTATTATATAGAAGATATAGATATAGATATATATATATATATATATATATATATATATCTAGTCAAACTTAATTAAGTGTGATATCTAGGGATGGCACATTGGGTTTCACTTAAAGAGGCATTGCACTTATCTGGTTTCTCACTTATCAATGTTCAAGAAGTGTTTGTCTCACTTATAGAGGTTCTCACTTATGCAGGTTCAAACAGTACTTGTTTAACTTATAGAAGTGCCTAAATGCTAAGTAAATATATGTACATTATGTACATGCATGATTTCTGTGTGGTTTCTGACATCATTGATTGGAAATAGAAACTTGTCTAAATGTGTACTAATCCCAGTTACAGAGGTTCTATAGGCAGTTGTCTCATTTATATATATATATATATATATATATATATTTACATACACAGTATATATGTTTTTATATATATATATATATATATATATATATATATATATATATATATATATATATATATATATAATATGTTATAATATACAGTACATATTCTGTTAATATGTTATAATTTACCAGTGAATCATTGTGAAGTTCCTGCTGATATGTAGAACAGGTCTCTCTGCTGATACTCTGCCTGGACAATAGGTGACTCCCAAACAAAAGATCCCTTTGGTGACATAACAAGAGGCCAGAGGCTGCTGTGATCTAATTAAAATACAAGGTGTTACCCTGCCAGGGTGTAATTAGCATTTCCCATTGTAGTCAGTAACCATAGGAATATTTACACCTCATTTACAAGACAAGGAGCTGGGCACGAGAAGCTGATGTGCTGAATGACTATATACTAATGTTATGACACCCTAATTTACATGTCACCTCTCAGTGTAAGAATTCCTTCTACCCATCCTGGGAACTACTGGGGAGAGATGGGGGAGGAGTGACTATAAATAGGCTGTATCAGGCACTGATAGCTGATGGAGGAGCTGCTGGATGAGTTACTGGTTGGAGAGCTGGGAGGATGGATCAGTAAGAGAGAGACAGAGGAAGAATCTCCAGAGTAAGGTGATTGTACTATAGGTTAGTATATTTTTATATGTATACAACATTTATAGATATTATATTGTAGATATTGTCTTGTTATAAATACTTAAAAATGTTTACCTTAGCAATCGTTATATAGTTAGTATTGCAATAAAAATTGTTTATATTTTAAAAGGATATACAGGTTGAGTATCCCCTATCCAAAATGCTTGGGACCAGAGGTATTTTGGATATCAGATTTTTCCGTATATTGGAATAATTGCATACAATAATGAGATATCATGACAATGGGACCCAAATCTAAGCACAGAATGCATTTAAATTTCATATACACCTTGGCCCTCATTCCGAGTTGTTCGCTCGGTGTTTTTCATCGCATCGCAGTGAAATTCCGCTTAGTGCGCATGCGCAATGTTCGCACTGCGACTGCGCCAAGTAACTTTACTATGAAGATAGTATTTTTACTCACGGCTTTTTCATCGCTCCGGCGAACGCATTGTGATTGACAGGAAATGGGTGTAACTGGGCGGAAACACAGCGTTTTATGGGCGTGTGACTGAAAACGTTACCGTTTCCGGAAAAAACGCAGGAGTGGCCGGAGAAACGGTGGGAGTGCCTGGACGAACGCTGGGTGTGTTTGTGACGTCAACCAGGAACGACAAGCACTGAACTGATCGCACAGGCAGAGTAAGTCTGAAGCTACTCTAAAACTGCTACTAGGTTTTTGATCGCAATATTGCGAATACATCGGTCGCACTTTTAAGAAGCTAAGATACACTCCCAATAGGCGGCGGCTTAGCGTGTGTAACTCTGCTACATTCGCATTGCGACCGATCAACTCGGAATGAGGGCCCTTATACACAGCCTGAAGGTCATTTAATACAATATTTGTAATAAATGTATATTAAACAAAGTTTGGGTACATTGAGCCATCAGAAAACAAAGGTTTCACTATATCAGTCTCACTAAAACAATTCTGTATTTGGGAATAATCCGTATTTCAGATAATTTGGATATGTGATGCTCAATCTGTACTACTATAAGCTTTATTTTTTATTTTATGCATTATTTATTAATATTGTTTTGCAAAAACAACCCCACAAAAATAATGAAATATAACATTTATCTTACATAATCTACATGTTTCTATGGGTCACAGTGTAGTTAGATATTCATGAAGCATTATACAAATGAATGTAAGCTCATACTAAATGTGTAAATATATTGATGGACATTTATAGTTTGTCTCCTAAAACCTGCAGAAACAATCTAGTTGTCCCATAATCTTATAAACAAACAATTTGCTGAGCAATTACTAAAATTTAGGCCCAAATTATTGGATCATTTATGTGACAGCTATACATTGTTTATCGGTCATGTATCATGTGTGTAATATAGCTGTATATACTCTGTCAATCAACCTGTGTGTTACACAGAAATTCCCTTTTTACCCATTTAAAATCAGGTATTTCATGTAACAATAATCACTGTTTCATCTGCAGAAGTCACACTGAGCAGAATGACTGTTTAGGCAAATTAGTTATTAAGAGGTGCCTGGAGGTGAAATATTGGTTGTTGTCAGCACTTACACATACACACACATAAGTATGCACATATTAATTACCAACAACCTGGAATGAGGGGAAGATCTGGGTGCTTCTGGGTTGTTGGTAATTAATATGTGCATACTTATACTTAGCACCAAGATCTTCCCCTCATTCAACAATGACTCCCCACTTAACTTATTCCCAAAAAAACACCCCAGCAGCACCCAATCACTCAACCAACATTCACCATCAACCCCCAGTCCAGAACCTCCCCTCCTAATTTACTAATACCAACACACCTGTAGGTTTCAGAAAATCTTTCTGGCCTTTCATTCACTACCAACACATGAGCAGCACCACACTCATCCTCTTATTCACTACCATCAGCCCAGAAGTGCACACCTTCTTCATTCACTATCATTGCCCCAGAAATACACAGACAACCCCCTCATACACTACAACACCTACAGACATCCTACACCTTCTGCCCTATGCACCACCTGTTGCTGAGCAGGGATCCGGCCTTCTAGCTGCAGTGTGCTGCCCCATGCTCACTGTTCTCACATGCAGATCAGAGGAAGCAGGGCCCACCTTGTGAGTAAGAGCAATGGAGGGATGATAAGCAGATAGAGGACGTAGGGCGGAACATGCAATGTATTATGTGCACCCGATTCTTAGTAGATTGCAGCACTGCAGATCCTCTCCACACTGCAGAGGGGGCTCTGCAACTACTATGGCAGAAACAGGAAGGGAAATGGAGGAGGTTACCCTATTCAGGGCAGGCATCTGGAGGTAACCTCCTCTATTGTCTTCAGTAGTTACCCCACTTTTACTGTCATATGATCACATTTTCCCCATTATAATGGTGTGTGCAGAGAAAATGGCAGCATCCTGGAGCATCAGCTGACAGTTGGTGTGACAGGATCAGTATCGTGTGCTACCCACATATGGTCAGTACAGGAGGTCAGTAATGTATAATCTGCACATTCTGAGGTGAGAGTAGGAGGATTATACAATCATTATGGAAACATTTAGAGATCACGTCTTAAGGTGCATACACACTGGGGGTTTTTGCCCAGTGTGTATGCTCAATGTTGATGTGAACATCGCTGGCAGGAAACTTGTTCTGTGCATACACACTGAGCGATTTTTACCTGGCCCAGCGATGTTCATGCGGGTTAACCACTTTCCACAGTAGGAGACTATGGAAAGTGGTTCACTTGGCCGGTAAAACAGGCCGACAGATGGTGTCTGCCAGTGAAGATGTGGGAGCACGCATCAGCACTCACTGCTCATCACACGGCCATTCACACTAGGAGGTTTGTAGCTCAAACTCACCAAGTGTGTATGGGCCTTAAGTATTGGCATCTGCAGAAGGAATATAGAGGTCTCTGTGCTGCACATGTAACTGGAATTGGGGACATAGCAATTAGACACATTGCAAATATTTTAAAAGAATGGTAAAAGACTGGATCAAATTTCTCAGTGTACATAAATATAATGTTATATAATATAATGTCTTGTTTCTTACACATTATAACATTATTACTGTACAAACATATTTATAACAGTAATATTTATGCTTATAAATGTGATCTTTTTCTTGCAGGACAAATAAGGAGCAAGATTCCCTCTAAGAATATAAGAAGATATAATGGAAAGGGACATTGTTCTCTGATCAAGCCAACTACAGACATAATAACTTTTGAAACCTCTTAAGGATTCTCAAAAACATTATTTTTTTCTGTAAAGGAGAAACCTTATAAAGCTTTTATCTAATCTAATACATTATGAGTCTCACTAGAGAGAAACCACATCAGTGCTCTGAGTGTGACAAAAGCTTTACATATAAATCACATCTTCTCACACATCAGAGGCGTCACACAGGAGAGAGACCATATAAATGCTCTGAATGCAGCAAGTGTTATACCCAAAGGTCACATCTTGTTATACATCAGAGGAGTCACACAGGAGAGAAACCATATAAATGCTCTGAATGCCGCAAGTGTTTTTCCCTGCAGTTAAATCTTGATAACCATCAGAGGTGTCACACAGGAGAGAATCCATTTAAATGCTCTGAATGCAGCAAAGGTTTTTCTGTGAAGTATAATCTTGTTATACATCAGAGGAGTCTCACAGGAGAGAAACCATACATATGCTCTGAATGCAGGAAGTGTTTTTACCGAAAGTCACATCTCGTTACACACCAGAGGAGTCACACAGGAGAGAAACCATATAAATGCTCTGAATGCAGCAAATGTTTTACCCAAAAGTCACTTCTTGTTATACATCAGAGGAGTCACACAGGAGAGAAGCCATTTAAATGCCCTGAATGCAGCAAATGTTTTACCCAAAAGTCACTTCTTGTTATACATCAGAGGAGTCACACAGGAGAGAAACCATATAAATGCTCTGAATGCAGCAAATGTTTTACCCAAAAGTCCCCTCTTGTAATACATCTGAGGAGTCACACAGGAGAGAAACCATATAAATGCTCTGAATGCAGCAAATGTTTTACCCAAAAGTCAGTTCTTGTTATACATCTGAGGAGTCACACAGGAGAGAAGCAATTTTAATGCTCTGAATGCAGACAGTGTTTATGTAGCAAGGAAGGACTTGTTATACATTAGAGGAGCCACACAGGAGAGAGACCATTTCAATGTTCTGAATGCAGCAATGCACCATTTCATTGCTCTGAAAGATCACATCTTGTTAGCCATCAGGAGTCGCACATTAGAGGAACTATATAAATGTTGTGAATGGAGCAAGTTTTTAACTAGAAAGATATCACTTATTAATCACATGGGGAGTCACTCTGAGGGCCTGACTGTAGGATATGTTTGATAAGTATGTTATCTTGTATCACTTCAATATAGTTACAAGTGAGGACATTTTTATTTTCTGAATGTCACAAGTGTTTTATATATAAATCAATGTTGTTAAAGACTAAAGAGAATCATCTATAGTTGTACCTCTGCACGAGAATAATGTAATAAACAATATTCATGGTAAAACTCCCCAAAATTACTGAAATGATTATTTATGTATTTGTAATTATAATTCTTGCACTCTCATCACATAAGGAGCGCTACTGCTGACACCTTATACATTAGTATATAAATAGATCTGAGAGGAGTTTCTCGGTGCAGTGCACTGGCTTAAAACATATTTTTGTTATTTTAACAAAAGTAAGATTATCCATATTATACAATACCATCAAACAATTAAAACAATTAGAACATAAAATGAAGTAACTAAAGTAATAAATAGGGTATAAAAACATAAAAAAGAACAACGTATCTGGTGTAAGTGTTGATGGTGCATCTGATAGTGCCACTGATCTCTGTAATATACAGATGTTCTGCCCATGCAGGTGCTGGGACTAGTAGAGGAAAGAGATCTCTATCCAGTAGAGAGTTCCAGCAGCTCCTCTCAGTTTCTTTCTATAGGGTCACTTTAATTACCTGCAAATTTCTCATGTCCACAAGTAAGTGTGACTGTATGAGCCAGTTACAGTACAGCTGGACTCATGGATGTGTCCATATACACAGGGGCATAGCCAGAACTTTGTGTACCAAATAGCAACATTTTGAAGGGGCCACTGTCCCAATCCTTGTATAGAGACACCTCTCTACAGCAGGTGTTAATTTTATGCCAAATAGAAGACCCCTACTTCATTTCCTGAGCCATAGTAGTGCCCCAGTTCATGTCATGTCACATTGTAGAGCTGCCACTATATTATGCAACTCAGGAACCCCAATCCACATTATGGGGTTGATCATATTACCTATGAAGTGTGTGATGTGCCATTGTCGCAGTGTTTAAACGCCAGCAATGGCACCTGATCTCACACCCTGTTAGCACTTTTGTGCAAATTCAGGCTGCCATAAAGTGCGGCCATTTCCACAATGATTCTCACGCACAATATCATCACAGCTAATAGGATTGAGCCCTATGACTACAGTGTTCCCAGTTCATAGTATGTTACATTACAGTGTCTTATGCCACACTATAGTGCCTCCAATTAATTTTGTGACACATTACAGTGTCCCAGTTCATAGTATATAACATTATAATTTCATCCATTTATGTTATACAATAAGGTCCAGGGACATAATTACATATATAATTGGATATATTGCAGATCCCAAGGCAAAAGTTGTAAGGGCTCTTGTATACCACTCAATGGGCAACAATGTATGTATCTCATGTAAATATGACAGGGAAAGTGAGCTCCTTAAGCTCTTGGCCCCATAGCAGCTGCACTCCCTACACCTATGGTAACTACACCCTTGCACATACACCTGTAATAAAATTGCATCAAATAGCACCATTTATTGTGCCACAGACTTTGCTACTTGGAAGAACACTAATCCTAACATCCTAGTACAATATTTACCAATATGTGTTGTATGAGTATAGTTTAGGAGTAAATGTATTAACAATCCTGGTTGGACCATGTTTGCTCAAATTCAAACCACTTGGATTTGCTGGAACATGTGTTTTCCTGCAATCATGTGTGATGATGGCATATGGATTCATGTTTTTGAAGCAGTGTTTTCTGTTTCTCTGGCCAAACACTCCAGTGCATTGATGACTGCACTCTATCCCATGTTTGCAAATTACAACTGAACATGGAAGCTGCTTCCTATCATGTTTTAATTGGTTAAAACTGTCACATGTGGTAGTGTGATGCCTAAGACATATAGACATATAAATGCGCCCCAAACTTAAAGGACCTTGGTGGTTTATTCTGAAGAGTATAGAAAGAAAAAAGGGGAGGGGGGACTGGCCTCTTTTTCTAAGCTTATAAGGAGATGCTAGCATGCTAAGGCTTCTAGTACTATGCAGGAGAAATAAATATGCTGATTGCAAACTACATGGAGTATAAGGGAAGTTTTTAGCACATATTTTTGCACATATGTGTGCCCATGCACCGCAACCAGGTGACTTCATTAGATGGGTCCCTAACATGTCTTACACTATCACATAATAATTAATTCTTACCTTCAAATAGAGCCCTTATTAATGTGTGATCAGCAATGTAGGAACCTGTGCTAATTAAAACACTTCAGGATAAATGGAACGGGTGCCAATATCAGAGGGAAGGTACTTAATTTCAACAGTATGAAGCAGCGGTACATAACTGTTCCCAACCCTCTGGTGTTCTATAATGTCTGTGTACACGTACAACAAACTATATTGACCCCCGTTGATTTCAGCGCATGGTTTTAAAACTTGGTTTTAGGCTGTAAATCCAGTATCCTTGTCAGTTTATTGCCTGCCGTGAGCTAGCACAATGGATTGCTGTCGAATGATACAACGCGCTCAAGTGGATAATGTCATAATCCTAATCCACCCTCCAGTTTATGTTGTGCGATTTTTGCATTGATTACGTCCAGTAGCGTATTGATTAATTCATTTAAAAAAAAATGGGTTCAGTGCACACGTTCGTGACAATCACTGTCGGGCCATCCCACTTTGTTATTTGCATCATTCAATTGTGTATATCCAAAGTATTCCACCTGTGCGGTACTGTATTTCTGTAAGAGCAACTTCCAGTCACCGGTTAGGTCTATCGCCTTTGACAGTTTTGTTGTGTAGTTAGAAATCTTATTTTGTGGAAATGTGTCTGCTGAAGTATTACTCTGCAAGATTATGTGGATGCTTTTTCATCCATAGTTCGTATTGTTTAGAGAACATTTTGCTTTATATATCTTTTATCTCTGTTGCTGAAACCCAACTGCAAAATTTTGAGGGGTACTCGCGCCACTTGACTAACGCATATTTCCGACATCTGATCAACTAATTTTTTTCAGTTTTTTTATACTTATTAAATTCTATTATTGTGTTTTTTGATGATTTGAAGCTATTCAGGCTTAAAACTGATGTTAATATCTTTGCCGTAGAGATCCACGAATGTATAAAGTGGCTTAAGACCTTTAGTGTACACGCTGCGTATTACAAATATTTCCTCAGAAAAATTCTGTTCATATCCTTTCTGAAATCTATCCTTATATTTGTAAATGCATACATGTTCACCAATGGCTAAACCTGGCAGGGGTTTTCTTACTTCTATAGTAATCACCGTTCATTGTCTTTAATTGAAAATTCTTAAAGCGTTAGAGGGGCACACTTCGTGCAGCGTACACGTAATGGTTTTATGGTACATCATTATTGCTCATGAAATGTATTTTTCTAACACTTTTTTAGGACCTTGTTTAGAAACTCTTTATAGTGAATGGTTAGCAATTTCTTTGGCATTCCATTCTTTTGGAATATATTTTCAAAGGCATTAGCAACTGCTGTAGCGTTCATGACTATTAGACTGACAGCCCACACTCTCTTACTAAATATATCAGTAATGGTGAATATATATTTAAAACTATCATTGTACTTCACAAGGTCTATGAGCAAGACCAGATTGCACTGCCATTGCTGATATATAGCCAATACACAAATTGTGTTCCTTTTATAGGTTTATCACACTGGCTTATACAGTGTATAGACATCTTGATCAAGAAGCCAATTTTTATAATTCCAAATCTTTTAAAATTGACTTTATTAGCCTTATAATATTTGTACAAACTGCAGAAACTCCAAAGCATTACAGCCATGTAATATGCCCTTTTCATACTCTGCTTTTTTCGGTTAGTAATAATAAGCTCAAGGTACTAAATAACCAGTTTATGATGTATCCTCACACAAATGCATCAAAATTTTATATAAAAATCAGAAATTAATTTGATATCAATATGATATCAAATTGGTATCAAGGGGATGGGGCACCTGTCAAAATATGTTTGATGGAATCTGGATGAGTTCTACTATACTCACAAACTAACTTATTAATAGCACCTCACATCATTGGCCAAATACATCATAATGAGTTTAAACAGCAGATACATCTCACCATCAACTGATCAAAGAAGATATTAATCAGATCTTTATGGTATAAAAAATATATATATATATATTAGGGTGGTCCATGTTTGGCATTTTTTCAAATATGTCTTTCCACCTTATATTGAAGTACATGAAAAAGAATCCTTATATGCATAATTTGACTTTAATTCTATAATATTTACAGGTGTCACATCGACATTGAAAAGAGCAATTACTATGTACCATACATGGAAATATAAGAACACATGTACAGCTCAGTACCCAATCTACCAATTATATTTAAACCAATAATAACTACAACATTTGTTTAAAAAAAAATATTGATCCTTGATCACAGTTACAACCTGCAGAATATACAGCTTTTGGTCTTCTTTCCTTGCTAAAATGTTTTTGAATGTCTGCATAAGAGCAACACCTCTTTCAGCAATGTCATTTACAACCCTCAGGTTTAGAACAACAGATTTAGCTACCTCATAATCTTCTCTATCCTCCCATTCCTGTGTATCAACTTCTAAAAACTTGGTTGGCAAGTTGAGGATTTCAAAGAACTAAAGTGTTGAATAGGTAACATAATCTTCCACTGTCTGCTGAAAAATCAATGAGTTGATAACTTTCCAAATTGATTTGCTTCAGAGGGTTTTCTGTTCCTTCCTTATGTAAGGATTTGAGCATCTCCCTTTTGACTGGCAAGCTTGTTTCAGCATCAGAAAATGGAGAGGAAAACCAAAGTCTCACTAAGGTACCATTGGTGATGAGAAAAAGCCTTTACTACTGCCTTGGATATCTGTTTGTCTTCATATGCCTCTAACTTCTTCTTTAGACAAAGGTCGATTCTCAGAGCAGCAGCTGCTAACTGTGCAAGAAACCACTACTGGACAAAAATTGTGACCACAAAGGTAGCAAAATGCTTCATACCAAGTACTTCATTCTTTGTCATGGTGAATTGTGACCAGAACAAGCAAATTTTTAAAGCATAAATGATTCATCTGGCTCTATGCAAAGCTCCTGGTTGCCTAAAATTAACACCTTTAGCACAATTCATTTAAAAAATATCTGAAATACTACCATTAAAAACTTTGAAAAAAATCACCTTTTATTGCAGCATACAGTTAGAGCTTCAAGTGACCTGCAACAGTAATAATTAATCATATTGCTAAACTTTAAGCTCCATGTGACACCACTAAAACCTTTGCAATCCTTATGAAACTCTACATAGGGTATTACTACCATACCTACATCCATCACATCCAGGTGGTAAGACTTCAGGTCATTGGACTTTTATTTTAAAGACCACCCTAATATATATATATATATAAATATATATATATATATATATATATATATATATATGCTCAGCAATAATAGGTAATAACTTGTGGCTGAATGCTGAGGTGCCGTCCTTAAAATTAATAGATGTCACTCCTGAGTGACCAGGTTCCGGAGCTTCCCAGATGTCGCTCCCATCGCTGGCTTCTGGCAGAGATCACAGAGGGGCTTACACTGTAATAATGTAATCTCCTATATAAGATAAGACCTTGCTGCATGTATGTTTTTTTACAGCATAGCACCTCAAAAAAAATGCCCAGCATGGCATTGAAATGTTGGTATTTAACTATGTCTTTTTTCAATTAATATAATTAATTATTTATAAAGATCATAGAGTGCAGACTGGTTCCTTTTGGATAAAGGGCGGACCTGCTAGACTCGACCCAGGGAAGACTGCATATCTCTCTCTCTCTCTCTCTCTCTCTATATATAGATATATATATAGACTCTTCTTCCAAACAGCAGCGACACTCAAGGGATTTCTAAATCAAGCAAAAACTGTATTTAAAAAATAATAAATTCCCAACGTTTTGGGGCTCACACGCCCCTTTGTCGAGGTGAATATCTGCCTGGAATTATATAAGATCAGTTGGTTATTCGGGAGGCTGCACCCGTCACAAAGTTCACTGGAATGAGACATGCTGGGAGACTTCTGATGTGATGATCATTTGCTACTGCCGGTCTAGGCCAGTTTTATCCATGTTCTCTTTCTTTCCAGACAGAGACATGTAAAATGTGCTTATGGGTGTCCCACCTCCTTAGAGGATAATATATTTATGTATTTTCCAATGTATACATTTTATTGTGATAATTAAATATATACTGTATACAGGTTGAGTATCCCTTATCCAAAATTCAAAATCAGGAAGTCAGCAACATTTCAGTCCATAAGGACCTTTGTCAAGCTTTCCATCATAACATGCTCATAAAGAGTACAAAACAGCAGAGCTACTCACAGCGGAAGTGACATACCTGTTTGCTTGCTGCCCCTTAAATGCTCAAACTGACACGATCCCAGTGTGCATTCCAGCAATCCCGTGGAACACAACAGGATATACACAGCGCTTATGGTTCTGGTCATGTGTCACTGCGTTCCAACACCCGACGTGGAAAGCACGTCGGGGCCGGCGTCGCACCTTAGCACACTCCCACTGGGGCACTCTCTGCAAATGAGAGTCTATCCCAAAATACACATAAGTATTATAACACTATCTAATCCAAAGTACACTCACATCACCTAAGTATGTATGGTGCACATAGTGCCACCTACAGCTCATGTGTATAAAACAACAATACTGTGTGACAATAGTATTACCATAATGCATGTACCATATCCACAGTGCAGATCAATGGTCGTGACACTCACAGCACCACCTGTAGCTAAAATATAGGGTGGAATTCAAATGTTTGAAAAGTCGGTTGGGTGTCTGTTTTTTCCTGTCTATTAGATTAGATTAGATTAGACTCCCAACTGACTTTTCAAACATTTGAATCTCCCCCATAGAGAACATTGACAGATAGATTTATACTGGCAATTAAAGGCAACCAACGAAGCTCAAAAATCTATACATCATAATCACAACAATTATACACACAAGACAATACAGACAAATAACATTTAATAAAAACAGTGTGGTGGAGCATATACACTACTGTGGTGGAGCACATTTAAAAATATAATTGTTTGAAGGGAAAAAAAAAGTATATAGGTTGTAGCCATTACGGTATCCAAACTATTATGATAGGGTTATAGTAATTCTTTAAAGCAACAAAGCTTATATTCATAATGAGAAATCCCCTATATCAAAAATGTCTTTAGGTTCATTTGTTCATTCAAGCCTCTAGGGGCAATTGAATCCATCCGAAATATCCATTCTGATTCAGATTAATGCAGTTCAAGGATCCTGTTCCCCCCTCACACAGTCGGAGGGATCCAATTGATGATACAGCACTGAAGCATTGGAATCTGATGTCCAGCCTCTACCCAGTGCCTTGTCACTGGTTTATCGGACTGGCTGGTCTCAGTTGCCTGTCTTTTTGAGTACTGATGGTTGGCCATTCGTTCTCTGAAGCAACATTGTGTTAAGCCAACATATACCAGCCCACAAGGGCATATAATCAGATAAATTACATGGTCCATTAGACAATGGAGGTGATGTTTAATATGTATAGGTACCCCACTTGAGGATGAGGGAAGGAGTCACCTGGAATTATAGATCTGTATGTGGTGCAATCAGAGCACTTGAAGCATCCTTTGCAGGCAGACTTGAGCCAAGTGTCCCCTCTTCCTTTATCCGGGTTCAGTGGGGGGCACATAAGTAGCTGTTTTAGGTTCGCCCCATGATGATATGCCATCATTGGCTGTTGTTGCAGATCTTGCCCAAACTTTGGATCTGATGCAACAATTCTCCAATTGTAACATAACAGGAGCTGGTTGGCTAGTAATTTAACTCTCTCCACTTTATCACCCTCAAAGGTTTAATAATTAGACTTTTCTGTATATGGCACTATGTGCCCTCTCATCCCCATAATGACACCGGCTACTTTGAGGGATCAATATTTGAAAATGAGGAGTATGCTCTCTCAAGTTTTGAGGACCACTAGCAGTTATTGTCTGGTGATAGACATTTTCCATTTATGGATAGGCAAGCACAATGTGCCATATTATGCCCATAATTTTACTTGTAAATGTTGGGTCACACACATATGAATGAAAGGAACAACCACTACTAAATTGTGGCCCCCCCCCCATTGCAGCATTTGTTTGATGATCAATTAAGTAACCTATCTGTACAGAAAAAATAGATTTCCATACATGCGGGAAGGACACATCGTGCTATATCTTCCCCATACATGCTCACATACATATAGGGGCACCCTGTCATGAAAGAGAGTAGTCTCTTATTTCAAATATTCTGCCCACTTAGAATTTATAGTATGGGGATCACCAGAAAATAATAGAAACGGTACACAAAATAAATATAATTTTCCACAGATATGGTGGATCTATAGCCCATATCTCTTCTATTTTGTATCAAATAAATAACTGTCCCTCATATCATATAGTAAGTTGTCACATTTGTAAAATGACAGACATTGTGGGTCTACTATATTCTTCCTACGCATAAGGCAGTATCCAGTTAGTCATGATATTTTCTCGTGGCTAATGGATTCACCCTGAGATATCCAATTAGCCTTGAAAACCTGGCGCTTAGCAGATATTTTGTCAGATTATCAGCACCATGTGACCTCTTCCTTAGCCCTTAACATGTAAATATGTTTTCTAAAAAAACGCAGAGTAATTGACATTTTCTATGATTAAATTAAGTAAGCAACATTTATTTAAAACATTTTCCAAAATTTTTGATACAAAAAAAATAAACTTTTAAAAATATTGATTTTTCAGAACAAAGGTAACCGATAAATATCAGTCTACCAATGATTGGACCATGATAACTATTGCAACTTTACTTTTTTTTACACAGAATCAGTAATGTGGTGTACACTGAGAAGGAGAAAAGGTGATGGTTGCATAATTTATATTTCCCCAGTAGCTGCTACACTCTGCAACCATGGGTGAAGGGTTCCACCAGGCTACACAATCATCAGTGATTGGCAGCACAGCAGGCACTGGAGGAGGGTACAAGGAAGCAGAGTAGCTTGGAGGTACCTCTGAGAGATTATCTTCCAGCAGATAGTAGTCATTTTTGACTGGTCACATCAGATGTAACCATGTCAGGGAGAATCAGCCTGGTGTGGTTGCATCTGATGTGACTATGCCAGGCAAGTGGATACATATCAACCATGGTTCCACCATTGACACAGTTTTATCAAGATCAGTTTATAGTCAACATCAAGTGTAGGTAATTAAAAGTGTTATCCTGTATGAGATAAACATTTATGTTGAATGTCATGGTTAGTAACATGAATACTTTTACTATGCTTCAAGATACAAATTATTGAAAGTATTATTAACCTGGGAGACGACATGCTATCTTTGTGATTTATTTAACATGATGTAGAAATCAATGATCTGCTATAACTCATAGCAACCAAATATTAGCTGCCTTCTGCAGGACAGGCAACAGAAAATTTGGGCCCCAATACACTGATACTTCTGGGGCCTCCTCAACTCCCCATGATCACCACTCTTAAACCAGAGGGAGTCTTTAAAAATAGTGTATAAATATACACACACAAACACACACACACACACACACACACACACTGTATTATATTAACATATATGACACTCTATATCTATCTATCTATCTATCTATCTATATATATATATATATATATCGAAGAAAAATGAGGCGGCACTCAGAGACTTCAAGCAACAAACGAGTTTAGTGCAAAATCTGCGGTGATACAATCAACGTTTCGGGGTATTCACCCCTTCATCAGGATAACAAATACAGTGTACAACATCACCTTAAATAGGTGCACTCACCCCCGGTGTCTTCCCCACGCCTGGCTGCCGCTGGCCGCGCCGGTCCGGCCCGTCATCCGCCCACTCCGAGTGATCACTTCCGCCGGAAGTGACGTCGTGTAGTGATGTTGCGGGTCCCGGCCGCGTTGCCCCGGTAACACTGTGTAAACAAATAGCGCATGATAGTACAGCGGCTCACGGACATATAACAGAGGTGATCAAACTACAGTGTGACCTTTTATGTGAGCAAACTGGTTATATTCTGTAGATCTGTATAACTCAGACCTCACCCTGTATTGGGGATCAAATCTTTCACACATAAAGTGAACAGTGCCAAACTTCAATAAATAGTGCATCATAAATATTAAAAACAGTGCATGTGAACAACATTAAAAACATCCTTTATGAGTACCTCCTCTAAAATCACCTTCGTGTACCTCCATCATAGGAGGTCTTGTGCCTAAACTTTGTAATCTGGATCTGGGCATGTGCCTTAATTTATATATCCATGTTTCTGTCCTCCATTGTTATATGTCCCGTGAACCATGTCCTTCCATACATCAAAAATTAATATATTAAGAATATCTGTGTTTAAAATCTTTTGTGGACCCTATTTATTGGTCCACAACATCTGGATCTCCTATCCTTTCTATTTTGTATTATAAAAACATCCACAAGTGAAATTATAAACGACACATGTAAACTCTACACAGAAGGCTAAAAACTGGCGGAATCATACTAAAAAAATTTTTCTCTCTCTCTCTCTCACCTACAGTATCCCACTACCTGGCCTAGTAATCACGGCCTTCATGGGATCTCAATAATCAAAGGAAATTACTCAAACCCAATGATTCATTGAGCCCCTTTGGTCTTACTGTATCTAGTCTAAAGATCCAGCGTGACTCCAGCTGTAACAGTTTAAGAGATCTATTTCCCCTTCTAATGGACTCTGGTACATGATCAATTATTCGATGTCTTAACGTGGCAAGCCCATGTTTGGAGTTCAAAAAATGGCGTGCCACTGGTTGATCGCTGGTCCCCGTATTAATGGCTGCTCTGATGGCTTGTCTGTGCTGTGCCATCCTCACTTTAAATTGACATTCCGTCTTTCCTATGTAATATAGTCCACAGGGACATATTATTACATAGATGACGAATTTCGAGTGGCACGATAACGGCCAATTGATAGTGTATTTTTTGGCCGAATGGGGATGCAGAATCATATCGCCAGTAGACATATAGCTGCACGTTGTGCATCCTATGCATTTGTAGCAGCCATTTGGTCTACTTAAAAAATGTGAGGGAATCTTTTTCTTAAATTTACTCAAATCAGTTTTTACCACCAGATCTTTGATATTTTTGCCTCTTTTGTAACTTGGCATGATTCTGGTATTTTTCAATGATTTGAGGCCAGGGTCTGAAGAGATCATTGGCCACAAGGCTTTGGCCTTCTTGCTGGTATGGCGACTATTGGTGTCATAGGTGTTCACCCAGGGGAGTCTATCCTTCTCCTGTCGTGAAACCTTCATAGTCAGAAGGTTTCCCCTCTCTTGGGATATCGATTTGGCACGGGCCGTTTTTAACAAAGACCTTGGATAGCCCCTTTGTACAAATTTCTCTTCCATGAGATCCAGTTGAGGATCAAGATCCTCAGCTCGGTTCGTGACCCTGCAGGCCCTTAAAAACTGAGAGTACGGTAGCCCTTTAATAGTGGGAGTGGGATGAAAACTGGTGTAACTTAAGATGGTATTTCTGTCGGTGGGTTTAGTATATAGTTTCGTGATGATGTCTCCCTGTTGTATATTAATGGAGACATCCAGAAACTCAATCTGCATGTGGCTACTTTTCACTGTCAGCTTAATTGGACTGATGGACTCGTTCTGCATACTAATTATATCCAGGAGCAATTGCTCATCACCGGTCCAGAACATCAGAAGGTCATCTATATACCGATAATATAGAAGAATCTCTTTGGTAATTATCGGCTTTTCATAGAATAGACCTTTCTCCACCTCCCACATGTATGTATTGGCGAAGGCCGGTGCCACTGCCGACCCCATCGCACATCCTGTTAACTGTTTGAAGAATTTATCTTCAAACAGAAAATAATTGTGGGAGAGAGTGAATTCCAGTAACTTCAAGAATAGTTCGATGTCAGGTCCTGTGTATGCTGTATTCCCTGTGAGGAGTCTTCTCACCGCCTGTATCCCCTCTTCATGTGGGATACAGGTGTAGAGACTGGTGACATCCATAGTTACCATGAGCGTATTATTTGGCACCTTTCCCATCTCAGTGAGTTTTCTTAGCAGGGTACTAGAGTCTTTGAGATGGGTGAATGTAAGTTGTATACATGGCTGCAAATAAGCATCAAGAAATATTGCTAGGGGTTCGCACAGAGACCCCCGGGCTGAGATGATGGGTCTTCCCGGGGGCTTTTGTGCATCCTTATGGACCTTAGGGAGCGTATAAAAAATAGGTACAATGGGATACTCAGTGCTAAGTTTTTGAATAACTGTCTTGGTTAGCAGTCCCTGTACATCCGCTTCCCCAAGTATACATTCTAATTCTTTCTTATATTGCGGTGTGGGATCTTTTTCTAACCTGCAATACGTGTCAGTGTCCCCCAACAATCTAAGACATTCATCAACATAGTCAGCAGTGTTCTGAATAACAACAGAGCCCCCCTTGTCTGCCCCCCTGATAATAATGTCCTCTCTTTTACTCAGGGCTTTCAGGGCAGCATTCTCCTCTGCGGTGAGGTTGTTGTATATATGTGGCACTTTCTCTGTACCTGCCAATTCTAATAACCTGCTGAAAGTCTTAACTGACGCATTATTAGACACCGGGTCAAAGCGTGAATTGGGGCCCAGTCTCCTGACCCTTTCTGGGAGATGACTCACAGCCGCATCCCTTGGCTGCTTTTCAAAATGTTCCTTTAATTTCAATGTTCGCTGCAGTTTAAAAGTATCAACTTTCCATTGAAATTTATTCGGTCTATTGGTAGGGACAAAGGATAGTCCTTTTTCAAGGACACTTACCTCGGCAGGAGATAGGACACTTGATGATAAATTGAAGATCAGGTCCTCCTTGCTTTGGGGGGCCTCCCCCTTCTTTTGCCTGTACCTTTGTCCCCCCCGCCTGGTACACCTGCCTCTCGGGCGGCTATTAAAGCCCGAGTCTTTACCCCTAAAGGGGTCATCTGGGTATTTCTTCTTCCTTGTATATTTCCCTGGTCGTCCGAATCACTCGCAGATGTCGTTCCCATACGTGTCACTTGGGCTCTGGATCGATATCTCGGTACTTTATTCCCGGCAGACTGGCCTCCTGTATTTCCCAACCAGGTATACACCCGATGTTGTACATAGTCCTGCTGGACCTTATGCAATTTCTCCCTTTTAAATTTCAGTAGGTCAAGTCGATACTGTTCTACTTGTTCTCCCAGCTTGGTGATCCTCACCGCATCCGCTGTATACAGATCTCTATGCTCCTGCTCGTACTTGCTGATTTTTTCTCTAGTCACGTTATGCTCCCTTGTTGCCTCCTCAATGACCAAGAGAAGCAAGTCCATGGAGCATTTATTTAGTACTGCAATCCATCTTTTGCAGAAGCTGATGTTATACCGGCCAATCGTGGGTGCATTGTGAATGCGGAAACCTCTTGGTATCTGTTTGGCACGGTAATAGTCTGATAGTGTGCGGCTGTGATACAAGTAATCCACCTCTCTCTTTTTAAGTTTGAGTAATTCACGGAAGACATCCTCATTCGTGGTAGCCGGGCTGTCTCCAAATGCAGACTCTTTGGTTAATATCCCCTCGGCTTCGAGGTCAGAGAAACTTAAGGTGTCACAAGTATCACACTGTAATAAGAACGTGGTTCCATCATCCTCTGCTCCCAGTGCGGTAGCCATATTGCAGTGGCCGTCAGCCTATTCCGCCAGATTTCTTTCTGGTTAAAGTGCAGTGCCAGTGAATAAAGTGCAAAAATGTGCAAACTTGCGTGTAGACAAACAAACAGAGAAGTCCTGAGATGAGGAAAAATAGTTCACAATCCGGTGCCTTGCGTAGCCCTGCACCTTGCAGTGTGTGCTAAGGCCATATACCATACACTGAACGCCGGCACTCGGTCCGCCCCCTGGGCTTACTTTTGTGTGGGTGTCTGTTTTTTCCTGTCTATTAGATTAGATTAGATTAGACTCCCAACTGACTTTTCAAACATTTGAATCTCCCCCATAGAGAACATTGACAGATAGATTTATACTGGCAATTAAAGGCAACCAACGAAGCTCAAAAATCTATACATCATAATCACAACAATTATACACACAAGACAATACAGACAAATAACATTTAATAAAAACAGTGTGGTGGAGCATATACACTACTGTGGTGGAGCACATTTAAAAATATAATTGTTTGAAGGGAAAAAAAAAGTATATAGGTTGTAGCCATTACGGTATCCAAACTATTATGATAGGGTTATAGTAATTCTTTAAAGCAACAAAGCTTATATTCATAATGAGAAATCCCCTATATCAAAAATGTCTTTAGGTTCATTTGTTCATTCAAGCCTCTAGGGGCAATTGAATCCATCCGAAATATCCATTCTGATTCAGATTAATGCAGTTCAAGGATCCTGTTCCCCCCTCACACAGTCGGAGGGATCCAATTGATGATACAGCACTGAAGCATTGGAATCTGATGTCCAGCCTCTACCCAGTGCCTTGTCACTGGTTTATCGGACTGGCTGGTCTCAGTTGCCTGTCTTTTTGAGTACTGATGGTTGGCCATTCGTTCTCTGAACGAATGGCCTATACAGTAGACTTCATTGTAATCCTACTACACAATATCAGAAAGAATTGGTGGACATTCTGAAAATTGCCATGGATTCCAAAACTATTTCCAAAAAATGCTTTGAAGCCATGTGTGTGCTGCACCCTAGGGTGCCAGTGCTGTACACACTACCTAAGCTTCATAAAAATTGTGTGAAACCGCCAGGCAGGCCTATTATCTCCGCGCGGGACTCTCTATACTCCCCTGTGTCTCAGCTATTGGATTTCGTCCTTCAAGCTCATCTAAGTAGACAGGATACGTTCCTGAAGGACACTTCTACTTTCTTGAATATCCTGAAGGACTTTGGCAGTGTGCCGGAAGGCACGTTAATGTGTTGTCTGGACATCTTCAGCTTATATACGTGCATCCCACACGAGGGTGGTTTGCTGGCTATGAAATGCTTTATAGAGAAATTTGTTCCTATGTCTGTTTTTAATCATGAGTTCTTTTTGACACTTCTGAATTTGACACTTACTCGCAATTACTTTCTGTTCGACGGCAAGTATTATCTGCAACAACGGGGGTGTGCTATGGGGTCTTCTGTAGCCCCTAGTTATGCAAATATATACATGTTCGAACAGGAATGGCAAATGTTCTTCAACACCCCTGAGAGAAGTAATAATATACTACTATTCAAGCGATACATAGATGATGTATTTTTGCTTTGGTCGGGGGGCATTGCAGCATTCGAGGGTATGATGGAGGAGATCAACAACTTGCAGTCACCCATTAAGTTCACTTATACTTATAGTACTACTGAGGCAAATTTCCTTGACGTACATGTTACAATAAAAGATGGTGTATTTGAAACAGGGGTGTACACTAAGCCCACGGACCGGAATACCCTACTTATGGCATCTAGCCACCATCCAGAAGCACTGAAAAAAGGCCTGCCGGTATCACAAATGGTACGGGTAGCCAGGATTACTAGTGCTCCTGAAAAGGTTCCTATCGAATTGGACAAGATGGTGGATAAATTCTGTAGTAGAGGTTATGATTTGGAAACCTTGACCTTACAGAAAGAAAGAGTACTTAACATGCCTAGGGATCAATTACTAAACCCAGCCCGTAGGGACCCTGACACCATCCTACCTTGGAGCAGTGATTATACTACAGCTAGCCCCATCATTAAGAGAGCTTCAAAAGCGCTATGGACAATTGTGCGCTCAGATAGGGAATTGCCTATGTTACACAACCTGAGACCTGATTCTCTGCCTGCAGTGTCATTTTTGCACTATTTGTTTTTCATTGCTGTATGTCTTTATCATTATTAGTATTTTTATTTTTATTTTTCATGTATTTATGATTTATTCTCTATCACACAGATCGTGCGCCTGGCCCGCTGATCACCCTGGCGCCATGGCAATTGCTGTTTGGGAGGAGGAGACAGTGTGAAGTGCACTCGTGGCCTCTGTGGAACGCAAATCAGCGGTTGCTGGGGCAACGCTGATCACGCCCACAGGAAGCAGGTCACGATGACGCACTTCCGGCCATTGGATCCCGGAATTCGGCGTCGTCAGGCAGCGTGACTGTGGAGGGAGATTTAAGTGGGGTAAGTCTTGTATTGTTTTGTGGCTGTAATTTGTTGTGATGTGGTCCTGATGACGGGGTGCTGACCTCGAAAGTACTTGACCTTATTTGAATACATCATTTTTCTATATATTGCTGACTCTGAGTGCCTCCTCTGTTTTGCATTATATATATATATATATATATATATATATATATGTGTATACACACAGATAAAGATACATATTTTAACATAAAAATAAAAAAGAAATACAACTACAGTAAAAAATACAGTACGACTAAAGTAAAAAAAAATATATATGTATATATATATATATATATCTGATAGGACTACATTAAAAAATAATAGATAAAAAATAGAATACAATATATTTCAAAAAGGATATAGCAGTAGTAGGTATGTAATTTACATTTTTTTTTTAAATGTTTAAAAAATTGAAGTTTTTTTAAGAATATTACAGAAACGGGGCCAGATCGTAGTTATCATTAAGCCCATCCGGTATAAGATTATTAAGTGTGTACTGTATATCCAATATATTTCCCATGAGCTAGTTTTTTATCTCTGTCACCACCCCTTGGTCCTACTTTTTTATGTTCAATTGTTTTGAACGTTACAAAGTCAGAATTAGATTGGTGATACTTGTTAAAATGTTTAGGGACTGAATGATTTTCTAATTTATTCTTTATTGCTCTGATATGCTCCTGTAGTCTAAGCCTAAGGTGTCTCTTAGTTTTCACTATATATTTGTACCCACAGGCGCATTCTAAGCAATAAACAACATAGTTAGTAGAGCAGTTAGTTAGATCTCTAATTTTAAAAGTTTTTAATCGATTTGAGTTTTGACATTTTTTGCCATCTTTGTGGGAATATTTACAAATACAGCAATGGTTGCATCTGAAAAAAACACATGTTTTAATCCAGCTTTCTGATTGTCCCCCGTTTGTATTGGTCTTAGCATGATGGGAGCCAGGATACCTTTCAAATGGCTTGCCTTTCTGTAGATGGTTCTTGGCCGATCTGGTAATATCGAGTTGAGTACTGGATCTAGTTTTAAAATATGCCAGTGTTTTCTCAGAGTTTAATCAATTCTATGCTCCCCAGCATTGTAGGTTGTAATAAAATTCAGATGTTGGTCCCCCTCTTTCTGTTTTACTTTGTATGTCAGTAGGTCTTCTCTTCTTGTATTTTCAGTTTGTCTCCTTGCTGTTTCTACTATTTCCGCCATATAGGTTATTTCAATAAATCTCTCCGAGTAGATATTAAGCTGTTCCCGAATATCTACATCTTTGGTACAATTCCTTTTAGCCTATTATATAATAATAATAATAATAATAATAATAATAACAATCTACCATTGATGAATATGAGCTATCTTGTCTTTTTAGAAATTGGACAGTTTTGAGATTGGGTTAGTGCAACACTATATAACTTTGGAGTGACTTCATAGGACAGCGTATGGGTGTCCAACAGTCATATTGTCACGTATTTTGAGTATTCTTTGATTGATAGGTTGTAGCACTAATTGCACCACTTGTACACTATTAATTTATTTTCCACTGGCAAGAAGCAGCTCCCTTTGTGATTAGTAGAATATGAGTTCCTTAAGAACTAACCTGGGAGGTGCCAGGTCTTTGATGTGTTAGAAAATCTTCAATGAAGATCACACTGATAAAAATGCAGATGTCAACAATGATCTTGATAAAAACTTTTGGTATGTGGAGAAATTGCTCATTAAGGAGACAAAGGTGTGGTGGGTTATTGCGGGCCTTGAGCAATATGTCAAGGTTGATAGAGTGCCAAGAGGTTTAAGAATTAATAAAACACCAACCTTTGGTCTCAATATTGACACATTTTCCACCAAATGGGATAAAAAATTACATGAATGCTCTATGAGATTAATACAGCTAATTATCTCAGAAAAAAAAGAGATAAACGATCAACATAGAAACAGAACTAAAAAATAGAGAAACAGTGCTAGAACCTATAAAGGATGATGATAATTACAAAATTAATGAAACAGTGCTCATAAAAAAGATATAGAGAGTGGAAAAAGAGGTCATTCAAAGTAAAGAGAAAAAGTTCTTGAGAGACAAACTAGACTACAGTAATGATAGGATTAAACAATGGAATAAAAATGAAAATAGAAACTACAAGCAGAATCGATTCCCAGATAAAAGAAGAGAAGAAGGTTGGACAACCATTCCCTTCAAGCCGCAAAGACAATTTAGAGGACAGGTTACATGCAAATACAAAGAAATACCCACTAGGAATAGATATTCTACCCTTAATCATGTGCAATCCGAAAGTGACAGTGATTTTTTATCACCAGTCACACCCGCATGGAGGGACAGATACAAGAGATCTTCTGTAAAAGAAAGCGTCCCTATTGCTTCTCCACTAAAAATGTCAGTAAAAGACGACAAGGAAGAAGAGCAGGAAAATCAAAATCTTCAAAAAAGAAACTGTTATTAGTCCCAGATTTGAAAGAACAAGGAATATTCAATATTTCAGATAAGGAATTAACACGTGCAGAGAATTCCCTTTTGAGTAAAGGTCTATCCTTTGCACCTATTGCTAAACCAAACGAGTTCCAAATATTCCTAGACTAAACAAGTTTGTACTTAAATTAACTCTGAAAAGGCATTTTTTAAAGAAAGAAACCGGTGTTATAAAGAATTTTGAGAGTATGGAAAATAAATCAGGTCTTAAAAATAGTTCAAAATACTTTCCACTCGAGTCAAAGAGCAGTCAAATAGACATGTTTTATGAACTAGCAAAAAAAGATCTATGTGAGGATAATAAAGAATTAAAAACCAAAAACAATCCTACTAATTTTGAAAAAAAAAAATACCCTAAAGAAACTAAAACATTATTCCACAATAGTCATAAAACTTGCTGATAAGGGGGGCGGCCTAGTGGTAATTAACTGGAAGGACTACGAAATGGAGGCTTATAGACTACTAAATTATGAGAACTCCTTTATTAAACTTGATAAGGATCCTACGGAAATTTTTATATCAGATTTTAGAAATATTTTAGTGGATGGGCTGAGAGAAGGTTTTCTCAATAAAGATGAGTTTCAGTTTATGATTATCAATTATCCAACCATCCCTATATTTTACTTCCTCCCCAAAATGCATAAAAATGTAAAGAAACCACCAGGCTGCCCCATAATAGCTGGAACTGACTGTTTAACCTTAAATGTATCTGAATATGTTGAGGTTTTTCTGTATAAATATGTTGTGAAATTAGACTCTTATGTAAATGACACCACAGCAGTTCTGCAGAGTATAAAGGATATAAGGCGGGAAGAAGAATTCCACTGGGTGACCATAGATGTCCAATCACTTTATACTTCCATAGTACATGAAAAAGGAATAAACTCATGCAAAGTGTTCCTACAAAGTGATACAAATTTAGAGCCCGGACATAAAGATTTTATTTGTCTTCTCATTAATTTTATCCTCACACATAATTATTTTAGTTTTTTAAATATGTTTTTTCTCCAAACTTGCGGTACCACAATAGGGATGGTTTTCGTGGCTTGTTTTGTGAATTTACATATGGGGAACTGAGAACAAAAACAGATATACAGCAATAATATATACTCTCCAAACATTGTTTTTTATAGGAGGTATATAGATGATATCCTCATGGTTTGGACAGGTAGTAAGGACTCTTTTTTAGAACTTTTTGAGTACATTTCAGTGAATGATTTTAATCTATCTTTTACGTACAAAATTCTTGAAAAAGAAATTGAATATCTGGAACTAGTAGAAACAGCAAGGAGAAAAAACGAAAATATAAGAAGAGGAGACCTACTGACGTACAAAGTAAAACAGAAAGAGGGGGACCAACATCTGAATTTTATTACAACCTACAATGCTGGGGAGCATAGATGTGATGAAACTCTGAGAAAACACTGGCATATTTTAAAACTAGATCCAGTACTCAACTCGATATTACCTGATCGGCCAAGAACCATCTACATGAAGGCAAGAAATTTGCCTTGCCATGGCAGCATGCTAAAACCAATACAAATGGGACAATTAGAAAGCTGGATTAAAACATGTGTTTTTTTCAGATGCAACCATTGCTGTATTTGTAAATATTCCCACAAAGGTGGCAAAAAGTTTCAGAACTCAAATCAATTGAAAACTTTTAAAATTAGAGATCTAACTAACTGCTCTACTAACTATGTTGTTTGTTGCTTAGAATGCGCCTGTGGGTACAAATATATAGTGAAAACTAAGAGACACCTTAGGCTTAGACTACAGGAGCATATCAGAGCAATAAAGAATAAATTGGAAAATCATTCAGTCCCTAAACATTTTAACTAGAGATGAGCGGGTTCGGTTTCTTTGAATCCGAACCCGCACGAACTTCACTTTTTTTTCCACGGGTCCGAGCGACTCGGATCTTCCCGCCTTGCTCGGTTAACCCGAGCGCGCCCGAACGTCATCATGACGCTGTCGGATTCTCGCGAGGCTCGGATTCTATCGCGAGACTCGGATTCTATATAAGGAGCCGCGCGTCGCCGCCATTTTCACTCGTGCATTGAGATTGATAGGGAGAGGACGTGTCTGGCGTCCTCTCCATTAGAATAGAGATAGATAGATTAGATAGAGAGAGATTGTGCAGAGTCGCAGACAGAGTTAGTTTACCACAGTCAGTGACCAGTGCAGTTGCTAGTTAACTTTTATTTAATATAATATATCCGTTCACTTCTCTCTGCTATATCCGTTCTCTGCCTGAAAAAAAAAACGATACACAGCACAGTCAGTCACACAGTGTGACTCAGTCTGTGTGCACTCAGCTCAGCCCAGTGTGCTGCACAGTCATCAATGTATAAATTAAAAGCTTATAATTAATTGTGGGGGAGACTGGGGAGCACTGCAGGTTGTTAGCAGGAGCCAGGAGTACAATTATATTAATTAACAGTGCACACTTTTGCTGCAGGAGTGGTGACCAGTGCCTGACCACCAGTATAGTATTGTTGTATACTACTAATATCTCTTTAAATATCAACCAGTCTATATTAGCAGCAGACACAGTACAGTGCGGTAGTTCACGGCTGTGGCTACCTCTGTGTCGGCACACGGCAGGCAGTCCGTCCGACCAGAATTGTATTATTTATTATTATATACCTACCACCTAACCGTGGTTTTTTTTTCATTCTTTATACCGTCATAGTGTCATCCTAATTGTTACGAGTATACTACTATCTCTTTATCAACCAGTGTACAGTGCGGTAGTTCACGGCTGTGGCTACCTCTGTGTCGGCACACGGCAGGCAGTCCGTCCGACCAGAATTGTATTATTTATTATTATATACCTACCACCTAACCGTGGTTTTTTTTTCATTCTTTATACCGTCATAGTGTCATCCTAATTGTTACGAGTATACTACTATCTCTTTATCAACCAGTGTACAGTGCGGTAGTTCACGGCTGTGGCTACCTCTGTGTCGGCACACGGCAGGCAGTCCGTCCGACCAGAATTGTATTATTTATTATTATATACCTACCACCTAACCGTGGTTTTTTTTTCATTCTTTATACCGTCATAGTGTCATCCTAATTGTTACGAGTATACTACTATCTCTTTATCAACCAGTGTACAGTGCGGTAGTTCACGGCTGTGGCTACCTCTGTGTCGGCACACGGCAGGCAGTCCGTCCGACCAGAATTGTATTATTTATTATTATATACCTACCACCTAACCGTGGTTTTTTTTTCATTCTTTATACCGTCATAGTGTCATCCTAATTGTTACGAGTATACTACTATCTCTTTATCAACCAGTGTACAGTGCGGTAGTTCACGGCTGTGGCTACCTCTGTGTCGGCACACGGCAGGCAGTCCGTCCGACCAGAATTGTATTATTTATTATTATATACCTACCACCTAACCGTGGTTTTTTTTTCATTCTTTATACCGTCATAGTGTCATCCTAATTGTTACGAGTATACTACTATCTCTTTATCAACCAGTGTACAGTGCGGTAGTTCACGGCTGTGGCTACCTCTGTGTCGGCACACGGCAGGCAGTCCGTCCGACCAGAATTGTATTATTTATTATTATATACCTACCACCTAACCGTGGTTTTTTTTTCATTCTTTATACCGTCATAGTGTCATCCTAATTGTTACGAGTATACTACTATCTCTTTATCAACCAGTGTACAGTGCGGTAGTTCACGGCTGTGGCTACCTCTGTGTCGGCAGTCGGCAGGCAGTCCGTCCATCCATAATTGTATTATTATTATAATATATACCACCTAACTGTGGTTTTTTTTGCATTCTTTATACCGTCGTCATAGTGTCATACTAGTTGTTACGAGTATACTACTATCTCTTTATCAACCAGTGTACAGTGCGGTAGTTCACGGCTGTGGCTACCTCTGTGTCGGCAGTCGGCAGGCAGTCCGTCCATCCATAATTGTATTATTATTATAATATATACCACCTAACCGTGGTTTTTTTTTCATTCTTTATACCGTCGTCATAGTGTCATACTAGTTGTTACGAGTATACTACTATCTCTTTATCAACCAGTGTACAGTGCGGTAGTTCAAGGCTGTGGCTACCTCTGTGTCGGCAGTCGGCAGGCAGTCCGTCCATCCATAATTGTATTATTATTATAATATATACCACCTAACCGTGGTTTTTTTTTCATTCTTTATACCGTCGTCATAGTGTCATACTAGTTGTTACGAGTATACTACTATCTCTTTATCAACCAGTGTACAGTGCGGTAGTTCACGGCTGTGGCTACCTCTGTGTCGGCAGTCGGCAGGCAGTCCGTCCATCCATAATTGTATTATTATTATAATATATACCACCTAACCGTGGTTTTTTTTTCATTCTTTATACCGTCGTCATAGTGTCATACTAGTTGTTACGAGTATACTACTATCTCTTTATCAACCAGTGTACAGTGCGGTAGTTCACGGCTGTGGCTACCTCTGTGTCGGCAGTCGGCAGGCAGTCCGTCCATCCATAATTGTATTATTATTATAATATATACCACCTAACCGTGGTTTTTTTATACCACCTAACCGTGGCAGTCCGTCCATAATTGTATACTAGTATCCAATCCATCCATCTCCATTGTTTACCTGAGGTGCCTTTTAGTTCTGCCTATAAAATATGGAGAACAAAAAAGTTGAGGTTCCAAAATTAGGGAAAGATCAAGATCCACTTCCACCTCGTGCTGAAGCTGCTGCCACTAGTCATGGCCGAGACGATGAAATGCCAGCAACGTCGTCTGCCAAGGCCGATGCCCAATGTCATAGTACAGAGCATGTCAAATCCAAAACACCAAATATCAGAAAAAAAAGGACTCCAAAACCTAAAATAAAATTGTCGGAGGAGAAGCGTAAACTTGCCAATATGCCATTTACCACACGGAGTGGCAAGGAACGGCTGAGGCCCTGGCCTATGTTCATGGCTAGTGGTTCAGCTTCACATGAGGATGGAAGCACTCAGCCTCTCGCTAGAAAACTGAAAAGACTCAAGCTGGCAAAAGCACCGCAAAGAACTGTGCGTTCTTTGAAATCCCAAATCCACAAGGAGAGTCCAATTGTGTCGTTTGCGATGCCTGACCTTCCCAACACTGGACGTGAAGAGCATGCGCCTTCCACTATTTGCATGCCCCCTGCAAGTGCTGGAAGGAGCACCCGCAGTCCAGTTCCTGATAGTCAGATTGAAGATGTCAGTGTTGAAGTACACCAGGATGAGGAGGATATGGGTGTTGCTGGCGCTGGGGAGGAAATTAACCAGGAGGATTCTGATGGTGAGGTGGTTTGTTTAAGTCAGGCACCCGGGGAGACACCTGTTGTCCGTGGGAGGAATATGGCCGTTGACATGCCAGGTGAAAATACCAAAAAAATCAGCTCTTCGGTGTGGAGGTATTTCACCAGAAATGCGGACAACAGGTGTCAAGCCGTGTGTTCCCTTTGTCAAGCTGTAATAAGTAGGGGTAAGGACGTTAACCACCTCGGAACATCCTCCCTTATACGTCACCTGCAGCGCATTCATAATAAGTCAGTGACAAGTTCAAAAACTTTGGGTGACAGCGGAAGCAGTCCACTGACCAGTAAATCCCTTCCTCTTGTAACCAAGCTCACGCAAACCACCCCACCAACTCCCTCAGTGTCAATTTCCTCCTTCCCCAGGAATGCCAATAGTCCTGCAGGCCATGTCACTGGCAAGTCTGACGAGTCCTCTCCTGCCTGGGATTCCTCCGATGCATCCTTGCGTGTAACGCCTACTGCTGCTGGCGCTGCTGTTGTTGCCGCTGGGAGTCGATGGTCATCCCAGAGGGGAAGTCGTAAGCCCACTTGTACTACTTCCAGTAAGCAATTGACTGTTCAACAGTCCTTTGCGAGGAAGATGAAATATCACAGCAGTCATCCTACTGCAAAGCGGATAACTGAGGCCTTGACAACTATGTTGGTGTTAGACGTGCGTCCGGTATCCGCCGTTAGTTCACAGGGAACTAGACAATTTATTGAGGCAGTGTGCCCCCGTTACCAAATACCATCTAGGTTCCACTTCTCTAGGCAGGCGATACCGAGAATGTACACGGACGTCAGAAAAAGACTCACCAGTGTCCTAAAAAATGCAGTTGTACCCAATGTCCACTTAACCACGGACATGTGGACAAGTGGAGCAGGGCAGGGTCAGGACTATATGACTGTGACAGCCCACTGGGTAGATGTATGGACTCCCGCCGCAAGAACAGCAGCGGCGGCACCAGTAGCAGCATCTCGCAAACGCCAACTCTTTCCTAGGCAGGCTACGCTTTGTATCACCGCTTTCCAGAATACGCACACAGCTGAAAACCTCTTACGGCAACTGAGGAAGATCATCGCGGAATGGCTTACCCCAATTGGACTCTCCTGTGGATTTGTGGCATCGGACAACGCCAGCAATATTGTGTGTGCATTAAATATGGGCAAATTCCAGCACGTCCCATGTTTTGCACATACCTTGAATTTGGTGGTGCAGAATTTTTTAAAAAACGACAGGGGCGTGCAAGAGATGCTGTCGGTGGCCAGAAAAATTGCGGGACACTTTCGGCGTACAGGCACCACGTACAGAAGACTGGAGCACCACCAAAAACTACTGAACCTGCCCTGCCATCATCTGAAGCAAGAAGTGGTAACGAGGTGGAATTCAACCCTCTATATGCTTCAGAGGTTGGAGGAGCAGCAAAAGGCCATTCAAGCCTATACAATTGAGCACGATATAGGAGATGGAATGCACCTGTCTCAAGTGCAGTGGAGAATGATTTCAACGTTGTGCAAGGTTCTGATGCCCTTTGAACTTGCCACACGTGAAGTCAGTTCAGACACTGCCAGCCTGAGTCAGGTCATTCCCCTCATCAGGCTTTTGCAGAAGAAGCTGGAGGCATTGAAGAAGGAGCTAACACGGAGCGATTCCGCTAGGCATGTGGGACTTGTGGATGCAGCCCTTAATTCGCTTAACAAGGATTCACGGGTGGTCAATCTGTTGAAATCAGAGCACTACATTTTGGCCACCGTGCTCGATCTTAGATTTAAAGCCTACCTTGGATCTCTCTTTCCGGCAGACACAGGTCTGCTGGGGTTGAAAGACCTGCTGGTGACAAAATTGTCAAGTCAAGCGGAACGCGACCTGTCAACATCTCCTCCTTCACATTCTCCCGCAACTGGGGGTGCGAGGAAAAGGCTCAGAATTCCGAGCCCACCCGCTGGCGGTGATGCAGGGCAGTCTGGAGCGACTGCTGATGCTGACATCTGGTCCGGACTGAAGGACCTGACAACGATTACGGACATGTCGTCTACTGTCACTGCATATGATTCTCTCAACATTGATAGAATGGTGGAGGATTATATGAGTGACCGCATCCAAGTAGGCACATCACACAGTCCGTACTTATACTGGCAGGAAAAAGAGGCAATTTGGAGGCCCTTGCACAAACTGGCTTTATTCTACCTAAGTTGCCCTCCCACAAGTGTGTACTCCGAAAGAGTGTTTAGTGCCGCCGCTCACCTTGTCAGCAATCGGCGTACGAGGTTACATCCAGAAAATGTGGAGAAGATGATGTTCATTAAAATGAATTATAATCAATTCCTCCGCGGAGACATTGACCAGCAGCAATTGCCTCCACAAAGTACACAGGGAGCTGAGATGGTGGATTCCAGTGGGGACGAATTGATAATCTGTGAGGAGGGGGATGTACACGGTGATATATCGGAGGGTGAAGATGAGGTGGACATCTTGCCTCTGTAGAGCCAGTTTGTGCAAGGAGAGATTAATTGCTTCTTTTTTGGGGGGGGTCCAAACCAACCCGTCATATCAGTCACAGTCGTGTGGCAGACCCTGTCACTGAAATGATGGGTTGGTTAAAGTGTGCATGTCCTGTTTTGTTTATACAACATAAGGGTGGGTGGGAGGGCCCAAGGATAATTCCATCTTGCACCTCTTTTTTCTTTTCTTTTTCTTTGCATCATGTGCTGATTGGGGAGGGTTTTTTGGAAGGGACATCCTGCGTGACACTGCAGTGCCACTCCTAGATGGGCCCGGTGTTTGTGTCGGCCACTAGGGTCGCTAATCTTACTCACACAGCTACCTCATTGCGCCTCTTTTTTTCTTTGCGTCATGTGCTGTTTGGGGAGGGTTTTTTGGAAGGGACATCCTGCGTGACACTGCAGTGCCACTCCTAGATGTGCCCGGTGTTTGTGTCGGCCACTAGGGTCGCTAATCTTACTCACACAGTCAGCTACCTCATTGCGCCTCTTTTTTTCTTTGCGTCATGTGCTGTTTGGGGAGGGTTTTTTGGAAGGGCCATCCTGCGTGACACTGCAGTGCCACTCCTAGATGGGCCCGGTGTTTGTGTCGGCCACTAGGGTCGCTTATCTTACTCACACAGCGACCTCGGTGCAAATTTTAGGACTAAAAATAATATTGTGAGGTGTGATGTGTTCAGAATAGGCTGAAAATGAGTGTAAATTATGTTTTTTGAGGTTAATAATACTTTGGGATCAAAATTACCCCCAAATTCTATGATTTAAGCTGTTTTTTAGGGTTTTTTTAAAAAAACACCCGAATCCAAAACACACCCGAATCCGACAAAAAAAATTCGGTGAGGTTTTGCCAAAACGCGGTCGAACCCAAAACACGGCCGCGGAACCGAACCCAAAACCAAAACACAAAACCCGAAAAATTTCCGGCGCTCATCTCTAATTTTAACAAGTATCACCAATCTAATCCTGACTTTGTAACATTCAAAGCAATTGAACATATTAAAGTAGGACCAAGGGACGGTGACATAGATAAAAAAAACGAGCTCAAAGGGAAATATATTTGATACACACACTTAATACTCATACCCGATGGGCCTAACGAGTACTACAAGTTAGCCCTGTTTCAGTAATATTCTTTAAAAACGTGTAATTTTTTTAACATTTTTAAAATAAATTTCAATTATATACCTTCTACTGCTATATCCTTTTTGAAATATATTGTATACTACTTTTTATCCATCCTGTTATGCATTATGCAGAAAAGCACTTTTATTTTAAAAAATTGTATAAGTCCAATTTACTGTTTTATGTTGTATGTAATAAATGTGTAAAAAGATACTACACTATCAGAAGTCTCTTTTACCCCCTTGTGGGAGTATTTTTTGCTTTTAAGGGCTTCTGTTGGACGGACATCTCTAGGGACTCTACAGTGTCTATATTGTCCAAAGAGTGAGTAATATTTCATTGCCCTGTTGAGCACAAGGGGAGTGCTATTTGTTCACCTTGCTTAGATGGTAAATTATGTATTACCACTAGGTGGCACTCACCATTCTAATTTTTCTTTGCAATATTTTTTGCACTTTATTTAATGACATAAAGCACTTTAGCACTAAATAGTGCATTTTTTTCTTGCATGAAAGCACAAAGTCACTTTATTACTGTGAAGTGCACTTTCATTTATACATTATATAAAATGTTTACAAACATCCTATACACAATGCTTGTGTGATTACGGGAGGAGGAGGTCACCAAAGAAGAATCTCTAAATAAACTTCTACAGGCTGTCTCCAATTTCCCCATCTGGTACGCACATTTGATTGTCACTACAGGATTGTATGTACAGTCACTTTATTTATGAAGCACTGAAGGCGCAACTGATCTACCATTGATGAATATATATATATATATATATATATGAGAGAGAGAGAGAGAGAGAGAGAGTTTCTTGTGGCACTTACTTTCCAACATTAACAACCAGAGTGCCTTCCTTGACAGGAATAAATTGGTTCCCTGGGGTGACTTGCATGTCAATCACTAGCAACATAAGAACCACATGGCACTGAAATAATTTTTTTAGTGCAAATAAGGTGTATTCCAGAGCATTACATCATAGTGCATGCACTATATCATCCTGCTGGAGAGCCGAGCACGCCGGCAGAGCACACACTTGACTTACCAGCAACACACAGCAGCCGGCACTGCTAATCAAACAGGCTCCAAGTGTCAGTGACGTCAATGCAGCAACAAGCTGCCAATACTCCCACAGTCCCGCTCCTGCTTTGCCGCTCCTACTCCACACAGCAGAGACAGGGTGGGCAGGGGGTGGACTCAGAGAGGAGGGACGGTCCAGTCGCAGCATACTGTGTGACTAGTGCAACATCATTGCACTGCACACGGCTACTGGCTGAGTGACAGATGACCCGGGGCTGGGCTGGGGGCACTGAGGGGTGACAACAGGGCCAGGGGGTATGCTAGGTAAAAAAGGCAGTTACTGATTCCTTTTAAATACACAGCAGGTGGCATGTGGCTGGCGTGATGCTGCAATTTATATAATTATTTCAATCTGACATGCTGCTCCCACTGGACCTTGGGGGCCCTAGCATCGATGGGGCCCAGGACAGGAGTCCCCTTTGACCTCATGTTGCCAGGCCTGGGCTTCTGGCAGAATGCTAACAAATCTTTTAATCTGATTGGTTGCTGTGGGATAAAGGTGACAAGTGTCTTTGATTCAGCATTATACGATATAGGCCCTCATTCCGAGTTGATCGCTCGCTAGCTACTTTTAGCAGCCATGCAAATGCATAGTCTCCACCCATGGGGGAGTGTACTTTCACTTTGCAGAAGTGCGAACGCCTGTGCAACCGCGCAGTAGCAAATACATTTTGTGCAGAATAAGACCAGCTCTGTAGTTACTTATTCTGTGCGATGATTGCTGCGACGAGCGACATGGTAATGATGTCAGATACCTGCCCATCAAACACCCAGCCACGCCTGCTTTTTTCCAAACACTCCCATAAAATGGTCAGTTGCCACCCAGAAACTCCCACTTCCTGTCAATCTTCTTGCGTTCGGCTGTGCGATTGGAATCGTTGCTAGAGCCAGTGCAAAATCACAAAGGACTTTGTACCCGTACAATGCGCGTGTGCATTGTGGTTTATACACATGCGCAGAGTAGCCGAATTTTCCACTGATCGCTATGCAGTGAACAACGGCACCCGATCGACTCAGAATGAGGGCTGTTTAAATACACAGCAAGTGGCCCGCGGCCGGTGCAATGCTGCAATTGATTTAATTATTTAAATCTGTCATGCTGCTGCCACTGGACCTTGGGGCCCTTCACATCAAAATGAGGGCCATAGTGTACAGTATACATAATAGAGGCAGGTAAGAATACAATAGAAAAGTATGAGGGAAAGAACAATTAGGTGTAAGAGTGATCAGAGAGGAGACCTGTAGAGTGAAACCTGGCAGCCTGCAGGGTTCATGTATAATTGTCCAGTACTCATTTTTCTGCCAATCATAGGGGTCAATTAAATGAGATGTAAAGGGTACAAGTCACTGTTGTAGTAGCAGGGAAATGCCACCAATGGCCCTGTAACTGTCCTCTCTCATGGTCTGGTCTCACCCCAGTCTTGTGGATAATTGTACACAACCCTATGGGTCTGCAAACAAAAATCCACCAATAATGCGTTACAGCTCTTCTAACATGTAGCTACAATTATTGGTGGACATGAGAAAGTCACATGTAATTAAATGAACCCTACACAAAAATAATCTCGTTCTTTTACTAGTCCAAGCACCTGTATGAGTAGATAAGCTATATATTAGAGTTCCACCATGAACACTTGAACAAGTCTTATTTTATCACTTTTTCATACCTATTTGTCATTTTTATTACTATAATATATGTTCTAATCTTTTTCTGATATTTTTTCATAGGGATATTGCTCCTTTATAAAAATACAATAAAAGTAAGGGTTTATATCAGTGCACTACACCATGAAAACTATTATCTATCTTGTTTGTTGCATACTAGTATATTAGTTGTCAGTAGCATCAACCCCTTATGCCAGGATCATGACAATTTATATTTAAAAATAAATAATCATTTATGTATGTGCTGAAACTTTGCTGATATTTTTTCAAATGGATAATCTTCCTTTATGAAAATAATATAAAAGTAATGCTTAAAACCAGCGCACTACACCAAGAAACCCCCTATTATTGCTCTTGTTTGTTGAATTATCGTGTATTAGTTGGCAGTAGTAGCAACTCTTATGCCAGCCAGGATAATGACAAATTATATATTTTTTTAAACAACAATTTCTTTATTATTATTTAAGATAATTGGCATGACAGCGTATGCAATTACAAAGGGTACACCGATGAAGGCATTACAGGTAAATAGGTATAACAATAGAAAAGTTCTGTCAGAGAAGAAATATAGTTCCCACCTAAGGGAGTCAAAGGCAAAAGAAAGAAAAATAAAGTAACTAAACATATCCATCAATATATGACAGAACCCTTTCGGTGTGAAAGGGATATTTGACCGGAGTGAACTCATCATCCGTAGGAGAGTCAGTGAATATGTAATAATTTTGGAGTAATAAGAAACATATACCTTTATGAATAACCATATCTAACTGAGCTTAGTTAGAGAAGCCCACATCGCTGTTCCCACTCCAAAAAACACATAGAAAAATAAAATAAAATAAAATAAGGCAAAGTAAAAGAAAAAGCTAATAAAAGATAAAATAACACCAGAATAAAACTACAAACCAGGATATGGGAAAGGGTTTGAAGGGGGATAGGGGAAGTAGATATTTGTGACATCAGATAATTACCATTTAGAAAACTCTCAATTTGACCTGAGCCTAGACCAAAACCAAACGTATTATCATATTGAGTAGCACCCGTCAGGGGATTAAAGAACTAAATCGCGTGACTGTGCCTAAGTAAGGTTACGTAAGAGTTGCCATTCCATGTTCTCAAAAATCGCCATAATGGTATTTTGAGTGGAGAGATCCAAGGAAGAAATAAAAGGTTCCCATTTCGAATGAAATTTCTCTACATTTTGTTTAAATCTGGAAAGGTATCCCTCCTATCAAAATACATTAATTGAAGTAATTTTTGTCTAACTTCCAATATGGATGGAGTAGTCTTGGATATCCAATGAACTAAAATAATTTTCTTGGCTACTGTGACTATAATCGATAGTAAAGGCAAAATGGATGATTCGCGAGTACCCAGGGCCCAATCCCTAAAATCAGCTAAAAGACAAGCAGAAGGATTCGGAAGGAGGTGGAGATTGAACAAAGAGTTTATGTAATTAAGTAATTTGCACCAAAAGCGTTTAATTTTCCCACAACTCCACATACAGTGGAAAAAATCTGTCTTAGAAGCACAGCATTTCAGACAGGAGCCATCGTTTTCAGGGAACATGCGGGCTCTCTGAAATGGAGAAACATATGCTCTGTGTAAAGTTTTTAAATGTACCTCTTGTAAATATGAGGATTTCAAATGCTTCAGTGTAGTTTCAAAATGATTAATAACGTCAGCGGAGGTGTGTATTGTTCCTATATCAGATTGCCATGCTTTCAAAAGCTTTGACCATGCCAATGATGTGGTGGTAGGGGAAAGAAGAGAATAAAGCATTTTAGTATGGTATGGCATAGATTTTAAAGCCCTAAATAAACTGTTTAGAGGGTCTGTGGAAAGGGTAAAGCGCATGGGGGGAGTCAGGGATAGTGCATAGTGTCTGGATTGTAAGTACATAAAGAAGGTCCGATCAGATAGCTGATATGTAAGTTTTAGTTCTGAATAGGTGAGTGGAAGGCCATCTGGGTCAAAGATTTGCGAAGCTAAAAACAGACCTTTCTGTTTCCAATTCAGATAATCAGCATTTGTCAGTGAGGGAGGAAATGAGGGGTTTCCCCACAGGGGGACATAAGGAGATGAAAGGTGATTTCTGAGTAGTTTTTTGTTAATGGATTTCCGTGCCAAATAAACATCATGAAACAATATGTTCTGTAGGATGGTGGGTGGAATGTCCCCTTGTTTAGAGTGAAGCAAGGCACTAGGAGCAAATGGAGAGAAGATGGCACAGTCTAATGCTAGATCAGTGTAAGTGGAGGAATTCAATAACCAATCATTAATAACCCTAAATTGTACAGAAAGAAAATATCTATGGAGATTGGGGGCATTCATTCCTCCTTTGGAGCGAGGGGATTGAAGTTTATCTAGAGCAATTCTAGAGCGCTTTTGATTCCATAAGAAGCGAGAAGTAAGACTATCAAATTTGGAAAAGTCTGATTTGGAGAGTCCAATAGGGAGCATTTGCAGGGCATAGAAAATCTTCGGAAAGATAATACTCTTAACAATTGCTAGACGGCCAAGGAGGGAAAGGGGTAGGTTCATCCAGGCCTCATATAGGGTCGAGATTTTTGTAAGGATCGGGGAAAAATTGTATTTGTATAAGGAAGAGAGGTCAGAGGGAATATGAACACCCAGATATTTAATATTGTCAACTTTAGTAAAGTGGGAGTGTGTTGAAGAAGAAGGAGGTTTGGTCGATCGAGGACTAGGTACTGTAAGTAGTTCAGACTTGGCAATGTTAATCCTGAAGCCCGCCACACTCCCGAAAGAATGTATCAGAGACATTACATTGGGAATCGTGATATCAGGTCGGGACAGAAATAGTAACATATCATCGGCGAAAATAGCCGTCTTCAAAACAACATCGCCAATTCGAACACCATCAGTAAGTGGAGAATTGCGGATGGAAACCACAAGGGGTTCAATTGCCAATGCAAACAGCAAGGGGGAGAGTGGGCACCAGGTAGGTCATAGAATATTGTTTGAGCCTTTGCTAGGTGTTTGGAGCAGTCTATTTGCACCCTAATTTATGCAATGGAATTTATGCTCTGTGTGCGGTGTTCTACAACATTGTAATAAGGAACCAGGTATCCTGGGACCAACCTACTGTCAAGCCAGAGGATGAGTGGATTTGTGGCCAGAACAGCAGTTCTAGTCATATAGCCACGCACAAGGAATCTGAGAGGCTTAGAGAAGTCCTCTAGATACTTGAATATTTGGACTCCTTTTGTATGATTAATGATCTGTAAGTTACGGCTTACAGAATGATGGATCTTATACATATAACTGATAGTATTTGGAACTCTCATGTTGCTTTCTTTCACACTTTATACACATGCTGGCAGTCCTGGTTGTCTTTGATGATAGTATCTATTCCCAGAGTGGAATACTTAGGGATGCCTTCATAGTGAGTAGGGCTAATTTTTTTCTTGTGCACTCAATGGTGCTAATTAATTAAATATGATCACATATAATGGTGAAGTTGGTATATCTGATTATTAATGAAGCATGCTATGAGGTGGCCTGGCAGGCTTGTTTTATTTTTCTTATGTTTTGTCCTTTCTTAGAAGTTGGAATACTTTGAATTTTATATGTTGCATCATGAGACTATTTATGAATTATGTTAGCCATTCCTGATGAATATTCATATTTTTGGATTGAAACGTTGAGAACACTTAGGCTACTTGGATTAAACAGATGACTCCTTAAGGAAATCATGCCTGATGATATTTTCTGGAGAGTGTACTCTCCCCCATACAAGGTGGAACTGTGCATATATATATATATATATATATATATAAATAATCCTTAATGTGCTATTAAATATATAACCTCAAACGTATACAATAAATACACCTGAACTGCAACATGAACAGAGCTGATACAATACTATTGGATATTAGGACATATTACTAAAAGATCTTCAAGTATAATTAATTATTTTAAGACAAAGTCAGTTCCTATAGTCTATATAGTATGAACGCAGGCAAATACTCACCTTCATTAAGAAGTTACATAAGATAATTATATATACTATAACACACTTATTTGCCATTGCTTTTGGTGCACTAATATTACCAGTCATATATGAATGAAAGCTATTTCTAACATCAAACCATGAACATCAGATGGTTTAGAAAATAACACCCCTGAAGAAGTCACCTTAGATTGGGTGAAAAAGCTCTGTCTATTATTTATGTGCTAAACAAAAGTTAATGGGCAAAAAAGCCTGTAAATTGATGTAACTCTAGTTAAAAGATGTCTGTAAGAATTAATTCTTAATTGTTTATTAATTGTTTTAATTTAATTTTAATAAAATAATTTTAATTTTAATAGTAAATTGAAAATATATTGGGTGTATTTGTGTATAAGGTGGTATTAGTCTATCCTCAGTTCAGATAATTCATAAGGACTAGCAATAAGCCTAAGAAAATTCTAATTGAAGCGCTTAAATCCTTTTTATATATATATATATATATATATATATATATATATATATACACATATATATATATATAATTTTAAGTTGCATACACACGGTGCGATTTTCCATGTGATATGGACTATATAGTCCATATCGCATGGAAACAGTGCATATCGCACTGTGTGTATAAGCTTGCAATGCTGATTCGCTGTCTCGTGGTATCAGCATCGCAATAAAATATAGTGGGTGCAGGCAAGGCCGATACTACATGCCTCCGGGCACAATATTGCCAGTATCATCAGTTAGACTGCATCACACCATGTGTACCTGTTATGCACACCAGTGCCTGCAGGAATGTACTGGTGTTTGAACTGTTATGCACACCAGTGCCTGCAGGAATGTACTGGTGTCTGAACAGAGAGGGATGCAAAACAAATGAACTCACAGACAGACTGGGAAATATGACATTACGTACACAGAAGGTGATAGGGTAACAAAACCAACACAAAGTGAACAGAGAAGCCCAGAGGCTAAGAAACTGGGTGTCTCCCTAGTATTAGAAATGCTCAAATGGAAAAAGCAAGATGTTGTGTTGCTAAGTGCAACAGCAAAACCCTAAAGGGTTACCAACGGGTGTGGCAGTAAACTCCTTGGTCAGAGATGGAATAATAGACACAAGGAGAGTCTCCACAATCCTAATTCTCACTTGCAGGGCCCAGGTTCAGTTTACTGCCACTAAACTGACACATGGACGCCCTGCACAGTGAGAGAGGATTAAGCATGCAGATCTGAAAGTACAGCCACAAACCTGCTGGGTTCACAGAATAGCAAAAGAACCTCAGCAGGCTAAACGACTGACTCCAGTCTTACTACTAGGTCTGGATTGGCAGAGTGTAGTACCAAATCCCCAGGCCTATTTGCAGTAAGCAACAACAAATACAAAGCTACACAGTACTGGCAAACTTTCAGGAACAGACTAACCAACAAAGATTCAGCAGCATCTGCTTAACCTGAGAAGAGGCCTTATAAAGCAGGTGCTGTCCACGCCCCCCTCAGACCTCACAGACTGTGAGCACAAAAACCAGCACCGGATCCCCTGCCTGTAACCACTGCACAGCAAAAGACCCGAACCGGAGTATCAGCTGCGCTCAGGTTACTCCGCTAGCACTTGTCTCCCGGTTGCCATGACGACGTGGCAGCACAGGGCAGGAGACCCTAACAGTACCCCCCCTCTGACGAGGGGTCAAAGAACCCCTACCACCGGGTTTATCGGGGAATTGCGAGAAGAAAGAGAGTATCAGTCTGGGGGCATGAAGATCACAACTGCGCACCCACGACCGCTCCTCCGGGCCATACCCCTTCCAGTGCACCAAAAATGACAGCCGACCCCGAACCATCTTGGAGTCAAGAATCCTTTCAACAACAAACTCCCTCTGGCCACGTATCAGAAGAGGGGAAGGTCTTCCACTGGAAGAAGGATTACTAATCGCCCGTTTTAAAAGGGAACAATGAAATGTTTTATTGATACCCAAAGAATGGGGCAGATCTAACTGAAATGCCACCGGATTGATAACCCTGGTGATCTTATAAGGGACGATGAACCGGGGGCCTAACTTATGAGATGGCTGTATCAACTTCAAATTCTTGGTAGACAACCAGACGAAGTCTCCTAATTTGAAGCTGCAGGGTCTTTTCCGCTTATCAAAAACCCTTTTGGTCACTAATGACACAGACACAAGGGCTTTCTTCACTTTCCTCCAAATACCTCTAAGGACCGAAACAACAGAGGAACCACCAGGCGTGGAGTCCAGGGGGTCAAAGGAATTGGCCTTAGGATGATGCCCATACACACAAAGGAAGGGAGAGATCCCTGTAGCAGAGTGAGCCGCGTTGTTATAGGCAAACTCCGCCATTGACAGATGAGCAACCCAGTCAGTCTGACACTTGGAGACATAACACCTGAGGAACTGCTCCAAGGACTGGTTCACCCTTTCAGTCTGCCCATTAGACTGTGGATGGTAGCCTGACGACAAGCTGACAGAAATCTGGAGATCGGAACAAAATGCCCTCCAGAATTTGGCCACAAACTGGGATCCGCGGTCAGAGACCACATCAAGTGGCAACCCGTGGAGACGCACAACATGCAGCATAAATAATTCAGACAGGCGTCTGGCCGATGGCAGCCCAACCAGTGGAACGAAGTGCGCCATGTTCGAAAACCTGTCAACGACAACCCAGATGGCTGTCATCCCCGAGGATTTGGGCAAGTCCACCACAAAATCCATTGAAATGTGGGTCCATGGCTTAGATGGGATAGAGAGTGGATGTAATGGGCCAACAGGAACCCCTCTAGGAGTCTTATTTCGGGCACAGATGTCACATGCCCGAACCCACTGATCCACATCCTTAGCCACCGAGGGCCACCACACTGCCCTAGATAGCAACTCCCGAGTTCTGGCAATACCCGGGTGACCTGCCCGTTTTCTTGGCATGGAATTCCAGGAACACTCGCTGTCTTAACCTAGGAGGCACAAACAAAAGACCTACCGGAAGGTCTGGAGGAGCCTGCTCCTGTGCTCTAAGGACTAATGACAAGAGGTCCTGGGTAATGCCCACTTTAATACATGATGGGGACACAATGGGCAACGGCTCCTCGGTGGTCTCCTGGATTGGAGCAAAATTCCGCGAGAGCACATCAGCCTTGATGTTTTTTGACCCAGGGCGATATGTTATCTAAAAATTAAAGCGAGCAAAAAACAAAGCCCATCGTGCCTGCCTGGCATTGAGACGCTTCGCTGACTCTAAATATGCCAAATTCTTATGGTCGGTGAGAATTGAGACCACAAACTTAGCCCCCTCAAGCCAGTGTCTCCACTCCTCAAGTGCATCCTTAATAGCCAACAATTCCCGGTTACCCACGTCATAATTCATCTCGGCAGGCGAAAATTTACGGGAAAAGTAAGCACAGGGATGAAGGCGATTATCAGACACTCCCATCTGAGAGAGCACTGCTCCAATACCCATCTAAGAGGCATCCACCTCCACCACAAAAGGACGCTCTGGATCTGGGTGTCGCAGCACCTTGGCCGAGACAAATGCCCTTTTGAGACGGGCAAAAGCCGCTTTGGCCTCACGAGACCAGTGAGCAACATCTGCCCCTTTCTTAGTGAGTGCCACCAAGGGCGCCACTATAGACGAAAATCCAGCGATAAATCGTCTATAAAAATTTGCAAAGCCCAGGAAACGCTGAAGCGCCTTCAAACTAGTGGGCTGCACCCAATCCAGGACTGCCTGTACCTTGGAACCCTCCATTTGGAAACCTTCTGGGGAGATAATATATCCTAGAAATGCGATTTGCTGAACTTCAAATTCGCACTTCTCCAGCTTCGCCCCAAGCCGGTGATCTCTGAGTTTCTGGAGGACTAAGCGTACATGCTTCCGATGTTCCTCCAGGGAATGGGAGAAGATTAGGATGTCATCTAAGTATACAACTAAGAATCTATCCAAATATTCCCTGAGCACATCGTTCATGAAATCCTGGAAGACTGCCGGGGCATTACAGAGCCCAAAAGGCATCACCAAATATTCATAATGCCCTGAGTGGGTATTAAAGGCAGTCTTCCATTCATCCCCCTCTCTTATTCGGATTAGATTGTACGCACCGCGTAGGTCAATCTTAGAAAAAATTGTGGCAGTACGAAGCTGGTCAAACAAGACCAAAATGAGAGGCAGTGGGTATGAGTTTTTAATCGTGATACGGTTCAATTCCCTGAAGTCGATGCAGGGTCGCAATGAACCGTCCTTTTTACCCACGAAGAAGAACCCCGACCCAACTGGAGACTGTGAAGGTCTGATAAATCCTTTAGCCAAGTTCTCCTGAATGTACTCTGCCATAGCCTGAGTCTCAGGACGTGACAGAGAGTACAACCTGCTCTTGGGAAGCTTAGCATTCGGCAACAAATCAATGGGACAGTCATAGGGGCGATGGGGAGGTAGTACCTCTGCAACTTTTTGGGAGAACACGTCCGCAAAATCTGCATAACACCCTGGCAATCCTGGCAAACTTAACTGCGAGAGCCTGACTGGAAGGCTCAAGCAACTCCTGAAACAATCAGTACCCCAACTAAGAATCTCCCCAGAGACCCAGTCAAATTGAGGATTGTGGGCCCTTAACCAGGGTAACCCCAACACCAATGGGGCAAAAGTACAGACAGTCACATAAAAGGACAATTTTTCAGAGTGTGTGGCTCCAATAAACAAAGAAATCTGGCTAGTGCAAGAGGTAATTTTACCCTGGGATAATGGTTCCCCGTTTAACCCACAAATCTCAATTTCCGACGCCAGGGGTACTAAGGAAACAGAGTGTTTCAGGGCGAATTGGCAGTCCATAAAAACCCTGTCGGCCCCACTGTCCACAAAGGCCTCAGTCTTGACAGTTTGACCGAGGATCTTCAAGGCCACCGGAATGATAAAAGTCTTCTTGGGAAATTCTGACTTCTGGCCTGACAGGATATTTCCCATCACCCTCAGGCCCTGAAGTTTTCCGGCTTTTCTGGGCATGATACTACCACATGACCTTTATTCCCACAGTACAAACACAACCCCTGCTGTCTCCTCCGCATCTTCTCACGCGAGGAGAGGCGGGTATCCCCAATCTGCATAGGCTCCTCGGAAAATTCCTCAGAGTCTGAGGTTCCCTTGGGAAAGAAGGAAACCTCGGTCTCCCTTTCAAGCCTACGCTCTCTCAGCCGTCTATCCACCCGGATGGATAACTGCATGAGCTGATCCAAGCTATCAGGCAAGGGATATTGTACCAGTTGGTCTTTTATCTGGTTAGAAAGATCTCTTCGGTACTGGTGTCTCAGGGCTGGGTCATTCCACTGGGTATCATGGGCCAACCTCCGAAACTCCGTACAGTAAACCTCAACTGGCCTTTGCCCTTGCTTAAGGATCGAAATCTGAGCCTCGGCTGAGGCCGTCTTGTCAGGGTTATCATACAACATGCCCAGTGCCGTAAAAAAAGCATCAACACTTTTAAGCAACGGACAGTTAGGCTGCAACCCATATGCCCAGACCTGTGGGTCTCCTTTTAGCAAGGAAATCACTATGCCCACCCACTGAATCTCTGACCCAGAAGACTGAGGCCTAAGCTGGAAATATAACTTGCAGCTCTCCTTGAAACAAAAGAACTGCGAGCGATCTCCAGAAAAACGATCCGGAAGATTTACTTTCGGCTCCTTAACCCCTGAAGGTGCTGCTGCTGCGGGAGCTCCGCCAGCGGCCTGGGAGGTGTACATTTTAATGGACAAATCATTAAATTGTCGAGTCAGGACCTGCACCTGATCGACCACCTGTTGCAACGTATTTTGAGGGGTATGCTCCATATTCCCACAAAATTTCAACAGGAGTATTGGGCTGCTGAATATGTTATGCACACCAGTGCCTGCAGGAATGTACTGGTGTTTGAACTGTTATGCACACCAGTGCCTGCAGGAATGTACTGGTGTCTGAACAGAGAGGGATGCAAAACAAATGAACTCACAGACAGACTGGGAAATATGACATTACGTACACAGAAGGTGATAGGGTAACAAAACCAACACAAAGTGAACAGAGAAGCCCAGAGGCTAAGAAACTGGGTGTCTCCCTAGTATTAGAAATGCTCAGATGGAAAAAGCAAGATGTTGTGTTTTAATACGTAGAGAACCCGAAATGCTGTTGCTAAGGGCAACAGCAAAACCCTAAAGGGATACCAACGGGTGTGGCAGTAAACTCCTTGGTCAGAGATGGAATAATAGACACAAGGGGAGTTTCCACAATCCTAATTCTCACTTGCAGGGCCCAGGTTCAGCTTACTGCCACTAAACTGACACATGGACGCCCTGCACAGTGAGAGAGGATTAAGCAGGCAGATCTGAAAGTACAGCCACAAACCTGCTGGGTTCACAGAATAGCAAAAGAACCCCAGCAGGCTAAACGACTGACTCCAGTCTTACTGCTAGGTCTGGATTGGCAGAGTGTAGTACCAAATCCCCAGGCCTATTTGCAGTAAGCAACAACAAATTCAAAACTACACAGTACTGGCTAACTTTCAGGAACAGACTAACCAACAAAGATTCAGCAGCATCTGCTTAACCTGAGAAGAGGCCTTATAAAGCAGGTGCTGTCCACGCCCCCCTCAGACCTCACAGACTGTGAGCACAAAAACCAGCACCGGATCCCCTGCCTGTAACCACTGCACAGCAAAAGACCCGAACCGGAGTATCAGCTGCGCTCAGGTTACTCCACTAGCACTTGTCTCCCGGTTGCCATGACGACGTGGCAGCACAGGGCAGGAGACCCTAACAGTACCCACTTTCAGTTTCAATCTTAAAGTGGGTACACACTAGGCAATGTGCTCCATGAGTGACATTGCCTAGTGTGTCCTCCTCCCGACCCGGGCCACCCAAGTGGGCATACACACTGTGCAATATTGCTAGCAAATGTCGCACAGTGCCATAATGGCGCAGAAAATTTGGATGATGAGTCCAAATTGAGCTGCCTGGCCAGGCGACAATGAGCCTCATAAATGAGGCACACGGCCGCTCATCGTTCATCATTTACTGCGTATACTCTGGGTAATATAGTAAACGATATCACTGAGGAAGGGTCAAAATGAGCGACTTCATGTACTATATAGACTAGTGTGTACAGGCCTTCAGTCTTAATCTATTTTTATTTTGAAGAAAGGTTCTAGAGATATAGGTTTAGTGTTTTGATGTAGCTAAGGAGCAAAGTGTGTAGTGCAAAAAGCAGGACTACTTGTTAAAATTTGACAATATAAATGTGAAATAATAAAAGCCACAGGTTTCCAAACATGTTCCTCAGGTGGACACTTGCAATCTATCCCTACTTTTTCCCATTCACTTCCTGACTCTGGGACAGCAGACATACTCTGCTATTCTGTCTACTGATAAAGATATCTGGGAACTTGCACAGATCTCTGTAAGCTCTGGCAGCGGGGTGCAAAGTACATGGACCACTGTAGACCTTAGCAAGCTGCTGCCACATACCATTGTCTATTATTTCAGGCAATAATCTCCGAACATGGGTGCATAATGTACCATCTTCTGATAACTTACCAGGACATGTGACTTCTTACCTCCGAGTGCATATCTTCTGTGCAGTAATGTTTTGTGGGTTTCCTGAAAGGTGGCACTTGCAGGTTGGTACTGGCCTGTCTTCACAGCAGGTATCATCAATATGAAGTAGCATTGTTCTTTTACAACAACATTGTTTATTTGGTAACATATTTTCATTTGACCATCTGTACAATCTTTGTAATTGTTGTGTTCTGCAAAGTGTATTATTTCTAACAGAATTATCTTGGGTGAGACTGCCCTGCATGGACACTGTGTGCAATTGTCTGTTATCTGTAAATGCATTAAAAAGCCACAAACTTTCATTCATACACACAGAGGAAGTTATACAAATTGGGGCTCTGGTAAAAGGTAGGAAAAACTTTTGTGGATGGCTGTGGGAATATTTGGAACAATGTAGGCATGATATAGTGTGAAATGATCTTTACCACCTATAGTTGTGGATTTCTAAACCTGTCCCGCTTAGTGTGATGTATCGCCGGCGTTACGCTGCTCTATTTGTTATAGACTATATAATCAGCGCGGTAATTGTGCTTTGCAGTCGCATATGGTGTATAGCGTTGGTGGTTGCCTGGTACCGGGCAGTGCCATAGTAATCACTTTCTCTTATGGGGTTAGTGGCATTTTTGGATCATGTATATCTCCCTGCTATGGGTCATTGGATGAGGTTATTTCTCGGCTGTAGGTTACGGCTGTGTATTCTAATGTGGTCGGACGGTGATACATTTCCTCTGTGCATTCCACTGACTTCTGGCTTCTGGCTGTGTGCGTTTTACCTCACGGAAGTGCCAGTAACAACAGCGCGGCGGTGGCTCTGCAATACATTTACTGCCGCATTGGTTATGTGAAGCTCGGATGTGTTTATACTTGATAAGAGGAGCCACTATTTGATGTTATCACATGTCTTATGTCCCTAACATGCTGTTTGTATGCAGTAATGTTTTTATTTTTTTCATTTACTGATTGGTTAATTGTGGTGGGAGTGGTTTCCTTCTAGTATTTGTAGTGCCGCACGGGTGACTCCATTTGCTTGTGATCCCAGTGGCTGCATGACCTGGTCTTGAAAAAGGTCCATGCTAGGTGAAGAGTTAAATGGCATCGCCCAGGCTTACCTGTTTACACTACACTGAGACATGGGTCCTTCCCGGGACCAACCCTGCGAGCTTGCTGGGTTGGAGTCCCAAGTCTATTGACCCGTGTTAACCCTTTCCTACTGAGCCACTCCTGGTTTATAACTTTTTCATACCTATTTGTCAGTTTCCTTACTACATTTTACCGTATGTTCTTATAGTTTACTGATATCATTTAACATGGATGAATTTCCTTTTATGAAAATGAGAAAAGATTTTTTAAACCAATGCACTACACCAAGATAACTGCTATTATCTCTCCTGTGTGTTGTATACCAGTGTATTAGGTGTCAGTAGTAGCACCCCTTATACCATGATAGTGACAAATTATATTAAGAAATAAATAATAATTTCAGGCTATTTTAGGGCATTTCATCATGCACATTGTTTATTACATTGCACTGGTACATATGATCAGCTACAGATGTTTCTCCTCTTTAACAAGACAGATTTATATAAAACACTTCTCAAATTCCAAAAAAATACACATAACCTTACTTGTAACCATATTGGAGTGATACAAGGTAACTTACTTATGAAACACAGGCTACATTCAGGCCCTCAGAGTTACTACTCATGTGATTAATACACGTTATATTTCTAGTAAAACACTTGCTGCATTCAGTGGCTGATTCGGATGTGTAAGGAATTACACAGCCGCAGGGAAGTGGATGTGCAATTCTGTACAAATAACATTGAAACACAGCAGGAGGCATCTGTAAGAGATAGGCACCTCCTGCATGCATCTGCAAGATCCCAGTGCTGTATCTGAGGTGATGTATTGAGATTCAATATAGAAAAATGTAAAGTTATGTACCTTGGGACTGAGAACAATCGGGCAGCCTATAAATTAAATGGGGAAATTGTAGGGGAGACAGTAGTGAAAAAAGATGTGAGGGTGCTCATTGATAATAGACTTAGTAGCAGTTCCCAATGTCAAAGTGCAGCAACAAAAGCAAATAAGGTATTAGGATGCATAAAACGGGGAATTGAGGCAAGGGTGAGAGTGTAATCCTGCCACTATACAAATCACTGGTACAGCCACACCTTCAATATTGTGTACAGTTATAGGAACCGCACTATATAAAAGATATCTTGGAACTAGAAAGGGTTCAGAGGTTGAGCAACTAAACGGATCAAGGGTTTAGAGGCACTGGACTATGAGAAAAGGATTACTAGGTTAGATATGTTTATACTCGCAAAGAGGCCTCTAAGAGGAGACATTATTCATATTTTCAAGTATATAAAAGGAAAGTACAAGAATCTATCAGGTGAATTGTTTATCAAAAAGGCTTGTTTCAAACCAAACATAGACAATGGTTCTTCACAGTAAGGGCAGTAACCATTTGGAATTCTCTGCCAGAGAAGGTAGTAATGGCGGACTCAGTTAATATGTTTAAAAATGGATTAGATAAATTCCTAGATGAACAAAATATCCAAGGATATAGCATTTAAAGGTAGAGAATGTTAGAAAAAGCATGAATTATAGCTGTTATTTAGACCTATAAACATAACTTAATCTGGGTCATTAAAGTTAACAAGTTATATACTGAGTAGTGTAAGAATTATAATACAGGTTGAACTCAATGGACATTTTGTCTATGACAATTGCATACACTGGTCAAGACTCACAATGTTTGCAGACCATAGTCAGTCTGCATAAGCTGAAGCTTCCTCAGACTGGCCGTAGGATCCAGAAACCCATGTCCATGAAGTCTGCATCCAAAGAAGCAGACCCTAACCCACCCCATTGTAAAAACAGTGGCAGTTGCTGCCCCCTAAATTCTACAGCAAGTCATCCTGCTGTGGTGCCAGCGGGCTGCGAGATACATCACAAGACCCAGTATGCACATACACAGAACATGTTTTGTGCCTGTGCAGGCTCCCAAACATCAGATTTGTCTATAAACCATAGGGTTTATGTACAAAGCTGAATTAGGTCCTCAGAGTATTTATATGCTTCCTAATCTGATGTTTAGCAAGACTTGACTTACATAGAAAACACTTGCTGCATTCAGAACATTTAAATGGTTTCTCTCCTGTGTGACTCCTCTGATGTATAAAAAGTTGCGACTTTTGGGAAAAACATTTGCTGCATTCATAACATGTAAATGGTTTCTCTCCTGTGTGACTCCTCTGATGTATGAGAAGCTGTGACTTTTGGGTAAAACATTTTTTGCATTCAGAACATGTAAATGGTTTCTCTCCTGTGTGACTCCTCTGATGTAGAGCAAGATGTGCCTTGCAGAGAAAACATTGGCTGCATTCAGAACATGTAAATGGTTTCTCTCCTGTGTGACTCCTCTGGTGTATAACAAGTTGTGATTTTCTGGAAAAACATTTGTTGCATTCAGAACATGTAAATGGTTTCTCGCCTGTGTGAATCCTCTGATGTGTGAGAAGCTGTGACTTTTGGGTAAAACATTTTTTGCATTCAAAACATGTAAATGGTTTCTCTCCTGTGTGACTCCTCTGGTGTATAACAAGTTGTGACTTTCTGGAAAAACATTTGTTGCATTCAGAACATGTAAATGGTTTCTCTACTGTATGAATCCTCTGATGTATAACAAGAGATGACTTTTGGGAAAAACATTTGTTGCATTCAGAACATGTAAATGGTTTCTCTCCTGTATGAATCCTCTGATGTGTGAGAAGATGTGATTTATATGTAAAGCGTTTGTCACACTCAGAGCACAGATGTGGTTTCTCTCCTGTGAGACTCATCATGTATTAGATAATAAACAAATTAGCTGCAGAAGGTTTTTGCTAATCAGAAAATTAAAATCGTTTTTGTAAATTCTCCAAAGGTATAAGAAGAAATGATGCCTGTAGTTGTCTTGATCAGTGATCAATGTTCCTTTCCACAATGTATTGTAATATTCTTAGTGGAAAATCATGCAGATTTGTCCTGTAAGAAAAAAGTTTATATTAAAAAGCATAAAAGTTACTGGGGTAATTCTACTTTTACAGTAATAGGTTTTTTTTTGGTATTTGAACATGATATATATTTCTATAGACTAACAAACATGGGACCTGATTCAGCTTCACTTGCAGTTATGCTAAATTAGCAATACTGCAACTGCTTGTGATCACATGCTGGGGGCTGCCTAGAACAGGGCAAGGATGCCCAGTATGCAAATGGCCGCCAGCGATGTGATCACATATCAGAAATGATCCATACTGAATAGGGCCCATGATCCAGTCATTTACCATTGTCTTTATATTTGTGTATTTTGCCAAATTGCTATATCCTCATTTCCAGTCAGATGACGCACAGAGTAATGTGGAGGAGTCTGTGGTGGAGCTGTCACATAGATACTTCATTATAAATACTTACCAGATATAAAGAATTATATGTATCTTTAATGGAGCTGCCACGTAGATGCCCATTTATATATACTAACCTGATGCACAGAGTAATATGTAAGATGTATGATGGAGCTGCCACCTAGATACCACTTTAATATATATATATATATATATATACATACATATATATTAACCTGATGCACAGAGTAATATGTAAGATACTATGAAGAAGCTGTCACCTAGATACCACTTTATATATACTAACCTGATTCACAGAGTATTATATAAGATACTACGATGGAGCTGTCACCTAGATACCCCTTTATATATACTATCCTGATGCACAGTGTATTATGTAAGGTACTACACATGCAGACAGCAAGCCAGACACAGAAAAGCAGAAGCAGAACCAGCAAATTGTCCCCTTTAAATGACTATATGTGGAAAGCTTAACAAATTACTGAAAAACTCGTCTTATGTCTGAAAGAGGTTGACCCAAAAATTTCCCTTGTCTATGTTGTAGTGTAAGAGGGTGTTTGTGAGCAAAAATCCGGATTGGGCCCAGGGTTGAAAATCCCAGGTCTTACAAAGCAAAATGTTGGGTCATATGTCAAAAAGGTGCATAAATTAATAGATAATACAAAATATAGAATATAAAGATAACTGTAATATATCATTTTGCCTATAATTAAATGGTTATACTATTTAACCATATTTACGTTAAAATGTTTTAATTTTAGATAACAAGACAATATCTACAAATGTTTTTCCTGTATCAGTATATACTTATGTATAATATATTAAACTTACTCTGGAGATTCTTCCTCTGTCTCTTTCTTACTCTTTCATCCTCCCAGCTCTCCAACCAGCAACTCATCCAGCAGCTCCTCCATCAGCTATCAGTGGCCTGATACAGCCTATTTATAGTCACTCCTCCTCATCTCTCCACATTTGTTCCCAGGATGGGCAGAAGGAATTCTTACACTGAGAGGTGACATGTAAATTAGTGTCACATAACATTAGTATATAGGCATTCAGCACATCAGCTTCTCGTGCCCATCTCCTTGTCTTGTAAATGAGGTGTAAATATTCCTATGGTGACTTACTACAATGGTAAATGCTAATTACACCCTGGCAGGGTAACACCTTGCATCCTAATTAGATCACAGCAGCCTCTGGCCTCCTGTTATGTCACCAAAGGAACCTTTTGTTTAGGAGTCACCTATTGTCTAGGCAGAGTATCAGCAGAAAGAGCTGTTCTACATATCAGCAGGAATGTCACAATGATTCAGTACAAAACTCTTTCATAAAAAAGCAAATAATTATATTTGTACAGACTAATGTTTTTACAGCCATGAAATAATTTTGTTTCTCATAATCTTAAAGAAATTCTGATATAAACAATGATGAAAAGATAGAGGATATGGGAACCTAAAGGTACAGCCTTCAACTGTATACACTTGATCCAACCCAGTAACTCACATGGCACTCCTTTGTTTATGTATATATATATATATATATATATATATACACATGTAGAGATGATGTTCTTCTAGAGAGATGTATTCCTCCACCCACTCTCAATTCTGAAAAATCTGTCGGCACTCCAAGGACTTGATGCAAATGAGTGTATTATGCAAAAAAAAAATCAAACAGGTTGCATAACTGCGCCAACGTTTCAGCGCCACGCAGGGCACTTTTATCAAGGCTGTATGCAAGTGTCACTTGCATACAACCTGGATAAAAGCGCCCTGCGTGGCGCTGATAACGTTGGTGCAGTTATGCCACCTGTTTTCTCAATATACACTTCTCCCTAAGGCATACACAATACAAATATTATGAAGATGTTATAAATCTGAACCATTGTCAAAGTTCTAATGGATTGATCTTTATATTTTTGCCACAAGGACGAATACCAAGTCTAATATTTAATTCAAATAGGAAATATTGACACTTGTATTTAAATTATGTACTCCAACAAATTAGTATTTTTTGAATTTGATTAAATAAAATCTAAGTTTTAATTAAAAAGAAATATACCATTTTACATATATACACAATAGAGTGCTCCAAAGAGAAGAATTTTCTCTCTCCCGGAGGGCTGTGGTTCACCACACACATCGGATAGTAATGTTGCAGGAACTGCTCTGCTGCTTCCCGCACAGTAACAGTATGGAGAAGAGATGAGTGGCTGAGTAGGGCAGACCCTACCATTAAACTGGATCCGTGGCTGATAATGTGCCACATTAAGAAGGGCATTGGGTAGCCTGGACCATGCCCCCAGCCTACCTAAAAGCTCATGTGCATCCCTGGAAGTGTTCCTTTTCCAGCAGCAGCTCTCTCTAGATGCTGGGTGGGCCAGTCGTGGCTGTGTGGTGATTGGTGGATACAGAAAGCAGGGCCTTCAGTGTTACTATAACTGTGTCTGGAGCTAGTAGGTCAGGACACCCCTGCCTCCCCAGTCATCCACTATCTCCAGTACCGCTGGGGAGAGGTAGATCATTCCAAAGATAGGGAGCAGCACATGCAAAATCTTGAAGGTAGGAGTGGGAGGAGGTCATTATTTGGCAGGAGAGAAGGCGTACATTAGCAGAGCAAAGAGGATGGGTGGGAATGTAAAAAGAGATAAGATCAGAGATATAAGAGGGCGAAGAGTGGGTGAGGGCTTTGTAGGTGAGTGTGAGAAGCTTGAATTTGATTCTGAATAAGAAGGGTAGCCAGTGAAGGTCCTGCAAGAGAGGGGATGTGGATGTAGTATGTTTGGTGAGGAATATGAGATGGGCACAGCATTGAGGATAGATTGAAGTGGAAAGAGGCATTGTTGTGGGAGGCCAGATAGGAGGATATTGCAGTCGTCTAATCTGGAGATGCCCAGTGAGTAAATGATGGTCTTAGTAGCATCCTGGGTGAGAAAGGGTCTGATCCTTGAGATGTTTTTGAGGTGGTAATGGCAGGTTTTAAAGAGGTACTGAATGTGTGGTTTGAAGGAGAGGGAGGAATCAAGGATTACTCCAAGACATAGCACTTTGGGGCTAGAGGAGATAGTTGTGCTATCAATGGATAATGAAATTGTGGGAGGTGAGGTTATATGGGAGGGAGGGAAGATGATCAGCTCAGCCTTAGATATGTTAAGTTTAAGAAAGTGCTGGGACATCCAAGAGGAGATAGCAGAGAGACAGTTGGAGATAGGAGTGAGGAGAGCAGGGGAGAGGTCAGGGGAGGAAATTTAGATTTGAGTATCATCAGCATAGAGATTATATTTTAAGTCAAAAGAGCTAATGTGCTCACCTAATGAGAATGTGTAGAGAGAGAAAAGGAGAGGCCCAAAAATAGAACCTTGGGGGACACCTACTAGTAGAGGAAGTGGGGGGGGTGGAGTCATGAGAGGAGACAGAGAAAGAATGGTCAGAAAGGTGGGCGGACAGCAAGGAGAGAGCATTATCATATAAACCAAGGTAGTAAAGGATTTGCTGGAGGAGAGGGTGGTCTACAGTGGCAAAAGCAGCAGAGAGGTCAAGGAGAATAAGCAGAGAGTAGTGGCCCCTGGATTTCGCAAAAAGGAGGTCATTGCAGACTTTTGTGAGGGCAGTTTCAGTGGAGTGCTGAGGATGGAAACCAGCCTGGAAAGGGTCAAGCAGTGAGTGGGAAGAAAAAAAGACAGTGAGGCGGTTGTAGATAACACACTCAAATAGTTTGGAAGCAAAAGGGAAAAGAGAGATGGGTCGGTAGTTGGAGAGATTAGTTGGATCAAGGGTAGGTTTTTTAAGAATAGGGGATACAAGTGCATGCTTGAAGACAGAAGGGACAGTGCCTGATGAGAGGGAGAGATTGAGTAGATGAGCAACATGGGAACAGGCAGAAGAATAGAGAAAGTGGAGAAGGCAAGAGGGAATAGGGTCAAGTGGAGAGGCGGAGGAAGGTGAGGACCAGATGAGGACCATGACTTCCTCTCCAGAGAAAGGGAAGAAAGATGTCAGAGTTGGTAGGAGGGAAAAAGAGGGGGGGGTTGAGAAATGGAGGAAAGAGGTTGCTCAGGTTCTGGTGGGATGTTATGTCCTGATGAATGGAGTCAATTTAGGATGTGAAGTAGGTGGCAAAGTCAAGAGTAGAAAGCAAAGAGGGGAGATGAGGTGGGGTTGGCAAGATGAGCAAGTTGACAGTGGCAAAGAGGCGCCTGGGGTTTGAGGATTGGGAGGAGATGAGGTTTTTGAAGTAAGACTGTTTTGAGAGGGTAAGTGCAGCAAAGTAGGATGAGAGGATAAATTTGTAGTGGAGGAAGTCGACCTTATTGCGTGATATCCTCCACTGATGTTCAGCAGTATGTGAGCATTTTTGCAGATATCTGGTGCATTTGGTGTGCCAGGGTTGAGGTATCAATCTGCGAGGGTGAATAGTGGTTTGTGGGGCGACAGAGTCAAGAGCAGAGGTAAAGGATGCATTGTAAAGGGAAGTAGCTGGTTCAGGGCAGGAAAGAGAGAGAATAGAAGAGAACAGCAAGTCAAACAGGGAAGATAGGGAAGTGGTGTCAATAGCCTTCATTTTATGCTTAGTGATGGTAGTCTTAGGTGGTAGAGATGAAGAAGCAGATAAAGATAGGTTAAAAGTGAGCAGGTGATGGTCAGAGAGGGGGGACAGGGAGTTAGGGAAATCAGAAAGATTGCAGTGGTGAGTGAAAACCAGATCCAGTGAGCTTCCACTCACATGGGAGGGGGAGGAGGTCCACTGGGAGAGACCAAGAGTAGTGGTGAGGTTAAGAAGTTTATAAGGCAGGTGATTTTGTGGGGTTATCGATAGGGATATTGAAATCACCTAGGATAATGGAGGAAATGTCAGAAGAGAGGAAGAGAGGCAGCCAGGAAGCAAAGTTGTCAAGGAATTTGGAGGGCATGCCAGGGAGGCGGTACATGACAGCTACTTGAAGATGAAAAGGTTGGAAGAGGCGTATGGCATGGACCCCAAATGTAGAGAATGTAAGGGATGGTTCTGGTGGTATGAGTTGGTATAAGTAGCTAGAGGGTAGTAGGAGCCCAACACCAACACTGTGGCGACCCCCAGGCCGGGGTGTGTGTGAGACTGTGAGACCCCCAGCAGAGAGAGCAGTGGGAGAAACTGTGTCAGAGGGAGTAATCCAGGTTTCAGTGATGGTTAGGAGTTGCAAGGAATTTGAGATGAAAAGGTCATGGGTGGGGACCAGTTTATTACAGACCGATCTGGCATTCCAGAGGGCACAGGAGAGAGGGAGAGAGTCTAGAGGAGTGATGTGAATGAGATTATCAGGGTTGCTGTAGCAACGAGGTGAGATGGATTTAGAAGATAGGAATACAGAGGGTGTAGTGAGGGTGCTAGCTCCTGGGCTAGGAAGGGACACTGCAGCAGTTGAGCATAGAGGGAGTATGGTACAGAGTAGTATGAGGTGAAGTAGGTAGAAGAGGGAGGGAGCAGGGCAGAGTGGTGGCTGATTGGGCCCAAGGTAGGGTAGACGTGAATGACAGTGGGGTATCAGGGGAGGAGTAGAAGTGAGGCAGTGGAGTGGATGGGAGACCAAGGAGGGGAGAAAGGAGGAAATGTAGGAGACTAGGAGAGAAGGATAGAGGTGGGAGCAGTGGACAGAGAAAAGGATAGGGCAGACAAGAAGTACTGGGGGGTGATAGTGACAGGCTAGACATGCTGTAGTGTGGATGGGATAAATAGTATGATAAATTAGGAAATAGGAGTGGTGGATGTAAGATGAGCAGTAGCCTAGCAGAGATACATGTGAAAGTACACTGTTGGAAGTGTTCAGTGGCAGTAATTTAGTTACAGCAGAAAGTTTATGTGGTTGGAGAAATTGAAGTAGAAGGAGGTGTTAGAAATGAGAAGACATGAGAGGGTCAGCAAGAAGCAAAGGTAAATTGTTCTCTGGAACTCACTATTATTCTGGGTATGTATGTGTGTATATAATATTTATTTTGTACTTTTTTCATTCCCTTTCCTCCCATCTCACCCTGTTATTTTCTCTGTGTTCCTCATTTCTCTCAGGTTGCGCCTATACCACTTTCAGTTAGTGTACCTGGATGTAACGTCTAGTGAGGGCAGCAGTGGGGTTTCATACCCTTAAAGTGCTGTTATTTTGTTCCAAATTTACTTTTTTTCCTGTTATCTGGACACCAACAGTAGAAAATTGTACCATCCCATCTACCTCTCATCTAGCCCCTGTTATTCCTCCTGTCTTCCTCCCATCTTCCACTTTTCTTTCCCTATTTTCCTCCCATGTTAATAAAAGAATTAATGTAATATAATAATTTAAGCGCTAATATATTTCTGATTCCAAAACACATACATAAATACATACATATACACAAACACAACAATGTATATACAACACTAACCACACACCCATATCAGTAGTTACACCCCCACCTTCTTCATCCCAACATTCCACCTGTTGCTGATAAGTTATCCCACCTTCTGGCTGCAGTGTGCTACTCCATGCCCACTGCTCCGACCTCCAAAGCAGGGGATACAGGGTCAGACTTATGTGTAAGAGTTGTGAAGGGATGAGAAGCTGATAGAGGGTGGGACATGAACTTTTACATATGCACCTGACCATTGGTAGCCTGCTACACTTCAGATCCTCTCCGGACTCCAGACGGGGGCTCTGCAACAAATATGGCAAAGACAGGAAGGGCAATGGCGGAGGTTGCGCTATTCATGGCATGCACCTGGAGGTGACCTCCTCTATTGTCGCTAGTAGTTCCTTCACATTTACTCTGAGATGATCATGTTTTCCACATTCCCATGGTGTGTGCAGAGATAATGGCAGCATCCTGGTGCATCAGCTGACAGTAGGTGTTACAGGATCGGTAGCATGTGTTACCCATCTATGGTCAGTGTAGAGGGTGAGAAATGTATTATATGCCCATACTGAGGTCAGAGTATGGGGATTATACATTTTTATAAAAACATTAATAGACCATATTGTGTATATTAAGTATTGCCATCTGCTGCAGGGATGTACAGGCCTCTTTGCTGCACATGTAACTGGAATTAGAGATATAGCATTTTGACAATATAGAAATATTTTTAAAGAATAGTAAAATACTAGATCATAAATGTTAGTGTAAATATATATACATCATGTTCCCTATACAATATAACATTATTACTGTACAAGTAGATTTACACAAGTAACCTTTATGCTTTTAAATGTGATCTTTTCTTTCCTACAGGATAAAATACTGGACAAAAATGGAGCAGGATTCCCACTAAGAATAAGAGACATAGTGGAAAGGGAAACTGTTCTCTGGTCAAGCCAACTAAATATTTCCTTTCTTTATAAAATTCTGAGGGATTCACAAAAAAACTATTTTCATTTTCTTGCTAGAATAAACCTTCTACAGCTAATTTGTTTCTCATCTAATATATGATGAGTCTCACAAGAGAGAAACGACATCTGTGCTCTGAGTGTGACAAAAGATTTACACGTAAATTACATCTTCTCACGCATCAGAGGATTCACACAGGAGATAAACCATTTACATGTTTCGTATACAGCAAATGTTTTACCCAACACTCACAACTTGTTATATATCAGAGGAGTCACACAGGAGAGAAACCATTTCAATGCTCTGAATGCAGCAAATGTTTTACCAGTAAGCAACAACTTAAATGTTCAGAATGTAGAAAGTGTTTTGTCAACAAACAGCAACTTGTTATATATCAGAGTATTCATACTGTAGTGAAACCATTTAAATGCTCTGAATGCCGCAAGTGTTTTACCCACAAGAACCAACTTGTTATACATCAAAGGATTCATACAGGAGAGAAAACATTTAAATGTTCAGAATGTGGTAAATGTTTTGTAAACAAGCAAAATCTTGTTATACATCAGAGGAGCCACACAGGAGAGAAATCATTTAAATGGTCTGAATGCAGCAAGTGTTTTACCCACAAGGATAAACTTGTGATACATCAAAAGTTTCACACAGGAGAGAAACTATTTCAATGCTTTGAATGCAGAATATGATTTACCCACTGGAACCAACTTGTTAGACATCAGGAGTCACACAGGAGGGAAATCATATAAATTATCTGAATACAGCAAGTGTTTATTTTGTAAAATAACACTTAGTAATGACATGAGGAGTTCCTCTGAGAGACTGGAGGTAGCCTGTGTTAAGTAAGTTGCCATGTATCACTTCAATAAAACTACAAATTAGGATTTTTTTTCTGAATATGATTTTTTTATATAAATCAATTTTGTTAAAGACTGGAGAATAGAAACATCTATAGTTGAATCTCTGTTCCAGTGTAATGTATTATATAATGTGTATGGTAAAACTGCCTAAAAATTACCTGAGTAGTATTAGCACACTTTTCTGTCAAACAAAAAGTGACAGATACCACACCACCAAATCCACCCGTAATTGCCCAGTTTCCATATACACCCCACCTCCAAATACACCCCAAATGCCCACAAAGTCTCCCATAACAGGGCGATCACAAAAGTCTCTTACAAGACGTGTTTTGTCAGATAAGACTCATAGGGTTGAAAAAGCCACAGTATGTAACACAGCACAGCTATTCAAAACAATTGCTGAACAACAATTTCACAGTGTTAAACCCGGGCACTTATTGTGGCTTTGATATATATTATAAGTCTAATAAATGATAGTTTAAAAGATCAGAAATTAAGAAATGGCTTCAAGATAAATATGCCTATAGGTTGCATAAGATGAACTACAGAATTTTTAAAACACAAAACTTTTCTCACAGAAAAAGGGTTGTATAATCTAACCATAATTTCAAAATAATTACATTATTCATGCTGGACATACTCAGACATGTATATCTCTATTATGTTAAAAAATATTTGTGCTATTTTTTGTAAACATATATAGAAACATTGCGTATTTGTGCTTAAGTAGTAGATTTTTTAAAATATTATAATTTTTGTTACATCAACAATGCAAGTTTATTAAATGTTTATGATATATTAAATAAGCCTCCTTGTTATCCATCACCAGAAGCAAATCAAAAGAAATCCACTGATTCTGTGATTTTTACCAATTTAAATAAAGGTTATATTTTATTTTAACTTAAAATACGTTTTATTTCCACCAAGTTATGGTGGGGGTTGTTCTAACAAAAGACTCTAATAAGACATGTGCTGTGCCAGATAAGACTTTACTTACAATTTTATTACAGGACATCTCTAGTCTACAAAATGCTAACAATTGTTTAATATCACAGTCATGTCTTTCCTTAAAATGTAAGTATACATTGTACTTATTGTATCCTCTTTTCATTTTCTGAACATGCTTTGCAAAATGGTCTTTCACAAATTGCTGCAAGTGCTGCTCACTAATTGTATACTGCAACTCTAGTACTAGTATAAGAACTTGTTCATTGCTGGTTAATTAAGTGCATTTTTGTAATAAAATAAAAGTATATTTGCATTTTTGTTACATCAATAATACAAGTTTATTAAATGTTTTGATATAGTAAAGAAGCCTCATTTTTATCCATCACAAGAAGCAAATCAAATAAGTTATTTACACATATATTATATTACAATGTTCTTATGCCAGCACAGCTATTATATATTTGGTGCCACAGTAACTAAACAGGAAGGGAGAAAAGTGTTATTGTGAGGCTGGACATGACAGGGCAGAAAGCAGGCAGTGGTGATACAGTATTTATCAGAGATGGTTCAATCTGCTGAAAGTTCTTAGAGGTATGTATTTTGATTCATGTTTTTTTGTAAAATGTATGGTGTTATTGAGTGTAGCTGGTGTTAGAAAGTGTTCAGTGAATGTAATAAACATATTAATGTGTCCACAGCAAGAAATACTCAGTTTCTTAAATGTTGCTGCTTTGATGTAGCATATAGATAATCATTTATAAGATATTATTCTGTTAATGTACGTGTGATAAAAAAAAATCTAAAGTAAAAAATGAGGGTTCATTCAGAAATAGTAAAATGTAGAAATATATGTAGGTTCGGTGCTTCCATTTTTGTAGATGTTGGTTTGCCAGAAATAGGCAAACTTTCCTCAGTTTTCTGTTCATTATAACATGTTTATATTTTTTTGTGTGCAGTCTACTTTATAAATACAGTACAATAGTCTTGTATTAGAAAATAGCAGAACAGTGAAAAAGGTGCAGACAAGCTGTAAAAACAAAGATGCTAAGTTTTTAAATGCTGCAAAAAGAAGTAGATGTAAGTGAATCAGCCCTGACACACCTACTGATTATATGTATTCATGATGAAATATACAGTAAGAGGGGGAAAACCACATACCATAGCCAGTAACAGACCAAACACTCTCACGGGCAGAGTAATAATTATGGAGTAGTGATACTATAATATGGGATGCGTTCAGCATCTCCTTACACTAAATACTGTTTACTGTCTGCACATCAATAAATCCACTTGAAGGAACAATTCATATTTTCCAGTTTTCTTTAAGGATACATAAAAAAGACAAATGCACATGCAACATGATGGCACTGTGTGACCAAGTATACAGACATCTACTCACATGTACTAAAGCCATTTAATACATGATATAATAAGCCACCATACAGCATGTTACCCCTTTTTGTGTAGGATTCCTTCTGGATGTAAAGATGGTAATAAGCACTTCAAAGCCACAGCTGAGTAAGTTCTAGGCAACTCAGAGACTGCACAAAAACATTTTTCAAACATTGACTTTTATAGGAATTCAAGAAGTAAAGCACAATTGGAGGGGGGGAGACTACACTGCAAAAATTAATAGAACAGAACTCAAATGGATATACGAAATGAAAACACTCACTCCCTTTGGCCTCAATAAAGACAATGAAGTAAAATCGGTGATATGTAAAAGTGACGGAAGCACAAAGCTAACCATTTAAAACTCAAATTTTGTCACAAATACATTTATGAGTGGCAGGATAACCAACCATCAGGAAACACAAAGCTAACAACTGCAAAACCCTAACTTTGTTATAAATTCATACACTAGTAGCAGGATATCAAACCACTAGGGATAGAACAACAATCACAATCTGCGACAGCCATAAGCCATGCAAGCAGATAAGACAAGGCTATCCTGATTGTATCAACAGGAAACATAGTTTCAATTCGTATTAGGGATTCCAGGGTACATCAAACTGAGGGTAGAGGACAGAACAATAGGGAAACTGTATCGAGATCACATGACCAGAATATGGAAATGAGGCACCCTATATAAGATCATACTGGCCACCTATCAAGCACCCACTGCTCCCAGAGGAAGGCCCAACAAAGGCCGAAACGCGTTGGAGACATCTACTAACTTTATTCCACATTAATCCTACATTTAAGCACGGAGTAGACATCGCTGGATCACCTGAAAACAACTGGGTCACGTGACCAGGAAGTACGAGACGCGACTGTGTAACCAAGCAACTGCGGGACGAGGAGAAGAAGGCGGAAGTCGTTGGTGGAGCCTCGGTGACGAACGAGAAGGGAAGACAGGTGAGTGTCCGTAGGCGGCAAGGGGTTACAAAGTGTGCGGCTCTGCAGAGCGCACTCTGAGTCTCCCCCAGCGCTAGACAGGTTCCACTACCAGACCGACCGGCGCCCAGGGGACGGCCGCACCAGGACGCACCACGGGTGACGGGGTCTGGGTAGTAGGAGCCAGTCCGGATCCCCCTCCATTCCTATTTTTCTCTTACTGTTAACCTGAGGCTCCTCTAAACGTGAAGACCGGTGTTTCTTTTTTTCTACAGCTGAAATTCTTCTGTGCACATGAAGGTTTACTAGACTTGACTTTTAAAGGGTTTGTGGGACGCCGCAATCCGACAATAGAGACTGTGATATATAAAGTTAAATTAAGAGACTTCTTTTTTCAAGCAGACTTTAAGCGGAATAACAAAAAGTAATTAAAAGCTATTAACAGTACTCAAAAGGATCCATTTGGTCAATCATTTTATACATATATGCCTGTCATTTAGTTATTCCTATTCACAAGTTTTTCCCATACAAAACTCCCATTTAGGGTACATCACTGGAGGAGAAGGGGGCGGGTAAAAGAGAACCATTTCTAAAAAATTAACATTAACACACACCATCCTCATTGATCCATTAGGATTGAGCGCAGCACTAAGAGAATTAATTCAATACTTTCTGAGAATATAGTTAAACATATAAAGACAAATAGATCACTTTTACCACTATTATAATACACAAGTCAAGTTAACCTATAAACTCCTGTGAATTATACAGTATCTGCATGTTATCCATTGTAATTGTTGAAGTCTGGTAGATATAACGGCCACCATCATACATAGTTATGGATGTTAGAAGACACTTTGGATCTCCTTCCTGCCTTCTCATTGACTTTTATACCATGCTCAGAGAAAATAACTCAGTACTCGGATAACCTAAGGTTGCAAATTGGTGCAAGAATTACAGCTGGTTCCACTCTAAAAGAATTAAAATGATTCCAAGAAAAAAAGGGGTTAATACTGAATCCTATACAGCATTGCTGTAACTATTCTTGCAATTTCCAATAGTGGTTAAATAGACTTTAATCTGTGTTACCCCATGTATATTCACATATGTATTGTTACTATTATTTATAGCACATTAATTGTCAGTTATTGATTTCTAATTATGTGTATATTTACATCTACTGTCATTTATATATAATAAATCCATGTTTTTTGCCTGGAAATAGTAAACTTTTCTTACAATTGTTATCATAGGATATATAGTGTAGATTGCCTATCAAAACTTCCCTTAATATTTGCATTTAGTAATAATACTGGACTATGAAAGTGATGTTAAATCGTTTAGAAAATAAGATTACTTACATTTAAAAATAAATAATTTGTGAATGAATCATCTCATTCATAAACGTATTGTGTTTAATTTTTGCATAATGTTATTTTACAGATTTTTCCAGTAAAACGTAATGTTAGCGTTGTAAACGTGTGATGTCCAATAGGCACACAGACATTTTTCCTTGGGATTTACCTTCCCTGAGGGTCTCCACAGAGGGTTGTATGACTGTTTTTCATTATACTGTGTGTATTTAGAACTTATATTGACTGTGCTTGTATAGACTGTTATAATATTAATGTGTGTTAATGTCAGGTTCTACTTAATCACAGTCCTAGCATGGGCAAAGTTGATGACTATTTCCCTCCTGTTTTTTAAATGGTACTGAAGAGCCCGGTGCAGACAGACACTTCTGGAGCTTAAATCAGGAGGAATGGCTGTAGCTGTTTATGGTTGAGAGAGAAGAAAGCCCACTACCACACTACCACTTAGAAAATCATTTTACTATAGGGCCTCTCCGTATATTAGAGCATTGAGGGCAGCATGTAGCAGTATTCCCTGATGCTGGATCCTCTTGTAGACTTAGATGAAACCCATGGGGACTGTCAATGGAAGGAAAAACCAAATCGCAGCTTGTGCTTATTATTCCTGCTCACTTATCCCCTTTTTTCCTCCGATGCCATATATAGTTGGTCAGGTAACTAGATTTGATGGAATTATGGAAATAACTCCATTCAAAATGTAAATCTGAATGAAGAAAGTTTCTGTTTACATTGCAAGTACCAGATACACACCATCAGTCCCTATAATAGTCTTGAAGGGGCTGCGCAGGGGATGTAGTTATGTGACTGGTGGTCAGGAGACCACCAGTCACAATACCAGCATCTACATCCCACACCCTCACAATCCAAGACACCACACATAGTCCACAACATCCATAGAGTGGGAATAGAACCTGCCCGCAGCGTGACGAGTGCACCAAGCCCATAAGGGTCATGGAGCGCTCCCCCGACGATATTCTGCTGCCGGGATTCCAGCATCGGTATGCTGACCGACCGTCTCCTGACCACCGGTCACACATACCACACCCCTTCCCAGACCCAGATTGGTATATGAAAACATTATTTACAGAATATGGTACTACCAATCACATTACAGGTAAACATCTTACTACATACGTTGTTAATGGCTACATTAAAGCAATAATATCAAATGTAATTTTATTGTAATGCAAAAGTCCCCAGCAAGGCAGAAACTGTGATGTTTATTTCACATAGTGCTACATAGTGCTCAGTGCACCGCTGTAACCAAACCATGGTAGCACAATAGGTGAGAAAGCAGCTGTAAGCCTGACACCCTTAGTCTACAAATACACAAACCTGGCAACAGAAAATGTTCACACAGAATCTCCTACCAGACATTTATACTATTACCTGTGAACCACATGGCTTCCAGCTACCATTAGAATGAGCATGAAACTGTCACAGGTGACTCTGTATTACAGAACTGGAAGAACCCTGGAAATGATGGCTGCATCACTATTTCATTGCTCTATAGTCAGTTTTGTCTGAATCCTACTCACTAGGGAAGTGATCCCCAAACCCAGTCCTCAAGGCACCCTACAGTACAGGTTTTAGGGATTTCCATATGTGGATTTCTTTTATTTATTTATTTAGTCATATATTGTGCCAGAGGAGGAGGGTATCTATATGTTTCTGCAGGCAACGGCATAGTTTAACATGTGGAATAGGATGGCCTCCCAGCTCTTTTAGAACTACTAGACACAGCAAGCATCACAGCTCCTTCTCTTCTCACAATAGACACTTGATAATTTACGTCCCTAGTCCCTTGTGGCCCCTAATCTGACCCTGTCATTAGATGTCATAGAAAGTGACCACAATCCACATAGAAGTAATCAATAGTTGTAGTGTCAGGATCTATCATTGTACCAATCTCTGCTCTTCTGCTGTGATTATTTCTCACATGTGATGTGCACTATGTCAGGTTCTGTCATTAAATGAGAACTTGCAAAAATACAGATGGTGAAGGGTCACTGTGCTAGTGAATGGCTGCAATGAGAGGTATATAGGAGAAGTCACTCTCTCTCGGGAAATTAATGTACAAAAAACAAAAATATACTCTCAATTTGTGCTAAACAGGTCCATAGATGAAAGTCTATATCTTGTGGTCCCAAATAATCCTATGAGTCCTTCAGATCTGCACTGAATGTGGAACCCCAAAATGACACACGTACCGTACTCACAAGTGCAGTGTGTGTGAGATGCTCATAAAGGTATCTTTATCCCTTGGTCCTCGAAGTTCATAATACAGATGTTCTCCTCTGTGAACTGGTCCTCATGGCTCCCAGGAATAGAAAGGGGAACAGAAAACCAATGGTATAGTACGTTCAAATGGTATAGTGTCCCCCACAAAATGATCAATGTTGTCACCATATACGTGAAATGTACCGTACTTACATAAGTACGTAAAATTGAATCTTATAAAGGTATCTTTAAGGATAAATAAATTAGGCGTACCCCAACTTACTTTCAGCAGGATATGGGTTATGCACTTCAAGGTTTCTTTAATCCTTCTCCTCTACTCCTTCCTGCAGCTGCTCCAGCCTCTGTGTCCTCATTGTTCATAGCTCTCCCACACACAGCTGCAGCCTCGGCACACTTGATGTGAAATAGTGATTAAGGTAATCTAGTTCTCAGGTCCTCAAAGTCCGACGCTGCTGTGTGAAAACGCACAGCAGCGATCAGGTCTGAATGACCCCCATGGTGCAATGAGTGACTGTACAGGAATGCTTAAAAAACAAAACATTTTGTTTAAAGATTAACCAATCATATAATTTGGATATTACATGATATTGAGAGCCAATACCTGAATTGCAAGATAGCAATCCTTCTTTTGCTTATAGCACTGTGCAATCACCTGTTGTGAAATCAAGTATATTTACTCATGTTGTCAATCATGGATCAGTCTATAGAACAGTAGTATCTCAGTTCCCAGTACTATCACTTCAGGTAGTAGCACTTTTTGACCTAAACTAGTCATAAGATATTCTTTAAATTGTAAAGGATATTCCAAATCCAAACAGTGGGGCAGATGTATTAACCTGGATAAGGCGTAAGGAAGTGATAAACCAGTGATAAATGCAAGGTGATAAAAACACCAGCCAATCAGCTCCCATATGTAAATTAACAGTTAGGAGCTGATTGGCTGGTGCATTATCACCTTGCACTTAACACTGCTTTATCACTGGTTTATCACTTCCTTATGCCTTATACAGGTTAATACATCTACCCCAGTGTTTGATAATCTCAAAGAATATCTCTTTATTTAAATAGTCAGGTAGAAAGTACTGGTTAATGAGTTGCTTTGTTACCATATGTGTAGCCATCACACTCCACGTAGGTCAAGATGTCAACTGTGGCACTCTAAATTAACAAGACACTTATAAAAGCTCTCACGCAAAGCTGAACGTCAGTGGCGTAAATATCGTATTCCTAGCAACTTTCTTACATATAAGACTGTCTACCACTCTTATCATAATGCCCTGGACTCTGTCAAACAAACATATTTCCAAGCTCTCATCTCTGCTCAAGCCTCTAACCCCAAATGACTTTTTAATACATTTAAATCACTTCAGAACCCTCCCTCACCAAACCCACCAGCCACTATCAAGGTGCAAGATCTTGTTTCCTACTTCAAGGACAAGATTGATGAGATCCGAGATTAAATGGTATGCTCTTCATCAGCCAGTGACCTGCTCAATTCTCTACCTGAACCCTCTAGCACTCTATCCTCATTTGATCCCACATGTGTAGATGAAGTATCAACACTCTTCTCAGCCTGCTACTCCACTACCTCTCCTCTTGAGCCTATACCCTCACAAGTAAGTAAATCTCTGTCTCCTGTGCTCATCCCAACCTTAACTAAGATCTTTAATCTCTCTCTCTCTCTCTCTCTCTCTCTCTCTCTCTCTATTGGTATCTTTCCTTCACTGTTAAAGCATGCACTGATTACTCTCATTCTGAAAAAAAAATCAAAATTCAAACCCTAACACTCTCTCAAACTACCATCCCATCTCTCAGCTGCAATGCCTCTCCAAGCTACTTGAGAGACTTGCTTACACTCGCCTCACACACTTTCTTAAAACACAAAACTTATTTGACCCACTTCAGTTAGGCTTTCATTCCCAGCACTCCACGAGACAGCACTGACTAAAGTAGCGAATGATCTAGTCACTGCAAAGTAAAACGGCCATTACTCACTTCTTATTCTCTCTGCTGCTTTTGACACTGTTGACCATTTTCTTCTCATACAAACACTACAATCCCTAGGTCTTAAAGACACAGACCTCTCTTGGTTCCTATCCTACCTATCTAATTGCTCCTTCTGTGTTCGCTTCTCTGAATCCACCTCCTCTTCGCTACCCCTTTCCGTTGGTGTACCACAAGGCTCGGTCTTAGGTCCTCAGCTTTTCTCAACCTATACCTAATCTCTTGGTAAACTAATCAGCTCTTTTGGATTTCAGTATCATCTGTATGGTTTAAGACATATGTTAGGTGCTTTGAGCAGTAATATAAGTGGATCATAAATTATCTAATTAAAAGTTATTTATATTGCTTAGCCTAAAATTGCTAACTTACATAACCCATGGAAAGGGAAGTTAGTTTTAAAGAACAATTATTTAATATATCTAATTATAGAGATAGGAAGATTACCATGCGATCCAGTTTTTTAATTGTATCATTCGTTTGTATTGTGTTTGGGTACTATTTGTCATCTCATAATTGTTATTTATGTTTGTTTATTATTAGATATCATGCCTGTGGTGACTGCTGTCAGTGATTGGCAGTTGTAGCCATTGAGACATCCCTTCTACACAATGTGCGGCCACGTCATGGGCTGACGATGCGGAAGCGCAAGTGGCATTGGACATTAAGCAGAGACGGACAGTGCAGGAAGTCCCAAGGGATGAAGCCTGTTTGAGGCCTTTACCAAAGGGATGGAGGCACGGCCAGTCGCGCCTGAACATCAGCAAACCGTGACGCGGTCGTGGATGCCGGCAACGTGCGAGCGTGCACGGCGTTGAGCAGGTGAGTATGGTTAATCACTTTATGTTCATTATGGTTTTGGTATACAGTTGTGCTCACAAGTTTACATACCCTAGCAGAATTTGTGCTTTTCACGTTAGACCCGGTTCCAAAATTCCCACTATTGTGATACAATGTTCCGGGAATCATGAATGAGAGTCCACGAAGTTGGTGATCAGAGGATATATTGGTTGGAAAAATGTATATGTTTATGCTGTTCACTTTGACAGAATCAAACAGACCTCTTAGCTACTGCACACATTGTGATTAATCCAAACTCTGTATGCCAGGTATAATGATAATTAGTAATGAAATCATTTAGTTTACCCAGCTTGGCCTCAGTACTTTTCCTAACTGAGGCCAAGCTGGGGAAACTAAATGATTTCATTACTAATTATCATTAACTTATTACATACTTTTCATATTTGTTTGGCATCTATGATTTGATCTTCTCTTTCTCTTTTATAAACACTTGCAATTTTGTGATAACTGTATCTTCTTTACAGGGATTACTCTCTTCCCTTTTCTGTATGTGATTTATGCCTTATGCTCTGTGAAATTCATATACCAAAGGCTCTAATTATCTACATTTCATAATAGACTCAACTGTGCCCTTATTTTGTGATTTTCTCTATCTCCCACTGGATTTTCCTCTCATTATACCTGGCATACAGAGTTTGGATTAATCACAATGTGTGCCATAGCTAAGAGGTCTGTTTGATTCTGTCAAAGTGAACAGCATAAACATATACATTTTTCCAACCAATATATCCAACTTCTTTCTGCTTAAACTCTTCCTGGACAATAGGTGACTCCTAAACAAAAGGTCCCTTTGCTGACATAACAGGAGGCCATAGGCTGCTGTTATGTAATTAGGATGCAAGGGGTTACCCTGTACGGGTGTAGTTAGCATTTCCCATTGTTGTCAGTGTCTTTAGGAATATTTACACCTCATTTACAAGACAAGGAGCTGGGCACGAGAAGCTGAATGACTATATACTAATGTTATGAGACCCTAATTTACATGTCACCTCTCTGGTCATCCTGGGAACTACTGGGGAGAGATGGGGAGGAGTGACTATAAATAGGCTGTATCAGGCCACTGATAGCTGATTGTGGAGCTGCTGGATGAGTTACTGGTTGGAGAGCTGGGAGGATGGAGCAGTAAGAGAGACAGAGGAAGAATTTCCAGAGTAAGGTGATTATATTATAGATTAGGATATATTTATATACAACATTTGCAGATATTATATTGTAGATATTGTCTTGTTATCAATACTTAAAAAGGTTTACCTTAGTAAATCAATATAAATTGTTTATATTTAAAAAGGATATACAGGTTAAGTATCCCATATCCAAAATGTTTGGGACCAGAAGTATTTTGGATATCTGATTTTTCTGTATTTTGGAATAATTGCACATCATAATGAGTTATCATGGGGATGGGGCCCAAGTCTAAGCACAGAATGCTGTTATGTTACATATACACCTTATACACACAGCCTGAAGGTCATTTAATACAATATTTTTAATAACTGTGTATTAAACAAAGCTTGTGTACAATGAGCCATCAGAAAACAAAGGTTTCACTATCTCAGTCTCACTAAAACAATTCTGTATTTGGGAATATTCCGTATTTCGGAATATTTGTATATGGGATGCTCAATCTGTACTACTATAAGCTTTAGATTTTATATTATGCATTATTTATTAATATTGTTTTGCAAAAACAACCCCACAAAAATAATGAAATATAAGATTTATATTACATTATCTACATGTTTCTATGATTCACAGTGTAGTTAGATATTCATGAAGCATTATACATATGAATGTAAGCTCATACTAAATGTGTCAATATATTGATGGACATTTATAGTTTTCTCCTAGAACCTGCAGAAACAATCTAGTTGTCACATAATCTTACAAACAAACAATCTGCTGAGCAATTATTACAATTAAGGCCAAATCAATGGATCATTTGTGTGGCAGCTATACATTGTTTATCAGTCATGTATCATGTGTGTATAATATAGCTGTATATACTCTGTCAGTGACCCAGCGTGTTACACAGAAATTCCCTTTTTACCCTTTAAAAATCAGGTATTTCATGTGACAATGATCACTATATCCTATGCAGACATCACACTGAGCAGAATGACTGTGTAGGCACATAACTTTTCCGGAGGTGCCTGGAGGTGAAATATTGGTTGTTGCCAGCACTTACACATACACACACATAAGTACACACAGATTATTACCAACAACCCAGAGACACCCAGATCTTCCCCTCATTCAACACCGACTCCCCACTTAACTTATTCCCCCAAAATCCCCCCAGCACCACCTGTTGCTGAACAGGGATCCCACCTTCTAGCTGCAGTGTGCTGCCCCATGCTCACTGCTCTCACCTCCAGATCAGAGGAAGCAGGGCCCACCTTGTGAGTAAGAGCCATGGAGGGATGATGAGCAGGTAGAGGAGGTAGGGTGGAACATACACTGTAGTATGTGCCTCTTACTCTTAGTAGCCTGCTGCACTACAGATCCTCTCCAGACTCCAGACAGGGCTCTGCAACTACTATGGCAGAAACAGGAAGGGCAATGGAGAAGGTTGCCCTATTCAGGGCAGGCATCTGGAGGCAACCTCCTCTGTTGTCTTCAGTAGTTCTCCCACTTTTACTATCATATGATCACAATTTCCTCATTACAATGGTGTGTGCAGAGAAAATGGTGGCATCCTGGTGCATCAGATGAAGGTAGGTGTGACAGGATCAGTAGCTTGTGTTACCCACCTATGGTCAGTGCAGGAGGTCAGTAATGTATAATCTGCACATTCTGAGGTGAGAGTAGGAGGATTATACAATCATTATGGAAACATTTAGAGATCACGTCTTAACTGAGAGTTTTTGCCCAGTGGGTAGGCACAATGATGATGTGAACATCGCTGGCAGGAAAATTGTTCTGTGCAAGAGTGATTTTCACCTGGCCCAGCAATGTTCATGGGGGTGAACCACTTACCACAGTAGGAGACTGTGGAAAGTGGTTCACTTGGCCGGTAAAACAGACAGATGGACGGCTTCTGCCAGTGAAGATGTGGGAGCACGCATCAGCACTCACTGCTCATCACCCGGCCTTACACACTAGGAGCTCAAAATCTCAAAATCCCCTAGTGTATATGGGCCTTAAGTATTGGTATCTTCTGCAGGAATGTAGAGGTCTCTGTGCGGCACATGTAACTGGAATTGGGGATATAGCAATTTGACAACTTACATATATTTTAAAAGAATGGTAAAAGATTGGATCAAATTTCTCAGTGTACATAAATATAATGTGATATAATGTCATGTTCCTTACACAATATAACATTATTACTGTGCAAACAGATTTATAACAGTAACCTTTATACTTTAAAATGTGATCTATCTCTTGCAGGACAAATAAGGAGCAAGAATCCCTCTAAGAATATAAAAAGATATAATAGAAAGGGACATTGTTCTCTGATCAAGCCAACTACAGACATTACTTCTTTAGAAACCTCTTAAGGATTCCAAAAACATTATTTTTTTCTGTAAAGGAGAAACCTTATAAAGCTAATTTTTATCTCATCTAATACATGATGAGTTTCTCTAGAGAGAAACCACATCTGTGCTCTGAGTGCGACAAACGCTTTACATGTAAATCAGCACTTCTCACACACCAGAGGAGTCACACAGGAGAGAGACCATTTACATGTTCAGAATGCAGCAAGTGTTTTTCCCTGAAGTCAAATCTTGTTAAACATCAGAGGAGTCACACAGGAGAGAAACCATATAAATGCTCTGAATGCAGCAAGTGTTTCTCCCTGAAGTCAGATCTTAATAACCATCAAAGGACTCACACAGGAGAGAGACCATTTACATGTTCAGAATGCAGCAAGTGTTTTTCCATTAAGTCAAATTTGTTACACACCAGAGGAGTCACACAGGAGAGAAACCATATAAATGCTCTGAATGCAGCAAGTGTTTAGGTAGCAAGGAAGGACTTGTTATACATCAGAGGAGTCACACAGGAGAGAAACCATATAAATGTTCTGAATGCAGCAAATGTTTTACCCAAAGGTCACATCTTGTTAGCCATCAGGGGTATCACATTAGAGGAACCATATAAATTATGTGAATGCAGCAAGTTTGTAACTAGAAAGAGAACACTTACCAGTATTAATCACATGGGGAGTCACTCTGATTGCCTGACTGTAGGATGTTTGATAAATATGTTATCTTGTATCACTTCAATATAGTTACAAGTGAGGACATTTTTATTTTTTGAATGTCACAAGTGTTTTATATATAAATCAATGTTATTAAAGACCAGAGAAGAGAAGAATCTATAGTTGTATAATGTATAATGTAATAAACAATTGTCATGGTAAAACTCCCCAATATTGCCTGAAATGATTATTTATGTATTTGTAATTATAATTCTTACACTCTCATCACATAAGGGGCGCTACTACTGACACCTTATACATTAGTATATAAATAGAGCTGAGAGGAGATTCTCGGTGCAGTGCACTGGCTTAAATCAGATTTTTGTTATTTTCACAAAAGTAAGATTATCCATATTAAACAATATCATCAAACAATTAGAACAATTAGAACATAAAATGAAGTAACTAAAGTAATAAATAGGGTATAAAAACATAAAAAGAACAATGTGTCTGGTGTAAGTATTGATGGTGCATCTGATAGTGCCACTGATCTCTGTAATATACAGATGTTCTGCTCATGCAGGTGCTGGGACTAGTAGAGGAAAGAGACCTCTATCCAGTAGAGAGTTCCAGCAGCTTCTCATTCAACCCCCATGAGTGCATGTAACATGTGTATGCTAACTTAGTGTTGCTGATAGCAGAGCCTTAGAATGCCAACTAGCTGATTACAAAAAGGTAATTTATACCATATACCCATCAGTATATGTGACACATAGAATGTTCCAACTTATCTTATAATAGAGGAATGATCATCATAGAAACTGCAGAGTGATATTAGCATCAGTTTATATGTGGGAAATACTAACCAGCAGCCTAGCATTCTCTTTTTCATATATATTAATTTATTCACCACAGGGAACCTATTGAGTACAAGTCAACAACTGATACTACACTTGGGATTACCTCATTTAAATGTGCCCTTAATAAAGCCAGATCAATTATTGGGATCATATTCTGACAGCACTAACTAGTTCCAAAAGGACATAGAACCTAGGATAATTCCATTGACTATGCAAGACATTGCACAGCACATTGGATTAAAATAGTGTGGTCTTTTAACATTATATGTCACACTGTGTCTTGCACTTGTCCTTATTGATTTTAAAATTTCACAGTTATTGGTTCTTTTAACATAATGGAAATAAAAGTTATATTTTAATTGTTTGATTATTTAGTTCTAGTGCGCCACCCAAAGTCCAATCTTTTCCCTACCTTTCAAAACTTGTTTCATATATTGGCAACATTATATGGTGTGGCAGCACCCCCAAAGTTTGACCTGATATAAGGCGGTACAATATATTATGGGGTATTCTGTTTGCAATTTATGTACACTTCAATACTAGTGCAGTAGATTTCTTACTTCCCTTTTCCCGTTTATAATACTAATTGGCTGAGACTTCAGCATTTCTAGCTACTACTTGCACAGTTATTCATAGTCTATATTCAGTACTGTATATCAAACAAAATAATTAGATTTATATCAGATAAACCAGAATATCTTCTTTTAGTCTAGCAAAGGATTTGGATGACAGACGTGAAAGACTGAAAAACAGTCTGGACTCAGCTTTTGGAAGTTAGATCTATAACTCAGACTCAGCCAATAGAGATTGGTCGGATGTCCTCTTTTCATTAAAACAACTACTGATCAAACAAGGGAAAACTTGGTGGAATAGACTGATGTTTGACAGTTATATCAAATATAACATCACTCCACGAGGGTTAAGACCATGAGTGTTCCTGAACATTTGGATTGGCAAAAATGGATCATAAGAAGGAGTAAAAAATGACATTAACACAGTGTTCCAAAGATTTAATAAAGATATTAATCAAACATGATGAGATATTGTTAGCACAATATGCACAGGAAATTTCAGCTTTGTGGGGAAAATTAAAAATATTTAAAACGGTTGACAAATTTCAATCCACATATAATAAAATATAATAAAGAAGTGGAGGACATGGAGCAGGAGGTCATAGAGATGAAGAAAAAGAAACTCTCCAGGGATAAGAATGATTTCGCCCAAGAGAAACATTGGGGATGAGGGTGTATGAGGTGAACAGGGCCACATGGCACTAGCCACACCCACACAACACTGGTCACACCCACACTGCACTAGACACACCCACACATCATTGATCACAGCTCCTTCTCTTATCTCAATAGACACTTGATAATTTACATCCCTAGTCCCATGTGGCGCCTAATCTGACCCTGTCTTTAGATGTCATAGAATATGACCACAATCCACATAGAAGTAATCAATAGTTGTAGTGTCAGGATCTATCATTGTACCAGTCACAGCTCTTCTGCTGTGATTATTACTCACCCGTGAAGTGCACCATGTCAGGTTCTGTCATTATATCAGAACTATTATTAATATTTCCCCAAAGAAGGATCCGTATGAGACAAACACTTCACTGAAGCTTTATAGTCAAATGATATAACAGCACTCCTGCTTATATGATTCCATATATTCCTCAGCTCAGATGAGCTCAAAGTAAAGAGAGAAGATATATTAATTTAATCCACAGGAATAGATTATTCATAATAAGCAATGCAGACCACACATGTGTGAAATGTTATTGATATATGTATGTAATGTGGAATATCAATAAAAACTCATGAAATATAATAGACACAAATAACTTGTATAACACCTTGGCCACGAAACTGAGTCACACAAATATAGATTCTCTATCTCCAGAAACAAATAAACACAGAACTGTGAGATGCTATGACCAGATATTTCTATATTAAAATGATCATATTCCCAAACCACCACCAGTATGATAACTAGGGTAAGGCAACTAGGGCACATGCCCTGGGACCAAAGATTCAGACCAGGGTTGGCATTCGGGCACTGTCATATTTACCCACCAGAGGATTCACAAAGTCACCTACATGTTGCTCCCCTGCTGGTGGATTCTGCCCTCATACACTGATCACTGCTCCCAAGAGGCTACAGGGTCCAGATTGATGGTGTGCTGCAAGGTGGGTGGGTAGGTAGAATGGACATCATATGTGCGTGCAGGGATCCTCTATAAGAGAATGCAGCCCTCAAACAGTGGCTACTGCTTGTTTTAATATTTGGCAGACCAATATAGTTTTAGCATTGGTGCATTAGATGGATGGGTGGAAGAGGGTGCCTGGGTGTGGCTACTGGCAGGTAATTTAATGACCATGGCTAAGCATGGCAACCAGATATATCAGCATTATAGCAGAGTGCACTGTGACATTATTATGTGATATATTGAGCTGCGGGCACTACAGTCTTCTCCTTGTTTTTTTTTTTTGGTAAGTTCTTATATCAGATATTTACAAAGTGATATAAACTGACAAATTAATCTAATAATTTGCATTCATTAAAAAAAGGGTTTATTCCTATTTGCATTTTTTTGTGTGTGAGGTTGTTATCACTTTTTGTATAGTAAGCTGCTAAATCTGATAGCACTTCTGTGGGTATTTAATTGTACTCCAAAAAAAGAAATGCTTTCCCAGCTAAAACTCCAAATGTTTAATATTATTTGTGCTAATTCTATATCTATAGTTTAGGTGCAGTGTGTGAGGCCCAGTAGCTCACTATTAGTAGTATTGGCAGAAGTACAGGGTGCTGTGAGTGACTGTACAGGAACACTTCAAAAACAAAACATTTTGTTTAAGGATTAAGCAATTGTATACATTTTATTTTATATGATATTGAGAGCCAATACCTGAATTGCAAGAAAGCAATTCTTCCATTGCCTGTATCACTGTGTAATCACCTGTTATAAAATCAAGTATATTTACTCATGTTGTCAATCATGGATCAATCTATAGAACAGTATTAACCCAGTTCCCAGTACTATCACTTGTTTCACTTTTTTTTTACCTATACTAGTTATAAAATATTCTTTACATTGTAATAAAGGATATTCCAAATCCAAACAGTGGTTTACTATCTCAAAGAATATGACTTTATTTAAATAGTCAGGGAGAAAGTTAATGGTTAATGTGTTGCTTTGTTACCAAATGGAAAATAGCTAACATCCCTTACACCCCCGGCTGTGGCAGGAAATGACAGTTGGAATCCAAAATATAAAATGTGGAACTGGTATGATGTCCACAACATGCGTTCCTTGGCTCAAACAGGTCACTTCTTATTTTTCTCCTATAATAGTGTTGCCTTAGCAGCAAATCTACAATGAAGACCTGATCAATGTCTCTTCCAAACAGTGGATGGTGAGACATGACTCCTGCTTCATCTCAGTTTAGAATTTAATTGGCCTCTAACCTAAGATGCTATTGCTAGGCAATCTCTGTGGTTGTTAAATCTGATTCCATAATAGATTCTGTATGGTTTTTTACTGCTGTGCTTTATGAAACTTTCAAAGTTGTTGGATTATTCCACCTTCCTTTTTTAAAATAGTGAAAAGCTTTATATTTGCTAACTTGATCTGTTATTGACATACTATGGACATCTACATCATAAAAAGATGGTCTTACACAAATGTAAGTCTCCTCATATCCCTGATTGGCATTAGACATTAACAAGCAAAACCTACGATTAACTCATTGTGACTCAACATTTTATACCTATAAAAAATGTATCCAAGTTATAAATGAAAACTACTTGTTGGGGGGGGCATCTAATAGAAAAAAATCATTAAAAATATTTATTTTTAAAAGATTCATTTATAGGCATTAAATTCACTATGTACATACTGTATGTCTAAGAAAAGTATACTTGCTTGTCCCTGATGACGGGGGTTTTCCCAGAAACATTGTTGGACCCTAATAAAGGACAACGTTTTACATTTCTTTCAAGCTTGTGAGTGTCACCTTTATACTTTGTATATATATATATATATATATATATACAACGAAAGAAGAGGCGGCACTCAGAGTCTTGGTAACAGTGTAAAACTTGTATTAAGTGCGATCTACGTTTCGGGGACCAACTCCCCTTCGTCAGGATAACTGCACAAGTGAATCAAACAGGTTTAAATAACAGTGAACTTACCCCCACATCAGAATCCCCACGCCCGTTCTCCGCTGGCCCCGCCGTTCAGGTTTCCGGCAGGCGTCACTGCTCACTCCGGCGTGACCGGAAGTGACGTCACGGCTCCCTCCTGCGTGACCATGGAGACACTGAAACAATAACAAACGCAAGTGTATGAACATCGTGTTTAGCAATAAGACTGTAGCATTAAACAGCAGTACAGATAAAGTGCATTCACATATCATGGTGAAACATTGGTCATTATTAAACAATTTAAAAATATGCCTAAACAAGATAAATGTATTTTATTAAAAACGAACTGTGTCCCTACTTCCAAGTGGACACCAGCAAATACATGGTGAATTAAAAAACTCAGTGGATATCAGTAGCAACATTGCGGTGCTTCTAGATCATTGGGTATAGCTATTATGTGCCACTTAAGAGCTTCCATATAGTTACTTGCTACTGGAGTAACATCCTATGTTATCACTACTATACGCTTCTTGGTGAGTCAGACCCCCAGGGGACAAAAGAATTCATGCTGTCTTCTAGGACTCCTAGTAGGTCTGTACCGTTATGTCAAGGTGTATAGGTTTCGGCAATTATGCACCCAACTTGCGGTAACTTATAGTGAAGAAATTATTGTCAGACCTTGAAGAAGAAATTATTGTGAGACATTAAAGGAAATTAATGAGGCCCAGGCCCTCATTGAGCCCACCTGGTTTCAGTGTATTGAGCCTATGTATCCACATAGACTCAAGCTGAAGCAGTTTTTTGCCCCTATTGCCACCACGAGGAGCCTCGGGGACATGGTCAATGATACGGTGTTTAAACGTGGCCATGCTGTGCCTGTGTTCTAAAAAATGCTTGGCCACTGGCTGCTCACCCTCCCCAGATGACAGCGCATTTCTAATGGCGAGCCTATGTTGCGCCATCCTCACCTTAAATTGGCATTCCGTTTTACCAATATAGTAACGCCCACATGGGCAAATGATGGCATAGACCACAAATTTCGATGTGCACGTGAGGGGCCATCTGATGTTAAATTTCTTGCCCGAAAAGGGATGTGAAATGCTGTCTCCAGGAGACATGTGTGTGCACGTCGTGCAGCCTGAGCACTTAAAACAGCCATTTTTACGGGATAGCAAATGCTTAGGTGGAGGTGGTTTGAGCCTGGTCATATCAGTTTTAACTAGCCAGTCCCTGATGTTTCTGCCTCGTGTGTAGCTGGGCATCACTCTCTTGTCTCGAAAGGTTTTTAAGTCTGGGTCAGTGGCCACCAAAGGCCAGAGTTGACGCAGCTTCTTGGCACTATGCTCACTCTGGGTGCTAAATTCGGTGATCCATGGAATGACTTTGGTCATGTCCTGTGCCGGTTTGGGTGATAATAGCTCCTCCCTGCTTTTAGCTGCAGCTTTTAGTTTGGCTGTTCGGAGGAGGTCGCGTGGATACCCTCTCTCAGCGAACCTCTGCTCCATTTCCTCCAGTTGTGACTCTTTCACTTTGGTGTTACTATTGACCCTGCAGACCCTGAGGAACTGTGAGTATGGTAAACCCTGTAACGTGGATTTAGGGTGGAAACTGTCGTATCTTAACAGTGTATTCCGATCGGACGGTTTTTTATACAGGCTCGTTTCCAAGCTTCCATTTCCCAGGGTCAGCTGGACGTCCAAGAAGCATATCTCGGTTTTACTGTGACTCATGGTCAGCTTTACGGGACTGTCTGTGGAGTTATGTGCTATTACAAGATCACAGAGATCTTGTACCTCATCTCTCCAAAACACTAATAGGTCATCTATGTATCTATAGTAGATGAACAGTCTATGGGAAATGGCAGGGTTGGTAAAGAACAGTGCCCGCTCCACTTCCCACATGTAGGCATTAGCGAACAAGGGTGCCACGGCCGACCCCATGGCACACCCCGTTCGTTGTCTGTAATAGACGCCGTCAAAAATGAAAAAATTGTGTGTTAGAGTGAACCGTAAAAGAGAGATAAAAAAATCTATGTCAGGGCCGGTGTATGCACTGTTGCCTGTAATCAGCTGCCGCACGGCTTGTAGGCCCTGTTCATGCGGTATGCATGTGTACAGGCTTGTGACATCTATCGTGGCCAATGTGACATTCTCAGGGACTTGCTCTATCTGTGATAACCTCTTTAATAGCACACTTGAATCTTTCAAATGGGTGAAAGTACCCTGCACACATGGCTGCAAGTAAGCATCAAGATATATCGCTAAAGGCTCGCACAGAGACCCCCGGGCCGAGATGATAGGTCTCCCATGGGGTCTCTGTGCGTCCTTGTGTATCTTTGGAATGGTGTAGAAAAGGGGAATAACAGGCCATTCAGAGGACAATTTCTGCACAATATTATTGCCAATAATCCCCTCTTCTTTGGCCTGCTGCAGCATCTGGGCCAGTTCGGCTTGGAAAGCCTTAGTGGGGTCTTTGGATAGCACACAGTACGTGTCCCCGTCCGACAATAATCGGAGACATTCCTGCGTGTAATCCTCGACCTCCTGTACCACAATTGCTCCCCCTTTGTCCGCACTGCGTATTACAATGTCAGTTCTTTTACTGAGCGTCTTAAGGGCTTCACGTTCTTCCTTTTGCAAATTGGGCCATCTTCTTTGCTGCGGTTTGTTGTCTGGACTATCCAACATGCGGTAAAAGGTCTTCAATGACGCATTGTTGGAGACCGGGTCAAAGCGGGATTTGGGGCCTAGCCTCTGGACTCTCGCTGGTAATAGATTGTCGGAAGTTGTGGATGGCGTTTTGGAATAATAATCCTTGAGCTTCAGTGTGCGATGTAACCTGAATGCATCCACCTTCATTTTGAACTCATCGCCGGAGTTTGTGGGCACAAAAGAAAGTCCCTTGTTAAGAACCTTTATCTCAGCAGGAACAAGGGGGGTTCTCGACAAATTGAAGATTATCGTTTCTTTGTTTTCACTGGTTTGGTTTTGTTTTTGTCTTTGTCTTTGGTTCTGTCCTCCCCTCCGTGTGCACTTGAACTTTTTCCCCGTGCTGCTATTCCAGCACGGGTTCGAGCCCCTAAAGGGGTCTCACGGTGGGACGTGGCCGACGAACTGGTGTGTATATCGTCTGAATCGCTGGCGGATGTGTGTCCCGCTCTGCCCATGCCCCTGAATTTGCGCGTGCGGTGCGGGCCAGGTCCTGTGTTCAGATGTGTGGAGCTGCCAAGCCAGTTATAGACCCGGTGGTGGGCATAGTCCATCTGAACTTTGTTCAGTTTCTCCCTTTTGAACTTTAATAAATTGGATTTGTACTGTTCCACTTGTTCTTGTAGTTTGGTCATCCACCCCTTGGCCTGGTCGGACGTGAGCAGCCCAGCATGCTCCGTTTCAAATTTCATAATGAGGTCTTTAGTTCTGTCATGTTCTTTGGTGGACTCCTCGATGACGAGTAGTATTAAGTCCATGGAACACTTGTTTAGCACGGCGATCCACTTTTTACAAAATTCCATATTATAACTGTTAGGAATGTTTGTGTTTGCTTTTGCCTTGCATTACCTCATTCCTGCCTCTAGGGGTCTCACCTGTTGCCTCAGGTCTGAATGGCAGTTGCACACTGCCTCTGCAGGGTAATTACATGATTGTGTGCACCTGCAGCTCAACACCTGCTGCTATTTAACTCCAGCTCACAGGCACCTAGTTGCAGATCATTGCGGTTCCGTATGGAGTGAGACTGGGCTCTCTTCAGTAACCCTGTCCAGATTCTGCCTTATTTGCTTCTTGGAGACTTCCCTGCAGTTTGCTAAAACGCATGTGCCTTGATTCTGGACTTCTTACCCTGCCGGTTCAACATCTACATTTCTGGACTATTATTTGCAGTTTGTTTCCATTCCTGCCTGATCACTTCATTTTTTGGTATGTTATTTTTCCCCTGCTTGATTTAAACCCGGATTTCTTCATGTTTATTTTGCATCTATGTTTAACCTGAAATATTCCATTTATCGTGTTTTGTTCCATGTAATCAAGCATCCAGTTTATATTTATTTTTACCACCACTTTTTCCACAATAAACTTTACTTAACTTTCACCTGGCTTCAGCTGACATCTTTCCAAACATGCACACACAGAGAACCCTAGAAAACGTTACAGAATGATCTGCCAAAATAAACGTGTGCAGGAGTTTTGTTTTGATTCAGCTGAATCTCATACAATGGCTTCACTTCAGAAAGGTTCCCTGCCTCTCAAGTTTTTGCCGTTTTTGAGTTCTGCATTGCTGGTGGATTTCAGAGAGAAACTGGAGGGTATTCAAATCCTATCTTCAGAGATACTGTCTGCTCTGCCTGAAGATTCAGTAAGATTACCTGCTCCCTTTAAGGAGACGCAGGAAAAAAGGGGAAAAGATCAGTCTGGTGCTCTCAATTCTGGCTGCTGTTTTTCTAGCGTAAGCAAAGGCAAGTTTTGGAGTTTTCCACGACCCAGTCTCTCTGAGGAAGAAAGGAGACATAGAAGGGATAAGAAGCTCTGTTTTTATTGCGGCAGGTCGGGACATTTTATTCAGTTATGTCCTGCTCGCAAACATAAAAAGAGCTTTCCTCATTCTGCCATAGTGCCAAATTCTGCTCAGTTATGCCACTGTGGTGCTCAAATTTCGAAAGGAGGGGTGTACGGCCAAGCGAACCCAGGAGGGGTGTCCGGCCAAGCGACCCCAGGAGGGGTGTCCGGCCAAGCGACCCCAGGAGGGGTGTCCGGCCCAGCGACCCCAGGAGGGGTGTCCGGCCCTGCGACCCCAGGAGGGGTGTCCGGCCCTGCGACCCCAGGAGGGGTGTCCGGCCCTGCGACCCCAGGAGGGGTGTCCGGCCCTGCGACCCCAGGAGGGGTGTCCGGCCCTGCGATCCCAGGAGGGGTGTCCGGCCCTGCGATCCCAGGAGGGGTGTCCGGCCCTGCGATCCCAGGAGGGGTGTCCGGCCCTGCGATCCCAGGAGGGGTGTCCGGCCCTGCGACCCCAGGAGGGGTGTCGGTCCCTGCTGCCCTTGCCTTCGGGCATGAGGTCCCTGCTGCCCTTGCCTTCGGGCATGAGGTCCCTGCTGCCCTTGCCTTCGGGCATGAGGTCCCTGCTGCCCTTGCCTTCGGGCATGAGGTCCCTGCTGCCCTTGCCTTTGGGCATGAGGTCCCTGCTGCCCTTGCCTTTGGGCATGAGGTCCCTGCTGCCCTTGCCTTCGGGCATGAGGTCCCTGCTGCCCTTGCCTTCGGGCATGAGGTCCCTGCTGCCCTTGCCTTCGGGCATGAGGTCCCTGCTGCCCTTGCCTTCGGGCATGAGGTCCCTGCTGCCCTTGCCTCACGGCATGAGGTCCCTGCTGCCCTTGCCTCACGGCATGAGGTCCCTGCTGCCCTTGCCTCACGGCATGAGGTCCCTGCTGCCCTTGCCTCACGGCATGAGGTCCCTGCTGCCCTTGCCTCACGGCATGAGGTCCCCGTTGCCCTTGCCTCACGGCATGAGGTCCCCGTTGCCCTTGCCTCACGGCATGAGGTCCCCGTTGCCCTTGCCTCACGGCATGAGGTCCCCGTTGCCCTTGCCTCACGGCATGAGGTCCCCGTTGCCCTTGCCTCACGGCATGAGGTCCCCGTTGCCCTTGCCTCACGGCATGAGGTCCCCGTTGCCCTTGCCTCACGGCATGAGGTCCCCGTTGCCCTTGCCTCACGGCATGAGGTCCCCGTTGCCCTTGCCTCACGGCATGAGGTCCCCGTTGCCCTTGCCTCACGGCATGAGGTCCGAGAGGTGCCCGCTTCGCCAGAGGTCCGAGAGGTGCCCGCTTCGCCAGAGGTCCGAGAGGTGCCCGCTTCGCCAGAGGTCCGAGAGGTGCCCGCTTCGCCAGAGGTCCGAGAGGTGCCCGCCTTGCCAGAGGTCCGAGAGGTGCCCGCCTTGCCAGAGGTCCGAGAAGTGCCCGCCTTGCCAGAGGTCCGAGAGGTGCCCGCCTTGCCAGAGGTCCGAGAGGTGCCCGCCTTGCCAGAGGTCCGAGAGGTGCCCGCCTTGCCAGAGGTCCGAGAGGTGCCCGCCTTGCCAGAGGTCCGAGAGGTGCCCGCCTTGCCAGAGGTCCGGCCAAGGCCTGTCCAGCCCCAGGAGGGGGCTCTGCCTGTCCAGCCCCAGGAGGGGGTTCTGCCTGTCCAGCCCCAGGAGGGGGTTCTGCCTGTCCAGCCCCAGGAGGGGGCTCTGCCTGTCCAGCCCCAGGAGGGGGTTCTGCCTGTCCAGCCCCAGGAGGGGGTTCTGCCTGTCCAGCCCCAGGAGGGGGTTCTGCCTGTCCAGCCCCAGGAGGGGGTTCTGCCTGCCCAGCCCCAGGAGGGGGTTCTGCCTGCCCAGCCCCAGGAGGGGGTTCTGCCTGCCCAGCCCCAGGAGGGGGTTCTGCCTGCCCAGCCCCAGGAGGGGGTTCTGCCTGCCCAGCCCCAGGAGGGGGTTCCGCCTGTCCAGCCCCAGGAGGGGGTTCCGCCTGTCCAGCACCAGATAGAGGTGCCTGCCATGTTCGAAATCCAAGATTTGCCTGAGGAACTGCCTTACTTTTACGGAAATATCTCTCACTGTTTAGCTCTCTTCAGATATTTTCTGAGTTTTGATGACTTGTCCCCTATAGATATCATCGCTAACTTATGTATGAGATTCAGAGGGAGGGCCTTGAAGTGGGTAAATGGTCTGATAGATAAGGGAGATCCAGTGTTACAAGATTTGCCCGCTTTCCTCAAGGCTGTGACCGAAAGATTCAGTCCACCAACTGTCCTCACTCTCCTAGATGAGTCTACTAAGGTGTGCCCCTCTGAGAACCTGCCTTTGCAGTCTGGGGAGCGCCCTCAGTTTTTCAGATGTGGGCAGGTATCTCTAGATTGCTCGGCAAGTTTACCATCTGCTCTTGATTCCATCCAGGAAAATAAGACGTCAGTTCTACCGCTGGGTGGTGGCTCCGACTCTGAGAGTGAGCTTCTGGATGATCCAAGACTCGTTATTGATGGACCTGTATTGCCTAAAAGTGTCTTTGTGACACCTTCAAATAGGGTTAGGCAACCCGTAAAGAAAAAAGGAAAAAAGAAGAGAAGGTGAACTTTGAGGCGTCTGGAATCCGCCTGTTTAAGGGGGGGATAATGTTAGGAATGTTTGTGTTTGCTTTTGCCTTGCATTACCTCATTCCTGCCTCTAGGGGTCTCACCTGTTGCCTCAGGTCTGAATGGCAGTTGCACACTGCCTCTGCAGGGTAATTACATGATTGTGTGCACCTGCAGCTCAACACCTGCTGCTATTTAACTCCAGCTCACAGGCACCTAGTTGCAGATCATTGCGGTTCCGTATGGAGTGAGACTGGGCTCTCTTCAGTAACCCTGTCCAGATTCTGCCTTATTTGCTTCTTGGAGACTTCCCTGCAGTTTGCTAAAACGCATGTGCCTTGATTCTGGACTTCTTACCCTGCCGGTTCAACATCTACATTTCTGGACTATTATTTGCAGTTTGTTTCCATTCCTGCCTGATCACTTCATTTTTTGGTATGTTATTTTTCCCCTGCTTGATTTAAACCCGGATTTCTTCATGTTTATTTTGCATCTATGTTTAACCTGAAATATTCCATTTATCGTGTTTTGTTCCATGTAATCAAGCATCCAGTTTATATTTATTTTTACCACCACTTTTTCCACAATAAACTTTACTTAACTTTCACCTGGCTTCAGCTGACATCTTTCCAAACATGCACACACAGAGAACCCTAGAAAACGTTACAATAACGTCCTATGGTGGGTATATTATGTACCCTGAAGCCTCGTGGTAACTGCTTGGCCCTATAGTAATCCGACAGTGTACGGCTATGGTACAAGTAGTCAAGTTCACGTTTCTTGAGCCGTAACAGGTCCCTGTATGCCTCGTCATTAGTGGTAGCAGTGGTTTCAGAAAATACAGGCTCTTTGTGCAAAATGAGCTCTGCCTCAACATCAGAGAAGCTGAGTGTGTCATAGGTGTCACAGTGCAATAAAAATGATGTGAAATCTCCTTGATCAGGCGCTGCCGCAGCCATGTTGTATCTTCACTGAGAAATGCTGTTTATAGTGGTGCAAAAGAATAGCAATAAAACAGATGTGCATCCACAGTGCACAAATACGTGCAAATATGCAACCAGTGGTTAAAGTGCTGTAGTGCTGTGGAAAAAAGTCCTGAAGAGGCGGAAAGTTGATGTTGTTAATGGTACCAGGTGCCTTGAGTAAAAGATCCCGTGTGTCTGCACGACACGCCCGGGACTAATGCAACAACAGAAAATGCTCCGGCACTCCAGCAATCCCGTAGGACCGGCTTGCTCAGGTGCCCTCCCCTGGGGGGTCACCCCAGGATGCACACAACGAAAGAAGAGGCGGCACTCAGAGTCTTGGTAACAGTGTAAAACTTGTATTAAGTGCGATCTACGTTTCGGGGACCAACTCCCCTTCGTCAGGATAACTGCACAAGTGAATCAAACAGGTTTAAATAACAGTGAACTTACCCCCACATCAGAATCCCCACGCCCGTTCTCCGCTGGCCCCGCCGTTCAGGTTTCCGGCAGGCGTCACTGCTCACTCCGGCGTGACCGGAAGTGACGTCACGGCTCCCTCCTGCGTGACCATGGAGACACTGAAACAATAACAAACGCAAGTGTATGAACATCGTGTTTAGCAATAAGACTGTAGCATTAAACAGCAGTACAGATAAAGTGCATTCACATATCATGGTGAAACATTGGTCATTATTAAACAATTTAACCCTGCCATTTCCCATAGACTGTTCATCTACTATAGATACATAGATGACCTATTAGTGTTTTGGAGAGATGAGGTACAAGATCTCTGTGATCTTGTAATAGCACATAACTCCACAGACAGTCCCGTAAAGCTGACCATGAGTCACAGTAAAACCGAGATATGCTTCTTGGACGTCCAGCTGACCCTGGGAAATGGAAGCTTGGAAACGAGCCTGTATAAAAAACCGTCCGATCGGAATACACTGTTAAGATACGACAGTTTCCACCCTAAATCCACGTTACAGGGTTTACCATACTCACAGTTCCTCAGGGTCTGCAGGGTCAATAGTAACACCAAAGTGAAAGAGTCACAACTGGAGGAAATGGAGCAGAGGTTCGCTGAGAGAGGGTATCCACGCGACCTCCTCCGAACAGCCAAACTAAAAGCTGCAGCTAAAAGCAGGGAGGAGCTATTATCACCCAAACCGGCACAGGACATGACCAAAGTCATTCCATGGATCACCGAATTTAGCACCCAGAGTGAGCATAGTGCCAAGAAGCTGCGTCAACTCTGGCCTTTGGTGGCCACTGACCCAGACTTAAAAACCTTTCGAGACAAGAGAGTGATGCCCAGCTACACACGAGGCAGAAACATCAGGGACTGGCTAGTTAAAACTGATATGACCAGGCTCAAACCACCTCCACCTAAGCATTTGCTATCCCGTAAAAATGGCTGTTTTAAGTGCTCAGGCTGCACGACGTGCACACACATGTCTCCTGGAGACAGCATTTCACATCCCTTTTCGGGCAAGAAATTTAACATCAGATGGCCCCTCACGTGCACATCGAAATTTGTGGTCTATGCCATCATTTGCCCATGTGGGCGTTACTATATTGGTAAAACGGAATGCCAATTTAAGGTGAGGATGGCGCAACATAGGCTCGCCATTAGAAATGCGCTGTCATCTGGGGAGGGTGAGCAGCCAGTGGCCAAGCATTTTTTAGAACACAGGCACAGCATGGCCACGTTTAAACACCGTATCATTGACCATGTCCCCGAGGCTCCTCGTGGTGGCAATAGGGGAAAAAAAACTGCTTCAGCTTGAGTCTATGTGGATACATAGGCTCAATACACTGAAACCAGGTGGGCTCAATGAGGGCCTGGACCTCATTAATTTCCTTTAATGTCTCACAATAATTTCTTCTTCAAGGTCTGACAATAATTTCTTCACTATAAGTTACCGCAAGTTGGGTGCATAATTGCCGAAACCTATACACCTTGACATAACGGTACAGACCTACTAGGAGTCCTAGAAGACAGCATGAATTCTTTTGTCCCCTGGGGGTCTGACTCACCAAGAAGCGTATAGTAGTGATAACATAGGATGTTACTCCAGTAGCAAGTAACTATATGGAAGCTCTTAAGTGGCACATAATAGCTATACCCAATGATCTAGAAGCACCGCAATGTTGCTACTGATATCCACTGAGTTTTTTAATTCACCATGTATTTGCTGGTGTCCACTTGGAAGTAGGGACACAGTTCGTTTTTAATAAAATACATTTATCTTGTTTAGGCATATTTTTAAATTGTTTAATAATGACCAATGTTTCACCATGATATGTGAATGCACTTTATCTGTACTGCTGTTTAATGCTACAGTCTTATTGCTAAACACGATGTTCATACACTTGCGTTTGTTATTGTTTCAGTGTCTCCATGGTCACGCAGGAGGGAGCCGCGACGTCACTTCCGGTCACGCCGGAGTGAGCAGTGACGCCTGCCGGAAACCTGAACGGCGGGGCCAGCGGAGAACGGGCGTGGGGATTCTGATGTGGGGGTAAGTTCACTGTTATTTAAACCTGTTTGATTCACTTGTGCAGTTATCCTGACGAAGGGGAGTTGGTCCCCGAAACGTAGATCGCACTTAATACAAGTTTTACACTGTTACCAAGACTCTGAGTGCCGCCTCTTCTTTCGTTGTGTGCATCCTGGGGTGACCCCCCAGGGGAGGGCACCTGAGCAAGCCGGTCCTACGGGATTGCTGGAGTGCCGGAGCATTTTCTGTTGTTGCATTAGTCCCGGGCGTGTCGTGCAGACACACGGGATCTTTTACTCAAGGCACCTGGTACCATTAACAACATCAACTTTCCGCCTCTTCAGGACTTTTTTCCACAGCACTACAGCACTTTAACCACTGGTTGCATATTTGCACGTATTTGTGCACTGTGGATGCACATCTGTTTTATTGCTATTCTTTTGCACCACTATAAACAGCATTTCTCAGTGAAGATACAACATGGCTGCGGCAGCACCTGATCAAGGAGATTTCACATCATTTTTATTGCACTGTGACACCTATGACACACTCAGCTTCTCTGATGTTGAGGCAGAGCTCATTTTGCACAAAGAGCCTGTATTTTCTGAAACCACTGCTACCACTAATGACGAGGCATACAGGGACCTGTTACGGCTCAAGAAACGTGAACTTGACTACTTGTACCATAGCCGTACACTGTCGGATTACTATAGGGCCAAGCAGTTACCACGAGGCTTCAGGGTACATAATATACCCACCATAGGACGTTATAATATGGAATTTTGTAAAAAGTGGATCGCCGTGCTAAACAAGTGTTCCATGGACTTAATACTACTCGTCATCGAGGAGTCCACCAAAGAACATGACAGAACTAAAGACCTCATTATGAAATTTGAAACGGAGCATGCTGGGCTGCTCACGTCCGACCAGGCCAAGGGGTGGATGACCAAACTACAAGAACAAGTGGAACAGTACAAATCCAATTTATTAAAGTTCAAAAGGGAGAAACTGAACAAAGTTCAGATGGACTATGCCCACCACCGGGTCTATAACTGGCTTGGCAGCTCCACACATCTGAACACAGGACCTGGCCCGCACCGCACGCGCAAATTCAGGGGCATGGGCAGAGCGGGACACACATCCGCCAGCGATTCAGACGATATACACACCAGTTCGTCGGCCACGTCCCACCGTGAGACCCCTTTAGGGGCTCGAACCCGTGCTGGAATAGCAGCACGGGGAAAAAGTTCAAGTGCACACGGAGGGGAGGACAGAACCAAAGACAAAGACAAAAACAAAACCAAACCAGTGAAAACAAAGAAACGATAATCTTCAATTTGTCGAGAACCCCCCTTGTTCCTGCTGAGATAAAGGTTCTTAACAAGGGACTTTCTTTTGTGCCCACAAACTCCGGCGATGAGTTCAAAATGAAGGTGGATGCATTCAGGTTACATCGCACACTGAAGCTCAAGGATTATTATTCCAAAACGCCATCCACAACTTCCAACAATCTATTACCAGCGAGAGTCCAGAGGCTAGGCCCCAAATCCCGCTTTGACCCGGTCTCCAACAATGCGTCATTGAAGACCTTTTACCGCATGTTGGATAGTCCAGACAACAAACCGCAGCAAAGAAGATGGCCCAATTTGCAAAAGGAAGAACGTGAAGCCCTTAAGACGCTCAGTAAAAGAACTGACATTGTAATACGCAGTGCGGACAAAGGGGGAGCAATTGTGGTACAGGAGGTCGAGGATTACACGCAGGAATGTCTCCGATTATTGTCGGACGGGGACACGTACTGTGTGCTATCCAAAGACCCCACTAAGGCTTTCCAAGCCGAACTGGCCCAGATGCTGCAGCAGGCCAAAGAAGAGGGGATTATTGGCAATAATATTGTGCAGAAATTGTCCTCTGAATGGCCTGTTATTCCCCTTTTCTACACCATTCCAAAGATACACAAGGACGCACAGAGACCCCCTGGGAGACCTATCATCTCGGCCCGGGGGTCTCTGTGCGAGCCTTTAGCGATATATCTTGATGCTTACTTGCAGCCATGTGTGCAGGGTACTTTCACCCATTTGAAAGATTCAAGTGTGCTATTAAAGAGGTTATCACAGATAGAGCAAGTCCCTGAGAATGTCACATTGGCCACGATAGATGTCACAAGCCTGTACACATGCATACCGCATGAACAGGGCCTACAAGCCGTGCGGCAGCTGATTACAGGCAACAGTGCATACACCGGCCCTGACATAGATTTTTTTATCTCTCTTTTACGGTTCACTCTAACACACAATTTTTTCATTTTTGACGGCGTCTATTACAGACAACGAACGGGGTGTGCCATGGGGTCGGCCGTGGCACCCTCGTTCGCTAATGCCTACATGTGGGAAGTGGAGCGGGCACTGTTCTTTACCAACCCTGCCATTTCCCATAGACTGTTCATCTACTATAGATACATAGATGACCTATTAGTGTTTTGGAGAGATGAGGTACAAGATCTCTGTGATCTTGTAATAGCACATAACTCCACAGACAGTCCCGTAAAGCTGACCATGAGTCACAGTAAAACCGAGATATGCTTCTTGGACGTCCAGCTGACCCTGGGAAATGGAAGCTTGGAAACGAGCCTGTATAAAAAACCGTCCGATCGGAATACACTGTTAAGATACGACAGTTTCCACCCTAAATCCACGTTACAGGGTTTACCATACTCACAGTTCCTCAGGGTCTGCAGGGTCAATAGTAACACCAAAGTGAAAGAGTCACAACTGGAGGAAATGGAGCAGAGGTTCGCTGAGAGAGGGTATCCACGCGACCTCCTCCGAACAGCCAAACTAAAAGCTGCAGCTAAAAGCAGGGAGGAGCTATTATCACCCAAACCGGCACAGGACATGACCAAAGTCATTCCATGGATCACCGAATTTAGCACCCAGAGTGAGCATAGTGCCAAGAAGCTGCGTCAACTCTGGCCTTTGGTGGCCACTGACCCAGACTTAAAAACCTTTCGAGACAAGAGAGTGATGCCCAGCTACACACGAGGCAGAAACATCAGGGACTGGCTAGTTAAAACTGATATGACCAGGCTCAAACCACCTCCACCTAAGCATTTGCTATCCCGTAAAAATGGCTGTTTTAAGTGCTCAGGCTGCACGACGTGCACACACATGTCTCCTGGAGACAGCATTTCACATCCCTTTTCGGGCAAGAAATTTAACATCAGATGGCCCCTCACGTGCACATCGAAATTTGTGGTCTATGCCATCATTTGCCCATGTGGGCGTTACTATATTGGTAAAACGGAATGCCAATTTAAGGTGAGGATGGCGCAACATAGGCTCGCCATTAGAAATGCGCTGTCATCTGGGGAGGGTGAGCAGCCAGTGGCCAAGCATTTTTTAGAACACAGGCACAGCATGGCCACGTTTAAACACCGTATCATTGACCATGTCCCCGAGGCTCCTCGTGGTGGCAATAGGGGCAAAAAACTGCTTCAGCTTGAGTCTATGTGGATACATAGGCTCAATACACTGAAACCAGGTGGGCTCAATGAGGGCCTGGACCTCATTAATTTCCTTTAATGTCTCACAATAATTTCTTCTTCAAGGTCTGACAATAATTTCTTCACTATAAGTTACCGCAAGTTGGGTGCATAATTGCCGAAACCTATACACCCTGACATAACGGTACAGACCTACTAGGAGTCCTAGAAGACAGCATGAATTCTTTTGTCCCCTGGGGGTCTGACTCACCAAGAAGCGTATAGTAGTGATAACATAGGATGTTACTCCAGTAGCAAGTAACTATATGGAAGCTCTTAAGTGGCACATAATAGCTATACCCAATGATCTAGAAGCACCGCAATGTTGCTACTGATATCCACTGAGTTTTTTAATTCACCATGTATTTGCTGGTGTCCACTTGGAAGTAGGGACACAGTTCGTTTTTAATAAAATACATTTATCTTGTTTAGGCATATTTTTAAATTGTTTAATAATGACCAATGTTTCACCATGATATGTGAATGCACTTTATCTGTACTGCTGTTTAATGCTACAGTCTTATTGCTAAACACGATGTTCATACACTTGCGTTTGTTATTGTTTCAGTGTCTCCATGGTCACGCAGGAGGGAGCCGCGACGTCACTTCCGGTCACGCCGGAGTGAGCAGTGACGCCTGCCGGAAACCTGAACGGCGGGGCCAGCAGAGAACGGGCGTGGGGATTCTGATGTGGGGGTAAGTTCACTGTTATTTAAACCTGTTTGATTCACTTGTGCAGTTATCCTGACGAAGGGGAGTTGGTCCCCGAAACGTAGATCGCACTTAATACAAGTTTTACACTGTTACCAAGACTCTGAGTGCCGCCTCTTCTTTCGTTGTGTGCATCCTGGGGTGACCCCCCAGGGGAGGGCACCTGAGCAAGCCGGTCCTACGGGATTGCTGGAGTGCCGGAGCATTTTCTGTTGTTATATATATATATATATATATATTGTGATATTTCCACACCCATGGTTGCAGGTTGGGAGATCCTTTATGATACAACTGTGGGTCCTTCTGGAAGTTCCAGTGTTTTATAATAATTATCTTTACTCTGGATATACCTTTTGATGCTTCCGTATTGTCAGGAATCGACTCACCAAGCTGACATCTGTCCGCCGCTGCGGACTCCGTCCTGGGTCCCTGCGTTCATCTGTCATCCGTGTCTCTGCCATCAGACGCCATCCTGGGCCTGGGAGCACTTCTGTGACAGCGGGCGTGTAGCACGCCGCGTTCCCGCTGGGCCGCGGCATGGGCGCCGCCATGACAGCTTCCTACAGTCAGCATACGGCGGCCAATCCGGTGCTTGGCCGCACCCACTTTTCCTCATTCCACCAATGACTGTTTAACCAGGGGTATATAAGAAGCTGCAGGATCAGTCTGCAGGCATCCTGGACTTTGTGTCACTCCTGCGACTCATGTGAAAGGATCTGGTTCCTGTTTCCTCCGTGTACCTGAAAACCTACCTGCTGTTCCGTGTTCCTGGCTTTCTACCTGAGACTCTGTACTCCTGGTTATTTTACACAGCTCCGTGGAACTTCAAGTCCCAGCAATACCTGCATTCATCAACAGGCTTCACACCCATCATCATCTTGTGTGCTTCAGCCTAGCAGTAGAGACTGACTCCAGGTGTGTTCCATCCTTCCACCTGTGATACAGCTTGCTTGCTGTCAGTGCCTCACCACCTGCACTGTGGACATAGTCAGACTCCTGCCTCTGCTACCAGGTTTGCCATATAACATCATCTCTGCTAAGTTCCATGTTTTAACCTGCACTGGTTCCCATACCAGAACATTCTCTACAAGTTATCATTCATCTGTTTATCATCATTACCGGTTATCATTTCTTCAGTCACCATTCATTCTGTTTCCATAGACTTTCAGCTACTACGCTGTACAATTGACATTTGCATTTATTATTATTATTTCTGCTGCCGTTCTGTGAATCATCTGTCTAATAAATATTATTGCGCTCATGCGCAAAAACATTATCCAGCCTCCTCGTTTTCTCCCATCCACCTCCACTGACCCACTAGCGCCCCCTCCGGGGACACAGACAAAACCAAGTCTGACAGTAAGTCCAGGATCGATGGACTCGGATGGTGGACGGAGTGTGGGGTCAGAGGCCTTGCAAAATCTGGTCTCCCGTCTGGATGGTCAAGAGGCTGCGCAGCAGCAGATGTTCCAGTTCCTGCAAGGGATGTCCTCCCGGATAGATACACTACAGCAATCCCTGCCTAGTGTACACATTTCTACAGTTCCTGTTACTCCAGCACCTGCCAGTACTGTGAGTTCCTCTATGCCGGCTGCATCAGCTCCAGTGTCACGTCTGCACCTGCCCGTGCCAAGCAAGTATGATGGCAGTCCAAAGTTATGTCGCGGGTTTCTCAACCAATGTGAAATCCAGTTTGAATTGTTGTCACATAACTTCCCCACGTCTAGATCCAAGGTTGCCTACATCATCTCTCTACTTTCTGGATCTGCTCTGAGCTGGGTGTCTCCTCTGTGGGAACGTGCTGACCCTCTGATTAACAACTACACAGAATTCGTGTCAACCTTCAGACGGATCTTTGACGAGCCTGGTCGTGCAACATCAGCTTCTGCTGACCTAATCCAACTTCGTCAAGGTACCCGTAGTATGGGACAATATGTCATTCAGTTCCAGACGTTGGCCGCAGAGATTCAGTGGAACAATCAAGCTCTGGTAGCAGCTTTCTGGCATGGACTCTCTGACCGGATTAAAGACGAACTGGCGACCCGTGATCTTCCTGTACAATTGTCTGAATTAATTTCCTTGTGCATCAAGTTGGACTCTCGCATCCGCGAACGCAATAATGAACGTGCTCGGAGTGAGCCACGCAGATCAAGGATGATACCTTCCGTACAGTTCCAGTCTCCTTCTTCTGACGAGCCTATGCAAATAAATAGGTCCCGCCTAACTCCTGAAGAGCGGTCAAGAAGACTTCGTGAGAGACTTTGTCTGTATTGTGCGGCTGCAGGTCACCAGATTAACTCCTGCACAGTGCGTTCGGGAAACGCCAGATCCTGACTTGTAAAGGAGGAGTCAAGTTGGGATCTTCTAGACAAGCTCCTTCTAATCAAGACCTTATCCTTCCTGTAACGTTAGAGACTTCAGTTGGGCTTCAGTCCGCATCAGCATTAGTGGACTGTGGAGCTGCAGGAAATTTCATCACCCAAGCTGCGGTAAATAAATTCTGCTTGCCTGTATGTGAACTTTCTTACCCAGTCTACATTACCGCCGTGGATGGTAGCCGAATCTCCAAGGGGAATATTTCTCACCAAACTGCACCAGTGGTTTTAGGAGTTGGGTTCCTACACTCTGAATTAATCAAGTTCCTAGTCATTCCTCAAGCCACCCAGGAGATCGTTTTGGGCATGCCCTGGCTCCAGCTACATAATCCACAGTTTGACTGGTCAACGTTACAGCTTACCTCATGGGGTTCACATTGCCATCAGTCCTGTTTAGCCCAAGTTTGTCCAATAAAATCTACTGAAGTAAAGACACAGTCAAGTCTTCCTGCGGCTTATCAAGATTTCTCTGATGTCTTCAGTGAGAAGGCCGCGGATGTCCTGCCGCCCCATAGAGAATGGGATTGTCCCATCGATCTCCTTCCTGGCAAGAAGCCACCTAGGGGGCGTACCTACCCGCTATCTGTTCCTGAAACTGAGGCGATGAGCGATTATATCAGGGAGAATTTACAGAAGGGATTCATCCGTCCTTCATCATCACCCGCTGGTGCAGGCTTCTTCTTTGTTAAAAAGAAGGATGGAGGACTGCGTCCATGCATTGACTACCGGGGTCTCAATGACATTACCATTAAAAATAGTTATCCATTACCACTCATTACCGAATTATTTGACAGAGTTAAAGGAGCCCGCATCTTCACCAAGTTAGATCTCCGCGGTGCCTACAATCTCATCAGAATCAGGAGTGGTGACGAATGGAAGACAGCTTTTAACACTCGAGATGGTCATTACGAGTACCTGGTAATGCCATTCGGGTTGAGTAATGCCCCAGCAGTGTTCCAACACTTTGTGAACGAAATCTTCCGTGACGTTCTGTATAAATACCTTGTTGTTTATCTGGATGATATCCTCATCTTCTCCCAAGACCTTCCATCTCATCGTCTACAAGTCCGTGAAGTCCTCCGACGTCTTCGTGAGAACCGGCTCTACGGTAAACTATCCAAATGTACCTTTGAAGTTCCCTCTATACCCTTCCTGGGTTATATAATTTCCGGATCGGATCTCCAGATGGACCCGACAAAGTTGGAAGCCATTGCCAATTGGTCCATTCCAAATTCTCTCAAGTCTATTCAGCGGTTCCTGGGATTTGCCAACTATTATAGGAAATTTATTCGGGGATTCTCCACTCTCATCGCTCCTATTACCAACCTGACTCGGAAAGGGGCAAACCATTCCAACTGGTCAGAAGAAGCTTTAGCAGCCTTCCAGAAGATCAAGCTGGCCTTTATGTCTGCTCCAGTTCTGTCCCAGCCAGATGTAAACAGACCGTTCGAGTTGGAGGTGGATGCCTCTACAGTTGGAGTTGGAGCTGTTCTCTCCCAGAAGGGAACCGATGGGAAAATCCACCCCTGTGGATTTTATTCTCGTAAATTCCTCCCTGCAGAAGCTAACTACTCCGTTGGAGATCAAGAACTACTGGCGATTAAGCTGGCCCTCGAGGAATGGAGGTATCTCCTGGAAGGGGCCAAACATCCGTTCAACATCTACACGGATCATAAAAACCTGCTATATTTAAAGGCAGCTCAGTGCCTTAATCCTCGCCAGTCCAGGTGGGCTATGTTTTTCTCACGTTTTAACTTTAAGCTTCATTTCCGCCCAGGTTCGCAGAATGTTAAAGCAGACGCTTTATCCCGATCTATGGAATCCGAAGAGGAAACGCCTGACTCAGTTCCACATTCCATCCTGAGTCCAGTGGTATTTGCTGCATCTCAAGTCTCCCCAGCTCCTCCTCCTGGTAAGACTTTTGTTTCCCCAGAACTCCGACCCAAGTTGCTGTCTTGGGCCCATCAATCCAAGTTCACTGGTCATCCCGGTGTCCTGAAGACCTTCAAGTTCCTCTCTGAGACATACTGGTGGCCAAAGATGAAGGCTGACATCAATGATTTCGTGGCATCCTGTCCTAAGTGTGTGCAGCACAAGACTCCTCGTCAGTCTCCAGCAGGTCAGTTACAACCATTGTCTGTTCCTAGTCGTCCCTGGTCACACCTGTCCATGGACTTTATCACCGACCTTCCTCCTTCTCAAGGATACAATACCATCTGGGTCGTAGTGGACAGATTTACCAAGATGGCCCATTTTGTTCCTCTCCAGGGTCTCCCTTCTGCCCCGAAACTTGCCCAAATCTTCCTACGGGAGATTTTCCGCTTACATGGTCTACCCTCAGAAATAATATCCGACCGAGGTGTACAGTTTGTAGCGAGGTTTTGGAGGGCTCTCTGTTCTGCCATGCAGGTCAAGCTGAAGTTTTCGTCATCTTACCACCCTCAGACGAATGGGCAGACAGAGAGGGTAAATCAAGAACTAGAGACGTTTTTAAGATTGTATGTTTCATCTTCTCAGGATGACTGGTTCGATCTGCTCCCATGGGCCGAGTTTGCCCACAACTTCCGCTACCACACTGCTACTGGGACAACACCATTCTTTGCAGTATATGGGCAACATCCTCGTGTTCCAGACTTCCAAGAACTCCCTCATATGGATGTTCCTGCTGCCACTACTGCTCTGAATCAGTTTTCTTCAATTTGGAGGAAGATTCATATTTCTCTCAAGAAGGCCTCCAGCCGGTATAAATACTTTGCTGACCGCAAAAGACGCGCAGTTCCTAGCCTGAAACCTGGGGACAAGGTTTGGCTGTCAACTCGTAACCTCCGTCTTAGGGTCCCGTCTATGAAATTTGCACCACGTTTCATTGGTCCCTTTCCTGTCGAAAGAGTCATCAACCCTGTGGCCTACAAACTGAAGTTACCACCTTCTCTGCGAATACCTAATGCTTTTCATGTTTCTCTCCTCAGACCTTTAGTCCTGAACCGTTTCCAAAGAGCTCTTCCAGTTGGCCCCAAAATTCGAACTCAGCGGGGCGTGGAGTTCGAGATTGGCAAGATTCTGGATTCCCGTTGCCGGTATGGTCGTCTTCAATACCTTGTCGATTGGTCCGGTTATGGCCCAGAGGAGAGAAGTTGGGTAAATTCGTTGGATGTCCATGCTCCAAGGTTGGTCCGTGTCTTCCATAACACTCATTCTTCCAAGCCACGTGGGTGTTCGGTGCCCACCCTTAAAGGGGGGGTACTGTCAGGAATCGACTCACCAAGCTGACATCTGTCCGCCGCTGCGGACTCCGTCCTGGGTCCCTGCGTTCATCTGTCATCCGCGTCTCTGCCATCAGACGCCATCCTGGGCCTGGGAGCACTTCTGTGACAGCGGGCGTGTAGCACGCCGCGTTCCCGCTGGGCCGCGGCATGGGCGCCGCCATGACAGCTTCCTACAGTCAGCATACAGCGGCCAATCCGGTGCTTGGCCGCACCCACTTTTCCTCATTCCACCAATGACTGTTTAACCAGGGGTATATAAGAAGCTGCAGGATCAGTCTGCAGGCATCCTGGACTTTGTGTCACTCCTGCGACTCATGTGAAAGGATCTGGTTCCTGTTTCCTCCGTGTACCTGAAAACCTACCTGCTGTTCCGTGTTCCTGGCTTTCTACCTGAGACTCTGTACTCCTGGTTATTTTACACAGCTCCGTGGAACTTCAAGTCCCAGCAATACCTGCATTCATCAACAGGCTTCACACCCATCATCATCTTGTGTGCTTCAGCCTAGCAGTAGAGACTGACTCCAGGTGTGTTCCATCCTTCCACCTGTGATACAGCTTGCTTGCTGTCAGTGCCTCACCACCTGCACTGTGGACATAGTCAGACTCCTGCCTCTGCTACCAGGTTTGCCATATAACATCATCTCTGCTAAGTTCCATGTTTTAACCTGCACTGGTTCCCATACCAGAACATTCTCTACAAGTTATCATTCATCTGTTTATCATCATTACCGGTTATCATTTATTCAGTCACCATTCATTCTGTTTCCATAGACTTTCAGCTACTACGCTGTACAATTGACATTTGCATTTATTATTATTATTTCTGCTGCCGTTCTGTGAATCATCTGTCTAATAAATATTATTGCGCTCATGCGCAAAAACATTATCCAGCCTCCTCGTTTTCTCCCATCCACCTCCACTGACCCACTAGCGCCCCCTCCGGGGACACAGACAAAACCAAGTCTGACACGTATCTTCTTATAAAATTTTTAATCCAGTGCACTGAATCATTTCATGCGTCTAGCTACCCCTGATGAAGTCAAACAGATGAAACGCATTGGATTTATCAGCTATAAATCAGTAATCCAGTTGATGATAACACTCCCTTGTGCCAAGTTCACACCTTGTTAAGGAGCCCTAAACTCCACACCATGGGAGAGGAACACCATAAAGGAACATATTATATGCAAGATCTACAAGTCCTGATGGTACTTATTTTTAAACTACCTTAGGTTGCGGATACACAACTGTGTTTATGAAATTGACACTAGGTGAATTATTCTTTCACTATTCATCACATTTGAAAAATGTTTTCTATACCAGCACACCTGTTATTGTTGTTTTGCAATATTACACTATTGTGGTTTTTAAATCTCCTCACGGTCCACCCACAGAGTAACCGGGGAAGTAAAAAGATCACGACCAGGAGAAGTTACATCCATTCTACAGGCTTGAACACACTTGAGATGCGATACGCTTAGTATTATTCTAGCTTCACTTGAAAACCACACAACACAAAAGGCGCCGGGTTCTACCACTCTTTCACATATATATATATATATATATATATATATATATATATACTGTAAATATATATAGTTAAATATCTAAGTGCATAAGGAATCTAATCTATTTTATTAATACAATATACTTGCATCATACAGGTACAGCTATTCCTATCATATAATATACCCTAACCCTCTATCCATTTTGTTTTATAAGTGACCTTTCTACAGATATTAGTTCACTTATCAGTAGAGATGAGCGGGTTCGGTTCCTCGGGATCTAACCCCCCCCCCCGAACTTTACCCATTTTACATAGTTCCGAGGTAGCCTCGGATCTTCCCGCCTTGCTCGGTTAACCAGAACGCGCCCGAATGTCATCATCCTGCTGTCGGATTCTCGCGAGATTCATATTCTATATAAGGAGCCGCGCATCGCCGCCATTTTCACTTGTGCATTGGAGATTGAACGGAGAGGACGTGGCAGCATTCTCTCCCTGAAAAGCTCCGTAATCTGTCCTCAGGGTGCTGCAAATATCTGTGCTCAGTGTGCTGCAAATATTCTGTGCTCAGTGTGCTGAAAATATCTACGTTCTCTGCCTGAAAACGCTCCATATCTGTGCTCAGTGTGCTGCAAATATCTGATCAGTGTGCTGCATTGTGGGGACTGGGGACCACCAGTATAAGTATATACATGATGTGGCCATTCACTGGTACCTGGTTACAGAACGTATACTGGATACCCCCACAATGTAACTTTATATCTGTCATCTATATACATGATGTGGTCATTCACTGGTAACTGGTGACAGAACGTATACTGGATTCCCCCACAATGTAACTTTATATCTGTCATCTATATAATAATTATAGTAGTACAGTATAGTAGGCCATTGCTGTATCTTGCAGCTCTGTGTCACTGCAAGTATCCATTCCATATCTCTGCGGCATTTTTGTGAGCAGTATATATAGTATTACAGTGCAGCATTTTGGTGACTAACAGTATATAGTTGTACAGTAGGCCATTGCTGTATCTTGCAGCTCTGTGTCACTGCAAGTATGCATTCCATGTCTGTGCGGCATTTTTTTTTTGAGCAGTATATATAGTATTACAGTGCAGCATTTTGGTGACTAACAGTATATAGTTGTACAGTAGGCCATTGCTGTATCTTGCAGCTCTGTGTCACTGCAAGTATCCATTCCATATATGTGCGGCATTTTTGTGAGAAGTGTATATAGTATTACAGTGCAGCATTTTGGTGACTAACAGTATATAGTTGTACAGTAGGCCATTGCTGTATCTTGCAGCTCTGTGTCACTGCAAGTATCCATCCATTCTATTTTCTTCCAGTGATTTGGGCCAATAATACCATTGATTAGAACGAATAATTCCAGTAATTTTGTCATTTTCTTCCAGTGATTTGGACCAATAATACCATTGATTAGAACGAATAATTCCATTGATTTTGTTATTTTCTTCCAGTGATTTGGACCAATAATACCATTGATTAGAATGAATAATTTCAGTGATTTTGTCATTTTCTTGAAGTGATTTGGACCAATAATACCATTGATTAGAAAAAATAATTCCAGTGATTTTGTCATTTTCTTCCAGTGATTTGGACCAATAATACCATTAATTAGAACAAATAATTCCTGTGATATTGAGGTGTTTGTGTCGCTTAGCTTAGCCGTCCAGTGACCACAGTGCACCTCTTTTTCTCTTTTCTTTGCATCATGTGCTGTTTGGGGACAATTTTTTTTAAGTGCCATTCTGTCTGACACTGCAATTCCACTCTTAGATGGGCCAGGTGTTTGTGCTGCCCTCTTGGGTCGCATTGCTTAGTCATCCAGCGACCTTGGTGCAAATTTTAGGACTAAAAATAGTATTTTGAGGAGTGAGGTGTTCAGAATAGACTGGAAATGAGTGGAAATTGTGGTTATTGAGGTTAATAATACTATAGGATCAAAATTACCCCCGAATTCTATGATTTAAGCTGTTTTTGAGGGGTTTTTGAAAAGAAAACAACCGAATCAAAAACACTCCCGAATCCGACAAAAAATTTTCAGGGAGGTTTTGCCAAAACGCGTCCTAATCCAAAACACGGCCGTGGAACAAAATCCAAAACCAAAACAGAAAACCCAAAAAATATCCAGTGCTCATCTCTACTTATCAGATACATGTACCTTTAACAGAGTTTAACAGACTCACTGTGTGTAATAGAATTGGAATTAGCACCAAATAAGGCTAGCCAGCTTCTAGCTGGTACCTTGTCCTAATATGAGCATAATAGTGTACTCCAAGATTCATGAAATCAGTGGGAGCGTTAAAAGAATTGGGTGTAACCATGTATTATAAAAATAAGTTAATCGCCATGTTTTTCTCTGTTGATGTCTTTGACCCGGGGTGAAAGGATGTGCCTCTCAGCCTGTATACGGGTGTGGTCTTTTAAATAAAGAATTAATTGTTTCATAAATATGACTTCAATCTTTTACTTAATTGCAACAAGGAAACCAAATGGTTAAATTAGGATTCAACAGTTGGGTGCTCACCAATAGACTCTATGTCAATGCAATTCATAATTCATCTCACCCCTCCGCCAGAAGTGGGGAATGTCTCCTCAAAACTCTGCTCGGGAAAGTCGGAAAAAAATTATGTGCTCCGAGTTGTTCCGAGGGAGGGGGTGGAAAAGAACAGTTGTCAGTGATTGCTAGGGAGAACCTGGAGACAGACAATTTTACCTTCTTCTGTTTATTGTTTATATGTTTGTTTACTTACATGTAAGTACATTTTTTTGAAAATAGAACCTAGTAAGAGGTTAAGGAATTGTGTATTTCAATAATGCTGTGTGGTATGGCCTGATAAACCAATACTAATCACAGTATATATATATATATATATTGAAGTATGCAACCTTTTTACAGATAGAGTTAATACAGATAGTTTAACTAATGAGTAATGGAGCTTGGAATGTAAACTAAGCTATGTTTAGCCTGATTCCATAAACAGACGTGTTCCGAGTATAGTACAGATTAAATTGGTTCACTCTGTAGGAGTGGTGAAATCTGTCAAATCGGTAGGAAGGGCTGCAGCACACCGTATCTGAGTAAAAGAGATGTGGTGCTGCATTATGGCAGGAGTTCATAGAGTTTAAAAATATAGAGTTTAGAAATGAAAATGAGAATATCAAAGTAAGGTACCAAATGACCCGCCCTACACTTGTGAAACTGTATGTCACTGTGTGGTTTTGTTTTTATGGTGTCTTGTATGTCCGACAAGTTTAGTGCTTGTACTTTTTAAAAATACAATATCTTGTTACGTTATTATATTCTCAGATCTGTGTTTAACATCAGAAACTATTCTGTCCATGACTGTGTGGTATGTTTACAAGTCTTGTGACAAATGCTTATATATGTGTTGAACTGATATAAACATAGAGTTAAAGAGTTAAGAGTGTCTGTGTTCAAATGTCTTTTTGGCAGGTATAAAAGATGTGTGATTAGAAATGTGTGTTTATCTGATGTTACTACTTATTTATTAAGTAAAGTTTTCTGTAAGGTATTGTTTTAATTCCTAGATATTCTTTAATCCAACATGTTATGAGAAGGTCTGCCAGTAAATTGTTAATAGCTTGATCCTTGTGCTGTATTGCGATTAAAAGGGAAAAAAATAAACATTTTTCCCTGTAATATAGTGTAATATTCCTATATAGCAGAAGACTATGATGCAGTGGGAAGAAAAAAATATATTATTCATTGAGTTTTAAACATTGCACATCTGATGAGATGGATCGGATTGATAATTATGTTTTGTTTTGACGATAACAACAAATGCTGTTAGAAGACAATCACTTGTGATTTTAAAAATGTTTGTCATACAAACGTTTAAGATATGTGTTTGCATTAAAATGAAAAAAAAAAAAAATTGGAAACAATAAAAAGGTGAATTCCATGGAATAGTTTAGAAATAAGCGCTTTAATATAAATAATGATCATGAACAGATTTTATGCTTTATATGCTGAAATATTTTTGAACTGTTATGTTTTTTATGTTGATATTCTTATTGTGTTTTTTACAGGAGTTAGCTCTACTGTATTTTTAAGATGAGAACCAATTAGTAAACTGATAACTTTCCAGATAAACTATGTAGATAAAGCTGCAAATCACAGAAAGTTACAGTTATAGAACTGTAATCAGAGAAAAAAATCCCAGCAGTATACACAATCTAGATTGTCTCAGAATTGAATATGTTATGCATGTGGAATTTATAGACGCAGCTGTCCATCACTTGCAGACACCACTTGTAAACACCTGTAGTATTACAGACACCAGCAATAACACCTCCTCATCCCTCCAGCAGTCTCTTCCCCTCCAAGAGCTGATAGAAATGTATCTTTTGTTGTTTCTGGCAGTCATCCAAAGAGACAATGCCCAACTGTTGCGCACATCTTTGCCCTTTCTCTCATACACAGCCCTGTGCGGCGAGGGGTGGTGGAATCTAGCTGCTGTAATTAGAATTATAGGAAAATATAAAAATATTGTTCCTACAACATCACAGATTGCTGCAAGCAATAGGGATTACTCACTTCACAAAGAGTTATACTTGGTCCAACATCTACCTCATGTGCTTTCAGGCAATTTCAGTATCAACTGTGATTATATGAACGCAGGTAAAGAATATACTTATTGAAATCCCTGACAAAGTATAGGCATTGATACACAAGGATAGATGCTATATAGTGCATAGTTGTCCACCAGATTGCAAAGGTTCTTAGTGGGTTGCGTGATACGCAGTGATGAACCAGGATCAGTAGAAAGGGACAGTGAAGAAAGAAAATGTGTGGGGATATGATTGTATAGCAAAGCTATGAAGGAAATGTGAGTGGTTTTGGAATTTGATAAGCTTGTCTGAATAGGTGAGTTTCCAGGGAACACTTGTACGTTGTATGGTATTTCACAGTGTTGGTGCAATCCGAGGAAAGTTTGTAATAGTGCATGGCAGCAAGTAATGAGTGTGGATGAGAAACACAGATATTTTGTAGAGTGAAGTGGACAGGTTGGAAGAGATTTTGAGATAAGCAAAGAAATGTATGTTGCTGTAGTATATTTAATAGCCTTGTGTGTAAGTAACGTTAGAATAAAGGCTAATAATGCGAAAAATGTGATGTTGATGAAAGGCGATAGATTACACTGTATTGGACTGGGCAAATAACAGCCATTTAGATCTTCATTAAGTCAGGTTCTAAGGGCATTGAATAATGGGGTAATATTATATTTTCTAGTGGTGTCTAATTCAGTCACCATTTTGATGCAGATTCCCGCAGACACTACCTAGCACTGCAATAAATTTATGTAGTGCCTTTTTCTCGGTGCCAATACATCCAGATTCTCAATATCTGTTTGCTGTTACCTACAAGGGAATTCAGCATATCTGGGCTAGATTAAGCAAAGGATTTCTAGACAGTCTTTCTTTGTACTTGCAAAATAACCTGCAATCTTTTGTACCTACAGATAGTTCAGTCCTTTCCCAGTATGTGGATGACCTGCTGTGCTCCAAATCATTTGAAGCATCGGTGTCAGACACTAAACAGTTGTGTTTTCATGCAGAAACAAGGTGTCGCAGGACAGTATTCAACAGTTCACTGACAAATACCTAGGTTAGGTTATAACTTGGTACTAGGCCAAATACAATTAGACCCTCAAAGGGGGGAGTTTGGGTATACATTTACTAAGATAGATAGATAGATAGATAGATAGATAGATAGATAGATAGATAGATAGATAGATAAAAACCAGATGATGAATTTCATAATACAGTACATTTTTATGAGTGATATATGCATGCATTCAAGTTCATAACATAAGAAATTATAGAACGTGATACAAAATATTACACTTTATCATGAGTAACATTTGATGGATACACAAACAGAGCCGAACATTCAACTCATATATAAGTAAAGATTATGTTAAGAACTGTGGCTGAGGTACACATGGCTGTCACAACTTTAATCCAGTTGCTTTCTTGTCTTCCTCATCCTCAAAAGTGGGGAATATAAACAATATAATGTGGATGAGTACAACAATTATGACAGTAGCAAGACAATACTTTTATAACTGAAATTAGTATGAGAGTTAGTGAATTAGTATTAGTAGTAGTAAATTGTTGCTGCCAACTTTTGCTATAGGATATGTCCTGAGTTATGTGCATCTAAGGGTAACTAACATGAATTAGATTGCACAAGCTTATTACAGTAGTATGAAGTTACATCGTGTTCTAGCATTTGACCAAAATAACTTAAAAAAGAACTTAAAGCAATATAATTTCTTTACAAAGATTACAAATTATTTGATAAAGATAAGAAAGCTATAGTACGTTGATGGTTACTGAGGGTGTTTTTGGGATGATTAAAAACAACATTGTTTTAAATACAACATAGTTTACTGCTAAAAAGAAACTATAGTATGTGTAACACGTGTTAAGTAATAAAGCGCAACGGAGCGCTATATAAGAAATTAATAATAAGGTGGCCAGATGTGTGGTCTACTGCTTCAAATGCAGTAAAGTTTTCTTTTTTATAGAAAGAGTTTGTAGGAGTTTGGGGGGAAAAAAAGAAAAAAGAAAATATGGTGATTTTTGCTATGAATATTTTTCAATGAATATGTGTAAAGTTGAGAATAGAATCAAGTCATAATTTGCCAGGGAAGGTTTACAGAATTAAGCATTATTAATCTACAAAAGAGACAGGAATGGCAGAATCATAACCACGGCATGGTACAATCGGTGGTTTAATAGTGGTAGAATTACACCTAAACTCCTGCTTGGTCTCTCTTCTGCAAAACCTTTTTCTTTTGTTGTTTTTGGAATTCAGCAAAGAACCAAGTAATTCAGAGACTGACTCAAAACTACAAACTGACTTGACTGTTCAACATGTCACACAATTATTTAAACAATTACAAGAATATCAAAAGCTGTAAGAACTTTGGAAGAATATTTAACCAGTACGAACACTTAGTCCGGCACAGAACAAATCACTGAGAAAGTGGAGACTGTGTTATGGTGATAATTTGCTTATGTTTCGGTTCCATTACAGATCGCATAGGATGGTCCTTGGCAGTACTGCTGACTACTGATACAGCCATTGCAAAGGCTGCGGAAGAAGGACACCTAGATCCATGAGCTTGCATTGGAATGAAAAGGTCAGAGACAAGAGCTTAAAGGAACCTAAAATCTCAAAATTGTATGGAGATACAGGGACTATTACTACTATTACTACCACAGAGTTATATTCGAATGAACCCTTCAATCGAGATGGAGATGATTGACTATAATAGACTATGTGCTTATAGGCTAATATCCTACAGAACTTTTAAAATTCTTGAAAGTATACTGGGAGCGATGTTTTTGTTTATTGAAGAGAGAGCGAGCAGAAGTGTGCTGTAGGTATGAGTACTCATCCATTAATGTGGATGGGACTTATTTCAATAAGACTCTTCCTTCCTCTTTTCTAAGCAGGAAATCCAGAGAGCTTTCTGACCGGTGTAAAGATCACCCTTTGAAAAATGTGGTTGTGAGTATTGTACTCCACTTGAAGACAGATGTATAGAGTGATATATGGATAATTTAGGATATTATTCCAAGGAATATCCAGTCCAACAATACCACTAAATGTTGGGAAAGAGTTTGGGTACTACAGCTATATAAATATTATTACTAATTATTATTATTATTATTATAATTGTTAGATTTGTATACAAAGACAGAAAAAAAGCAATTGGTTTCCCCAGCACCCTGAATGATAATAGTAACCAGATATAAATCCCACATGATAATATAATTCAGAGATCTTCGTTACACATATTTGCGCAAATGTGTGGTTAAGCCCCAAAGCCACATCAAGGCCTCTCTGTATATTTGGGGTCCCTAGCGCTACATCTAGGTGCAGGGTGTGGCAACCCAAAACACCAGAATGAGCCAGAAAGCCCAGCGTGGCATACCAGTGTAAAAAACTATAGTGTTAATAAATTAGTATTTAGGAAGCCGAAGCTATAGAGAGGGTGATACAAACATGAAATGTAATTAAAATAGAGAAATAGAAGGGGCGTGGCCTGGCTGGCAACTGAGCTGGACGTGATCTGACTGAGCTCCCGAGTAAAAGCTCATAAAAACACCTTTTTCCCCCTCCACCTGCTCTACACGATCTTCCCTGGCGGCTTGGACCTTCACCTGACAAGCGGGCTGAGACGGAGGCGAGCTGCGGAATCGGGGGACGGCGTGTGCCGTCTCTGCGGGTTGCGGCCCTCCCGTTTAGCGGAAGCCGGGACCTAAATTTTGGAGGAGCTCCGGAGCGTTACTCGGACCATCTGGCGGGAGCCTGGGAGTGCCGCACTGTTCATCGGCTCATCGGAGCCTGCAGCCCTCCCTCTGTGCGCCGCTCGGTCACCCGTCGGGCAGCTGAGCTGGATGCTGACAGCGGGGAGAGGCAGCAGAAGTGTGAGTAGCCCATAGCGGCGGCCATTTTATTTTCCTGACGGAGAGGCTGACGGGCGCCCAGGCACCTATACCTATACCTATACCTATACTTAGATACCAGGAGAGAGCTCCTTCCTTCTCCCCTACTCCTACCACATATATACCTGCTGAATAACTGAATAGCTACATCCTTCAAAAATACAGTGTGGAAACAGATGACTTACCCTCCATTCTCTGTGTTCCCTCCACTTTATTAAATAAGAGCTATAGTGCTTGCCAGCCATCCACTGTGACTTACTATCATCTAGTCACCCCCCCACCTCATCTTGTTTATACTGCATATGTATATACGGAGCGTAATATAGATCTTCATATCCCTGGAAGGACACTGCTGGCCGGGTCCTCCCGGTGAAGGGGATACCTGTGACTTTATACATAGGATAATTTAAAGGCTCCCACAGTAACACCTATTTGTTTTTTTTTTTTTTTTTTCTTTGGTTTGTTTTGTTTTGTTTTGTTGTTTTGTTTTTTGAGATAGCTTCCAGCTTCGGTTTTATGCGGTGAGCAGCCTCCCCGCCTAGCTCCGGGGACACCCGGCTACTTACATCACAGCACAGCTAAATTTCAATCACATAAAATCAGCGACCTATATCGTTTTGCCTTACAGCCTTATGGACAAATTTTTGTCACCCGGCGCTACCATTAAACCGGCGCCCATTACGCCAATAGGACGCCAGGAGAAACGTAGAGCCGCGTCAGAAATGGCGCCTGGTATTACAACACCACCGGCATCGCCGGCATCGAAAAAAGCTGCGGCAACGCAACCTTTTACAGATTTACCTCAGGTCAGTCGTCCTTCGGACTCACCTATTACCTTTGCTGATCTTACGGATGCTATCACTCAAGCAATGGCACCTCTGTTGGCACGGGCAGTATCTGACATAACCTCTCAACTGCACCAACTATCACAAAAGGTACAAGTAAATGAAAATAGAATTGGCGGTCTTGCTCATGATATGTCTGAAGTTCAGGGTCGCATAGTGCGCCTAGAAAAAGAAAATTACCAACTATGGAACAAGCTAGATGACGCAGAAAATAGATCTAGAAGAAATAATATACGCCTGGTGGGCCTACCGGAAACAGTCACGGGGCCCGAATTGGTGACTTTTGTGCAAACAACATTACCCTCTATTTTGGGCATCTCCGATGTCTGCAAAGACCTTGTGATAGAGAGAGTTCATAGGATTGGCCCTCCTCAACGTTCATCAGATAACCGCCCTCGGGTAACGATCTTCAGATGTCTTAATTACCTGCATAGAATGGCTTTTTGGACAGCTTCTAGGAAGCTTAAACAAATCCAATGGGAAAATAATCGCCTCTACATTTTTCAAGACTTTTCAGCAGAACTGACCCGTGCTAGGAAGGCTTTCACTCCAGTCTGTTCTAGGCTTGTAAAAGACAAACGTAAATTCTCATTACTCTACCCAGCTAAATTACGTATTTATATGGGCGACTCTCATCTGGATTTTACCTCCTCTGAAGACGCCATGGCGTATCTAACTGAAGACCTTTCTGTAGAACAGGAGGACATTTCAGACGCATCAGAAATTGCGCAACCTTGAAGCCATGGATGGCTATATAGGTCATCGTTTTACGGTTATACATTCCTAATATATACGATATGATTATATGTATAATTTCCCTGTCTTAAGCTCTGTCTCATATACGATTTGCTCTGGGATTCCATTGTGGAATCTATAACTCAGGATAACAAGCTGTGGACAAACTCGTGATACAAGGTTGCGCTTCTATATATATATACATGGACATTTTCAAGTAACTATATAGTCTAATGTGTTCTTTAGTATTCCTCCTGCTAGCATCTTGGCTAATTAGCAGATTTTTGTTACTGTTCAATTTTAGTCTTACTATGAATGGGCCAACAATTTCATAGGTGTCATATATTGTACATCCCACATATTTTGTAATTTTTATTTTTCCTCTTGGTCGCTTAGATAGTGAAGTAGTCGCGGTAGAACCGGTAGCGCCTTTGCCGGACCATGTTCATTCTCTATTATGTTCAATTTTCTTATATCCCACTTATACTGGAAGTTAGGTTTGTAGATCCAAACTTCTCATATTACAATTTATTATTATTGTGTAGATATTCCCTCTGCCCCTCCCTACCCTCTCCCCATTTCCTTGCAGCAACTCCTTCGACTGATGTGGCGATCGATATAGCTCCGACTCTGCAGTACATCTCCTCTTGGATCATCAATGGCTGAGATCAGGATTGGCACACTCAACGTGAGAGGTATCAAAACCCCGGCGAAACGCCGTAAAGTTTTGTTGTATCTATCTAGATCAGACATTGATTTTGCACTTATTCAAGAAACTCACTTGACCCAAGTAGAATCACAGAAACTACAGACACTAGGTTGGTCACTAATAGCAGCCGCCCCCTTTAACTCAAAGTCTCGAGGTGTAGCTCTATTAGCTAGACGCCAACTTAAGATTAACCTCGCATATACTGACTTAGACCCGCAGGGGCGTTTCCTAATAGTTCAATTGGTTCTGGAAAATTACCCGCTTACTTTCTGCTCGGTATATGCTCCGAATCAATACGACAAGATTTTTTTCCAGAACTTAATAACCAAACTGACCCCTTTTTGCTCGGATAATCTTATTGTATGTGGGGATTTTAATCTTGTTTCATCCTTAGTCCTGGATCGCCCTCACCCCTCCCACACTTCACATAAACTCCCGAAATATGGAATGCCGCACTTCTTCAAAACTTTACAATTGATTGATATTTGGCGGGCCTTGTTCCCTACTGACAAAGATTTCTCTTGCCACTCTTCTACTCATAATACATTTTCACGTATAGACTATGTCTCTATATCGTACAAATTATTTCCACAGGTCACCTCTTCTCATATTGAACCAATAATTATCTCTGATCATGCTCTGGTATGGTTCTCATTAAAGCTGAGATATAACTCCCCCCCAACACATCACTGGAGATTTCCATCTCATCTGATTACCTCTACTAAATTTCACGATATGTTACACGGGAAATGGGACTCCTATTACTTTTGCAACGAATTACATTCGGTAGAAAACCCCCCTCTATTCTGGCAGGCAGCTAAATCCGTCCTTCGGGGAGACATAATATCGTATACTTCAGCTTTAAAAAAGAAATATGCTCAATCTTATTTGGAAATGCAACAATCCTTGTCGGATGCCTTCCAAGTTTTTAAAACTAATCCTACTCCACTTAATAAGCAAACATACTCTACTCTGAAATTGCAGTTTGACGAATTTCTTTCAGCTATGGGAGATAAGTACAAATTTAATGTAGATTTCCGCTTCCATAGATTCGGAAATAAAACTGGGAAACTATTGACAAATTTATTGAAGGGCTCTTCGAATCCCATGATAGTTCATCCTTTAAGACTCCCTGATGACTCCCTTACTACAGACCCTATGCAAATAACTGAAATCATGAGGTCATATTATGAGTCTCTATATTCCGACTCTGAGGTCATTGATCAAACAACAATTTCAAAGTTTCCTCTACCCACAAATTCATCTCCATCTATGTCTTCCTCCCTACATAACTTAGATGTTACAAACACTTGGATATTTCCAAGCTTACCACAGGTTCCTTCTGAATATGTCACATTACTATCTAAGCCAATTACCCTGGGAGAAGTTAGAGAGGTAATTCAACATCTTAAAAGTAATAAGGCACCTGGACCCGATGGCCTCACTAATGAATTTTACAAGCTCCTTATAGACAAAATAGATGTTCATTTACTAGCTCTATATAACTCTATTATAGAGTCTAATTCTTTGCCTTTACATTTTAACTCAGCTATCATTAAGGTTCTGTTAAAACCCGGACGAGATAATGCATCTCCTGGCTCATATCGCCCTCTATCTCTCCTGAATGTAGATTTTAAAATATTTACAAAGATTCTTGCGGAGCGCCTCAAACATTCCCTCCCATCTGTAATTCATTCTGATCAAACAGGTTTTATTTGGGGACGTCATTCGGTCACAAATGTTCGTAAAGTATTATCCGTCATATTACATTGCTCCCAACAATCCTCATTAGATCAAAAAGCAGTATTAGCCTTAGATGCCGAGAAGGCGTTTGATCTTATCACCTGGCCTCACCTTTTCCAATCACTACGTAAGTTTGGTTATCCCCCGTCTTTTATTAGTATTATAAATACATTATATTCCTCTCCAAAATCTCAACTCCACTGTAATGGCCATCTCTCTCAACCCTTTGTTATTTGTAAAGGCACCCGCCAAGGATGTCCCCTTTCACCCCTGCTTTTTGCACTCGCCATTGAACCCCTTGCAGTCGCAATCCGTAACTCGTCTTCGATCAAAGGCGTAGCCATCAACGACGTGGAACTGAAATTAGCCTTATACGCTGACGATTTGCTTTTGTTTGTATCAAATCCCTCATCTTCTCTCCCCTCATTGCTATCCTTGATTGAAAATTTTGGCAGGCAGGCCGGTTTTAAAATCAATACTTCAAAATCTGAAATACTCACCCTTTCTTCTTCTCTCGCTAACCCTACCCAATCGTCTTTACAAGAATTTCCAGCATCAGTGTATAAAAACCATATAAAGTATTTGGGTTTAAATATTCCATCAGATATTACCCAGCTTTATAAATTAAATTATGCTCCTACATTTACAAAAATATCTTCTTTATATGAGAACTGGATGAACCTCCCCCTATCTTTATTGGGACGAGTTGCTGTAGTAAAGACGATAATCTTCCCTAAGATATTTTACAAATTACAAATGTTACCCATCAGTTTAACGAAATCTGATTTGAAGCGCTTTGACCAACTTACTTCCCAATTTATTTGGAATAAAAAACGTCCCAGGATAGCATTCCACAAACTTCAAACCCATAGATCTAAAGGTGGGCTATCGCTTCCTAATCTGTATCTATATTCTCTAGCTATACACTTTCGCTATATTACCGATTGGTTACTCGATAAGTCCTCCTATACTGATCTTCACGTAGACAAAGCATTACTATATCCTTACTCCCCCAGTGCTCTTATTCATACCAAAAAACGAGACATCCCTAAACTGATTTTACAAAATATGATGTTTACAGACACTTACAAGGCATGGCAATCAATCAACAGGAAACTTAAACGAGATCCTCAATCGTCCTCATTTATCTCAATTTGGGGTAATCTGGCATTCCCTCCTTCTATACATAATCCCGCTTTCTATGTTTGGCATTCCAAAGGATTGTCATTTACCTCACAAGTCTTTGACCCGGGGGGTGCATTGCGATCCTTCCAAGACCTACAATCCCTATTCAGTATACCCAAGCAAAACTTTTTTATGTATTTACAACTCAGACATTATGCCTTATCCCTAGATCACACTACACGTTTCGCACACTCAACTGATCCCCTTAACGCACTGCTTTCTCTAACGTTACGAGTTCCTTATTGTATTAGGTTTCTATACTCTCTGTTATCTCCGGAGACTGATAGCAAATCTTGGGAATCATTATGTAATACTTGGCACACAGACATTCCAGAAATTGTTTCGATTACCGATATAACTACACACTATCTCAACACTCTTAAATGTTTAAAATCTTCATATTTGCAAGAAGTACATATCAAAACTATACATAGAGCATATATTTCCCCTGCGCAGAGATTCCACATATGCCCGGAATCCTTATCCTCATGCCCAAAATGTCATAGCTCTAACGCATCATTTTTTCACTGCATTTTTGAGTGTAGAAAGATTAAAAAATTCTGGAACAAAATCTTGAATTACATAAATATTTTATTCCATGTATCCCTCCCTCTAGACCCTTTAGCATGTATTTGTACAAACTTTAAAAATTGGACTTCTAAATTTCCTATAACAAACTACATCCCTTTAATGACCATAATAGTAACCGTAGCAAAGAAAATTATTCTAATCCACTGGATATATCGGTCGTCTCCTTCGTTACAAGAAGTTAAAAATAAATTACTGCAACTTTTATATTTTGATAGGAAAGATACTCTGTCTGATGTAGATAAATGCATACAAAAATTTTACCAGAAATGGTCTCCATATATCGAATCGCTCAACTCGGAAACACAAAGACGCATTATGCAAGTTTTTGAAAACTCTGAATGGCAATTACTCCGTAACATAGCGAATTCTTAAATCTTATACCTCTCGCGTGGTTAATGGCCAGATTTGACTCTTTTAGAACCTAATTTGTATTGACGTATGGAGCTCTACCTATAAGATATTTTGTGAATTGCTGCTATATTCCCCTCCCCCCATCCTTTTCCTCCCCACTCTCTTAGATGTTTAGGAATGATACTATTTTGCTTTATTACTATGTATATTCACATTAAGGGTTCTTCGATAGTATACGTTTAATTTCAGAATCATTTTCATACGGCACCTGCTTACAACTCTGGTAATTATGATTGTCTGTGAAAATGATTTCTCTGAGCAGTATCAGAGATTTCTCAGGTTGCATTCTCTAATTTTAACTTGTAGAACACAGATATCCTTATATGCATATACGCTTCTTTGAATCCCTTTTATTGTTTAATTTTGAACCTGATTCTGTATTGTATTATTTGAAATTGTTTGCGTGGAACCTGTTTTCAATATTACAAAATTAAAAAATGTGTTTGAAAAAAAAAAAAAATAGAGAAATAGTGTTAGAAAACTAATAAGTGAAAAGTGTTAATAGAATGTAAAGGTATGCCACACTAAAGCCATCCAAGCTCAGCCAGTCCAGTGCACCACACCTCACACCTCCATTACCCCAATCTGGGTCTAATATTAACCAGCAAGGAGCCACATGATAATGGCTCCTTACTAAAATATGTCTAAGCTAAGAGCTACCTACCTTGGAGCAACCCCATAATGCTCCATGTGGCATGTCAGGGCCTGCACCTCCTCCTAATGCAGGAACCTCTCTGCCTCTCACAACAGACATATAGATTGGCAAATGCTCAATTAGCTTAGTGATATCATTCAGGTGCTCGAAAGGAAGGGGTATTTCTGAGCAAGAAAAAAAGCAATTGGTTTCCCCAGCACCCTGAATGATAACAGTAACCAGATATAAATCCCACATGATAATAGAATTCAGAGATCTTCGTTACACATATTTGGCAAATGTGTGGTTAAGCCCCAAAGCCGCATCAAGGCCTCTCTGTATATTTGGGGTCCCTAGCGCTATATCTAGGTGCAGGGTGTGGCACCCCAAAACACCAGAATGAGCCAGAAAGCCCAGCGTGGCATACCAGTGTAAAAAACTATAGTGTTAATAAATTAGTATTTAGGAAGCCGAAGCTATAGAGAGGGTGATACAAACATGCTCAGAAATACCACTTCCTTTCGAGCACCTGAATGATATCACTAAGCTAATTGAGCATTAACCAATCTATATGTATGTATACAAAGACACCAGCATTGTATAGTAACATGCCAAAGACAAAGTTCTCTATGTAAATTACATTTGATGTGATTACCAAAACTTTGTAGAGTTGTGATACAGTAACTGTGAAACAGATTCATGTAGATAGAAAGTTACAGGTGCTTATAGCAAGATAGGGCCACTAGTAATAATATTAGCTACACACATATGGGGTGTATTCCATTTAGTCCCAATAAAACAGATCAATAATACAGGAAAGATTACCTTATGCAGATAGGAAAGATTGATTTAAGGAAACGAGAAAGGATTGTTAACATATACAAACCTAATGTTTCTAGATGTGCTAGATATAATGAGTTAGGTATATAAAAAGTAATGGTTACATGATAGGATGTTTATTAAAGTTTATGATTTATTATTTGATTATACTGTACTTCACCAGGAATAGATTGAGAGGCTGAAGGAGATATCATACATAACTGGGAATGATAGATCCACTATGTCCTTAGGATATGATGTACAATTGGTTACCTATTAATTCTGAAGGTATTTGTTATTTAAGCAGATTAATTTAGCAATTCTAAACAAAAACACATAATCACTTGAGAAAAGTTTTCTTACAGAATGAACTGTTCCTAAATGAGTGATTGACCCAGTAATCAGGAAACATGTTCATGTCACCAGTGCATCAACAAAACATCAAATGTATACAGGTCACTAATAAGTTCTCCAATGGCTATTAGAGTTTTATGATTAATCAACTGGGAGTTGATATTTTATTTCATCTAAGCATAAAGGTGTTCTCCAAGATTCATGAAATCAGTGGGTGTGTTAAAAGAATTGGGTGTAACCATGTATTATAAAAAATAATTGAATTGCCATGTTTTTCTCTGTTGATGTCTTTGACCTCGGCTGAAAGGATGTGCTTCTCAGCCTGCATACAGGTGTGGTCTTTTAAATAAATCATTGTTTTCCAACTTCAATTCAATCTATTACTTAATTGCAACAAGGAAACCAAATGGTTAAATTAGGATTTGGCTATATATATATATATATATATACATATATATATATATATATATATATATATATATATATAAATGTATTAACCAATGGAGGTCTGGATTTGGAGTCACCCTCAAAATTAAAGTGGAAAAACACACTACAGGCTGACCCAACTTTGATGTAATGTCCTAAAAACAAGTCAAAATGAGGCTCAGTGGTGTGTGTGGCCTCCACGTGCATGTAGGACCTCCCTACAATGCCTGGGCATGCTCATGATGAGGTGGCGGATGGTTCTCCTGAGGGATCTCCTCCCAGACCTGGACTAAAGCATCTGCCAACTCCTGGACAGTCTGTGGTGCAACGTGGCGTTGGTGGATGGAGCAAGACATGATGTCCCAGATGTGCTCAATTGGATTCAGGTCTGGGGAACGGGCGGGTCAGTCCATAGCATCAATGCCTTTGTCTTGCAGGAACTGCTGACACGCTCCAGCCACATGAGGTCTAGCATTGTCTTGCATTAGGAGGAAGCCAGGGCCAACCACACCAGCATATGGTCTCACAAGGGGTCTGAGGGTCTCATCTCGGTACCTAATGGCAGTCAGGCTACCTCTGGTGAGCACATGGAGGGCTGTGCGGCCCCCCAAAGAAATGGCACCCCACACCATTACTGACCCACTGCCAAACCGGTCATGCTGGAGGATGTTTTAGGCAGCAAAACGTTCTCCTTGGCATCTCCATACTCTGTCACGTCTGTCACATGTGCTCAGTGAGAACCTGCTTCATCTGTGAAGAGAACAGGGTGCCAGTAGCGAATTTGCCAATCTTGGTGTTCTCTGGCAAATGCCAAACGTCCTGCACGGTGTTGGGCTATAAGCAAAACCCCCACCTGTGGATGTCGGGCCCTCATACCACCCTCATGGAGTCTGTTTCTGATTGTTTGAGTAGACATATGCACATTTGTGGCTTGTTGGAGGTCATTTTGCAGGGCTCTGGCAGTGCTCCTCCGGTTCCTCAATGCACAAAGGCAGAGATAGCGGTCCTGCTGCTGGGTTGTTGCCCTCCTACGGCCTCCTCCACGTCTCCTGATGTACTGGCTTGTCTCCTGGTAGCGCCTCCATGCTCTGGACACTATGCTGATAGACACAGCTAACCTTGCCACAGCTCGCATTGATGTGCCATCCTGGATGAGCTGCACTACCTGAGCCACTTGTGGGGGTTGTAGGGAGGTCATACAGGCACGTGGAGGCCACACACACTACTGAGCCTCATTTTGACTTGTTTTAAGGACATTACATCAAAGTTGGATCAGCCTGTAGTGTGTTTTTCCACTTTAATTTTGTGGGTGACTCCAAATCCAGACCTCCATGGATTAATAAATTTGATTTCCATTGATAATTTTTGTGTGATTTTGTTGTCAGCACATTCAACTATGTAAAGAACAAAGTATTTAATAAGAATATTTTATTCATTCAGATCTAGGATGTGTTATTTTAGAGTGTTCCCTTTATTTTTTTGATATATATATATATATATATATATGTTTATATTATGCTATAGTTTAGCATCCAATCATTGGCAAGTTTCTGCTGATATGTAGAACAGCTCTTTCTGCTTAAACTCTTCCTGGACAATAGGTGACTCCTAAACAAAAGGTCCCTTTGCTGACATAATAGGAGGCCAGAGGCTGCTGTTATGTAATTAGAATGCAAGTTGTTACCCTGTAATGGTGTCATTAGCATTTTCCATTATATTAATTGACTTTAGGAATATTTACACCTCATTTACAAGGCAAGGAGTTGGGCACGAGAAGCTACTGTGCTGAATGACTATATACTAATGTTATGACACCCTAATTTACATGTCACCTCTCAGTGTAAGAATTCCTTCTGGTCATCCTGGTAACTACTGGGGAGAGATGGGGGAGGAGTGACTATAAATAGGCTGTATCAGGTCACTGATAGCTGATGGAGGAGCTGCTGGATGAGTTACTGGTTGGAGAGCTGGATGGATGGTGGAGTAAGATAGAGACAGAGGAATATTCTCCAGAGTAAGGTGATAATATTATAGATTAGGATATATTTATATGTATGCAACATTAATAGATATTACATTATAGATATTGTCTTGTTATCAATACTTCAAAAATGTTATCTCAGCAATGGTGATATAGTTAGTAAAGCAATATAAACTGTTTCTATTTAAAAAGGATACACTACTCTAAATTTTATAATCTGTATTACATATTATTTATTAATATTGTATTGCAATAACCCCCAACACAAAAATAATGAAATATAACATTGACATTACATAATCTATATGTTTCTATGAGTTACAGTGAAGTTAGATATTCATGAAGCATTATACAAATGAATGTAAGCTCATACTAAATGTGTAAATATATTGATGGACATTTATAGTTTGTCTCCTAAAACCTGCAGAAACAATCTAGTTGTCACATAATCTTATAATCAAACTATTTGCTGAGCAATTACTACAAATTAGGCCCAAATTATTGGATCATTAGTGTGACAGCAATATATTGTTTATCAGTCATGTATCATGTGTGTATAATATAGCTGTATATACTCTGTCAGTGACCCAGTGTTACACAGAAATTCCCTTTTTACCCTTTAAAAATCAGGTATTTCATGTAACAATGATCAAGGTCTCCTATGCAGATATCACACTGAGCAGAATGACTGTGTAGGCAAATTAGTTAGTAAGAGGTGCCTGGAGGTGAAATATTGGTTGTTGCCAGCACTTATACACACACAACACACACACACACACACACACACACACACACACACAAGTATGCACATAAGTATGCTCCCAGATTTCCCCCTTATTTAACAATCACCCAACCATCAATCACGATCAACCCCAAGTCCAGAACCAGCCCTCCTAATTTACTAGTACCAACACCCCCGCTGAGCTCAGAAAATCTTTCTGGCCTTTAATTCACTACCAACACATGAGCAGCCCCACACTCATCCTCTTATTCACTACCATCAGCCCTGAGTGCACTATCAATGTCCCAGAAATACCCGGACACCCCCCCCCCTCAAACACTACAACACATACATCCTACACCTTCCTCCCTATGCACCACTTGTTGTTGAACAGGGATCCCACCATCTGGCTGCAGTGTGCTGCCCCATGCTCACTATTCTCACCTCCAGATCAGTGGAAACAGGGCCCACCTTGTAAGTAAGAGCCATGGAGAGATGATAAGCAGATAGAGGAGGTAGGGCAGAACATGCACTGTAGTATGTGCACCTGACTCTTAGTAGCCTGCTGCACTGCAGATCCTCTCCAGATTCCAGAGGGGGATCTGCAACTACTATGGCAGAAACAGGAAGGGCAATGGAGGAGGTTGCCCTATTCAGGGCAGGCATCTGGAGGTAACCTTCTCTATTGTCTTCAGTAGTTCCCCCACTTTTACCGTCATATGATCACATTTCCCCCATTACAATGGTGTGTGCATCCTGGTGCATCAGCTGACAGTAGGTGTGACAGGATCAGTAGCGTGTGTTACCCATCTATGGTCAGTGCAGGAGGTCAGTAATGTATAATCTGCACATTCTGAGGTGAGAGTAGGAGGATTATACAATCATTATGGAAACATTTAGAGATCACGTCTTAAGGTGCATACACACTGGGAGTTGTTGTCCAGTGTGTATGCATAATGATGATGTGAACATCGCTGGCAGGAAACTTGCTCTGTGCATACATACTGAGCGATTTTCACCTGGCCCAACGTTGTTCAACTTTGTTCACGGGGAAGAACCACTATCCACAGTAGGAGACTGTGGAAAGTGGTTCACTTGGCCGGTAAAACAGGCAGATGGATGGCGTCTGCCAGTGAAGATGCGGGAGCACGCATCAGCACTCACTGCTCATGACCTGGCCATACACACACTAGGAGGTTTGTAGCCTTAAGTATTGACATCTGCTGCAGGAATGTAGAGGCCTCTGTGCGGCACATGTAACTGGAATTGGGGATATAGCAATTTGACAACTTACAAATATTTTAAAAGAATGACGAAAGACTGGATCAAATTTCTCAGTGTACATAAATATAATGTAATATAATATAATGTCTTATTTCTTGCACAATATAACATTATTACTGTACAAACAGATTTATAACAGTAACCTTTATGCTTTTAAATGTGATCTATTTCTTGCAGGACAAAAAAGGAGCAAGATTCCCTCTAAGAATATAAGAAGATATAATAGAAAGGGACATTGTTCTCTGGTCAAGCCAACTACAGACATCATTTCTTTTGAAACTTCTTAAGGATTCTCAAAAACATTATTTATTTTATTAAGGAGAAGCCTTAGGAAGCTAATTATCTTATCTAATACATTATGAGTCTTACTGTAGAGAAACCACATCTGTGCTCTGAGTGTGACAAATGCTTTACATATAAATCACATCTTCTCAGACATCAGAGGAATCACACAGGAGAGAAACCACATCTGTGCTCTGAGTGTGACAAATGCTTTACATATAAATCAGAGCTTCTCACACATCAGAGGAGTCACACAGGAGAGAGACCATTTACATGTTCTGAATGCAGCAAGTGTTTTACCCGAAAGTCACATCTTGTTGAACATCAGAGGAGTCACACAGGAGAGAGACCATTTACATGTTCTGAATGTAGCAAATGTTTTACCATAAAGTCACATCTTGTTATACATCAGAGAAGTCACACAGGAGAGAGACCATTTACATGTTCTGAATGCAGTAAGTGTTTTTACCTAAAGGCAAATCTTGTTGTACATCAGAGGAGTCACACAGGAGAGAGACCATTTCAATGCTCTGAATGCAGCAAGTGTTTTAGCCAAAGGTCACATCTTGTTAAACATAAGGAGTCTCACATTAGAGGAACCATATAAATGTTTTGAATGCAGCAAGTTTTTAACTAGAAAGATAACACTTACAAGTATTAATCACATGGGGAGTCACTCTGAGGGCCTGACTGTAGGACATGCTTGATAAATATGTTATCTTGTATCACTTCAATATAGTTACAAGTGAGGACATTTTTATTTTCTGAATGTCACACGTTTTTTTTTTATATAAATCAATGTTGTTAAAGACCAGAGAAGAGAAACATCTATAGTTGCACCTCTGCACCAGTATAATGTAATAAACAATATGCATGGTAAAATTCCCCAAAAATACTGAAATGAGTATTTATGTATTTGTAATTATAATTCTTACACTCTCATCACATACTGACACCTAATACAATAGTATATAAAAATATCTGGGAGGAGTTTCTCGGTGCAGTGCACTGGCTTAAATCATATTTTTTGTTTTTTTTATAAAAGTAAGAATATCCATATTAAACAATATCATCAAACAATTAGAACAATTAGAACATAAAAGGAAGTAACTAAAGTAATAAATAGAGTATAAATAACATAAAAAAAGAACAATGTGTCTGGTGTAAGTGTTGATGGTGCATCTGGTAGTGCCACTGATCTCTATAATATACAGCTGATCTGCTCATGCAGGTGCTGGGACTAGTAGAGGAAAGAGATCTATATCCAGTAGTGAGTTCCAGCAGCTCCTCTCAGTTTCTTTCTATAGGATCACTTCAATTACCTGCAAATTTCTCATGTCCACAAGTAAGTAACATAGTAACATAGTATCTAAGGTTGAAAACAGACAATTGTCCATCGAGTTCAACCTATTTGTGGTCTCCTATGCAGGATTATTTTGTATTAAATTTTGACTGATGTTGATGACTGCCGTTACGTTTTACCCCTCTTTTTTATAATAACCATAGTGCGTGACTATGTCCCGTAACCCTGGATATCCTTATCCATTAGGAATTTATCTAACCCATTCTTAAAGGTGTTGACTGAGTCGGCCATTACAACATCCTCAGGCAGGGAATTCCAAACACGGTATCGTCCTTACCGTAAAAAAACCTTTACACCATATTGTGCGGAATCTCCTCTCCTCTAACCTGAGCGAGTGTCCATGATTTCTCTGTGTTGATCTAACCAAAAACAGGTCCTGTGCAAGATCTGTATATTGTCCCCTTATATATTTGTAAATGTTGATCATGTCCCTTCTTAATCTCCTCTTTTCCAGTGTAAACATGCCTAGTCTTGCAAGCCTTTCCTCGTATTCCAGCATCTCCATACCCTTAATTAGTTTGGTCGCCCACCTCTGAACCTTTTCTAGCTCCAGGATATCCTTTTTGTAGTATGGTGCCCAGAATTGTACACAGTATTCAAGTGTGGCCTCACAAGGGATTTATATAATGGGAGTATAATACTCTCGTCCCTAGCATCAATTCCCCGTCTTATGCATGCTAATATCTTATTAGCCTTCTTTGCTGCAGTCCTACTTTGGGTACTACTGCTTAGTTTGCTATCTATGAGGACACCTAAGTCCTTTTCCAGTACAGAATCCCCTAATTTTACCCCATTTAGTAGGTAGGTGTTATTTTTGTTCTTGTTACCACAGTGCATTACCTTACACTTGTCTGTATTGAAGTGCATTATCCATTTCGCTGCCCAAGCTTCTAATTTAACTAAGTCGTTCTGAAGCGACTCAGCATCCCCCTCCGCATTTATAACTTTACACAATTTGGTATCATCTGCAAAATTTGACACCATGCTCTCTAGACCTTCTGTTAGGTCGTTAATGAAAATATTGAACAATAGCTGTCCTAATACTGAGCCTTGTGGCACACTACTTAGCACTTCAGTCCAATTTGAAAAAGATCCATTAACCACAACACGCTGCCCCCTATTATCTAACCAGTTTTTGACCCAAGTGCATATTGTGCTTCCTAACCCTGTTTCTTGTAGCTTGTAGATAAGTCTCATGTGTGGTACAGTGTCAAATTCTTTAACAAAATCTAAAAAGATTACATCCACCTCTTTACCCTGATCTAGGTTTGTGCTTACTGTTTCATAAAAGCCAAGTAAGTTGGTTTGACAGGATCTGTCCTTCATAAACCCATGTTGATTCCTTTTAATGAGCTTATTGACTTCAAGGAACTTCTAAATACTATCTCTTAGAATACCTTCCAATACTTTCACCACTATAGATGTAAGACTAACTGGTCTATAATTACCTCGTTCAGCTTTTCTTCCCTTTTTGAATATAGGCACTACTTCCGCTATACGAAAGTCTTTGGGAACCATACCTGATATTACTGAATTCTTAAAGATCAAAAATAGTGGTTTTGCAAGTTTAGAGTGAAGCTCCATTCGAATCCTTGGGTGAATACCATCGGGACCTGGTGACTTATTAATCTTTAAATGTTTTAATCAGTCACAGACTACTTCCTCGCTGTATGCAACAGTTACAGTACAGCTGGACTCATGGGTGTGTCCATATACACAGGGGCATATAGCCAGAACTTTGTGAACCCAATAGCAACATATTGAAGGGGCCACTGTCCCAATGCTTGTATAGAGACACCTCTCCACAGCAGGTGTTAATTTTTTGCCCCGTAAAAGAACCCTACTTTATTTCCTGAGCCATAGTAGTATTCCAGTTCATGTCATGTCACATTGTAGGGCTGCCAGTATATATTATGCATTAAAGGACCCCCAATCCACATAATGGGGTTTCTTCAATTACCTGCGAAGAGTGCAATGTGCCATTGTTGCAGTGTTTAAACGCGAGCAACAGCACCTGATCTCACACCCTTCGTGGGCTGAATTTGCACAATAGTGCTTGGAGCCCTATGGGGAAGTGAGAACTTTTGTGCAAATTCAGGCTGCCATAAAGTGCGGCCGCTGCCACAATGATTTAAACCCACAATATCATCACAGCTAATAGTATCAAGCCCTATGACTACAGTATTTCCAGTTCATATTATGTCACATTACAGTGCCTTATGTCACACTATAGTGCCTCCACTTTATTATGGGACACATTACCTTGTCCAAGTTCATATTATATAACATTTTAATTTCATCAAGTTTATGTTATACCACATTACAATAAGGTCCAGGGACATAATTACATATATAATTGAATATATTGCAGACCCCAAGGCAAAGTTGTAAGGGTTGAAATATATACCATTCAATGGGCAAAAATGTATGTATCTCATGTAAATTTGACAGGGAAAGTGAGGCCAACTCAGCTATTGGCCCTATAGCAGCTGCACTCCCTGCACCTATGGTAACTACACCCTTGCACATACACCTATCCTCCATTTGCACCAAGTAGCACCATTTATTGTGCCACAGACCTTGCTACAGATGTGTCCATATACAGATTACCGAAAATGGTGTCATGGCACTCAATTTGGCCTGACATGGCTTGACATGATGTGTTCCTGCCGTGCAGTCTGCTGGGTAGCAAAGTTGCAATTTTGAGTTTCACCACTGGGTGGCCATTGTATCATGTAATATTCAAATAAGAGCTTTGCAGACCATGGGGGTCATTACGACCCATTCGCACGCTGAAGCTTCTCACAGCGGTGCGAACGGGTCATTCTGGAGCATGCACGGTGGCCGCAATGTGCACGCACTTTGTTGCCCAGTGATGGCCAGGCAGCGATGCTGCTTATGAAGAAAGTGATTGCAGCAGCAATCGCAAGAAGATTGACAGGTGGAAGGCGTTCCGGGGTGGCAACTCACCATTTTCTGGGAGTGGTGAGTCCAACGCAGGCGTGTCCAGGCGTTTGCAGGGCAGGTGTCTGACGTCAATTCCGGGACCGAACAGGCTGAAGACATCGCAGCAGGTAAGTAAGTCCATAGCTACTTAGAAACTGCACAAGATATTTTTGCATAGTAGGACTACACAAGCGATCACAGCCTTACTATGCAAAAATTCCTCCCCCATAGGCAGCGACTAGTTGATCACATGGGCTGCAAAAAGCAGCTTCTTGCGATCAACTCGGAATGACCCCCCATGGACAGACTACTTCATGCTGTATGAAAGGATATAAAGAAAGTGTTTTTACAAAGACATAAAAAAGAAGAACTGTAAGCCTAATCTGGGGCACACTTTAAGATAAATTAGTTTAAAAGAAAACATTTATTAATTTATTTAAAATCCTAGGCATTGTGTGACATAATGGATTAAGACTAAACAATGTGATTAAATTTACATCCAATTATTTATATCATAGATAGTGAAAATATGTTTGGTATCCGGAAAATCTCCCAAAATATTTATCACCTAATAGATTTAATATGTGGAGATATGGCTGCCCCCCTCAAGCACTCATTCTATACATGTCCAATGTGAATCATTTCAGTTTTTTCTAAGTAGAGCAATTTGTTGGAGTTTTTATGTACTCTCTATGCAATAAATATAAAAAATAAATACATATGTGTATTCAAAAAATGAGGCATCTATAAACACTCTCTGTGGAATCATCACATCATTGAACATTGGTACATATATGTACATAGTTTTTACCATGTGAGTACGGTTGGAGTTTGTACGTACTCTTTGTACAAAGAATAAAGGTACGTACATTCAATCACCAAAAATGATTATCAATAACCCATCTCTACAAGATTCTACCATTTATACAATATACAGATGGAGCCAGGCTCATCTTGTCTTCTCTGCTGTGCCTAGGTGCACCAAGGTTTATTAGCATAAGCCATTCACCTATTGTTCTCAGCTGCAATACAATACAGGAGGGGATTAAGTCTGACTGCCCTGGCTCAGTTAATCCTATTAAAGGACAAGATGAAGATGGCTCCATCTCTAGATACAGTTTGTGATCCTTTGTACAGTCAGCACAGTACAGTGCTTGATGATGGAATTACACACTTATAGTAGAGATGAGCGGGTTCGGTTTTACTTGTATTTACTCGGGGCTCAAAACGGCATCTTATTGGATCACGGTTGTCACGCGTTTTGGATAGCCAGTAATCAAAACCTAAAATACCCGATTAAATCCGAGTAAAACCGAACCCGCTCATCTTTAACTTAAAGCAGTTACATTTTTAAAAAACCTCTTTGCACAATCTCACAGGATGATATCTAAGAGAGACCCATTGTGAGACCACCAAAAAGTGACCATGAATTCACTATTTAATGGTTTAGAATCCTTTGGGTTTGGATGTTCTCTCTTTGCGTTTATTACAAAACTGCACAGTTGCCAAGAGTGATTATATACAGTATGTATCACTAAGACTCCCACCTATGAACCACAGTCATTTTGGGGTTAATAGAGGTATGAAAAATGCAGCAGTGCATATTAAGGATTGATGCTTTTTCATACGGTGCATATTTAGGATTGATGCATTTTCATACCTCTATTAACCCCAAAATTACTTTGGTTCATAGGTGGGAGTCTTAGTGATACATATATAATCACAATTGGCTACCATGCAGTTTTGTAATAAACAGAAAGAGAGAACATACATTCCCCAAGGATACTAAACCATTAAGTAGTGAATTCATGGTCACTTTTTGGTGGACTCACAATGGGTCTCTCTTAGATATCATTCTGTGAGGTTGTGCAAAGAGGTTTTGTTTTCATTTGTAACTTCTTTCAGTGTGTAAATCCATCATCAAGGTCCATCACTGTATGGGGTGAATGTACAAAGGATCACAAACTGTATCTATGTTGTATAAATGTTAGAATCTTGTAGAGATGAGTTATAGATAATAATTTTTGGTGATTGAATGTACGTACCTTTATTCTTTGTACAAAGAGCATGTACAAACTCCAACAGTATTCACATGGTAAAAACTATGTACATATATGTACTAATGTTCTATGATGTTATGATTCCACAGAGACTGTTTATAGAGGCATTTTTTAATACACATATGTATTTTTTTATATTTATTGCATAGAGAGTACATACAAACTCCAATAATCGCTCTGATTAGAAATAAACTGAATTAGACATGTATATAATAAGTACTTGAGAGGGTTAGCCATATCTCCACATACTAAATCTATAATATAAACAATTGGATGCAAAATTGATGAAATTTTTTAGTATTAATCCATTATGTCACACAATGCCCAAGATTTTAGATGAATTAATAAAAGTTTTTTTTTTAATTAATTTATCTTAAAGTGTGCCCCAGATTAGGTTTATAGTTCTTCTTTTTTTACGTCTTCATAAAAATACTTTCTTTATGTAGTTGCTTTGACTATTTTTCTGGGAGCACCACCAACTGAGTGCTTTAAAGAATGTTCTCCTAATACAGCCCATATGTTGGTACATAACATTGATTATTGATTGATTATTTCAAAATACCTGTGTGTTGTATGAAAAGATAGCTTACTTCCATCAGCAGTCGTTATGGCCCGATTTGGGGAGAGATGTGTGCTGAGTGAACCGCTCAGCACACATCTCTCCCCCCGCTCAGCACAGCGTGATGTGTGCTGTGCGGGGGGGAGATGGCGCTTATTTCACCCAGCGGGTGAAATGAGCGATGTGCTAGACAGGCCTATCTAGCACCAGCGACAGCGAGGCGCAGGGCTGCACATCGCTATCACTGTGGGGGTACACATGGACAGATAATTCTTAAATTCTAAGCAATCTGGTCAGATTGCTTAGCTTCAGATTGCACCCTGGGTGACAACACATGACCCTGTGCCTGGCTGCCTTAGTGGGGTCAATCTATGCTGTGCTCTATGTTATATGTCACTGCACAGTCACCATTACTGTTTACAGAGAGCCCAGTTTACTGTAACAACCACACCCACAACCTCCCAAACTCTGCCGCCTCAACGCAGGCTCCGCCTCTTCAAGGTCCGCGATTTGGAGTTTGCAGGATGAAATGTACAATTAGAAAAATTTAAAATAAAACTTAATAAACACACACCTGCCTGACCACCACACAAGGATCCTGCTGCATTACCTCAGCTACTCTACAGTTTAGCTGCATGGTCACGTGATGCTATGGTGCCAGTAGCAAAAAGAAACAGCCGAGCTGCCCTTGGATGAGAAGGGAGGAAGGCCCCCCTCCTTCTCCGGACTCCTCCACTACATCCCCCTCTGGCAAGACGCAGCTCTGCACACTAGCTCAGCCTCATTCTGTTAAGGGGGGGGTGGTGGCTTGCAGCGTGACTGCGGGTGGCATGTAATGAGTCAGTCTGACTCATTGTAGTGTCTCCACCTGTGGGCCCCTTCATCACAGCAGAGTCCCGAGGCATTGCACTGGCTGCACCACTCCATGTTCTGCCCCTGAACCTACGATAATAGCATACCAGACCAAAGAATGTCCTGAGTTGTGACTTACATTTTGGCTTAGGCCATGTGAGGACTGCTTCCACCTTGCTGTGTTGAAATTTAACTTGCTCTTGGCCTACAATATACTCCAAAATCTATGCCTGCACAATTCTGATGGCACACTTCTCCCAGTTGGCTGTGAATCTGTGTGCCCATAGAGCAGTGATTTTCAACCTTTTTTTACTCGCGGCACACCGAACAATATTTAAAAATTGCCAAGCCACACCATAAGTTCCTCACAGAAAAAAACAAACCACACACATTGGCCCTAAGTAAAAAAAAAAAATCCATACATACATTGGCCTACACAGGAAAAACAATCACATTGCTCCCCACATAAATTATTCACATTGTTCCCCCCATAAATCCATAAATCATATTGCTCCCCACAGGAGAAATAACATAACAAATATTAGCCCCTACCAGTCAGCTGTCCTCCTCCCTGTCCCTCAGTGGTGGGGGTTGTTCATAGTGAAGTGCTGCGAGTACTGAGCAGCGGGCGGTCATGCAGATGTGGATGTGGGTGGGCATGGAAAGCTGTGTATGCAGGCAGGAACTGGAAGATGTGTATGCAGGCGGGTGGGCTGGCTGGGTGGTGAGATGCGGCAGTCGTGACCTATGATATCACACCGCCGTGTCTTCAAGGCATAGGTCACGGCCGGAGCATGACTAATCCTCTAAGAAGAGCCTGGGCCAACAGTTCACTCTGAAGGTGCAGGAAGCTCCTCTGGCTCCGCGGCACACCTTGTAACTGGTCGCGGCACACTACTGGTTGAAAAAGCCTGACGTAGAGACTGTAATATTGAATCCACCTCTGGAAGGTGTGACTTCCAGTCAGAGCTAAAAATGATAATGTCATCTAAATATGCTGCTGTGGATTCCCTTTGCGGCTGATATATTCATAGCTTTCTGAAAAGTTGCATGGATGCCATGCAAACCAAAGGGCAGCACTTTATACTGGAACAAACCCTCTGCGGTAGAGAAGGCTATTGTTTCTTTGGCAGCTTCCATCAGAGGAATTTGCCAGTACCCCTTAATTAAATCTAATGTGGTGAGATACTGGCTTGTTGCTAAGTTTTCCACCAGTTCATCAACCTGGGGCATAGGATAGGAATCAAACTGGGGCTCTATATTTAACTTTCTGAAGTCATTACAGAATCTCAAAGCTCCATAACACTTGGGCTCTAAAACAAAGGGATGATTCAATTCACTGTTTCACTCCTCTATGACCCCTAGGCACAGCAGCTCATCCAGTTCCAATTTTACTGCTGCCTGTTGGGCCTCAGATATACAATATGGCAGTGGTTCCTAAATTATTTTGAGTCACGGTGCCCTAGAGTATCAGAATTGTTTTCACGGCACCGCTAGGCCAAAAGTTTCTTATTGAGAAATTCAGAAAAAAATATTAAATTAAGTAATTTGTGTTTATATATTATCTTTAACTTCAGTGAAGAGGTGAGGGACAGGGTTCACATCATGAATGAACACATGCAGTGGCGGAACTAGACCGTGGTTGGCCCTCGTGCAACAATATGCATTGACTTCCCCCATAATCCAAAAAATGTGTGCCAAAAAATAGGGCATGATCTCATTGAGAAGGGGTGTTGGCATACAATAGTACCACCAATTAAAATTATGCCCCACAGTAGTGCAACTGAACAGTAGTACTCCTTATATACTGTACATTACACCACACAGTAGTGCTCCTGATACACGTTACGCCACACAGTTCTGCTCCTTTTACACATTATGCCACTCTAAAGCTGCTTATACATTACTTATACAGTAATGCCTCTGATACATGTTACACCACACAGTAGCATTCTTTATATAAGTTACGACCCACAGACGTGCTCCTTATACATGTTACACCACTTAGTAGTGCTCCTTATACACGTTATGTTACAGAGTAGTATTCTTTATATATGTACGCCACACAGTAGTGCTCCTTATACACGTTACACCACACAGTAGTGCTTCTAATATACGATACAACACACTGTAATTGCTCATTATACACATTACAACACACAGTAGTGCTCCTAATCACATTACGCCACACAGTAGTGCTCTTTTTACCTGTTACGCCAATATACTAGGCACTAGGGGTACATTTAGGGTTAGGCTGGGGGTTAGGCACTGGGGGTTGGCTAGGGTTATGCTGTGGAGGGGAGAAGATAAGGTCAGGCACTATGGGGAGGTTTAGGGATTAGGGATTAGGGGAAAATACTCACCAGATCACTGCTGAGACATCGCCTCTGCAATGTGATCCAGAAAAAGGCACTGCTGCCACCGGTACAAAGTACAAAATTGTTAGATCCAAGAGACTGTTTGTTGACAGTTCTTCATGTCGACATAATAATTGACAGTATGATAACTGTCGGCCAATCGTATCCAACTCCCACAAAAACTCAGGACTCTTCTCAGTGTATAAAGATGGGACAATTCCTTTGCACAAAGATACCCAAGGCCCATGGAGACAGATGCCTGCACTATGCATCATGCAGCCCGCAGCAGCACATGCACCCTGGGTGACAACACATGACCCTGTGCCTGGCTGCCTTAGTGGGGTCAATCTATGCTGTGCGCTATGTTATATGTGACTGCACAGTCACCGTTACTGTTTACAGAGAGCCCAGTTTACTGTAACAACCACACCCACAACCTCCCAAACTCCATCCCCTCAATGCAGGCTCCGCCTCTTCAAGGTCCACGATTCGGAGTTTGCAGGATGAAATGTACAATTAGAAAAGTGTAAAATAAAACTTAATAAACACACACCTGCCTGACCACCACACAAGGAATGCTGCTGCACTCCCTTAGCTACTCTACAGTTTAGCTGCATGGTCACGTGATGCTATGGTGCCAGTAGAAAAAAGAAACAGCCAAGCTGCCCTTGGATGAGAAGGGAGGATGGCCCCCCTCCTTCTCCGGACTCCTCCACTGCATCCTCCTCCCCCCTCCGGCCAGACGCAGCTCTGCACACCAGCTCAGCCTCATTCTGTTAAGGACAGGTGGCGGCTTGCAGCGTGATGGCGGGTGGCATGTAATGAGTCAGTCTGACTCATTGTAGTGTCTCCAACTGTGGGCCCCTTTATCACAGCAGAGTCCCGAGACATTGCACTGGCTGCACCACTCAATGGCCCTCATTCCGAGTTGATCGCTCGCAAGGCGAATGTAGCAGAGTTACACACGCTAAGCCTACGCCTACTGGGAGTGAATCTTAGCTTCTTAAATGTGCGACCGATGTATGCGCAATATTGCGATCACAAACGAGTTAGCAGTTTCTGAGTAGCTTCAGACTTACTCTGCCTGTGCGATCAGTTCAGTGCTTGTCGTTCCTGGCTGACGTCATAAACACACCCAGCGTTCGCCCAGGCACTCCCACCGTTTCTCCGGCCACTCCTGCGTTTTTTCCGGAAACGGTAGCGTTTTCAGTCACACGCCCCTAAAACGCTGTGTTTCCGCCCAGTAACACCCATTTCCTGTCAATCACAATACGTTCGCCGGAGCGATGAAAAAGCCGTGAGTAAAATTACTTTCTTCTTAGTAAAGTTACTTGGCGCAGCCGCAGTGCGAACATTGCGCATGCGCACTAAGCGGATTCTCACTGCGATGCGATGAAAATCTCCGAGCGAACAACTCGGAATGAGGGCCAATGTTCTGCCCCTGAACCTACGATAATAGTCCACCACACCAAAGAATGTCCTGAGTTGTGACTTACATTTTGGCTTAGGCCATGTGAGGACTGCTTCCACCTTGCTGTGTTGAAATTTTACTTGCCCTTGGTCTACAATATATCCCAAAATCTATGCCTTCACAATTCCGATGGCACACTTCTCCCAGTTAGCTGTGAATCCGTGTGCCCGTAGAGACTGTAATATTGCATCCGCCTCTGGAAGATGTGACTCCCAGTCAGAGCTAAAAATGATAATGTCATCTAAATATGCTGCTGTGGATTCCCTTTGCGGCCGATATATTCATAGCTCTCTGAAAAGTTGCCTGAATGCCATGCACACCAAAGGGCAGCACTTTATACTGGAACAAACCCTCTGCGGTAGAGAAGGCTATTGTTTCTTTGGCAGCTTCCATCAGAGGAATTTGCCAGTACCCCTTCATTAAATCTAATGTGGTGAGATACTGGCTTGTTGCTAAGTTTTCTACTAGTTCATCAACCTGGGGCATAGGATAGGAATCAAACTGGGGCACTATATTTAACTTTCTAAAGTCATTGCAGAATCTGAAAGCTCCATAAGGCTTGGGCTCTAAAACAAAGGGATGATTCAATTCTCTATTTCACTCCTCCATGACCCCTAGTCGCAGCAGCTCATCCAGTTCCCATTTTACTGCTGCCTGTTGGGCCTCAGATATACAATATGGCAGTGGTAACTAAATTATTTTGAGTCATGGTGCCCTAGAGTATCAGAATTGTTTACACGGCACCGCTAGGCCAAAAGTTTCTTATTGAGAAATTCAGAAAAAAATCTAAAATTAAGTAATTTGTGTTTATATATTATCCTTAGCTTCAGTTAAGAGGTGAGGGACAGGGTTCACGTCTGTTTGTCCACATATTTTATGATTGTAAGCCACAAGCACTGGTTTTGTCTATTAAACTGATGATAAATAATTTTAATTGCTCATGGACCACCAGCTCAGGGCAACCCTGCAAGTACCATGAGGCATCCCAGGGTGCTATGGCATACAGTTTGAGAACCACTTAAATATGGCCTTTGTTTTATCACCACAGAACTCAACCTGGTACTGTGCTACTAAGTTTACCACTTCTTGTTTCTGGCTAGGACTCAAAGGGGTATATGCAATTGCGGTCGAATTCCCGAAATTGTCGAATTTCGGGTCATTTTCGACCAAAAAAAAAAATCGCCTATGCAATTCAGTGCTTTCCGACCAAAAAACGGACTTTCAAAATTCGACTTTTTGAAATTCGAATTTTTGCAAATTCGAATTTTCTGCAATGATACACAAGTGCTGCAATTCGACCAAAGCATATTCAATTCAAGGCCCTCATTCCGAGTTGATCGCTCGCAAGGCGAATGTAGCAGAGTTACACACGCTAAGCCGCCGCCTACTGGGAGTGAATCTTAGCTTCTTAAATGTGCGACCGATGTATGCGCAATATTGCGATCACAATCGAGTTAGCAGTTTTTGAGTAGCTTCAGACTTACTCTGCCTGTGCGATCAGTTCAGTGCTTGTCGTTCCAGGCTGACGTCATAAACACACCCAGCGTTCGCCCAGGCACACCCACCGTTTCCCCGGCCACTCCTGCGTTTTTTCCGGAAACGGTAGCGTTTTCAGCCACACGCCCCTAAAACGCCGTGCATCCGCCCAGTAACACCCATTTCCTGTCAATCACAATGCGAACGTTGGAGCGATGAAAAAGCCGTGAGTAAACTTACTTTCTTCATAGCAAAGTTACTTGGCGCAGTCGCAGTGCGAACATTGCGCATGCGCACTAAGAGATTTCTCACTGCGATGCGATGAAAAACACCGGCCCTCATTCCGAGTTGTTCGCTCTGAGTTTTTCATCGCATCGCAGTGAGAAATCTCTTAGTGCGCATGCGCAATGTTCGCACTGCGACTGCGCCAAGTAACTTTTCTATGAAGAAAGTAAGTTTACTCACGGCTTTTTCATCGCTCCGACGTTCGCATTGTGATTGACAGGAAATGGGTGTTACTGGGCGGATGCACGGCGTTTTAGGGGCGTGTGGCTGAAAACGCTACCGTTTCCGGAAAAAACGCAGGAGTGGCCGGGGAAACGGTGGGTGTGCCTGGGCGAACGCTGGGTGTGTTTATGACGTCAGCCTGGAACGACAAGCACTGAACTGATCGCACAGGCAGAGTAAGTCTGAAGCTACTCAAAAACTGCTAACTCGATTGTGATCGCAATATTGCGCATACATCGGTCGCACATTTAAGAAGCTAAGATTCACTCCCAGTAGGCGGCGGCTTAGCGTGTGTAACTCTGCTACATTCGCCTTGCGAGCGAACAACTCGGAATGAGGGCCACCGAGCGAACAACTCGGAATGAGGGCCCAAGTTTGGAAATTCGACAGCAGTGCTTTTAGACAGCAAATTCGTCATTTTCAATCCGCCACACTTTGGAGGGTGAAAACAAATAAAAAAATTTTAAACATATTTTTTTTTGTGTTTTTTTTTTGGGGAATAGCAGATCTATTTATATTAGAGGGGATTAGGTACTTTTTTTTTTTTTTGGAGGCACAAATATTATTTATATATTTTTTAAAATATTTTTATTTTTATTTTTTATGCTGGAACGGTAAAATCATAAAAAAAAATGGCGTGGGGTCCCCCCTCCAAAGCATAACCAGCCTCGGGCTCTTCGAGCTGGTCCTGGTTCTAAAAATGCGGGGAAAAAATTGACAGGGGATCCCCCGTATTTTTAAAACCAGCACCGGGCTCTGCGCCTGGTGCTGGTGCTAAAAATACGGGGGACAAAAAGAGTAGGGGTCCCCCGTATTTTTAACACCAGCATCGGGCTCCACTAGCTGGACAGATAATGCCACAGCCGGGGGTCACTTTTATGCCGTGCCCTGCGGCCGTGGCATTAACTACCCAACTAGTCACCCCTTGCCGGGGTACCCTGGGGGAGTGGGGACCCCTTCAATCAAGGGGTCCCCCCCAGCCACCCAAGGGCCAGGGGTGAAGCCCGAGGCTGTCCCCCCCATCCAATGGGCTGCGGATGGGGGGGCTGATAGCCTTTTGTGATAATAAAAAGATATTGTTTTTTCCAGTAGTACTACAAGTCCCAGCAAGCCTCCCCCGCAAGCTGGTACTTGGAGAACCTTAAGTACCAGCATGCGGGAGAAAAACGGGCCCGCTGGTACCTGTAGTACTACTGGGAAAAAAATACCCAAATAAAAACAGGACACACACACCGTCGACAGTAAAACTTTATTTCATACGTCGACACACACATACTTACCTATGTTCACACTCCGACATCGGTCCTCTTCTCCATGTAGAATCCACGGATACCTGAAAAGAAAAGTTCAATGGCCCTCATTCCGAGTTGATCGGTCGCAATAAGAATGTAGCAGAGTTACACACGCTAAGCCGCCGCCTACTGGGAGTGTATCTTAGCATCTTAAAAGTGCGACCGAAGAAATCGCAATATTGCGATCACAAACCTCATAGCAGTTTTAGAGTAGCTTCAGACTTACTCTGCCTGTGCGATCAGTTCAGTGCTTGTCGTTCCTGGTTGACGTCACAAACACACCCAGCGTTCGCCCAGGCACTCCCACCGTTTCTCTGGCCACTCCTGCATTTTTTCCGGAAACGGTAGCGTTTTCAGCCACACGCCCCTAAAACGCTGTGTTTTCGCCCAGTAACACCCATTTCCTGTCAATCACATTACGATCGCCGGAGCGATGAAAAAGCCGTGAGTAAAAATACTATCTTCATAGCAAAGATACTTGGCGCAGTCGCAGTGCGAAAATTGCGCATGCGCACTAAGCGGAATTTCACTGCGATGCGATGAAAAATACCGAGCGAACAACTCGGTATGAGGGCCAATATACTCACCTCAGCCATGGTCCAGAGATAAATCCACGTACTTTGCAAAAAAACAAACCGAACACCCGCTCCATGCCGGACTGAAAGGGGTCCCATGCTGACACATGAGACCCCTTTCCACGAATGAGACCTGTCAGTGACAGCTGTCACAGAAAGGTCTCTAAGCCAATCAGGAAGTGCAACTTCGTTGCGCTCACCTAATTGGCTGTGCGCTGTCTGAACTCAGACAGCGCATCGCACTGCCCCGTCCATTATATTCAATGGTGGGAACTTAGCGGCTAGCGGTGAGGTCACCCGCTGGTCAGCGGCTGACCGGTGGGTGACCCCACCGCTACCCGCAAAGTTCCCACCATTGAAAGTAATGGAGCGGCTTTGCGATGCGCTGTCACAGTACAGACAGCGCACAGCCAATCAGGTGAGCGCCACGGAAGTAGCGCTTCCTGATTGGCTGAAGGGACTTCAGTGACAGGAGTCACGTGATGTCCCGGCATTCGGGGAAAGGGGTCTGATGTGAAAGCATTGGACCCCTTTCAGTCCGGTATGGAACGGGTATTTGCGGTTTTTTTTTTTTTTTACAAGTACGTGGATTTACCTCTGGACGTGGATTTATCTCTGGACGCTGGAAGGTGAGTATAATTTTTTCACAGGTACCCTCGGATCGTCGGATACCGTGGCAGTCGGCGTGTCAACATAGGTAAGTATGTGTGTGTCGGCGTATGAAATAAAGTTTTACTATCAAGGTGTCTGTGTCCTGTTTTTATTTGGGTATTTTTTCCCCAGTAGTACTACAGGTACCAGCGGGCCCGTTTTTCTCCCGCATGCTGGTACTTGTGGTTCTCCAAGTACCAGCTTGCGGGGGAGGCTTGCTGGGACTTGTAGTACTACTGGAAAAAACAATATCTTTTTATTATCACAAAAGGCTATCAGCCCCCCCATCGCAGGCCCATTGGATGGGGGGGGGGACAGCCTCGGGCTTCATCCCTGGCCCTTGGGTGGCTTGTGGGGACCCCTTGATTGAAGGGGTCCCAACTCCCCCAGGGTACCCCGGCCAGGGGTGACTAGTTGGGTAGTTAATGCCACAGCCGCAGGGCACGGCATAAAAGTGACCCCCGGCTGTGGCATTATCTGTCCAGCTAGTGGAGCCCGATGCTGGTGTTAAAAATACGGGGGACCCCTACTCTTTTTGTCCCCCGTATTTTTGGCACCAGCACCAGGCGCAGAGCCCGGTGCTGGTTTTAAAAATACGGGGGATTCCCTGTCAATTTTTTTCCCGCATTTTTAGAACCAGGACCAGCTCGATGAGCTGGAACGGTAAAATCATAAAAAAAAATGGCGTGGGGTCCCCCCTCCAAAGCATAACCAGCCTCGGGCTCTTCGAGCTGGTCCTGGTTCTAAAAATGCGGGGAAAAAATTGACAGGGGATCCCCCGTATTTTTAAAACCAGCACCGGGCTCTGCGCCCGCATTTTTAGAACCAGGACCAGTTCGATGAGCCCGAGGCTGGTTATGCTTTGGAGGGGGGACCCCACGCCATTTTTTTTTCGGGTTTTTCCCATTTTTTACCAATTTTTAAAATTGCGGCAAAATCCGCCAAATCGGCCGATTTTCGCCCGCGATTCTGGCGAATCCGTTTTTCATTGAATATGGTGAATTCCGGCAGGCACCTGCCGGAATTCACCTGGCGAATTGAGTCGGAAAAAAAAAACGGCGAAAAATTGCCGCGATTCGCCGTGAATTGCATATACCCCAAAGTGACTTCAATGGGCACCTGACATTCTGGGGTTTTCACAGCCACTAAAGAGGGCTGACTGGCAATTTCTTTTCAAGGCTTCAACAAACTCACATGGTAGACTTGTAACTTCTTTACTTCTACCTTCCTAACGTACCTTATAGTTCACAGGTGCCACCGCCTCTATGATCTCATAAGGGCCTCGCCATTGGGCATAGAGTTTACTTTCAATATTAGGCACTAGTACCAGCACTTTGTCACCATATTAAAGGTCAGGTTGACAGCAACAATGTCATGAATGCATGTTTGATGCTGGTGAGCCCTGACCATATGTTTGGTCAATAGTGACGTAATTTGCCTTAGACAGCCATTCAAATGGGATACAAACTAAACAATGTTAGGCTCTTGGGATAATTGCTACTCCCACCATTCTTTTAATAGATCTAGTATTCCTCTGGTTTGTCTTCCATAAAGGAGTTTGAAGGGGCTAAACCCCATAGAGGCTTGGGTACCTCTCAAACTACAAACATTAGCTAAGGTAAGAGTAGGTCCCAATCTCGCTTCTCCTGTGACACTGCCTTGTTTATCATCTGCTTAAGGGTTCAGGTAATGCATTCAATCAAGTGGTCTCTCTGCAGGTGGTAAACCAAAGTGATAATTCTATCCACCTTTCATGAAATACACTTGCAAAGTGGGCATATACCGTACACAATATTTTACAATTTTTAATAAGATGCTGTAGTTTTGCAAGTGTTAACAAGTCTTGGGCCACAAATTTGACACCTGAAATCAACAGAGGGAGGTTACTTGCATATGACCCACTTGTATTTTGCCAGGCCCAATGCTGTTTTCTGCATGAAATACACCGGCATCCTGAAGGTAAGTATCACACAAGCATTCACCTCCTTGTTTGTGTGCATCCACTGTAAGGATGCATGGTCGGTTATTAGCTAGAACTCTCGCACCAACAAATAGTATTTTACTGACTCTAAAGCTCATTTAATCACCAACACTTCTGCTTCACTGTTGAGTACTTGTGTGTTTTTTGGACAGCAATTTCCGGCTGAGGTAGAGGATGGGTTTCTCTTCCCCTTCTACCTCTTGGGAAAGGACTTCCCCTAACCGTGTACCAGAGGCATCAGTCTGCAACACAACCTGCTTTCTGATATCAGGAGCTTGCAATACAGGCTCTACGCACAAAGAAGTATCTGCAGGCCTAGACCTTACTATCTTGTCTGGGGACTGTTAACTCAGACATCAGTTAAGGATGCTGCCCTGGTGTCAAAATCATGAATGTACCCATGCAGTGGCGGAACTAGACCGTGGTTGGCCCTCGTGTAACAATATGCATTGACTTCCCCCATAATCCAAAAAATGTGTGCCAAAAAATAGGGCATGGTCTCACTGAGAGGGGGTGTGAGCACACAATAGTACCACCAATTAAAATTATGCCACACAGTAGTGCAACCGAACAGTAGTACTCCTTATATTCTGTACGTTACACCACCGAGTATTGCTTCTGATACACATTACCCCACACAGTTCTGCTCCTTACACACATTGGGGGTAATTCTGAGTTGATCGCCGCAGGAATTTTGTTAGCAGTTGGGCAAAACCATGTGCACTGCACGGGAGGCAGATATAACATGTGCAGAGAGAGTTAGATTTGGGTGGGATGTGTTCAATCTGCAATCTAAATTGCATCATAAAATTAAAGCAGTCAGTATTTACCCTGCACAGAAACAAAATAACCCACTCAAATCTAACTCTCTCTGCACATGTTATATCTGCCTCCCCTGCAGTGCACATGGTTTTGCCCAATTGCTAACAAAATTCCTGCTGCGATCAACTCAGATTTACCACCATTATGCCATACACTAAAGCTCCTTATACATGTTACAACACACAGTAGTGCCTCCTATACATGTTACACCACACAGTATACTTATATACGTTACGCCCCACCTTTCAAAGGTGACATAGGTCTTTCCCTAATTTAGACACGAAAGGAGTACCTTGGTCCACCAGGACATCTTTTAGTATTCCTAGATGGGTATACAGCATCAACAATTCCCAGACAATAGTGCTAGATTTCATGTTACATAGTGGTATGGCCTCCAAGTACCTGGTGGCATACATAGTCTACCATCCCATCAGATCCATAAAAATTAACTCAATAGGCATGAAAATGATAGGCAGGGGAACCAAGGGCACCATAAATTATGTCTGAGGGGTGGTCTTTTGGTACACTGGGCATTCCTGACAATAATTTTTTACTGTGGCATGAATACCTGGCCAGAAAAACCATAGCTGGATATGCTGGAGAGTTTTCTCCTCCGCTAAATGGCCACTCTATAAATGCATGTGAGCCGCCCTCAATACCAGCTGTTTTCAGGGAACCAGCAACTGGTCTACCTTTTTACCTTGCAAGTAAGTTACAAGGTAAAACAAATCATTTTTTCATGACAAAGGTACAACTTCAGGTGGTAAAGCAGAGTTTACCTAACCATTAACCACAATCCCATTTTAAAAAGCATTGCACCAGTTGCGTCATTCTGTTGATCTCACCAAAAGTCCTGTAAAGACACACTTTCACCAATGGGGGACCAATGTGTCTCAATCTCACTTTCCTGCTGCTGCTCACTGGCAAGAGAGGGCTTTACAGTCATACAACCTTGGCCTCCAGTAGATCTTGGCCCCTGGGACAGCTCAGCCTCTGTATGTCAGCAAATGTCATGCCAGGTAACAACCTCCTGTAAAAGTAGGAAGTCCCGGCCCAGGATTACTGGATAAGGAGGTTTAGATGATCTGTGGCTACCATATTTACTGGCCGTCTGCAGGTGCACTTGTGGGTATTCTTTTATGTCCCCAAGTATACATAGCACTTTTACCAGGAAGAGAACCTGGCCAGACCGGGGAGGAACCAGGTTAGCAGAGACGATAGACAATTCACTGGCAGTGTCAACCAAGGCCCAGATATCCCTTCAATCTGTACCATCAGATGAAACAGGGTAGTTTTTGCTGGGGAAATACTTCCAGTTACCATACCGACTACAGGTTGTGCTGTTTTCCCTGAGCTGAAATCCACTGGCTCAACCTGCTTTAGACAGTACTGCCCTGCATGACTGGGCTCCCCTCACTCAAAACATATTGAAATGGGCTGTTCGGTTTTTTTTTTTCATTTTTTTTTTTTTATTGAAGCATCAATAATCCAATTTCAAATCATTGTGACAAATCAAAAGAAAGTTTTCAGGACTACAGGAAATCAACATGCATTAACATGAAATATGAGACCTCTTTATACTGTTAAATAATATAATGTCACAAATGAGGTGCTACATATATGTATACATATGCACATACTATATTTGAACAAAAATCAGGATAATCACAATCATAGTCAATATTTGCCGTGCCACCAGTGCCCCGCCATCCCCGCACCACCCCCTAGGTCAAAATAGGCCTCATTTAAGACACTTAGTTCTGCTTCTATTATCCACCAAAATATGGTATTACAAAGGAATCGGAGGGTCATTTGCTTTCATTTGTGACATGTACCAAGTCGTGTCTTTTAGGCTATTATGACTTTGTGTTCGTATTGGTAAGGTGGCTGTATATGTTTCCCACATTAGGAAGAACCTCTCCACATTAGCCCCCCTAGCCAGAACTACTTCAACCCACTGCATTCTGAATAATGTAATTTAGCTTTAAAAAGTGATAATAGTGGCTGAGATGGTTGTAGCCAGGTTTGTAGAATGGTCTTGCAGGCTGCCGCTCCTATAGCTAACAAGAGACATTTGCCGCTATGCGATGTGCGAGCATTGGGAGGAAGCATGCCAAACAGGGCCCATTCAGGTGCCATAGGGATATAATTAACCAAATTATCAATTGAATATTTTCTGACCTGAACCCAAAAACTTCGGATTATGGGGCAATCCCAAAGACAATGAAATAAAGCTGCTGAATTAGCGCCACATTAATAGATTAATCGACTTTGCGTCTTTACTAGAAATCACATAGGGAAGCGCTTGTATTAGAAACATTAATTTTGGAAATTAATTAATTTTAATAAGATTAGCCCTACCCAAATGTGACAACAAATTTTTCCAGCCGTCTAGTTCTGTTGCTATGGAGCGTATCACTGAAGAAAAATTAAGGTCATAAAGGTGGAAAGGATTATGAGAGATTTTAACCCCAAGGTAAGTAAAGTGTTGGTGAGCCCACATTATATGGATGCTGGACTTAAACGAAACACGAGATGAGGGGTTTCCGAGATGAAACGCCACTGATTTAGACGTGTTAACTACGAATCCAGACACCAGTCCAAAGTCAGCCAAAAGAGAAAATACTCTATCAAGAGACTCAGAAGGGTCACCTACAAACAACAAGATGTCATCTGCGAAAACGGTTAGCTTTATTTCCTCATGACCAATCTTAATTCACCGAAAATAGTTACCAACTTGTAAAATTCGGAGCAGTGGATCTATGGCTAAGTTGAATAAAATAGGGGAAAGGGGGCAGCCCTGTCTGGTGCCCCTCAACATAACAATTGGGTTGCTACAGCATCAATTTATTAGCAAAGAGGTGGAAGTGCTAGTGTCGATGTATTTTATAAAATTAATGAAAACAGAATCAAATTGTTGTACGTGGAGAACCCGAAGTAAGTGCGGCCACAGGACAGTATCAAACGCCTTAGTTGTATCTAAATTTAAAAGAATATTTTGAGTGCTAGATTCTCCATAAGATTTCCCCACCACTGATATTGTTGTTCGGATTCCTTTAACTAAGTGTTTGTTATGGACAAACCCCAGCTGGTGATCTGTAAGAAGCTGAGGAAGCAGCAGCTGAAGTATGTCCGCCATCATTTTTGTCAGTAATTTAATGTCCGAGTTAAGTAACGTGATCGGTCTATATGAGTCAATTTGTTGGGTGTCTCGTTGTGGTTTGGGAATTAGGACTGTATGTGCATTATTAAAATGTGGAAAGATTGTGTTATTGCGGAGAATGTCGTTGAACAGTTCTCCCATAGAAGGGGCTATGGCCCTCATTCCGAGTTGTTTGCTCGCTAGCTACTTTTAGCAGAAATGCAAACGCAAAGCCGCCGCCCTCTGGGAGTGTATATTAGCATAGCAGAATTGCTAACGAAAGATTAGCAATTCTGTTATTAAGTATTTCCTTGCAGTTTCTGAGTAGCTCCAGACCTACTCCTAGATTGCGATCACCTCAGCCCTTTTAGTTCCTGGTTTGATGTCACAAACACGCCCAGTGTTCAGCCAGCCACTCCCCCGTTTCTCCAGCCACTCCTGCGTTTTTACCTGGCACATCAGTCTTTTTTAGTACACTCCCTGAAAATGGTCAGTTTCCGCCCAGAAAAACCCACTTCCTGTTAATCACACTATGATCAGCAGAGCGATTGAAAAGCTTCGTTCGCCCGTGAGAAAAATAGCATAGTTTTGTGTAAAATTGCTTAGCGTGTGCGCCCTGCTGTGCATACGCATGAGCAGAACTGCTGGATTTTAACCTATTAGCAATTCTGCTAAAAATAGCAGCGAGCGAACAACTTGGAATGACCACCAATGTGCCCCTGTAATATTTTATAATATTCGTTGAACAACCCATCAGGGCCTGGCGATTTGTGCAACTTCAGATTAGAAATAGCATTCTTTATGTCCTCGAGTGTTACATCCTGTTTAAAGATTTCATTTTGAGAACTTGACAATTTGGAAAGATTTGCTTCAGACATTATACAATCATGCAATGCCTGATCAAATGGGCATGCATCATATAGATTAGAAAAATATGTTTCAAAATATTCAAGGATACGTGAGGTTACCGTGTCAATTGATGACAAATTTGGGTCTTTAATGGCAGTAATCAGTCTCTTTGGCGCATTTAATTTAGACATGGTAGCTAATAAATGGCCAGTTTTATTGCCCCATCGAAAATACTTAGATTTTGAGAATGTCAGATCACACTGTGCTTGAGATAATAAAAAATCATCCAATAATTGTCGTGCTTGTGTGTATACCAACTGGGAATCTGGGGAAGGGGAGTCTATGTAAGTACATAGAGCAACCGTTAGTGAGGCATGGAGAGTTTGATACTGTGCTGAGGCTTTTTTTTCTGTTTGGACACATACTCTGTGATACAGCCTCTCATGGTAGCCTTAGAGGCTCCCCAAAATATAGACGGTTGCTCCCAGTAGTCGATATTATCATCAGTAAAAGTCATCCAGCTGGTCATAAGAAATAGACAAAATTCTTCTGAGTTATACAGATAAGCCGGGAATTTCCATGGTTTAAAATTTCTGGCCGATGTAGCTCTAGTGATTGGGGCATGGCCAGAAACCAGAATATTATGGATGTCTGTTTTGGGCTGTTTGGTTTAACAATGAGGATCTGGGTTCTGGGCTTAGGTAATGGCTGCAACCTTTGCTTGGCTTTATTAAAATAAACTGGTGTTTGTGCCCACTTTGCAAGTGTATTTAATGCCCAAAACCAGGGCCGTATCTAGGTTTGTGCCAGTGGTGCCTGGCACACAGCGCATATGTACTGTAGGCGCAGTACCGCTGGCAACGCCACAGTTCTATGCCGCAATTGTATATACGCGGTAGTTACCTGCTGTGGATAGTTACTTGTTAAAGTCGGACAGTACTGTAGTTGGCGGGTGCAATCTGTGGTCCTCTTCTCATGCCTTCCCGCTCTTCCACCTGACCACCTTTCTCCTCCTTGGCCAGTGGTTACAGTGAGTGCTACCCTGCGCATTGTCTACCGAGCGGGACTCTTGCACTAAAGACAACACACCTGGTTACCGCTGTTAGCTGTCAGCTTCACTGCCGGTGTCCCAGCATTACCAATTCTGGTGTCCAGCGCACAAGGGGTAAACCATAGCAGCTGCCTTATTGGGATCTGAAACTACAACATCGGATTCTTCATTAGTGAGCGCATGTGCATATGCTAACCAATGCGCTATATCTTGTCGAACTACTGCTCCCAGATTTTGAGCTTATATCAGTTAGTGTGTTTTGACATTCAAATAGTCAATCAAGCTGTCACACTGACTTTTTAAAAGTGCATTCAGGCTCCACCTGCTGACTATCCTGAATAATTTGCAAATACTTTTGGATAAAACCAAAGATCCCTGATGCAAGTGTTACTTTATTTTAACAGGCACCCTTATAGGCCCTACACACTGGCCGATTTTTGGAAAGATATGAACGATCTCGTTCATAAATGAACGAGAACTCGTTCATATCTTTCAGTGTGGAGGCTCCAGCAATGAACGATGCGCGTCCCAGCGCTCGTTCATCGCTGGTCTCCCGTCGGCTGTCCATGCACACCAATATGGACGATCTCGTCCATATTTGCCTGCACTTCAATGCAGCCGCGTGACGGGGGGAGTGAAGAAACTTCACTCCCCCCGTCACTGCCCCCCCGCCGCCGGGTCGCTCGTCGGGCAGCTCGGCGGCGGATCGGCTAGTGTATAGGGCCCCTTATTTGTTACTATAGTATCTATCCATTGATCTCTGTATTTATTATAGTACTTAAAAGGGCTGCTGGAAGGACTGCCGCGCCCCAGAGAGCAGCAGTAGCGATATCTACGGGGGGTCACTCAGCCCCCTGTAACATGAATACACAGAAAAAATTAGAAATCGCGTCTGCGCTCGTCAAAGAATGCAATACATGAAAAGATGTGAGGTATCTAATGAATAGTTCTCAAAGTTGACTGAATTGATGTGTCGCGTAATGTCAATAAAACGTTTTGAACCTTTCCTTGTGTGTCTTTGTTTCTGATTCTCCAAGCTCGAGTAGGTCTGTTCCCTTGGTCGTGTGGGACTTTGATGTGTTTTCTCCTTAGCAGTATCTCGAATATTCGTTCTCCGGGTTTCCTCCTGTATTTCCTTCAAGGGTATCGAGGTGGTTCTTATCCTCAACGATTGGAGACAAAGAGACAGAAATAGCCGCTGATAGTGTAGTAGGCGTATTGCAAATATTGGAAGTGTCTTGTAGGAAAATCTTTAGAAGAATAGTGGCTGCTATTGCGTACCAGTACTCACGTGAAAGATGTGATGTACCCCTCGCGTAAAGGTATCTTTGGTGTTCTTATGGTTTCTCCTCTTCCTCTAGACAGAATCCTTTGTAGTTCTTATCCTGAGTGAGAGAGGAGATGGAACAGTTGATAGTGTAGTAAGTCTTATGATAGAGTGGATGAAAGGTAATTTACCCTTCTAAACTTATGATTTATATTGGGGGAGTGCATACCGTACTCACATCCATATGGGGGGGTGTAAGACACATAAAGGTATCTTTAGATTGATATGTTGTCGTATACGGTCACATTCATGCAGATAAAAATATATGAGAGGAGTAATGGGCGTACCCAACTCACACTGTACAATGTGGAGACTTTTGTATAAGGGTATCTTTATAATGGTTCTGCTGCTTCTAGATGCTCCTTATTCCCAAGTCCGTTCCTCTCGTTTTGTACAAGAAGAGAAACGAAGCAAGGTGTCATGAGGTGACACATAAAAATTTATTTATACAAAAACTTATAAAACAACATTAAAAAACTGCCGATGGGTTCCAGGTAAGAGAGGGGGGTATACACGGGTGAGTAAGATGTTAATGTCCGGATTGTTCTCACCTTAGTAAGTACCGTCCCAATCAGTCCCTGGTAGTCCTGGCCCTCACACCAACGCGTTTCGACTTAAGAAGTATTTTTCAAGGTGTATCATGAGGGCACTGGTGCCACTATTTAAACCCCCTAACAGGAAGTCATGTGGTGGGGGTGTGGTTACAGAGTGCAGATTATAACAGTGGATTTTTAATACATTATGCTCTATGAAAGATGTATTAAGTTATAAAAATACTTTAGTTGTGATTAGCACAATAAAAATAACATTGGTGCAGTAAAAAAGTGTTTAAAACGTGCCCGTTACGTCACTTCCGGTATTTGAAACGCATTTACTTCCGGAAGTGGCGTGTGTAAACGGGATCAAAATGGTGATGTATTTACCAAATACATAAATAAGGGGGAGAGATGGCAGTATCCATGAGCAACTAAATGTTGCTGATATGGTCTAGGGGTGTCCAAATGTAATGTGCCGCTATTTGGGGCGGTGAAACGCATGTGCCGGAAGTGACGGTCATGCGTTCCACCGGAGGGAGGAGTGTGCACTTCCGGTGAGTGAAGTGCAGGAAGATCGATGCGTCTCAAATGTTAGACGTGGAACGCACGTGATCCCGGAAGTAACGGGAGATATCGAGTGCGTTCCACCTGAAGGAAGGGGCGCAATGGAATGTAATGGGATGTCTGGAGCCTGTGAAAATGATTATGGCTGTAGAAGTAAAAATCGGGTCAAAGGGGTGAATAACCTGAGAAAAAACACAGTTTAAAGAAATAATATATATTAAATAAATACTGAGTTTAAGGCAGGTTAAATGAAAATCGCCTGGTGCAGCTGTATCTTATTTTTTGAAAGAGTGCCTAATAATAAATGGTTAATGAATTATGTATTTGGGTGGGAGGAGTCCCATCATTACAGTATACAAGGCTGGCTGACAAAATATTAGGTGCCAGTAGAGAAACTATCAGACAGTCAATATAGTACTCTATTCGGTTAGGTAGTGAAGGTGGAATGAAAAGAGAGTCACTGATTATGTGGTTGGCATAAAAGGGGGATTGAAATTGAACCGGAGCGGGGTAAGGTACTTTATGGAAATGGTCAATGCCCCTTAAAGAAACCATTTGGTTTCAAACTCCAAATTGAGGCCTTTAGGTTTCAAAGTACCTAGATTGAAGATGCTTCGCATTTCGGTTTGGGCGAGTCTTTCTTCAATATTTCCTTTTCTCCAGTTTCCTGCCACAGCCTGAATGCCACAAAAAAGTGTTATCTCCGAAGGTTTGCAGTCATGTTCGTCTTTAAAGTGGGCAGAGATTCCATGAGTGGGAAGACCCTTCTTTATATTTCTGAGATGCTCGCTCATCCTTTCCTTTAACTTCCTGGTTGTTCTTCCTACATATTGTTTATTGCATTTACATTGTACTAAATACACCACGTTTTTACTGTCGCACGTTATGAATTCCTTAATGTCATATTTTTTCTTATTGCTGGTGGATGTATAGCTGGTTATAGTGGAGGTGTTGCTTCTGCAGTTGCGGCACATTTGGCACTGGCCGCACCTATAGAAGCCCTTGCTCTTAATGGTAGTGGTTCTCTTGGGGATCTCCAGTGCGCTTTTTACAAGGTGTTTGCGAAGGTTGTCAGCCTTTCGGTAGATGAATCTTGGTTTATCTTGTATATATTGTTTGAGTGTGGGATCCTGGAGTAATAGTCCCCAATTTTTTCTTACGATATGTTCCAGCCCCTTATATTGGCTGCTGTATTTAGTGATAAAAGTGACAGTATTTGTGTCACCTCTCCGTCTCTGGTCTTCCGTGGATGTAGTTGGTTGAATCATCAGTTCCCTATCTGCTTGCTGGTATTTTTCATATGGCACATCCAGTAGTTTGGTTTCATATCCCTTTCTCTGGAATTGGTTTTTCATTGAGGTGCCCTGATTGTGATAGTCCCGTAACTTCGAGCAGTTTTTCCTTATCCTATGGAACTGGCTTCCAGGTACTGAGGATAGCCAGTTGGGGTGGTGGTTGCTATTCATGGGAATAAAAGAATTGCAGTCTGTAGGCTTAGTGTATGTTTTAGTGTGTATCGCACCTTCTTCTATAAATATGGATAGGTCAAGAAAATTGACAGATTCAGTGCTTTTCTGGTATGTGAGCTGTATGTTTCGATCATTAGTGTTTAGAAAGTCGCAGAAGACATCCAGTAGGGTTGGATCCCCCTTCCAAATGAAGAGGATATCATCAATATAGCGTTTCCATAGCACCAGGTTCGCCCCAAATTCATGGTCACTGAAGACTGATTTTTCTTCCCAATGGGCCATGAAAAGGTTTGCGTAACTAGGGGCGAACCTGGTGCCCATGGCTGTGCCATGTAATTGGAGGTAAAATGAATTATCGAACCAGAAAAAGTTATTGGTTAAAATAAATTCGATGCTTTCCAAAACAAAGGTCATCCGATCGTGATCCATAGAATCTGCCTCTAGAAAGTGTGACGTGGCTTCTAAACCGTGTTGATGACTGATGGCCGTATAAAGAGATGTTACGTCTGCTGTAACGAGGATGAATTCGGGTGACCAGCTGATGAGTTGTAGTTCCTGTAGGACTGCTGTGGAGTCTTTGAGGTAGGATCTTGTATTTTGTGCGAGTGGATGTAGGATATGGTCGATGTATTGGGATAAATTTGAAGTGATTGATTCTGTGCCAGCTACTATTGGTCGACCTGGTGGATGTGCGTTATCTTTGTGAATTTTAGGGAGGGTGTACATAACAGGTAGCGATGGATGTGGGATGATGATGTACTCTCGTTCTTTATCGGTGATAACTTTCTTGCGTTCATATTTCATCAGTAGATCAGTCATTCTCTTGGTGGTTACTTCAGACGGGTTCCCTCTGAGTTTTTTATAGGTTTTGCCATTGTTTAGTTGTCTTTCGATTTCCTTCTTATATTCATCTACGTCCTGGACAACCACTGCACCCCCTTTGTCGGCCGGTTTGATTACAATAGTGTGATTGTCTTGAAGGCTCTTTAGGGCCTCTCTTTCTGCTTTTGTCATATTAGGTTTGGTTATTTTTTTGAATGTGGTATTTTCAAGTTCGTCTTTAACAATGCGTTCGAAGCTCTCAATAAAGCATCCCTTCTTGAAGGTGGGAAAAAAGGTTGATTTTGGTTTGAATATGGATGTACCTTGGTCGTTGGTAACGGTCGGGTTATCCTGCTTGTGAAAGATTTTTTTCAAGGTCAATTTTCTTATAAATCGTTGTAGATCGATATAAGCCTCAAACTTGTCCAAATTACTGGAAGGTGCATATTTCAGCCCTTTCTTGAGAACGTTTTCCTCGTCTTCTGTGAGGACATGAGTACTGAGATTGTAGATCTTAGTAAATGCGATCTCTTGGTTGGTGTTCTCTGACTCATTGATTTCTATAAGATTATCAGTCCTTATTGGAATGGTATTTTTGCTTTTGTGATATAATGATTGGTGTTTTTTAGATGATTTCTTTCCTCGTCTCCCTCTTCTTGTTATCGTCTTCTGTTTTGACGACCCCTGTTTAACTCTAAAAAAACCTCATCGTTGTCATCATTTCTTCTGTATGAATGGGATCTGTTTGGTGGTCTTCTTGTAATTTCTGGGGTAGTTTGTCTTCTGGTGTGTTCCAGAAGTCTGTCATCTCAGTGGTTTTCAAAGGTTCGTTTGTGGAAGCGTCTTAGATTGTATCGATCCTGGTTGTGGAGGTCCTCCCGTGAGTATCTCCTTCTTGGATAGGTCCGTTGTTCATTGGACGACTGTAATCTTTGTCTGGGTGTCCAGGTATGATTATAGGGATTCCTTCGTGGACTAATTCTGTGTTCAGTTTGCCTCCAATTTTGTCTCCATTCGGGGGTTCTCCAATTTTCCTTTCTTTCAAATCTTACCCTACCGTGAGTTTCTTTGTTTTTGAAGAAGTTTTTCTCCTTCTTAGTTAGTTGGTGTTGTATTCCATTTTTGAAATCGTTCAAATCCCTGATGTATTTCTTCTTCTTCTTTTCCATGAGCTCTTTTTCATTAGTGGCAATTTTTTCAATGATGTCTTGTTCCATCTCTTTGAAATCTGGCAAATCCGCCAATGGTTCTACAGTTCCTCTGAGCGTCTCGATCTCTGTTTCTAGATCCTTGAGGTCCTTACTTCTCTCTCGGACTATCAGTCTCATCAGGGACATGGAGCAGGAGTCTATAATGCGAATCCATTCTTCTTCGAATGCTGGTGATTTGTTAGTGAAGGTGGGTAATTTATCGATTCTGAGTCCTCTGGGTATAATCTCCTCGGCCAGGTATCTCTCTAAGGATATTACCTCCCACCATATCTTTCCCTCTTTAATAAAAGCTTTTTCTAATTTGGACATGACATTTTCTAAATCTTCGTCAGCTAATTCAACAGAATCATGTTTGTTATTAAATATGTGATCGAATTTATCTTTCCTCACATTTCTGTGGGAGAACATGATGATGCTATGGGGCAGCAGTAGTCCTACTAGATGAGTGGAAGACTGAATCTAAAAGGGCTGCTGGAAGGACTGCCGCGCCCCAGAGAGCAGCAGTAGCGATATCTACGGGGGGGTCACTCAGCCCCCTGTAACATGAATACACAGAAAAAATGAGAAATCGCGTCTGCGCTCGTCAAAGAATGCAATACATGAAAAGATGTGAGGTATCTAATGAATAGTTCTCAAAGTTGACTGAATTGATGTGTCGCGTAATGTCAATAAAACGTTTTGAACCTTTCCTTGTGTGTCTTTGTTTCTGATTCTCCAAGCTCGAGTAGGTCTGTTCCCTTGGTCGTGTGGGACTTTGATGTGTTTTCTCCTTAGCAGTATCTCGAATATTCGTTCTCCGGGTTTCCTCCTGTACTTCCTTCAAGGGTATCGAGGTGGTTCTTATCCTCAACGATTGGAGACAAAGAGACAGAAATAGCCGCTGATAGTGTAGTAGGCGTATTGCAAATATTGGAAGTGTCTTGTAGGAAAATCTTTAGAAGAATAGTGGCTGCTATTGCGTACCAGTACTCACGTGAAAGACGTGATGTACCCCTCGCGTAAAGGTATCTTTGGTGTTCTTATGGTTTCTCCTCTTCCTCTAGACAGAATCCTTTGTAGTTCTTATCCTCGGGAGTGAGAGAGGAGATGGAACAGTTGATAGTGTAGTAAGTCTTATGATAGAGTGGATGAAAGGTAATTTACCCTTCTAAACTTATGATTTATATTGGGGGAGTGCATACCGTACTCACATCCATATGGGGGGGTGTAAGACACATAAAGGTATCTTTAGATTGATATGTTGTCGTATACGGTCACATTCATGCAGATAAAAATAGATGAGAGGAATAATGGGCGTACCCAACTCACACTGTACAATGTGGAGACTTTTGTATAAGGGTATCTTTATAATGGTTCTGCTGCTTCTAGATGCTCCTTATTCCCAAGTCCGTTCCTCTCGTTTTGTACAAGAAGAGAAACGAAGCAAGGTGTCATGAGGTGACACATAAAAATGTATTTATACAAAAACTTATAAAACAACATTAAAAAACTGCCGATGGGTTCCAGGTAAGAGAGGGGGGTATACACGGGTGAGTAAGATGTTAATGTCCGGATTGTTCTCACCTTAGTAAGTACCATCCCAATCAGTCCCTGGTAGTCCTGGCCCTCACACCAACGCGTTTCGACTTAAGAAGTCTTTTTCAAGGTGTATCATGAGGGCACTGGTGCCACTATTTAAACCCCCTAACAGGAAGTCATGTGGTGGGGGTGTGGTTACAGAGTGCAGATTATAACAGTGGATTTTTAATACATTATGCTCTATGAAGGATGTATTAAGTTATAAAAATACTTTAGTTGTGATTAGCACAATAAAAATAACATTGGTGCAGTAAAAAAGTGTTTAAAACGTGCCCGTTACGTCACTTCCGGTATTTGAAATGCATTTACTTCCGAAAGTGGCGTGTGCAAACGGGATCCAAATGGTGATGTATTTACCAAATACATAAATAAGGGGGAGAGATGGCAGTATCCATGAGCAACTAAATGTTGCTGATATGGTCTAGGGGTGTCCAAATGTAATGTGCCGCTATTTGGGGCGGTGGAACGCATGTGCCGGAAGTGACGGTCATGCGTTCCACCGGAGGGAGGAGTGTGCACTTCCGGTGAGTGAAGTGCAGGAAGATCGATGCGTCTCAAATGTTAGACGTGGAACGCACGTGATCCCGGAAGTAACGGGAGATATCGAGTGCGTTCCACCTGAAGGAAGGGGCGCAATGGAATGTAATGGGATGTCTGGAGCCTGTGAAAATGATTATGGCTGTAAACATTTAGTTGCTCATGGATACTGCCATCTCTCCCCCTTATTTATGTATTTGGTAAATACATCACCATTTGGATCCCGTTTGCATACGCCACTTCCGGAAGTAAATGCGTTTCAAATACCGGAAGTGACGTAACGGGCACGTTTTAAACACTTTTTTACTGCACCAATGTTATTTTTATTGTACTAATCACAACTAAAGTATTTTTATAACTTAATACATCTTTCATAGAGCATAATGTATTAAAAATCCACTGTTATAATCTGCACTCTGTAACCACACCCCCACCACATGACTTCCTGTTAGGGGGTTTAAATAGTGGCACCAGTGCCCTCATGATATACCTTGAAAAAGACTTCTTAAGTCAAAACGTGTTGGTGTGAGGGCCAGGACTACCAGGGACTGATTGGGACGGTACTTACTAAGGTGAGAACAATCCGGACATTAACATCTTACTCACCCGTGTATACCCCCCTCTCTTACCTGGAACCCATCGGCAGTTTTTTAATGTTGTTTTATAAGTTTTTGTATAAATACATTTTTATGTGTCACCTCATGACACCTTGCTTCGTTTCTCTTCTTGTACAAAACGAGAGGAACGGACTTGGGAATAAGGAGCATCTAGAAGCAGCAGAACCATTATAAAGATACCCTTATACAAAAGTCTCCACATTGTACAGTGTGAGTTGGGTACGCCCATTATTCCTCTCATCTATTTTTATCTGCATGAATGTGACCGTATACGACAACATATCAATCTAAAGATTCCTTTATGTGTCTTACACCCCCCCATATGGATGTGAGTACGGTATGCACTCCCCCAATATAAATCATAAGTTTAGAAGGGTAAATTACCTTTCATCCACTCTATCATAAGACTTACTACACTATCAACTGTTCCATCTCCCCTCTCACTCCCGAGGATAAGAACTACAAAGGATTCTGTCTAGAGGAAGAGGAGAAACCATAAGAACACCAAAGATACCTTTACGCGAGGGGTACATCACGTCTTTCACGTGAGTACTGGTACGCAATAGCAGCCACTATTCTTCTAAAGATTTTCCTACAAGACACTTCCAATATTTGCAATACGCCTACTACACTATCAGCGGCTATTTCTGTCTCTTTGTCTCCAATCGTTGAGGATAAGAACCACCTCGATACCCTTGAAGGAAGTACATGAGGAAACCCGGAGAACGAATATTCGAGATACTGCTAAGGAGAAAACACATCAAAGTCCCACACGACCAAGGGAACAGACCTACTCGAGCTTGGAGAATCAGAAACAAAGACACACAAGGAAAGGTTCAAAACGTTTTATTGACATTACGCGACACATCAATTCAGTCAACTTTGAGAACTATTCATTAGATACCTCACATCTTTTCATGTATTGCATTCTTTGACGAGCGCAGACGCGATTTCTCATTTTTTCTGTGTTATTATAGTACTTGTTCTGTGGGATAGCACTGTATGTATATTTTAGATAACATTTTGTTTTACCAATTAAGCATATTTCTTTGATACTATGCTATTTTAATGTTTTGAGGTTTTTTTCTCCAAGGAGATATGTGCAAAAATAATTTAATTAATTACACATTGATTGTGACAAATCACTTTATATGTTTAAGCGCAGTCCAGGGGTATTTTGATTCCACTATTTGTTGTTTTAAGGGACTGGTATTCCCTTTTCCCAGAGGCTGCTCACATACACATATGATTTTAATTTAGCAACAATTCCAACAGTGCCACAAAAAATAATAATAATTGCGCTAAAATATATAGATACGGCACTGCCGAAAACAGTGTTGGGCCAATCAAAATACAAGTGGGTCATATGCAAGTGACCAGGCTCTGTTGATTTCAGGTGCCAATTTGTGGCCCAAGACTAGTTAACCTTTGAAAAACTTAATTTTCTGAATAAAAAGCTGGAGCTCAATAAGAAGTGAATAAGAAGCTGGCCGAATAAGAAGCTAACTTCAGCCTAGTACTTAGTAGTAGTTCTTTCTCTGCCTGAAAAAAACGCTCAACCATATCTGTGCTCACTCAGTGTGCTGCACTGCTGCATGATATATCTGTGCTGAGTGCACTGCTCTGCTCACACTGCCTAATTGTGGGGACTGGGGAGCAGTTATAGCAGGAGTACAGTGCACAGTTTTGCTGACAGTGACCACCAGTCCAGTATACGTTTGCCTGCCTGAAAAACACTCCTGTGTTTTTTTTTTTCTTCATAGTAGTTTAGCAGTCTGCTGACAGTGTCCACCAGGTCCGTTATACAGTATATGATATATATAAGCAGCAGTACGGTAGGCCACGGCTGTACCTACCTCTGTGTCATCACTCGTCATCCATAAGTATAAGGAATACTATACTATCCATCCATCTACATCAGTGATTTTCAACCTTTTTTTTACTCACGGCACACCAAACAATATTTTAAAATTGCCAAGGCACACCATCAGTTCCCCACAGAAAAAAAAACAAAAAACACACATTGGCCCTCATAGTAAAAAATATCCACACATACATTGGCCTACACAGGAAAAACAATCACAATGCCCCCCACATAAATCATATTGCTCCCTACATAAATTCTATTGCTCCCCACATGAATTATTCACATTGTTCCCCCCATAAATCCTTATTCTTCCCACATAAATCCTATTGTTCCCAACAGGAGAACTAAAATAACAAATATTAGCCCTTACCGGTCAGCTGTCCTCCTTCCTGTCCTCCTGGGCCAACAGTTCGCTCTGAAGGTGCAGGAAGCTGCTCTGGCTCCGCGGCACACCTTGCAACTGGTCGCGGCACACTAGTGTGCCACGGCACACTGGTTGAAAATGCCTGATCTACATTGTATACCTGTGGTGTTTTTTTTTCCTTCATCTTAGTTTAGCAGTCTGCTGACAGTGTCCACCAGGTCCGTTATACAGTATATTATATATATAAGCAGCAGTATGGTAGGCCACGGCTGTACCTACCTCTGTGTCGACACCCATCGTCCATAAGTATAAGTAATAATAGTATACTATCCATCCATCTACATTGTATACCTGTGGTGTTTTTTTATTCTTCATACTAGTTTAGCAGTCTGCTGACAGTGTCCACCAGGTCCATTACACAGTGTATTATATATATAAGCAGCAGTACGGTAGGTCACGGCTGTACCTACCTCAGTGTCGTCACTCGTCGTCCATAAGTATAAGTAATACTATACTATCCATCCATCTACATTGCATAACTGTGGTGTTTTTTTTTTTTCTTCATGCTAGTTTAGCAGTCTGCTGACAGTGTCCACCAGGTCCGTTATACAGTATATTATATATATAAGCAGCAGTACGGTAGGCCACGGCTGTACCTACCTCTGTGTTGTCACTCGTCGTCCATAAGTATAAGTAATAATAGTATACTATCCATCCATCTACATTGTATACCTGTGTTGTTTTTTTTCTTCATACTAGTTTAGCAGTCTGCTGAGAGTGTCCACCAGGTCCGTTATACAGTATATTATATATATAAGCAGCAGTACGGTAGGCCATGGCTGTACCTACCTCTGTGTCATCACTCGTCGTCCATAAGTATAAGTAATAATAGTATATTATCCACCCATCTACATTGTATACCTGTGGTGTTTTTTTTTCTTCATACTAGTTTAGCAGTCTGCTGACAGTGTCCACCAGGTCCGTTATACAGTATTTTATATATATAAGCAGTACGGTAGGCCACGGCTGTACCTACCTCTGTGTCGTCACTCATCGTCCATAAGTATAAGTAATAATAGTATACTATCCACCCATCTACATTGTATACCTGTGGGTTTTTTTTCTTCATCCTAGTTTAGCAGTCTGCTGACAGTGTCCACCAGGTCCATTATACAGTATATTATATATATATATATATATATATATACCACTGTGCGACCCGGCACTCAGAGGGACAGCGACACCTTGGGAAAACTGGCTGGGGTGCCCTCCAAGAGACAAAGAATCTCCAATGTAAGCAAAAGAACGAGGCGGCACTCCCAGCACTTTTCAATGGTGAAAAAGATACTTTATAGTAACACACAACGTTTCGGGGGGTCTCACCCCGTCATCAGGATAAAGGTGCAATGTACAAAGAGAAATATTTATACTCACCCGCTGTCCGTGTCACGCATGCCGCCGGCTGCAGCCCACGGTCACCCGCACCCGCTTCCGGATCCAGGGCTCTGACGTCACCGGAACTCGCGAGGTCACGTGGGTCCACGCCGGGCAGTCTGGGGGAGACGGACAGCAAGCATTTACATGTTACCTTGGTAACCACATACACAACAGTGAGCAATACTTAAGATGTGAGGAAAACCCCACAATGAAACAGTGCAAATAATCAAAATACAAATGTAATTACAGACAACATAATGAAGCACAAAATGCGGGCTGTACAGACCATGAATCTTTAAAATAAAACTTTTTTTCAGAATAAAGGGAAATTCTTTGCTCTAACTAAGGCATCCGGAACCTACAGCTGCACTAAAGTGCATAAATAAAATGTTGCACGAATCGGACTGTCACTGATCTTTGAATAAATGGGCATGGAATTATAGCTGCAGAAAAAAGACTACTCTTAAACAAGAGACATTGGGCATGGGGTAAAAAATAAAAAATGAAAAATCGTTTAAGTAAATATCAATGCAGTTAAACTGGAATGCTTATACCAATTACCAAGCATTTATTTAAATGTCATGCCGAATGCTTGGTAATTGGTATAAGCATTCCAGTTTAACTGCATTGATATTTACTTAAACGATTTTTCATTTTTTATTTTTTACCCCATGCCCAATGTCTCTTGTTTAAGAGTAGTCTTTTTTCTGCAGCTTTAATTCCATGCCCATTTATTCAAAGATCAGTGACAGTCCGATTCGTGCAACATTTTATTTATGCACTTTAGTGCAGCTGTAGGTTCCGGATGCCTTAGTTAGAGCAAAGAATTTCCCTTTATTCTGAAAAAAAGTTTTATTTTAAAGATTCATGGTCTGTACAGCCCGCATTTTGTGCTTCATTATGTTGTCTGTAATTACATTTGTATTTTGATTATTTGCACTGTTTCATTGTGGGGTTTTCCTCACATCTTAAGTATTGCTCACTGTTGTGTATGTGGTTACCAAGGTAACATGTAAATGCTTGCTGTCCGTCTCCCCCAGACTGCCCGGCGTGGACCCACGTGACCTCGCGAGTTCCGGTGACGTCAGAGCCCTGGATCCGGAAGCGGGTGCGGGTGACCGTGGGCTGCAGCCGGCGGCATGCGTGACACGGACAGCGGGTGAGTATAAATATTTCTCTTTGTACATTGCACCTTTATCCTGATGACGGGTGAGACCCCCCGAAACGTTGTGTGTTACTATAAAGAATCTTTTTCACCATTGAAAAGTGCTGGGAGTGCCGCCTCGTTCTTTTGCTTATATATATATATATATATATATAAGCAGCAGTACAGTAGGCCACGGCTGTACCTACCTCTGTGTCATCAGTGCACTCGTTGTCCATATGTAATATAATACTATACTATCCATCCATCTACATTGTAACATGTGGTGTTTTTTTTTTCTTCATACTAGTTTAGCAGTCTGCTGACAGTGTCCACCAGGTCCTTTATACAGTATATTATATATATATAAGCAGCAGTATGGTAGGCCACGGCTGTACCTACCTCTGTGTCATCAGTGCACTCTTCGTCCATAAGTAATATAATACTAAACTATCCATCCATCTACATTGTATACCTGTGGTGTTTTTTTTTCTTCATCCTAGATTAGCAGTCTGCTGACAGTGTCCACCAGGTCCGTTACACAGTGTATTATATATATAAGCAGCAGTACGGTAGGTCACGGCTGTACCTACCTCAGTGTCGTCACTCGTCGTCCATAAGTATAAGTAATACTATACTATCCATCCATCTACATTGCATAACTGTGGTGGTTTTTTTTTTCTTCATGCTAGTTTAGCAGTCTGCTGACAGTGTCCACCAGGTCCGTTATACAGTATATTATATATATAAGCAGCAGTACGGTAGGCCGCGGCTGTACCTACCTCTGTGTTGTCACTCGTCGTCCATAAGTATAAGTAATAATAGTATACTATCCATCCATCTACATTGTATACCTGTGTTGTTTTTTTTCTTCATACTAGTTTAGCAGTCTGCTGAGAGTGTCCACCAGGTCCGTTATACAGTATATTATATATATAAGCAGCAGTACGGTAGGCCATGGCTGTACCTACCTCTGTGTCATCACTCGTCGTCCATAAGTATAAGTAATAATAGTATATTATCCACCCATCTACATTGTATACCTGTGGTGTTTTTTTTTCTTCATACCAGTTTAGCAGTCTGCTGACAGTGTCCACCAGGTCCGTTATACAGTATTTTATATATATAAGCAGTACGGTAGGCCACGGCTGTACCTACCTCTGTGTCGTCACTCATCGTCCATAAGTATAAGTAATAATAGTATACTATCCACCCATCTACATTGTATACCTGTGGTTTTTTTTTCTTCATCCTAGTTTAGCAGTCTGCTGACAGTGTCCACCAGGTCCATTATACAGTATATTATATATATATATATATATATATATATATAAGCAGCAGTACAGTAGGCCACGGCTGTACCTACCTCTGTGTCATCAGTGCACTCGTTGTCCATATGTAATATAATACTATACTATCCATCCATCTACATTGTAACATGTGGTGTTTTTTTTTTTCTTCATACTAGTTTAGCAGTCTGCTGACAGTGTCCACCAGGTCCTTTATACAGTATATTATATATATATAAGCAGCAGTATGGTAGGCCACGGCTGTACCTACCTCTGTGTCATCAGTGCACTCTTCGTCCATAAGTAATATAATACTAAACTATCCATCCATCTACATTGTATACCTGTGGTGTTTTTTTTTCTTCATCCTAGATTAGCAGTCTGCTGACAGTGTCCACCAGGTCCGTTATACAGTATATTATATATATAAGCAGCAGTACGGTAGGCCATGGCTGTACCTACCTCTGTGTCGTCACTCATCGTCCATAAGTATAAGTAATACTATACTATCCATCCATCTACATTGTATACCTGTATTGTTTTTTTTTCTTCATACTAGTTTAGCAGTCTGCTGACAGTGTCCACCAGGTCCGTTATACAGTATATTATATATATAAGCAGCAGTACGGTAGGCCACAGCTGTACCTACCTCTGTGTCGTCACTCGTCGCCCATAAGTATAAGTAATAATAGTATACTATCCACCCATCTACATTGTATACCTGTGGTGGCTTTTAGTTGTGCGCAAAATATGGAGAACAAAAATGTGGAGGTTAAAAAAATAGGGAAAGATCAAGATCCACTTCCACTAGTCATGGCCGAGACAATGAAATGCCATCAACGTCGTCTGCCAAGGCCGATGCCCAATGTCATAGTACAGAGCATGTAAAATCCAAAACACAAAAGATCAGTAAAAAAATTACCCAAACATCAAAATTAAAAGCGTCTGAGGAGAAGCGTAAACTTGCCAATATGCCATTTACGACACGGAGTGGCAAGGAACGGCTGAGGCCCTGGCCTATGTTCATGGCTAGTGGTTCAGCTTCACATGAGGATGGAAGCACTCATCCTCTCACTAGAAAAAAGAAAAGACTTGCGGCAAAAGCACAGCAAAGAACTGTGCGTTCTTCGAAATCCCAAATCCCAAAGAGAGTCCAATTGTGTCGGTTGCGATGCCTGACCTTCCCAACACTGGACGGGAAGAGCTTGCGCCTTCCACAATTTGCACGCCACCTGTAAGTGTTGAAAGGAGCACCCGCAGTCCAGTTCCTGATAGTGAAATTGAAGATGTCAGTGTTGAAGTACACCAGGATGAGGATATGGGTGTTGCTGGCGCTGGGGAGGAAATTGACAAGGAGGATTCTGATGGTGAGGTGGTTTGTTTAAGTCAGGCACCCGGGGAGACACCTGTTGTCCGTGGGAGGAATATGGCCATTGACATGCCTGGTGAAAATACCCAAAAAATCAGCTCTTCAGTGTGGAAGTATTTCAACAGAAATGCGGACAACAGGTGTCAAGCCGTGTGTTGCCTTTGTCAAGCTGTAATAAGTAGGGGTAAGGACGTTAACCACCTCGGAACATCCTCCCTTATACGTCACCTGCAGCGCATTCATAATAAGTCAGTGACAAGTTCAAAAACTTTGGGCGACAGCGGAAGCAGTCCACTGACCAGTAAATCCCTTCCTCTTGTAACCAAGCTCGCGCAAACCACACCACCAACTCCCTCAGTGTCAATTTCCTCCTTACCCAGGAAAGCCAATAGTCCTGCAGGCCATGTCACTGGCAAGTCTGACGAGTCCTCTCCTGCCTGAGATTCCTCTGAGTGTAATGCCTACTGCTGCTGGCGCTGCTGTTGTTGCTGCTGGGAATCGATCGTCATCCCAGAGGGGAAGTCGGAAGCCCACTTGTGCTACTTCCAGTAAACAATTGACTGTCCAACAGTCCTTTGCGAGGAAGATGAAATATCACAGCAGTCATCCTGTTGCAAAACGGATAACTGAGGCCTTGACAACTATGTTGGTGTTAGACGTGTGTCCGGTATCCGCCGTTAGTTCACAGGGAACTAGACAATTTCTTGAGGTAGTGTGCCCCCGTTACCAAATACCATCTAGGTTCCACTTTTCTAGGCAGGCGATACCGAGAATGTACACAGACGTCAGAAAAAGACTCACCAGTGTCCTAAAAAATGCAGTTGTACCCAATGTCCACTTAACCACGGACATGTGGACAAGTGGAGCAGGGCAGACTCAGGACTACATGACTGTGACAGCCCACTCGGTAGATGTATTTCCTCCCGCTGCAAGAACAGCAGCGGCGGCACCAGTAGCAGCATCTCGCAAACGCCAACTCGTTCCTAGGCAGGCTACGCTTTGTATCACCGCTTTCCAGAATACGCACACAGCTGAAAAACTCTTACGGCAACTGAGGAAGATCATCGCAGAATGGCTTACCCCAATTGGACTCTCCTGGGGATTTGTGATATCGGACAACACCAGCAATATTGTGCGTGCATTACATCTGGGCAAATTCCAGCACGTCCCATGTTTTGCACATACCTTGAATTTGGTGGTGCAGAATTATTTAAAAAACGACAGGGGCATGCAAGAGATGCTGTCGGTGGCCAGAAGAATTGCGGGCCACTTTCGGCGTACAGGCACCGCGTACAGAAGACTGGAGCACCACCAAAAACACCTGAACCTGCCCTGCCATCATCTGAAGCAAGAGGTGGTAACGAGGTGGAATTCAACCCTCTATATGCTTCAAAGGATGGAGGAGTAGCAAAAGGCCATTTAAGCCTATACATCTGGCCACTATATAGGCAAAGGAGGTGGAATGCACCTGTCTCAAGCGCAGTAAAGAATGATTTCAACGTTGTGCAAGGTTCAGCAAACCTTTGAACTTGCCACACGTGAAGTCAGTTCAGACACTGCCAGCCTGAGTCAGATCATTCCCCTCATTAGGCTTTTGCAGAAGAAGCTGGAGGCATTGAAGAAGGAGCTAAAACAGAGCAATTCCGCTAGGCATGTGGGACTTGTGGATGGAGCCCTTCATTCGCTTAACCAGGATTCACATGTGGTCAATCTGTTGAAATCAGAGCACTACATTTTGGCCACCGTGCTCGATCCTAGATATAAAACCTACGTTGGATCTCTCTTTCCGGCAAACACAAGTCTGCAGGGGTTCAAAGAACTGCTGCTGAGAAAATTGTCAAGTCAAACGGAACGCGACCTGTCAACATCTCCTCCTTCACATTCTCCTGCAACTGGGGGTGCGAGGAAAAGGCTACGAATTCCGAGCCCACCCGCTGGCGGTGATGCAGGGCAGTCTGGAGCGACTGCTGATGCTGACATCTGGTCCGGACTGAAGGACCTGCCAACGATTACTGACATGTCGTCTACTGTCACTGCATATGATTCTCTCACCATTGAAAGAATGGTGGAGGATTATATGAGTGACCGCATCCAAGTAGGCACGTCAGACAGTCTGTACGTATACTGGCAGGAAAAAGAGGCAATTTGGAGGCCCTTGCACAAACTGGTTTTATTCTACCTAAGTTGCCCTCCCTCCAGTGTGTACTCCGAAAGATAACAAGAAAATTAGTGAGTGCGCTGTCAACGGCAGCCTGTATAGGGATGGTTAGTCCCAAGAGGTTAAAAAACAAGGCAGAGAGAAATAAATACTGGCGCCGGCTAAATCTCAGAATAAAGAGCGTATACAATTGTATCAATTTAAAAAATCACACATTTAATAAAATAAGACTAAGAAGTGTATAAATGACACATGTATTAATAAAGAAATAATAATAAAAAATAAATAAAAAATAAAAAATAAAATATAAAAAATTGAGAGTCTCTCAAATTGACTATAGACCACTTCGGTTTTGAATAGGGCAATAATCACTGATGATCTGGCTGGAACTCAGTCCTCCAAGATATCCTCATAAATTTGTGGTTGTAAACATTACCATGATCTCAAAAGAGGGTCCCCTTTGTTCTCAATTGCAGATCGAGGTCCAATAGCAGCAGGGGGATAGGCAGAGATTCCAAGCAATGCCGTTTGAAGAGGTTTCTTGAGGATTCAGAAAGTCCCAGAATTGCCAGAGAATTCCAAGTGAAAGCCAATGTGGTGCCCGTGGTCAAATAAGAAGAGTGGCTCAACGCGTTTCGCTGGTCTATATCACCGCCAGCTTCCTCATGGAGCACCTCTTCTGAGATCATGAGGATATCTTGGAGGACTGAGTTCCAGCCAGATCATCAGTGATTATTGCCCTATTCAAAACCGAAGTGGTCTATAGTCAATTTGAGAGACTCTCAATTTTTTATATTTAATTTTTTTTTTATTATTATCTCTTTATTAATACACGTGTCATTTATACACTTCTTAGTCTTATTTTATTAAATGTGTGATTTTTTAAATTGATACAATTGTATACGTTCTTTATTCTGAGATTCAGCCGTCGCCAGTATTTATTTCTCTCTGTACTCCGAAAGAGTGTTTAGTGCCGCCGCTCACCTTGTCAGCAATCGGCGTACGAGGTTGCTTCCAGAAAATGTGGAGAAGATGATGTTCATTAAAATGAATTATAATCAATTCCTCCATGGAGACATTCACCAGCAGCAATTGCCTCCAGAAAGTACAGGGGGATCTGAGATGGTGGATTCCAGTGGGGACGAATTCATAATCTGTGAGGAGGGGGATGTACACAGTGTAAGGGGTGATGAATCAGACGATGATGATGAGGTGGACATCTTGCCTCTGTAGAGCCAGTTTGTGCAAGGAGAGATTGCTTCTTTATTGGTGGGGGCCCAAACCAACCAGTCATTTCAGTCACTGTCGTGTGGCAGACCCTGTCGCTGAAATGATGGGTTGGTTAAAGTGTGCATGTCCTGTTTATACAACATAAGGGTGGGTGGGAGGGCCCAAGGACAATTCCATCTTGCACCTCTTTTTTCTTTCATTTTTCTTTGCGTCATGTGCTGTTTGGGGAGTATTTTTTGGAAGGGCCATCCTGCCTTACACTGCAGTGCCACTCCTAGATGGGCCAGGTGTTTGTGTCGGCCACTAGGGTCGCTTAGCTTACTCACACAGCTACCTCATTGCGCCTCTTTTTTTCTTTGCGTCATGTGCTGTTTGGGGAGTATTTTTTAGAAGGGCCATCCTGCGTGACACTGCAGTGCCACTCCTAGATGGGTCAGGTGTTTGTGTCGGCCACTAGGGTCGCTTAGCTTACTCACACAGCTACCTCATTGCACCTCTTTTTTTCTTTGCGTCATGTGCTTTTTGGGGAGTATTTTTTGGTAGGGCCATCCTGCCTGACACTGCAGTGCCACTCCTAGATGGGCCAGGTGTTTGTGTCGGCCACTTCTGTCGCTTAGCTTAGCCATCCAGCGACCTCGGTGCAAATTTTAGGACTAAAAATAATATTGTGAGGTGTGAGGTGTTCAGAATAGACTGGAAATTAGTTTAAATTATGGTTATTGAGGTTAATAATACTATGGGATCAAAATGACCCCCAACTTCAATGATTTAAGCTGTTTTACAGGGTTTTTTGAAAAAAACACCCGAATCCAAAACACACCCGAATCCGACAAAAAAAATTCGGTAAAGTTTTGCCAAAACGCGTTCGAACCCAAAACACGGCCGCGGAACCGAACCCAAAACCAAAACACAAAACCCAAAAAATTTCTGGTGCACATCACTAAGTAAAACACAAGCTAATAAACAAACATTCACCATAGATGGTGCCAGCGGAGTCTTCAGTGTGGTGGTGCCAGCTTTGTCATCAGTGTGGTTGTGCTGGCAGTGTCAGCAGTGCAAGAGTGCCAGCTGTGTCCTCAGTGTGGTGGTGCCAGCTGTGTCATCAGTGTGGTGGTGCCGGCAGTGTTGGCAGTGCAATAGTGACAGCTGTGTCCTTAATGTGGTGAAGCCGGCAGTGTCATCAATACAGGGGTGTCAGTGATGTCATTAGTGTGGTGGTGCCGGCAGTGTCAGCAGTGCAGTGGTGCCAGCTATGTCCTTAATGTGGTGGTGCTAGCAGTGTCGGCAGTATCGGCAGTGCAGTGGTGCCAGCTGTGTCCTCAATGTGGTGGTGCCAGCAGTGCCGTCAGTGCAAGGGTGTCAGCGGTGTCCTCAACGTGGGGGTTCTGGCAGTGCCGGCAGCACAGGGGTGCCAGCGTTGTCCTCATTGTGTTGTTGTCGGCAGTATCGGCAGTACAGGGGTGTCAGCTGTGTCCTGAATGCGGTGGTGCAAGAAGTGCGGTGGTGCCAACTGTATCGTCAGTTTGATGGTGCCAGCTGTGTCACCAGTTTGGTGGTGCCGGCAGTGTCGGCAATGCAAGGGTGTCAGCGGTGTCAGTGTGGTGGTGCTGGCTAGAAATCTGTTACAAACAATGGGGGTCATTCCGAGTTGATCGCACACTTTTTGCTGCCTGTACGATCAACTAGACGTTTTTTTGTTTTTTTGCATAGCAAGGTTGCGAACGCTTGTGCAGCCGAGCTATGCAAAAACATTTTGTGCAGTTTCTGAGTAGGTCCTGAGTTACTCAAACGCTGTGATGTCTTCGGCCTATCAAGTCCCGGAATTGACGTCAGACACCCGCCCTGCAAATGCCTGGACACGCCTGTGTTTTCCTCACCACTCCCCAAAAATGGTCAGTTGACGCCCCAGAATGCCTTCCTCCTGTCAATCTTCTTGCGATCACCGATGCGATCGCTTTCTTCATTCTTCTTGTCGTGACCCAGCGAAGGGCGTCGCTGGGTAACGATGCGCCTGCGCATTGTTTCCGCTGAACATGCGCAGATCCGACCCGTTTGCACGGCTGTGAAAAAAAGCGGCGTGCGAACGGGTCGGAATTACCCCCAATGTCAAGTTCTGTTTGTTTGCACTATGTAAGTATCAAGATACTTGTAATTTATCAGCAGGTGGCGTGACTTGCTGGTAAGGTGCTGCTGATAAAGTACCAGTATCTTGATACTTACATAGTGCAAGCAAACAGAACTTGACATTGTAACACATTTCTAGCCAGCACCCCTGCACCGAGCACAATGCTTACACCCTGGCACTGCCGACACTGCCTGGACCACCACACTGATGACACAGCTGGCACCACCACACTAAGGACATCTCACTCCCGCACTGCCACACTGCAAGCACCCCTGCACTGAGAACACTGCTGACACTCCTGCACTGAATACACCTCCAGAACTCTGCACTGCTGACAATGCCGGCACCCACTAGCGCACGACTCTGAAATGATGGGTTTGTTAAAGTGTGCATGTCTTGTTTATACAACATAAGGGTGGGTGGGAGGGCCCAAGGACAATTCCATCTTGCACCTCTTTTTTATTATTTTCTTTGCATCATGTGATGTTTGGGGCCAATTTTTTTAAGTGCCATCCTGTCTGACATGGCAGTGCCACTCCTAGATGTTCCAGGTGTATGTGCCACCCTCTTGGGTCGCTTAGCTTAGTCATCCAGGTGTTCAGAATAGACAGGAAATGAGTGGAAATTGTGGTTACTGAGGCTAATAATACTATAGGATCAAAATTACACTTAAATTCTACGAATCCAAAACACACCCGAATCCAACAAAACATTTTCAGGGAGGTTTTGCCAAAACGCATCCGAATCCAAAACATGGCCACGGAACCGAATCCAAGACCAAAGATACAAAACACGAAAAATTTCCAGTGCACATATACACACGCATACACTGCTCAAAAAAATAAAGAGGACACTAAAATAACACATCCTAGATCTGAATGAATGAAATATTCTTATTAAATACTTTGTTCTTTGCATAGTTGAATGTGCTGACAACAAAATCACACAAAAATTATCATTGGAAATCAAGTTTATTAACCCATGGAGCTCTGGATTTGGAGTCACATTCAAAATGAAAGTGAAAAAACACACTACTGGCTGACCAACTTTGATGTAATGTCCTTAAAACAAGTCAAAATGAGGCCCAGTAGTGTGTGTGTGGCCTCCATGTGCCTGTATGACCTCCCTGCAATGCCTGGGCATGCTCCTGATGAGGTGGCGGATGGTCTCCTGAGGGATCTCCTCCCAGACCTGGACTAAAGCATCTGCCAACTCCTGGACAGTCTGTGGTGCAACGTGGCGTTGGTGGATGGCACGAGACATGATGTCCCAGATGTGCTCAATTGGATTCAGGTCTGGGGCGGGCCAGTCCATAGCATCAATGCCTTCGTCTTGCAGGAACTGCTGACACACTCCAGCCACATGAAGTCTAGCATTGTCTTGCATTAGGAGGAACCCAGGGCCAACTGCACCAGCATATGGTCTCACAAGGGGTCTGAGGATCTCATCTCGGTACCTAATGGCAGTCATGCTACCTCTGGCGAGCACATGGAGGGCTGTGCGGCCCCCAAAGAAATGCCACCCCACACCATTACTGACCCACTGCCAAACCGGTCATACTGGAGGATGTTGCAGGCAGCAGAACATTCTCCTTGGCGTCTCCAGACTCTGTCACGTTTGTCACATGTGCTCAGTGAGAACCTGCTTTCATCTGTGAAGAGCACAGGGCACCAGTGGCAAATTTGCCAATCTTGGTGTTCTCTGGCAAATGCGAAACGTCCTGCACAGTGTTTGGCTGTAAGCACAACCCCCACCTGTGGACATCAGGCCCTCATACCACCCTCATGGAGTCTGTTTCTGATCATTTGAGTAGACACATGCACATTGTGGCTTGCTGGAGGTCATTTTGCAGGGCTCTGGCAGTGCTCCTCCTGTTCCTCCTTGCACAAAGGCGTAGGTAGCGGTCCTGCTGCTGGGTTGTTTCCCCCCTATGGCCTACTCAATGTCTCCTGATGTACTGGCCTGTCTCCTGGTAGTGCCTCCATGCTCTGGACACTATGCTGACAGACACAGCAAACCTTCTTGCCACAGATCGCATTTATGTGCTATCCTGGATGAGATGGACTACCTGAGCCACTTGTGTGGGTTGTAGACTCAGTCTCATGCTACCACTAGAGTCAAAGCACCACCAGCTTTCAAAAGTGACCAAAACATCAGCCAGAAAGCATAGGAGCTAAGATGTGGTCTGTGGTCACCACCTGCAGAACAACTCCTTTATTGGGGGTGTCTTGCTAATCGCCTATAATTTCCACCTGTTGTCTATTCCATTTGCACAACAGCATGTGAAATTGATTGTCAATCAGTGTTGCTTCCTAAGTGGACAGTTTGATTTCATAGAAGTGTGATTGACTTGGAGTTACATTGTGTTGTTTAAGTGTTCCCTTTATGTTTTGAGCAGTGTACAGTGAGCAGGGCAAATACAATGAGCAGATACAGTGCAGATTAGATACACCAATAGTGCACTTACTGTGAACAATATTGTCAGCAGTGAAGTGGTCAAAATTGCCTGGAAATTAGTGAAAAATAATGTTATTGAGGTTAATATTACTGTAGGAACAAAATACCACCAAATTCTGTGATTGTAGCAGGGTTTTTTTTCCCCCAAAAACAATACAGATCCAAAACCAAAACCCGAAATGGTGGTTTTGGCAAAACCAATCCAGATCCAAAAACAAAAAAGGATATCCAGATCTAAAACAAAAACACAAAACCTGAAAAGTGTCCGGTGCAAATCTCTAATGTACACATACTGTATATCACCCCACTCGCCTGATAAAAATATCCATGATGGGATGAATGACTAGGTAAATTCTTTACCTATTAAAACTTTTAGCCCTTATGGCGCTGACTCAAAATAAATAACCCTCAGGTTTTCGTGACAAGCTTTATATTCCTATGTTATTTATTAATTTTACAACATGCCCTGTCCTGTGCTTGTAACCCAGCAGACAGACCATGGCTGCGGGATGCAGTCACTTTACCTCCAATCATAATACCGACGGACTATATACCGACACCCATTGACCGATGGTCGATATCCCGACAAGGTCTAAATACCGACACGGACTAAATACCGACATGTGAAATACCGACAAGGTCTAAATACCGACATGTAAAATGCCGACAGGTCGAAATACCGACACAAGTTTTTCATGATTTTTTTCATTAAAACCGACTTGTTCATACTTTACCGTCCCAGTGGACCTGGAGGGGGAATATAATAGTGTGCCGAGCGCAGTGAGGCACCGTGCCCGAAGCATGGCGAGCGCAGCGAGCCATGCGAGGGGACGCGGTACACTTTATATGGTGTCCATGTTGATTTATGTCGACATACACACAAAAAAACATAAAAAAATCATGAAAAACTTGTGTCGGTATTTCGACCTGTCGGCATTTTACATGTCGGTATTTAGACCTTGTCGGTATTTCACATGTCTGTATTTAGTCCGTGTCGGTATTTAGACCTTGTCGGGATATCGACCATCGGTCAATGGGTGTCGGTATATAGTCCGTCGGTATTATGATTGGCGGGATATCATACCGATCCCATGGCTGCATCAGTGTAGAAAAGTCCTTTGTCTGAGCTGGCATGCTGTAAGTGACAAGCCACTGCTTTTTGATTAATAATGTACATAGTAAAAATGAACTTAAATTGACCATTTTACACAGCTGCAGTATACTGTAGTGCTCTGAAAATGCCACCTGCTGTCTGAAAAGCACTACTGCACTGTATTTCAGCCTCTTCACACATGGCCGGACATGGCAGGATTTAGCAGAGATTATCTTGTGCCATGAATGGCAGGCCATGGCAGAATTTTCAGTAAGGTGTATGTGGACACATCTGTATAGCCCATATCACCTCCATTTTGTATCAAATTAATAACTGTCCCTCATATTATGCAGTAAGTTATCTAATTTGTAAAATGGCAGACATTGTTGGGCTACTATATTTTTACTATGCATATGGCGGTATCCAATTAGTCATGATATTTTCTCGTAGCTAATGGACTCACCCAGGGATATCCAATTAGCCTCAAAAAGCTGGCGCTTAAAAGTGATTTTGCCAGATTATCAGCACCATGTGACCCCTTTCTTAGCCACTCAACATGCAAATATGTTTTTCTAAAAAACGCTGAGTAATTGAAATTTTTATGATTGAATTAAGTAAGCAACATTTATGTAAAACATATCCCACAATTTTTTTATACTAAAAAAATTACGCTTTTAAAAATATTGATTTTTCTGAACAAAGGTAACCGATAAATATTAGTCTACCAATGATTATACCAGTCTACCATGATAACTATTGCAATTTTACTTTTTTTTATACAGAAACAGTGATGTGGCATACACTGAGAAGGAGAAAAGGGGAGGCCTGCATAATACACTGCTCAAAAAAATAAAGGGATCACCAAAAAAACACATCCTAGATCTGAATGAATTAAATATTCTTATTAAATACTTTGTTCTTTACATAGTTGAATGTGCTGACAACAAAATCACACAAAAATTATCAATGGAAATCAAATTTATTAACCCATGGAGGTCTGTATTTGGAGTCACACTCAAAACATATGGTCTCACAAGGGGTCTGAGGATCTCATCTCGGTACCTAATGGCAGTCACGCAACCTCTGGCGAGCATATGGAGGGCTGTGCGGCCCCCCAAAATAATGCCAACACACACCATTACTGACCCACTGCCAAACCGGTCATGCTGGAGGATGTTGCAGGCAGCAGAAAGTTCTCCTTGTTGTCTCCAGACTCTGTCACGTTTGTCACATGTGCTCAGTGAGAACCTGCTTTCATCTGTGAAGAGCACAGGGTGCCAGTGGCGAATTTGCCAATCTTGGTATTCTCTGGCAAATGTCAAACGTACTGCACAGTGTTGGGCTGTAAGCACAACCCCCACCTGGGGACGTCGGGCCCTCATACCAATCTCATGGAGTCTGTTTCTGATTGTTTGAATAGACACATGCACATTTGTGGCTTGTTGGAGGTCATTTTGCAGGGCTCTGGCAGTGCTCCTCCTATTCCTCCTTGCACAAAGGCGGAGATAGCGGTCCTGCTGCTGGGTTGTTGCCCTCCTACGGCCTCCTCCACATCTCTTGATGAACTGGACTGTCTCCTGGTAACACCTCCATGCTCTGGACACTATGCTGACAGACACAGCAAACCTTCTTGCCACAGCTCACATTGATGTGCCATCCTGGATGAGCTGGACTACCTGAGCCACTTGTGTGGGTTGTAGACTCCGTCTCATGCTACCACTAGAGTTAAAGTACCACCAGCTTTCAAAAGTGACCAAAACATTAGCCAGAAAGCATAGGAGCTGAGAAGTGATCTGTGGTCACCACCTGCAGAACAACTCCTTTATTGGGGGTGTCTTGATAATTGCTTATAATTTCCACCTGTTGTCTATTCCATTTGCACAACAGCATGCGAAATTGATTGTCAATCAGTGTTGTTTCAGCTTGATTTCACAGAAGTGTGATTGACTTGGAGTTACATTGTTTTGTTTAAGTGTTCCCTTTATTTTTTTTAGTAATGTACAATATAGTGCAGAGTACACATAATAGAGGCAGGTAAGAATACAATAGAAAAGTATGAGAGAAAGAACAATGAGGTGTAAGAATGATCATAGAGGAGACCTGTAGAGTGAAACCTGGCAGCCTGCAGGGTTCATGTATAATTGTCCAGTACTCATATTTCTGCCAATCATAGGGGTCAATTAAATGAGATGTAAAGGATACAATGCCACCAATGGCCCTGTATCTATCCTCTCTCGTGGTCTGGTCTCACCCCAGTCTTGTGGATAATTGTACACAACCTTATGGGGCTGCAAACAAAAATCCACCAGTAATGCGTTACAGCTAGTCTAACATATAGCTACAATTATTATTGGACATGAGAAAGTCACATGTAATTAAATGAACCTATACAAAAATAATCTCTTTCTTTTACTTGTCCCAGCACCTGTATGAGCAGAAAAGCTATATATTAGAGTTCCACTATGAACACTTGAACAAGTCTTATTTTATCACTTTTTTCATACCTATTTGTCATTTTTCATTATTATAATATATGTTCTAATATTTTTCTGATATTTCTTCATAGGAGTATTTTTCCTTTATAAAAATACAATAAAAGTAATGGTTTATATCAGTGCACTACACCACAAAAACTATTATTTATCTGTTGTATACTAGTACATTATTTGTCAGTAGCATTAACCCCTTATGCCAGGATCATGACAAATTATATTTAAAAATAAGCAAATAATCATTTTAGGCAGTTTTTGGTGGTTTTACCATATATACAGTATGTGCTAAAACTTTGCTGATATTTTTTCAAATGGATAATCTTCCTTTATGAAAATAATATAAAAGTAATGCTTTAAACCAGCGCACTACACCAAGAGACCCCCTATTCTTGCTCTTGTCTGTTGCAATCTCGTGTATTAGTTGGCAGAAGTAGCAACTCTTATGCCAGCCAGGATAATTACAAATTATATTTACAACTAAATAAATAATAATTGCAGGCAGTTTTTGGTGGTTTCACCATATACATTGTTTATTACATTACACTGGTGCAGAGGATCAATTATACTGTACATGTTTCTAATCTAAAGTTTTTAACAAAATTGATTTACTATATAGAAATCATTTGTAACAGTCAGACAATAAAAATACCTACACTTGTAACCATAATAAAGAGATACATGTTAACTTACTTATAAAACATATGCAACATTCAGGCCCTCAGAGTGACTCATCATGTGAGTAATAAGAGTTGTATTTCTAGTAAAACACTTGATGCATTCAGAACATTTATATCATTTCTCTCCTGTGTGAATCCTCAGATGTGTAACAAGATTTTGCTTCTCGATAAAACACTTGCTGCATTCAGAGCATTTAAATGGTTTCTCTCCTGTGTGAATCCTCAGATGTGTAACAAGATTTTGCTTCACTGTAAAACACTTGCTGCATTCAGAGCATTTAAATGGTTTCTCTCCTGTGTGAATCCTCTGATGTGTAACAAGATGTTGCTTCTCGATAAAACACTTGCTGCATTCAGAGCATTTAAATGGTTTCTCTCCTGTGTGATTCCTCAGATGTGTAACAAGATTTTGCTTCTCTGTAAAACACTTGCTGCATTCAGAGCATTTAAATGGTTTCTCTCCTGTGTGAATCCTCTGATGTGTAACAAGATGTTGCTTCTCGATAAAACACTTGCTGCATTCAGAGCACTTAAATGGTTTCTCTCCTGTGTGAATCCTTAGATGTCTAACAAGGGATGCCTTCCGGGTAAAACACTTGCTGCATTCAGAACATGTAAATGGTCTCTCTCCTGTATGACTCCTCTGATGTATGGGAAGATGTGATTTACATGTAAAGCTTTTGTCACACTCAGAGCACAGATGTGGTTTCTCTTCTATGAGACTCATCGTTAGATGAGAAATGAATAATCTATAAAAGGTTTCTTTTGTATATAAAAGGGAAAAAAAAGTTGATAGATTGTGTGAATCTTCCAGAGGTGTAAGGAGAAATGAAGTCTGTTGTTGGCTTGATCAGAGAACAATGTTCCTTTAAACAATAATTTTAGTTGGAGTTCTGCTCTTTATTAGTCCTATAAGAAAACAAATTATTTTCACAAGCAGAAAGGATACCAGGGTAAATTTACTTTAGAGTAGTGTTATTTTATATACAGAATATTATATATAGTTATTTATAGTAACAAACATGGTACAATCATTAACCATTGTTTTAAAATTGTGTATGTTGTCAAATTGCCAAATCTGCTACATCCTCATTTCCAGTCATATGTTCAGCACAAAGACCTTTATAATCCTGCAGCAGGTACCAATACTTGTACTATATGCAGATGATACATCACTCACCTCCTGCACTGACCATAGATGGGTAACACATGCTACTGACCCTCTCACACCTACTGTCAGCTGATGCACCAGGATGCCACCATTGTCTCTGCACACACCATGGGAATGGGGATAATGTGATCATCTCACAGTCACTCAGCTCAGTGTGATGTGTGCAGAGGAAAAATAATTAATTGTCATATGAGTTATTATTAACTGAGTAAATATTGAAGTGTAAATTGCAAACTTCTATATAAGCTATGTAGGAGGTTCAGTACTAGGGAATAGGGTGTATCAGAAAACTTGGAATAAACTATGTTTAAGAAAATTGACTATTTGATACTTTGGAATGAAATAAATATGTCTGTGTCTGTCAGTATATGTATGAGGGTCAGACTGGCTCATGGAGGTAAAGATGAAACCCTGATAGGGCCCCACTGCCTGGGAGTCCTCCTCTTTCTCTAGGGAAAAGGTACCAGATTGTGTACTTGAATTATACTTTGTTACTGCAGAAAACTATGGTGTATTGTTTATTGTGCATTGCTGATTTTAGTCTAACAGTACTATAAACCTGTTATTGTTACTGTTAGTGCTGTATTTACTATAACAGTACTATAAACTAGTATTACTGTTACTGTTAGTGCTGTATTTACTATAACAGTACTATAAACCTGTATTACTGTTACTGTTAGTGCTGTATTTACTATAACAATACTATAAACTAGTATTACTGTTACTGTTAGTGCTGTATTTACTATGACAGTACTATAAACTAGTATTACTGTTACTGTTAGTGCTGTATTTACTATAACGGTACTAGAAACTAGTATTACTGTTACTGTTAGTGCTTTATTTACTATAATGGTACTATAAACTAGTATTACTGTTACTGTTAGTGCTGTATTTACTATAACAGTACTATAAACTAGTATTACTGTTACTGTTATTGCTGTATTTACTATAACAGTACTATAAACTAGTATTACTGTTACTGTTAGTGCTTTATTTACTATAACGGTACTATAAACTAGTATTACTGTTACTGTTAGTGCTGTATTTACTATAACAGTACTATAAACTAGTATTACTGTTACTGTTAGTGCAGTATTTACTATAACGGTACTATAAACTAGTATTACTGTTACAGTTAGTGCTTTATTTACTATAACGGTACTATAAACTAGTATTACTGTTACTGTTATTGCTGTATTTACTATAACAGTACTATAAACTAGTATTACTGTTACTGTTATTGCTGTATTTACTATAACAGTACTATAAACTAGTATTACTGTTACTGTTAGTGCTTTATTTACTATAACGGTACTATAAACTAGTATTACTGTTACTGTTAGTGCTGTATATACTATAACAGTACTATAAACTAGTATTACTGTTACTGTTAGTGCAGTATTTACTATAACAGTACTATAAACTAGTATTACTGTTACTGTTAGTGCTGTATTTACTATAACGGTACTAGAAACTAGTATTACTGTTACTGTTAGTGCTGTATTTACTATGACAGTACTATAAACTAGTACTACTGTTACTGTTATTGCTTTATTTACTATAACAGTACTATAAACTAGTATTACTGTTACTGTTAGTGCAGTATTTACTATAACAGTACTATAAACTAGTATTACTGTTACTGTTAGTGCTGTATTTACTATAATGGTACTATAAACTAGTATTAGTGTTACTGTTAGTGCTTTATTTACTATAACGGTACTATAAACTAGTATTACTGTTACTGTTATTGCTGTATTTACTATAATGGTACTATAAACTAGTATTAGTGTTACTGTTAGTGCTTTATTTACTATAACGGTACTATAAACTAGTATTACTGTTACTGTTAGTGCTGTATTTACTATAATGGTACTATAAACTAGTATTAGTGTTACTGTTAGTGCTTTATTTACTATAACGGTACTATAAACTAGTATTACTGTTACTGTTATTGCTGTATTTACTATAACAGTACTATAAACTAGTATTGCTGTTACTGTTAGTGCAGTATTTACTATAACGGTACTATAAACTAGTATTACTGTTACTGTTAGTGCTGTATTTACTATAACAGTACTATAAACTAGTATTGCTGTTACTGTTAGTGCAGTATTTACTATAACGGTACTATAAACTAGTATTAGTGTTACTGTTAGTGCTTTATTTACTATAACGGTACTATAAACTAGTATTACTGTTACTGTTAGTGCTGTATTTACTATAATGGTACTATAAACTAGTATTAGTGTTACTGTTAGTGCTTTATTTACTATAACGGTACTATAAACTAGTATTACTGTTACTGTTATTGCTGTATTTACTATAACAGTACTATAAACTAGTATTGCTGTTACTGTTAGTGCAGTATTTACTATAACGGTACTATAAACTAGTATTACTGTTACTGTTATTGCTGTATTTACTATAACAGTACTATAAACTAGTATTGCTGTTACTGTTAGTGCAGTATTTACTATAACGGTACTATAAACTAGTATTAGTGTTACTGTTAGTGCTTTATTTACTATAACGGTACTATAAACTAGTATTACTGTTACTGTTAGTGCTGTATTTACTATAATGGTACTATAAACTAGTATTAGTGTTACTGTTAGTGCTTTATTTACTATAACGGTACTATAAACTAGTATTACTGTTACTGTTATTGCTGTATTTACTATAACAGTACTATAAACTAGTATTGCTGTTACTGTTAGTGCAGTATTTACTATAACGGTACTATAAACTAGTATTACTGTTACTGTTATTGCTGTATTTACTATAATGGTACTATAAACTAGTATTACTGTTACTGTTAGTGCTTTATTTACTATAACAGTACTATAAACTAGTATTGCTGTTACTGTTAGTGCAGTATTTACTATAACGGTACTATAAACTAGTATTACTGTTACTGTTAGTGCTTTATTTACTATAACGGTACTATAAACTAGTATTACTGTTACTGTTAGTGCTGTATTTACTATAACGGTACTAGAAACTAGTATTACTGTTACTGTTAGTGCTGTATTTACTATGACAGTACTATAAACTAGTACTACTGTTACTGTTATTGCGGTATTTACTATAACAGTACTATAAACTAGTATTACTGTTACTGTTAGTGCAGTATTTACTATAACAGTACTATAAACTAGTATTACTGTTACTGTTAGTGCTGTATTTACTATGACAGTACTATAAACTAGTACTACTGTTACTGTTATTGCTGTATTTACTATAACAGTACTATAAACTAGTACTACTGTTACTGTTATTGCTTTATTTACTATAACAGTACTATAAACTAGTATTACTGTTACTGTTAGTGCAGTATTTACTATAACAGTACTATAAACTAGTATTACTGTTACTGTTAGTGCTGTATTTACTATAATGGTACTATAAACTAGTATTAGTGTTACTGTTAGTGCTTTATTTACTATAACGGTACTATAAACTAGTATTACTGTTACTGTTATTGCTGTATTTACTATAATGGTACTATAAACTAGTATTAGTGTTACTGTTAGTGCTTTATTTACTATAACGGTACTATAAACTAGTATTACTGTTACTGTTAGTGCTGTATTTACTATAATGGTACTATAAACTAGTATTAGTGTTACTGTTAGTGCTTTATTTACTATAACGGTACTATAAACTAGTATTACTGTTACTGTTATTGCTGTATTTACTATAACAGTACTATAAACTAGTATTACTGTTACTGTTAGTGCAGTATTTACTATAACGGTACTATAAACTAGTATTACTGTTACTGTTAGTGCTTTATTTACTATAACGGTACTATAAACCTGTATTACTGTTACTGTTATTGCTGTATTTACTATAACGGTACTAGAAACTAGTATTACTGTTACTGTTAGTGCTGTATTTACTATGACAGTACTATAAACTAGTACTACTGTTACTGTTATTGCGGTATTTACTATAACAGTACTATAAACTAGTATTACTGTTACTGTTAGTGCAGTATTTTCTACATATATTTATCAAGGAGCCTTTAAGCATGGGCCCCTATCACTGCATGTCTCTGGGGGCCCTTCATGCCTCAGTCTGACACTGTATGTATGAGTGTCTCTTTCTGAGTGTATCACAGCTATATATAATACTATGGCAGCACCTGTGGCACTCCCCACATTACAGACCTGCATGTTGGATTACAGGCTCTGCCAATAGGTTATGGGCTCACAAACCAGAGTGTGAAGAATATCAACACATAGAAAGTATCTGCAGCAATATGGAATAATAGAATCTGAGCTGCCAGGACTGCATAATAAAAAAACTGGAGACTGTAGATTTCTTATAGCACCTTTAATAGGGGTGTAGTATGGTATGCCGGCAGCCGGGCTCCTGGCGACCAGCATACCGGCGCCGGGAGCCGGACCGCCGGCATACCGACAGTGTGCCGAGCGCAAAGGAGCCCCTTGCAGGCCCCTGAGGGCACGCGCTCCACGCTATTTTATTCTCCCTCCAGGAATGTCGTGGACCCCCACGAGGGAGAATAGCTGTTGGTATGCCGGGTGTAAGGATCCCGGCGCCGGTATACTGTGCGCCAGGATCCCGACATTCGGCATACTGAAGACCACCCCTTTAATAGATGTTTCCATGAAGTCTAAGCATTTCTTCTGTGTGATATCATATATTGCCATCATAGTAACATATGTGATAAAAGCCCCTAAGTGAACAGCAGCAAAGGATCAGCATCTGCATCTACAGCCATTATCTCAGCTAAATACAGTAATTGGAGAGGACATGATGCAAAGCGCAGCGATATTCTCTGATCATAGTATAAGTCATTTTCCATGCACCAAACAGATTCTGTAAAGATCTGAGACTTGATAATTATCACAATATTGGTGGTGGTGATATATACTGTGGGGAGACCAGTGGGAGCTGCCATCTGGGTTTGTTTTCACAAACTGTTTTTATCACTTTTTCTAGTTTGGCACAGAGTAATATGTAAGATACAATGATGGAGCTGCCACCTAAATACCCCATTATATATACAAACATGATGCACAGTGTAATATGTAAGACACAATGATGGAGCTGACACCTAAATACCCCATTATATATACTAACATGATACACAGTGTAATATGTAAGACACAATGATGGAGCTGACACCTAAATACCCCATTATATATACTAACATGATGCACAGTGTAATATGTAAGACACAATGATGGAGCTGCCACCTAAATACCCCATTATATATACTAACATTATGCACAGTGTAATATGTAAGACACAATGATGGAGCTGCCACCTAAATACCCCATTATATATACTAACATGATGCACAGTGTAATATGTAAGACACAATGATAGAGCTGCCACTTAAATACCCCATTACACATACTGTACGTATATGCTACATAGAGTAATATGTAAGATACTATGGAGGAGCTGCCACCTAGATACCCCTTTATATACACTAACCGGATGCACAGAGTAATAAATAAAATACTATGAAGAAGCATCAAGGAATCTTCAGTCTCCAGTTTTTTGATTATGCAGTCCTGCCAGCTCATAAGATAATGTGGGTTATATAATATAGAATGTAATATCTGGACTTTTTTTGTAATATAAAATTATTAGATAATGCAAATGACAGAATGTAACGCTGATAGTAGTGTACCTTTTTAAATATAATTATATTCTTAATCTTACTATATAGCCATTGTTAAGGCAAATCTTTTCAAGTATGGAAAAACAGTATCTACAAAATAATATATACAGATTCTTGTGTATTTATAAATATACTCTTACAGTATATAGAGTAAAATCACCTTACTCTGGAGATTCTTCTTACTCCTCCATCTGTCCAGCTCTCCAACCAGTAACTCCTCCAGCAGCTCCTCCATCAGCTATCAGTGGCCTGATACATCCTATTTATAGTCACTCCTCCCCCATCTCTCCCCAGTAGTTCCCAGGATGACCAGAAGGAATTCTTACACTGAGAGGGGACATGTAAATTAGGGTCTCATAACATTAGTATATAGTCGTTCAGCACATCAGCTTCTCGTGCCCAGCTCCTTGTCTTGGTAATGAGGTGTAAATATTCCTAAAGTCACTTACTACAATGGGTAATGCTAATTACACCCTGGCAGGGGTAACACCTTGTATTCTAATTAGATCACAGCAGCCTCTGGCCTCCTGTTATGTCACCAAAGGGACCTTTTGTTTGGGAGTCACCTATTGTCTAGGCAGAGATTAAACAGAAAGATCTGTTCTACATATCAACATCAGGAACTTCATAGTGATTCAATGCTAAACTCTAGCATTAAGATACAAATATATAAATACTTACTGTATATATATTACCAGACTAATGTTTGTACAGCCATGCATGAATTTTGTTTCTCATGATCTTAAAGACATTCTCCTGACCACCGGTCACATATCTGTATCCCGTTTATTTAAAATGCTCTGCTCATGGACTTTATTCTCAATTTAAGATTGCTGGCACCTGGTCTGAACAGGTTAATGGATAAGAAAGGTGTTTCAGCACAGGTGATGGCAATCATACATTATGGGGGTCATTCCGAGTTGATCGCTCGCTAGCTATTTTTCGCAGCGCTGCAATCAGATAGTCGCCGCCTATATGTGCAGCTGAGCACTACAAAAAAGTTTTTTGCAGTTTCTGAGTAGCTCAGAACTTACTCAGCCGCTGCGATCACTTCAGTGGGGCTGGGCCACCTTGGGGTAGCGCTCCATATTATTTATTTAGCACTTATGTAACACTCCTATTTTTTCACTAATATTACTCTTTTGAGTAGTTTATTAACACCCTTATTTTTGTAGCACTTTCTAACCCATAGCTTCTGCTTCTTTCTTAACACATATTAACACTTTAGTATTTCAATGGTGTGCTGCCCTGGGGTGGTGAGGCCTGAGCTGACTTTGTGGGGTCCAAGCCCTGGACTTATGCTTAGTTAGGGACCTCCAGCAATAGAGCAGCCGTGAAGTGGCCTGGAGGCTTATTATATCTTTTGCAAAACATATGTAACGAAGAGCTCTAAATTTTCTATTATTACATAGTGTATACAGTTCTTCTTACTAACAGCCAGCAGAGTGCATGGAAAAAATCACTTTTGTATTTCTTAATGTACACATATGGCATGAGGCCACAATGCAGTTACATTACTGCACCTATCGGCATGCTATTAAGTGCACCATGAGCAATTACACACATGTCTCTGATTTGTGTGCATGTTGCTGGATTGCCCTTTATTAGCATATCTCACTGTAAATGTGTTACTCATTGCAGCAATGATCACACCTTATATCTGTGTGTTATTTTTCTACTTCACAGCTAACAGACCTACTTAGACTGTGACACAGGCGCAGGCGGAGGCAGGGAAGGGCCATTTGTAGATCATGAATGATCATGTGTGGAACATTCATAATGTCACCACAACCCACATCATGTCCTGTCAGCAAAACTTACCACAATTCATGGCATTTTTCTTATATTTGGTCCCTTTTTTCATGACATTATAAAGTTTGAAAATAATATTTTGTAAACACCTATTTTAATTCTTTATTCAAAATACTAACTGCATATTTAGAAAATAATTTTAATGTTATGCTATAATGTTTAATGTAATATATAGGTAAAAATACAGATGGAACATACATACATACATACATACATACATACTAGAGATGAGCGGGTTCGGTTTCTCTGAATCCGAACCCGCCCGAACTTCATGTTTTTTTACACGGGTCCGAGCGACTCGGATCTTCCCGCCTTGCTCGGTTAACCCGAGCGCGCCCGAACGTCATCATCACGCTGTCGGATTCTCGCGAGGCTCGGATTCTATTGCGAGACTCGGATTCTATATAAGGAGCCGCGCGTCGCCGCCATTTTCACACGTGCATTGAGATTGATAGGGAGAGGACGTGGCTGGCGTCCTCTCCGTTTAGAAATTAAAATAGATAGGAGAGTGAGAGTGAAACACTTCATTTACTTACTGGAGCTTAGGAGGAGTTATACTAGTGACTGATGACCAGTGACCTGACCACCAGTGCAGTTTTATAATTTATTATTATTTAATAATCCGTTCTGTTCTTGTTCTCTGCCTGAAAAAAACGATACACAGTGACTCAGTCACACTCACATACCATATCTGTGCTCAGCCCAGTGTGCTGCATCATCTATGTATAATATCTGACTGTGCTCACACAGCTTAATTGTGGGGGAGACTGGGGAGCAGTTATAGGTTATAGCAGGAGCCAGGAGTACATATTAAGTGCACACTTTTGCTGCCAGAGTGCCACTGCCAGTGTGACTGACCACTGACCAGTGACCTGACCACACTGACCACCAGTATAGTATATTGTGATTGTCTGCCTGAAAAAGTACACTCGTCGTGTGACTTGTGTGGTGTTTTTTTATTCTATAAAAAACTCATTCTGCTGACAGACAGTGTCCAGCAGGTCCGTCATTATATAATATATACCTGTCCGGCTGCAGTAGTGATATATATATATATATTTTTTATATCATTATTTATCATCCAGTCTATACTAGCAGCAGACCCAGTACGGTAGTTCACGGCTGTAGCTACCTCTGTGTCGGCACTCGGCAGTCCATCCATAATTGTATACCACCTACCCGTGGTTTTTTTTTTCTTTCTTCTTTATACATACTACATCTCATTATCATCCAGTCTATATTAGCAGCAGACACAGTACAGTACGGTAGTCCACGGCTGTAGCTACCTCTGTGTCGGCACTCGGCAGTCCATCCATAATTGTATACCACCACCTACCCGTGGTTTTTTTTTTCTTTCTTCTTTATACATACTACATCTCATTATCATCCAGTCTATATTAGCAGCAGACACAGTACAGTACGGTAGTCCACGGCTGTAGCTACCTCTGTGTCGGCACTCGGCAGTCCATCCATAATTGTATACCACCACCTACCCGTGGTTTTTTTTTCTTTCTTCTTTATACATACTACATCTCATTATCAACCAGTCTATATTAGCAGCAGACACAGTACGGTAGTCCACGGCTGTAGCTACCTCTGTGTCGGCACTCGGCAGTCCATCCATAATTGTATACCACCTACCCGTGGTTTTTTTTTTCTTTCTTCGTTATACATACTACATCTCATTATCATCCAGTCTATATTAGCAGCAGACACAGTACAGTACAGTAGTCCACGGCTGTAGCTACCTCTGTGTCGGCACTCGGCAGTCCATCCATAATTGTATACCACCTACCCGTGTTTTTTTTTTCTTTCTTCTTTATACATACTACATCTCATTATCATCCAGTCTATATTAGCAGCAGACACAGTACGGTAGTCCACAGCTGTAGCTACCTCTGTGTCGGCACTCGGCAGTCCATCCATAATTGTATACCACCTACCCGTGGTTTTTTTTTTCTTTCTTCTTTATACATACTACATCTCATTATCATCCAGTCTATATTAGCAGCAGACACAGTACGGTAGTCCACGGCTGTAGCTACCTCTGTGTCGGCACTCGGCAGTCCATCCATAATTGTATACCACCTACCCGTGGTTTTTTTTTCTTTCTTCTTTATACATACTACATCTCATTATCATCCAGTCTATATTAGCAGCAGACACAGTACAGTACGGTAGTCCACGGCTGTAGCTACCTCTGTGTCGGCACTCGGCAGTCCATCCATAATTGTGTACCACCTACCCGTGGTTTTTTTTTTCTTTCTTCTTTATACATACTACATCTCATTATCATCCAGTCTATATTAGCAGCAGACACAGTACGGTAGTCCACGGCTGTAGCTACCTCTGTGTCAGCACTCGGCAGTCCATCCATAATTGTATACCACCTACCCGTGGTTTTTTTTTCTTTCTTCTTTATACATACTACATCTCATTATCATCCAGTCTATATTAGCAGCAGACACAGTACGGTAGTCCACGGCTGTAGCTACCTCTGTGTCGGCACTCGGCAGTCCATCCATAATTGTATACCACCTACCCGTGGTTTTTTTTTTCTTTCTTCTTTATACATACTACATCTCATTATCATCCAGTCTATATTAGCAGCAGACACAGTACAGTACGGTAGTCCACGGCTGTAGCTACCTCTGTGTCGGCACTCGGCAGTCCATCCATAATTGTATACCACCTACCCGTGGTTTTTTTTTTCTTTCTTCTTTATACATACTACATCTCATTATCAACCAGTCTATATTAGCAGCAGACACAGTACGGTAGTCCACGGCTGTAGCTACCTCTGTGTCGGCACTCGGCAGTCCATCCATAATTGTATACTAGTATCCATCCATCTCCATTGTTTACCTGAGGTGCCTTTTAGTTGTGCCTATTAAAATATGGAGAACAAAAATGTTGAGTTTCTAAAATTAGGGAAAGATCAAGATCCACTTCCACCTCGTGCTGAAGCTGCTGCCACTAGTCATGGCCGAGACGATGAAATGCCAGCAACGTCGTCTGCCAAGGCCGATGCCCAATGGCATAGTACAGAGCATGTCAAATCCAAAACACCAAATATCTGTAAAAAAAGGACTCCAAAACCTAAAATAAAATTGTCGGAGGAGAAGCGTAAAATATGCCGTTTACCACACGGAGTGGCAAGGAACGGCTGAGGCCCTGGCCTATGTTCATGGCTAGTGGTTCAGCTTCACATGAGGATGGAAGCACTCAGCCTCTCGCTATAAAAATAAAAAGACTCAAGCTGGCAAAAGCAGTAGCACCGCAAAGAACTGTGCGTTCTTCGAAATCCCAAATCCACAAGGAGAGTCCAATTGTGTCGGTTGCGATGCCTGACCTTCCCAAAACTGGACGTGAAGAGCATGCGCCTTCCACCATTTGCACGCCCCCTGCAAGTGCTGGAAGGAGCACCCGCAGTCCAGTTCCTGATAGTCAGATTGAAGATGTCAGTGTTGAAGTACACCAGGATGAGGAGGATATGGGTGTTGCTGGCGCTAGGGAGGAAATTGACCAGGAGGATTCTGATGGTGAGGTGGTTTGTTTAAGTCAGGCACCCGGGGAGACACCTGTTGTCCGTGGGAGGAATATGGCCACTGACATGCCTGGTGAAAATACCAAAAAAATCAGCTCTTCGGTGTGGAAGTATTTCAACAGAAATGCGGACAACAGGTGTCAAGCCGTGTGTTGCCTTTGTCAAGCTGTAATAAGTAGGGGTAAGGACGTTAACCACCTCGGAACATCCTCCCTTATACGTCACCTGCAGCGCATTCATAATAAGTCAGTGACAAGTTCAAAAACTTTGGGCGACAGCGGAAGCAGTCCACTGACCAGTAAATCCCTTCCTCTTGTAACCAAGCTCACGCAAACCACCCCACCAACTCCCTCAGTGTCAATTTCCTCCTTCCCCAGGAATGCCAATAGTCCTGCAGGCCATGTCACTGGCAATTCTGATGATTCCTCTCCTGCCTGGGATTCCTCCGATGCATCCTTGCGTGTAATGCCTACTGCTGCTGGCGCTGCTGTTGTTGCTGCTGGGAGTCGATGGTCATCCCAGAGGGGAAGTCGTAAGCCCACTTGTACTACTTCCAGTAAGCAATTGACTGTTCAACAGTCCTTTGCGAGGAAGATGAAATATCACAGCAGTCATCCTGCTGCAAAGCGGATAACTGAGGCCTTGACAACTATGTTGGTGTTAGACGTGCGTCCGGTATCCGCCGTTAGTTCACAGGGAACTAGACAATTTATTGAGGCAGTGTGCCCCCGTTACCAAATACCATCTAGGTTCCACTTCTCTAGGCAGGCGATACTGAGAATGTACACGGACGTCAGAAAAAGACTCACCAGTGTCCTAAAAAATGCAGTTGTACCCAATGTCCACTTAACCACGGACATGTGGACAAGTGGAGCAGGGCAGGGTCAGGACTATATGACTGTGACAGCACACTGGGTAGATGTATGGACTCCCGCCGCAAGAACAGCAGCGGCGGCACCAGTAGCAGCATCTCGCAAACGCCAACTCTTTCCTAGGCAGGCTACGCTTTGTATCACCGGTTTCCAGAATACGCACACAGCTGAAAACCTCTTACGGCAACTGAGGAAGATCATCGCGGAATGGCTTACCCCAATTGGACTCTCCTGTGGATTTGTGGCATCGGACAACGCCAGCAATATTGTGTGTGCATTAAATATGGGCAAATTCCAGCAAGTCCCATGTTTTGCACATACCTTGAATTTGGTGGTGCAGAATTTTTTTAAAAACGACAGGGGCGTGCAAGAGATGCTGTCGGTGGCCAGAAGAATTGCGGGACACTTTCGGCGTACAGGCACCACGTACAGAAGACTGGAGCACCACCAAAAACTACTGAACCTGCCCTGCCATCATCTGAAGCAAGAAGTGGTAACGAGGTGGAATTCAACCCTCTATATGCTTCAGAGGTTGGAGGAGCAGCAAAAGGCCATTCAAGCCTATACAATTGAGCACGATATAGGAGGTGGAATGCACCTGTCTCAAGCGCAGTGGAGAATGATTTCAACGTTGTGCAAGGTTCTGATGCCCTTTGAACTTGCCACACGTGAAATCAGTTCAGACACTGCCAGCCTGAGTCAGGTCATTCCCCTCATCAGGCTTTTGCAGAAGAAGCTGGAGACATTGAAGGAGGAACTAACACGGAGCGATTCCGCTAGGCATGTGGGACTTGTGGATGGAGCCCTTAATTCGCTTAACAAGGATTCATGGGTGGTCAATCTGTTGAAATCAGAGCACTACATTTTGGCCACCGTGCTCGATCCTAGTTTTAAAGCCTACCTTGGATCTCTCTTTCCGGCAGACACAAGTCTGCTGGGGTTGAAAGACCTGCTGGTGAGAAAATTGTCAAGTCAAGCGGAACGCGACATGTCAACATCTCCTCCTTCACATTCTCCCGCAACTGGGGGTGCGAGGAAAAGGCTCAGAATTCCGAGCCCACACGCTGGCGGTGATGCAGGGCAGTCTGGAGCGGCTGCTGATGCTGACATCTGGTCCGGACTGAAGGACCTGACAACGATTACGGACATGTCGTCTACTGTCACTGCATATGATTCTCTCAACATTGAAAGAATGGTGGAGGATTATATGAGTGACCGCATCCAAGTAGGCACGTCACACAGTCCGTACTTATACTGGCAGGAAAAAGAGGCAATTTGGAGGCCCTTGCACAAACTGGCTTTATTCTACCTAAGTTGCCCTCCCACAAGTGTGTACTCCGAAAGAGTGTTTAGTGCCGCCGCTCACCTTGTCAGCAATCGGCGTACGAGGTTACATCCAGAAAATGTGGAGAAGATGATGTTCATTAAAATGAATTATAATCAATTCCTCCGCGGAGACATTGACCAGCAGCAATTGCCTCCACAAAGTACACAGGGAGCTGAGATGGTGGATTCCAGAGGGGACGAATTGATAATCTATGAGGAGGGGGATGTACACGGTGATATATCGGAGGATGATGATGAGGTGGACATCTTGCCTCTGTAGAGCCAGTTTGTGCAAGGAGAGATTAATTGCTTCTTTTTTGGTGGGGGTCCAAACCAACCCGTCATATCAGTCACAGTCGTGTGGCAGACCCTGTCACTGAAATGATGGGTTGGTTAAAGTGTGCATGTCCTGTTTATACAACATAAGGGTGGGTGGGAGGGCCCAAGGACAATTCCATCTTGCACCTCTTTTTTCTTTAATTTTTCTTTGCGTCATGTGCTGTTTGGGGAGTGTTTTTTGGAAGGGCCATCCTGCGTGACACTGCAGTACCACTCCTAGATGGGCCCGGTGTTTGTGTCGGCCACTAGGGTCGCTTATCTTACTCACACAGCTACCTCATTGCGCCTCTTTTTTTCTTTGCGTCATGTGCTGTTTGGGGAGGGTTTTTTGGAAGGGCCATCCTGCGTGACACTGCAGTGCCACTCCTAGATGGGCCCGGTGTTTGTGTCGGCCACTAGGGTCGCTTATCTTACTCACACAGCTACCTCATTGCGCCTCTTTTTTTCTTTGCGTCATGTGCTGTTTGGGGAGGGTTTTTTGGAAGGGACATCCTGCGTGACACTGCAGTGCCACTCCTAGATGGGCCTGGTGTTTGTGTCGGCCACTAGGGTCGCTTATCTTACTCACACAGCTACCTCATTGCGCCTCTTTTTTTCTTTGCGTCATGTGCTGTTTGGGGAGGGTTTTTTGGAAGGGACATCCTGCGTGACACTGCAGTGCCACTCCTAGATGGGCCCGGTGTTTGTGTCGGCCACTAGGGTCGCTTATCTTACTCACACAGCTACCTCATTGCGCCTCTTTTTTTCTTTGCGTCATGTGCTGTTTGGGGAGGGTTTTTTGGAAGGGACATCCTGCGTGACACTGCAGTGCCACTCCTAGATGGGCCCGGTGTTTGTGTCGGCCACTAGGGTCGCTTATCTTACTCACACAGCTACCTCATTGCGCCTCTTTTTTTCTTTGCGTCATGTGCTGTTTGGGGAGGGTTTTTTGGAAGGGACATCCTGCGTGACACTGCAGTGCCCCTCCTAGATGGGCCCGGTGTTTGTGTCGGCCACTAGGGTCGCTTATCTTACTCACACAGCTACCTCATTGCGCCTCTTTTTTTCTTTGCGTCATGTGCTGTTTGGGGAGGGTTTTTTGGAAGGGACATCCTGCGTGACACTGCAGTGCCACTCCTAGATGGGCCCGGTGTTTGTGTCGGCCACTAGGGTCGCTTATCTTACTCACACAGCTACCTCATTGCGCCTCTTTTTTTCTTTGCGTCATGTGCTGTTTGGGGAGGGTTTTTTGGAAGGGACATCCTGCGTGACACTGCAGTGACACTCCTAGATGGGCCAGGTGTTTGTGTCGGCCACTAGGGTCGCTTAGCTTAGTCATCCAGCGACCTCGGTGCAAATTTTAGGACTAAAAATAATATTGTGAGGTGTGAGGTATTCAGAATAGACTGAAAATGAGTGGAAATTATGGTTTTTGAGGTTAATAATACTTTGGGATCAAAATGACCCCCAAATTCTATGATTTAAGCTGTTTTTTAGGTTTTTTGGAAAAAAACACCCGAATCCAAAACACACCCGAATCCGACAAAAAAAATTCGGTTAGGTTTTGCCAAAACGCGGTCGAACCCAAAACACGGCCGCGGAACCGAACCCAAAACCAAAACACAAAACCCGAAAAATTTCCGGCGCTCATCTCTAATACATACATAAAACACATACATACAGTATATAAATACAGGATTCCACCACATTCACCTTTCCCAGGAATGGGGTGCACACCTGCACTCACCACCCCCAGGTAGGGGTGCAGTGGCATGTGACAACATTGCTTATATAATATACCAAGAGCCCAGCACTCACCATGGTAAGCTCACTCACCTTAATACACCAGTAAGTAAATAAATAATGGCGTTTTAGGTCATGTATTGTACAATTCTTGCATCCCAGCATCAAGTAACCCCATTTTACTGCAATCCCTACTCTAGCACCGAGATTTATGAATCCTGGCCACTGCTATCACATCAGAATCAAATTCCAAATTTGCTTATAGGTTTAAAGCGTACCTGCCAACTCACGTATGGCTTTTATAAGTGAGACAGTCACCAACACAGCTCCTAAATTACCACCAAGGAAGCAGCTGGCACAAGTTTAAAGTAAATGAGCTTAAAAGGGGTGCATGAGAAAGCTATGATCACAGAAAGGTTAATTAAAAGTTAACCAAATGTACACATACAGGAATCCACCTCTCTCTCTCTCTCTCTCTCTCTCTCTCTCTCTCTCTCTATATATATATATATATATATATATACATATATATATACACATATAAAATCATGCAGGTAGGTGGCACTCTAGACAGCTTCGTAAAGATGAGTCAGAAGTCTAACGTGGATGTCTCATCTTCTGTCTCATCTTTACAAAGCTGTCTAGAGTGCTGCCTACCTGCAAGCTATACATTGGCCCCAGCATTTGCTCACTGGGTAAGTAAGAGGGTACCAGGACACAATTGTGATTGAGGTCCTACAACTTTGAATCCAGTGCTTTATTACGGTAGTCATCAGAGTGCTGCCCTTCAACTGATATATTGGTTTTCCGCCCCAATCTTAGTCTTTGTCTTATTTTTGTTTGAATAGTGTTATAGGTTTAATGTTTTGATATAGCTACAGATGGGTGCTCTTACATCTTTGCTCTTTGCAAAGTTGTGTTACACATACTGTGTGAGCGCCGCTTGACTCAGTAGTGAAAACCATATTTTTGTGTTTGTTTCTGCCAAAATGCATCTTAGACACAAAGCAATGTAATAGGTTGCACAAGCAGCTTCTGTTGATTAAAATGATATGCCGCATGCTTATAGTCTGTGTGTGACTGCTACTTTATTAGCATACAAAATGCTATGCTACAATGTTTTCCTGGAAAATACTGTAATGTGGCACTTTGGAGGCAGATACGGCCACAATTACACACAGACGATAAGCATGCTGCATATCATTTCAATCAGCATAAGCTGCTTGTGCGTCCTATTGCTTGTGCGTCTAAGACACATTTTCGCAGAAAAAAATGCAAAAAAATATGTTCGGTGTTACTAACGCCATGTCATGGCATGACTTGAAGGGCTGTTTAGCGTGACTGCAGCAAGGAAGTAAGAGGACACATCTGTCAGTAGAAAAGACCTGGGAGAAAAAACAGGACTATTTGCATCAATTAGAAATTATATATGTGAAATATTAACTGAGAAATCCAGAGGCTCCCAAATGCGGTCACCCTAACAGTTCAGGTTATACGTGTATCCATACTTGGCCATAGGTGACTTCATTCATACCTCAGTCATAAGACAGCTGATTGGCATTAGGCATTAACAAGCAGAAATAAATACAAAATAATAAAAATATATTTACAAAAATAGCTTTAAAAAAGCAAAAAATATAATTAACACATTGGGGTAAATTTACTAACATTCGTAATTTTTGGATCTCCAAACGGAACCCGTCAGGTAATTATTAGTCTGTATTGTTCACCTATGGTATAAAGTTACCTATTTGTTTTATTGATGTTTTATATGTAATATTACAGCATTTACTGTCAAAAAATTTTTTTTATGAATAAATACATTTTTATGTGATTTCTGAGGTTGTTGATCTCCCATGAGAATTCCCCCTTTTTTGTATTTCTAATTTGGTGCCTTGTCTGACAGAAGGCATTTCTCATTGGTATGAGCTACATTGTATATCAGCACAAGAAAAAGGGTTCTTCATTTTTTTGTATATATACAAAAATAGCTTTAAAAAAAAAGCAAAAATATAATTAACACATTATGATTCAACATTTTATACCTCTAACTTTCACTCATGTTCTAAATTAAAACTTGTTATTTGTGGGTGCATTTAAAAAATAAAAATGTTTTAACTTAACTTCTACTTTTAAAAATAAATTCATACAGAGGAATCAGCTTCATTATTTATATATGACTAAGAAACTCATTTAAATATATTTAAGATCATAAAAAAAACACAATTTAATTCAAGTTTATCCAAACTTCTTACTGGTGACATATATTTTTATCTATGTTATAGTCAATGTGAAGTTCCTGCGGATATATAGAACAGGTCCTTTTGCTGATACTCTGGCTAGACAATAGATGACTCCAGAGGCCTTGTTTGGTGCTTGTTTGGTGACAAGCAGTGCGCATAACAGAGCAGCAGGTGCACCCGAAATAGGTCATGTCCTTGTGTGAAAGGGTCATGGCTCTGTGGAATGCCCCACGTTTTCATCACTCTCTGGGTATGCCCAGCATTCCTGGAAATGCTCTGCTGCCTCCAGAGACTCTGACTGCCCTGCCAACTTGTCCTCAGTGACAAGAGCTGGACAATGCAGATAATGTCACCACCTCCGAGAGTGCAGTCCGCACCCCCATAGTGACACCTCTGAGGGTGCTATCCTAAACAAAAAAACATGTTGGTTACATAACAGGATTCCAGAGGCCTTTTATGATCTAATTAGAATGCAAGGTGTTACCCCTGCCAGGGTGTAATTAGCATTTCCCATTGTAGGGGAAGTACAGAGGGTGTCATGGTCAGCATTACTGTCTAAAAGCACTGAAGTCATCAGTTTGATTCCCAACACTGCCCTAACTGTGTAGAGTTTGTATATTCTCCCCATGCTTGCGTGCGTTTTTCTCTGGGCAATCCAGTTTCCTCCCAAACTCCTATGAAGTACTGGTAGGATAACTCTGTCCAAACAAAAAAATCCCTAGTGCAGAGGTTCCAAAACGCAGTCCTCAAGGCACCCCAACAGTCCAGGATTTAGGTATATCCATGGCTCAGCACAGATGGTTAAATCAAATTGACTAAGGTGCTAATTAAGTCACCTGTGGCCAGGCATGGATACATATAAACAAGGACCATTGGGGTGGCATGAGGACCGTGTTTGGGAACCTCTGCCCTAGTGTGTTTGTATCTGTTCAATGACATAGCTACCATAGGTGCAGACAGTGCAGCTGCTATGGGGCCCAGAGTTGAGAGGGGCCCACCTTCCAGGTCAAAGTTACATGTATTATATACATTTTTCCCATATGGTGGTACGTAGGGGTCCTTTCAAACTTTTTCCTTGGGGCCTGCAATATATCTAGGTATGCTTTTGGACTTGCTCATTGTAGTGTGGTATAAAATGAACTTGAGGGAATTTTAATGTTATATAATATGAACCGGGGCACTATAATGAGGCACAACATGAATGGGAGCACTATATATCATAATGTGAATTGGAGGTACTGTACAGTATATAATGTGTACTGGCAGCTCTGAAATGTGACATAGGGTGAACTTAAGCACTACTGCAATTCCTAAAAGAAACTAGGGCACTATTATGGGGCATAACATTAAATAAGGTTCTACTATGGATCAGAAAATGAACTAGAGCACTCTTATAGGGCATAAAATTAACAACTGCTGCAGAGAAGTGTCTCCAGAAGCATTGGGACTGTGGCCCCATCAAAATGTATATATATATGTATATATATATATATATATATATATTTATATGTGTCAATTTGATGTTATTATTTACATTGACAATGATTCAATGTAAATAATAACATCACATTGTTACATTCCTGCTGCTGCCATGTATAACAGGTCTTTCTGCTAAAGCTCTGCCTGGACAATAGGTGACTCCTAAACAAAAGTTCCCTCTGGTGACATAACAGGAGGCCAAAGGCTGCTGTGATCTAATTAGAATACAAGGTGTTACCCCTGCCAGGGTGTAATTAGCATTTCCCATTGTAGTAAGTGACTTTAGTAATATTTACACCTCATTTACAAGACAAGGAGCTGGGCACGAGAAGCTGATGTGCTGAATGACTATATAATAATGTTATGACACCCTAATTTACATGTCACCTCTCAGTGTAAGAATTCCTTCTGCCCATCCTGGGAACTTCTGGGGAGAGATGGGGGAGGAATGACTATAAATAGGGTGTATCAGGCCACTGATAGCTGATGGAGGAGCTGCTGGATGAGTTACTGGTTGGAGAGCTGGACGGATGGAGGAGTAAGAGAGACACAGAGGAAGAATCTACAGAGGAAGGTGATTATATTACACTTATGAATATACTGATACATACACACACATTTGTAGATGTTATTTTGTAGATAATGTCTTGTCAATATTTAAATAATTGTTATATAGTGAGTTTTAATATATAATATAATTATATTTACAAGGGTTCACTTTTGTGAACTTTATATTCTATATAATGTGTTATCTATTAATAAATATTGTTTGGTATAAAAACTGAATTTAAACATTTTAAAATAAAAATATAAAGATAATACACTGTGTATGACACAACGTTATCCTATAAGACATAGTGTAGTTAGATATTCATGAAGCATTATGTACATGAATGTAAGGCCATAATAAATATGTACTGTAAGTATATTGATAGGCATTTACAGTCTGTTACTTTAATTCTATGAGCCAGATCCGTAGCGGCAGCAATAATTTAGTTGTCCCTTAGTAATGAAGACCAACCTTTTCTTAAACATTTGCTTAAATTATTTAAACTATCGGATTCTAGCTGTGCTGTTAATAAATGTGAAGCAGAGTCTGCTGCCTACTAATAAAATAAGAGGAATCCCTCCTCTTACCGGGTGTATAGTAATATTTTAAAGTGTTATATTAGTATGGTGCTGATTCCTTTAATACTGGGGTACATACAACTACCAATAAATGAAAATACTTATCCAGTTTTTCTCTAAAAGAAAAAACATGGCTCCTTTATTTTATAGTAAACCATTATTAAAGCAATAAACATACAGAGAATATTTTAAAATAGATGAATATGTAGGATATAGTATATATCAAAAAACTTTTTTTTAGGGGATATGGTGTGGATATGCGTCCAAAATCAAGCTACAGTATGTAGAGATAAACGAAGGCACCACTTTAAATGATGCATGTAAAATGATGTATTGCAATCCAAAATGAGTGTTTTATCCATGGCCACAGATAAACTGATAGCTGTGAACAGCTGGAATTAATGTGTCATGTTATTCCACAGTTGTTCTAGAAGATTTCAAACAGGCTTTTGAGGAATTATCCCGTATTTTCATTTAGAAGTTTTTTTTATGGTTGGCCGTGGTTGGTGTGGCAGCTGGTGGCTTCCTTGTTTTTGGAACTGTGCTGCAGCCCAACCTCTGCAACTTTCACTGGTGGCAGCTACAGATATGTCCACATACACCTTTTCTATTGTTCTCAATTTGCCACGACATGACACGCCATGCATAGTATAGCTAAGCTTTTTTCTATGAGTAGCGAGTGGATGGATTTGACATTTTGTTTGCCATAACAGAGTATGTTTAAAGTAGTATATCAAAGAAGCAAATTAAGAGTATGTTTGCTAAATCTCTCAGTCTATCGCATGTCAAGCCGTTCTATAAATGGCAGGATATTGGAGAGGTGTATGTGGACACATCTGTACATCATAGTATCTTAACTATTACTCTTTGTATCATGTTATTATATATAAAATGGTTCTTTCATACTATCGCCCATATTACTCTGTGTATCAGCTTAGTATATGCAGTGGTGCTTGAAATTTTGTAAACCCTTCAGAATTTTCTATATAGAAATTTTACACAAGTTTTAAAAGTAGATAAAGAGAACCAAATCAAGTGATACAACATTTGATTTGTTATACATGCCCATTTTTTAATTTAGGAAAATTATCGATTATAACAAAAGCAGGTGAACCTTTAGGCTTAGCAAATATTTTGAAGATACAATTAGAGTCTGTATTTTCAATCTATGTGATGAGTGGACAACAACGCATCTTAATCATAGGTCTCTCACTATTGTAGCAGAATTAGACTCTGGCACAATGTCAGCATCTACAATAATGCAGAAAGGGGGCTGAATGGAGTCTTCTCTCCTAAACAGCCCTGGCAGGAGGTGAGTAGTGTATAATCTGCACACTCTGAGTTCAGCGTATGGGGATTTTACAATTATTAGGAAACATTAATAGACTGTGACAGGAATGTATTATACCCGCTACTATCATGTGTGTATAATGCTTCTTGCTTTGCCCTTTAGTGAGGTGTTATTATCATCTTGTCTGATGGATTTTGGGATTTAAAACTCCCCTCTGGCAATCACTGCTAGAGTGCACAATGCATTAGCCTAGTACTGAAGTGCTGTGACTTTCCTCTGACCGGCTCCAGTGCTCATTTGCAAGTTCTCGCTATTATCATGAGATCTCACATGTAGCCCAGAACTGGCAGCCGCTGCAGCCAGGGACAGCACAGTCCCTTGCTGTGGTGTATGGGCAATAACACCTGCAGCTGTCGAAATTGATAGCTGTAGGTGTCAGAATGGTCACTGCTACTGACCATTCTTACATTGTCCTGCAATGTAAAAATGGTCAGTAGAAAAAAATCGCTATAGAGAGTAAAACCAATCCTAAAATGTTTTATAAATATATAAACAGTAAAATGTTAAAGAAAGAGAATGTAGGCCCTTTAAATGATGAATTGGGAGCATTGATAAATGATGACAAATTAAAAGCGGAAATACTGAACAATTTTTTTTCATCAGTATTTACCAGGAAGGATGAACCGGTGACATTAATGCATGACGACAGTGAAGGTAATGATTCTTGGCTTGATGCTTGTTTAAGTGAGGAAATAGTCCTGGAGAGACTAGGTAACGTGAAGATTAATAAATCACCAGGCCCAGACGGTATTCATCTAAGGGTTAATTATGGAGCTTAGGTTACAACTAGCAAAACCTCTATACTTGATTTTCCATAGTTCAATTAGATCAGGCATGGTACCAAGGGATTGGAAGGAGGTAGTGCCTTTATTTAAAAAGGAAAATAAAAATGATCCTGGAAACTATAGACCAGTTACTTTAACCTCTATAGTGGGTATAATATTATAAGCAATTTTGAAGGATAGCATAGGGGATCACCTACAGGCTACAAAGTTTATTAGTAAAAGTCAGCATGGGTTTGTAAGGGACAGATCATGCCAAACCAACTTAATTAGCTTCTACGAGGAATTGAGCAAGAATCTTGACCATGGAAAAGCAGTGGATGTGGTGTATTTAGATTTTTTAAAAGCCTTCAATACAGTGCCTCATAGGAGATTGATCAACAAATGATGGGAACTTGGTCTAGGTTATATTATTTATACTTGGATAAGTAATTGGCTGGATAAAAGATTGCAACGAGTAGTGGCCAATAGGATGTTCTCCAGTTGGGCACCAGTAGTTACCGGAATACCACAAGGGTCAGTTCTTGGCCCACTGCTCTTCACTATGTTTATCAATGATCTAGGAATAGGCCTGGAAAGCACAGTGTCAATCTTTGCAGATGATACTAAACTGTGTAAGGTAATTAATTCAGAAGACGATGTGGAGTCTTTACAGAATTACTTAGTTAAACTGAAACCTGGGTGTCTAAATGCAGAATGAGGTTTAATATAGAAAAATGCAAATTTATGCATTTTGGGGAAAAAAAACACACATGCAAAGAAAAATGGAAAAAGATTTGAGGTGCTTATAGATAATAGACTTAATAACATGCTTGCATGCATTAAACGGGGCATAGAGACAAGGTACAAGGATATAATCCTGCCACTGTACAAATCATACGTCCGCACCTGGAATATTTGGTTCAGTTCTGGGCACCGTATTATAAAAAAGATATCGGGGAACTAAAAAGAGTTCAAAGAAGAGCTTCTAAACTGATTAAAGGTTTAGAGTCTCTGGAGTATGAGGAAAGGCTTGCTAGGTTAAATATGTATTCACTAGAAAAGAGGCATCTAAGAGGATACATTATTAATGTCTTCAAATATGTAAAGGGTAATTACAAGAAGCTAGCAGCGGATTTGTTTATTAAAATAACTCTATATCGGACGCATGGGCACTCGCTTAGGTTAGAGGAGAGGAAATTCCGTACACAACGTAGGAAAGGGTTCTTCACGGTAAGGGCAATAAAGATTTGGAACTCCCTGCCGGAGAGGGTAATAAATGCAGACTCTGTAAATGTATTTAGAAGCGGATTGGACAAATTCCTGGAAAATAACTGGTAAATGTATCCAGGGCTATAGCATTTAACATATTGACATTGCATTATCTGGGAGTGGTAAGAATCATTGTTGTCATTTGGTACTAAGCCATTACTTTAGCAGACACATTATAATATGAATAAATTAACGCAGAATACAGGTTGAACCCGATGGGCAGTTTGCCTTGTTTCAGCCTCACTGTGACTATATAATATAAATGATAGCAGAGCTGACAATGACAGGAATGTATAGTGACCCTGTCACTGAGCACACACTGCCACATTAATACATGGGAGGAAGTGGTATCAACGCACATAGCATACGCTGATTCCACTTCCCCCATAACACCACTCCATATGCAAGGGCGTAGCCAGAACTTTGTGGTCCCCATAGCAACATTGTAAAGGCCCCCCCATACCAATACACTCTAGAGAGACACTTTTCTGCAGAAGTTGTTAATTCTATGCCCTATTATAGTGTCCTACTTAATTTTCTGAACCATAGTACAGCCTTATTTAATGCCATGCCCCATAGTAGTGCCCTCATTTCTTTTATGAAACTTACTGTAGTAGTGGTTCACCCTATGTCACATTTCAGAGCTGCCAGTACACATTATGCCGCACAGTACCCCCAATTCACATTATGATATACAGTGCTCTCCATTCATATTCTGCCTCATTACAGTGCCCCAGTTCATATTATATAACATAAAACTGCCCTCCAGTTCATTTTATACCAAACTACAATGAGCAGATCCAGGGCATACCTAGATATACTGCAGGCCCCAATGAAAAAGTTTAAAACCCAATGGTGATAAATGTATATGACACATGTAACTGTTACAGGTGAGGTGGGCCACTCTCAGCTCTGGGCCCCATAGCAGCTGCACTGCCTGCACTTATGGTAGCTACACCCTTGTTTATATGTATTCCCCTGTGTATTATATTTAGTATCAGTATCTGCTGCAGGATGATAGAGGTCCCCATGCTGCACTTATGACTGGAAATTTAGATATAGTAATTTGGCATTATACAATATTATAAAAGCAAAGGTAAATGACTGGGTCATATTTTTTACTTTACATAAAGATATACCATGTTCCATATATAAAGTAACACTATTACTGCAATAACCTTTATGCTTTTAAATATACATTTTTTTCTTTCAGGACAAATAAGTAAGAGGATTTTCACTAACAAGACCGTGTGGAAAGGGACATTGTTCTCTGATCAAGCCAACTACAGACGTAATTTCTTCTTACGCGGCTGGAGGAATCACACAAGCTATTCCTATTTTCTGGATAGGAGAAACCTTTTACAGCAAATTTGTTTTTTAGCTAACACATGATGAGTCTCCCAGGAGAAAAACCACATCTGTGCTCTGAGTGTGACAAACACTTTACATGTAAATCAGCACTTCTTACACATCAGAGGAGTCACACAGGAGAGAAACCATTTACATGTTCTGAATGCAGCAAGTGTTTTTCCCAAAATTCATCTCTTGTTTTACATCAGAGGATTCACACAGGAGAGAAACCGTTTGAATGCTCTGAATGCAACAAGTGTTTTTCCCAGAAGTTACATCTTGTGCGTCATCAGAGGATTCACACTGGAGAGAAACCATTTGAATGCTCTGAATGTAACAATTGTTTCAAAACAAAGCAAAATCTTTTTATACATCAGAGGATTCACACAGGAGAGAAACCGTTTGAATGCTCTGAATGCAACAAGTGTTTTTCCCAGAAGTTACATCTTGTGCGTCATCAGAGGATTCACACTGGAGAGAAACCATTTGAATGCTCTGAATGTAACAATTGTTTCAAAACAAAGCAAAATCTTTTTATACATCAGAGGATTCACACAGGAGAGAAACCATTTGAATGCTCTGAATGTAACAAGTGTTTCAAAGAGAAGCGAAATCTTGTTATACATCAGAGGATTCACACAGGAGAGAAACCATTTACATGTTCTGAATGCAGCAAGTGTTTTTCCCGAAAGTCATCTCTTGTTTTACATCAGAGGATTCACACAGGAGAGAAACCGTTTGAATGCTCTGAATCCAACAAGTGTTTTTCGCACAAGTTACATCTTGTGCGTCATCAGAGGATTCACACTGGAGAGAAACCATTTGAATGCTCTGAATGTAACAATTGTTTCAAAACAAAGCAAAATCTTTTTATACATCAGAGGATTCACACAGGAGAGAAACCGTTTGAATGCTCTGAATGCAACAAGTGTTTTTCCCAGAAGTTACATCTTGTGCGTCATCAGCGGAGTCACACAGGAGAGAAATCATTTGAATGCTCTGAATGTAACAAGTGTTTCAAAGAGAAGCAAAATCTTGTTATACATCAGAGGATTCACACAGGAGAGAAACCATTTACATGTTCTGAATGCAGCAAATGTTTTGCCCAAAACTCACATCTTGTTAGCCATCAGAGGAGTCACACAGGAGAGAAACCGTTTAAATGTTCTGAATGTAACAAGTGTTTTACAGTGAAGCAAAATCTTGTTATACATCAGAATGTTCACACACAATTCATAATTGATGAGCTGGCATCATAAGGGCCGCATTACAACAGTTGTACATACTGTATAGACACAGATTGTACATATAGACACAGAAATAGTGTTTATATAAGACACATACACATTGTCTAACAAAAGGTCCATGACATTGGTAACACACATGAAAAGTGCAGTGATGCGCAAACTGTTAACAGTGAAAAAATAAGCAACCAAAGGATATAAAGTGGGACCCTGAATTACACTAGAAAAAAAATAGTTACTATGGACACATAAACACTCCGACAGATACAAGTGTTTCTTTCTTGGTGTCTGGAGGAGATATTCATCAACAATTTGTTTAATTGAAACATCTATTGCTCATTAGTTCTAAAAGGAATGGAGACAACAGTGGTTTAACATTTTTTATTCATGTATGTATTTTGTTCACATTTTTACAAGCACTATATTTCATAGAAGTTTAAAATACAAAAATGAATAGTTACATTTTACCACTAGTGGTCAAATATTTATGGTATTTGACTTTGAGTCTATTAAAAAGTACAGGTGTCCGAGAGTGCCCAAGATAGGGAATACTTTTCTTTCTTTGGTTTTGGGTGCATCTTGTTTATTCCAGGAGCACCTCCCCTATGGAAATAGAAATATGATATTAATGGGAAAAGGGTAAAGGACACTTGCATAATAGAAACATACTACAACAATTATATAGGTGTCTGTGTGAACCTTCCATCTCTGCAAATAGTTAACCACTTAACCTGCCATGGTCACATCAGATGCAACAATACCTGAAAGTGCCTTGTCTGATATGGTCACACAGGATACAGATACACTGCATGGGAAGATAATCGTCCCGCAGCTGCAGCTCTGAGGGACCTTCCAGTCCCTCTGCATCCCTGCACCCTCCCCCCGTGTCACCAGATACACAGTGTTTACCTGGTGTCTGCTGAAGTGAAAATGAAAGTCACAATGTTTTTGATGTTCCTGATGTTCCCATGGTGATGATTCGATGTTCCAATATTTGAAAATATATATATTTTTTTAATTTAATTTTTCTTTAAATTCAATCATTTTGGATAAGCTTAAAAATAAATTCTTCATCTAATTTACTCATAAACAAAATTACAATTACTGAGTGGTTTTTGGTGAAAAAAATGTGTCAGTTAAATGGTTAAATACTGGAGAGGAGAGACATCAATAGTTCAATAGTTGATCATCTACATGAGTAAGTGTAATAAACAATGTGTATTGTGAAACCACCAACCCTCCTTCCCCCCAAAAAAGGCTGATTTGATTAGTTACTGTATTTGTAAATATATGTTTTCACTATTATGGCATAAGGGGTGCTACTTCTGACCAGTGGCGTAACTACATCCCAGTTGCCCGGAGGAAAGATAAATGTTGTCCCCCCCTGTTTACAAACAATTATTAGTATTTTATCTGACTCCTCTATACCTGCCACAGCACACAACTTTGCTCAAAAAAGGTGTGTAGTCTCACAAAGAATATTACCCCTAATGCAAATTATAGTAGCACAATCTTATTCAGCTTACACCGCACTTAGCAAATGATTCATATTACACCACTTAGTAGTGTCCCTTATTCACGTTATGACACACAGTAGTTCCCCTTATTCATGTTACACTACACAGTAGTACCTCTTATACACATTACACAACACAGTAGTGCCCCTTACACATGATGACCACAGTAGTAGTGCTTCTTACACGTAAAGCGCATAGTAGCAGTGCTGCTTCCACTCATAATGTAAACAGAAGTAGTGCCTCTTAAACATAAAGCCCAAAGTAGCAATGCTGCTAATACACATAATGCTGGATTAAGGCTTGTGGGGGCTCCAGGGCAACAATTGTGTGTGGGCCCCACCAATAAAATTTACTCTGCACCTCGCCGCTGTCAATACTTTGTCCTTTAGAGGTTCTGGAGAGAAAATGAGGGGAGTGAAATAGAGATAGAGGGTGTTAAGGAGAGAGAGAATTAGGGGGAGCAAGGGAGATAGAGAGAGTGGAGAATGAGAGAGAGACAGTATCAAGAAGGAGAAAAGAGCAATATAGATAGAGAAAGAGATTGCCAGAGAGAGAAAGGATGTCAGAGGAGCAAGAAAGAGACAGAGAAAGAGAGAGAAGGGGTTCAGAGAGAGAGGATGTTGGTGCAAGAGAGAGGGTGTCAGTGAAAGATGGAATGAGAGAGAGAGAGAGACAGAGAGAGGAGCCATACAGAGAGGGTGATAAAGAACGAGAGAGAGAGATGAGAGAGAAGAGAGAGTTTCCGAGAATGGAGGAGGAGAGAAAGTGGGGAGCAAGAGAGGGAGAGAGACAGGGTGTCAGGGAGAGGAAAAGGGAGGGGGTGTCAGTGGCAGAAAGACAGAGGGTGTAATTGTGGAAGTAAGAGGGACAGAGGGTGTCATGAAGAGAGAGAAAGGAGGGAGAGAGGGTGTCAGAGAAGGAAAGAGGGAAAGCGATAGAGAGAGGAGCAATAGAGAGAGAGAGGGTGCTGAAAGAGAGAGAGATATGAAAGATAGTTAAGGTGTCAGGGAGAGAGAGGGGGAGAGAAAGAAGGGAGCAATGGAGAGAGAGACAGGGTGTCAGAGAGAGAGAAAATGGGATGAGGAGCGAGTGTGAGAGATGCAGAGGCTGTCAGCGAGAGAGAGGGGGGCAAGATAGAGAGTGTGTCAGGGAGAGAGACAGTGAGGGAGGAGCATGTAAAAGAGAGAGAGAGGGTGTCAGGTAGATAGAGAGCATAACAGGGAGAGAAAGAGGGAGTGGGGTGCAAGAGAGTTAGGGAGGGGGAGCAAGAGAGGGTTTCAGGAAGGTAAGCAGAAAGACAGAGAGGGGGGGAAAGTGAGAGAGAGAGGGTGTGTTAGAGTGAAAGTGGAATATAAAGAGGAACAGATAGAGGGGTGCAGGAGGAAGAGAGAGAGGCAGGGGAGTAAGCAGGAGAGGCAAGAGGGTGTTAGGGATAGATAGCATCAAGGAGAGAGATAGTGAGATACAGAACGCGTCAGGGAGAGAGTGTATATCCTGGACAGAAGGAGAACGAGACAAAGAAAGTGAGACAGAGAGCTGTGCAAGAGAGGGAGAGAGAGAGGGGAGAGATAGAGAGAGAGCGGTAGGAAGGAAGGAAGGGACTGGGAGAAATACTAACTGTCTAGGCTTTTCCAATGTGGGTAGGCATTTTGCAGCATTAGGTCCCACCAGCTTTACACCCATGAATTGTGGCAATGTTGTGCTCCGGGTATAGTGGTTGACAAGGCCAGGGTAATATTTGACACTGTGGGGCCCCCCTGGACCACCTCCCACCCTATAATCCATCCCTGTGTGGAGTGCTTACAAATCAGCCAGCAGCGTCCACGGAGGGGGTGTTAGTGGCCGCGGTCAGAAGAAATGTCCGTGCCACTGATATCCATGGGTCTCTTCACAAGCACAACTGCAACCTGTCCTATCATGCTGCAGGAGAGGCAGGTCACAGCACTGTGTGAGAGGGTGAAGGTGGGCTGAGGGCAGCTCGGCATACAACGGCGGGGAAGACAATCAGGAAGCGCAGCACTGCATGCCCCTTGTGACTTGTTCAGAGTGCTGTTAGTTGCCACACATGGTGAGCCGGCTGGCGTGATGGGGGTGCCGGACATTATGGTGTTCAAGTGCACACAAGGCACCCCTGTGCACACTATGGGTACAGTGGGGGTGCCAGGTGCCCCCTTAGGGGCTGGAGCCAGGCAGCAACAGAATCTGTTGACTCCGGGAGTTCCGCCCCGCTACTGACAAAGTATACAAACAACGGGAGACAGAATAGCAGTTTCTTGGTGTAGGGCACTGGATCAAAACATAACTTTAATTGTATTTTTATCAAAGTAGATAATTCCTTTTAAAATATATCATTGAAATATTAGAACAAAATTATATGATAAACTGATAAAAAAAATTATCACTGGGGCACATCATTTAAGCCTGTATAATTTTTTATGTATTTTTTCCCCTTTATTAAAATTGTTCTGGTCTTCCCTTATTTCTTGCCCTACAGTGACTAGTACACCAATGCACATGTGCCTAATTGTTATACTGGCATGTGGTTTAGTTTTCTCATTTTGGGTCTGTTTGTATTTCTACTGTTGTATGTTTAACTTTACCTTATTGTTTATATTTGCTGTAAACCTACTTAAAGTCAATAAAACAGATATTTAAAATTAAAATATCAATGGGGCTGGTGCAAGCGTCTTATATAATTTAGATTTGATAAATATAAAGTCTTTGACACAGTTTTTCAGCTTAGTAAATGTTGCAATGGGATGCAGTCAATATACAAGCTGTCAGGATCTCAGCATACAGGAGAACGATGCCAGACTCCCATCAGCCGGTACTTTACCTAAACATGGAATCTGTACAACCGCCCGATATTCCCACTCGGTTGGTTCACGCCACCAACCAAGTGGGGACAGAACCTGTGGAGAGCAAAGCGAGCCACCGGGCCCGATGCGTGGCAAGCACAGGAAGCCCGTGTGTTGACTCACTGTCGGGATTCCAGCAGATGGAATGCCACTGTCGGTATAGTGACAGCCTGCATCCCATCTTCCGGGATATCATATGTATCCCATTGCAACAATTTTATCTAACATTCCCTGTTTCCAAAGTACTGACTTCTACCTAGGCCTCGCCCATGTGTATTTCTTATTTAATGCAGTTTGCTATGTTACTGTAGAGCCTCCCTGTAATCAATATTTGTTGTTTCAGCTGTATTGCTTTGAGTGAGTGGGGCTTTTATTGATGTAACACCATCTTTTTTATGTAAAAGTCCATAATATGCCAAGAACAGACCAAGTAATCACAATGATAGTCCATCATTTCTTTAGGAAATGAAGGAAGAACAATGCAGGATATTTAAACAACTTTAAAAGTTGCATCAAGGTTAGCAGCAAACACCTTACAGTACTACAATGTAACAGGCTCCCATGTGTGTGTGTTGAGCAATAGAGAAATAGGCGCTAACTCTAAAAGATGAATATATGATGGGAACTTCCCTTAATTATTATGTATCAAGGCGATGTATAGTTCCTCCGGGGTCCTGTCTCCAAACTATCTTCTGCCAAATTCAACTCGAATGATCCCCGAGTTCATATAGAGAGGAAAGAAAAACCATATAGCATAGTACGTACAGATGGTCAATAATGTATATGCTCTATGTGGGCTCCTCCCTGATTGACACTTATTGTTGGTATGCGGGACAGAGACACTAATCCAATTACCAGATCTGTAAATTAAATCAGGTATATAACAGTATCCCTTTCAATCCAAATGTTGGCTCTGCACACCCTGAACACAGTGTTTCTCAAAATTCCAGACTTTTTAACCAGATAACTCTACACACAGTGGCTTACTGATAATGAAATGGCTCAATTACCAGACTCAGATGTACGTTTAAATAAAAAAACGTATTATGCTATGCGTTTCTTTTATACATTTTTTTTATGTAAATTGATGCTGGATCCGGGTCGGTTGGTGTGTCCATGAACATCACATAGGACGTTGATACATGCTGAACGTACATCTGAGTCTGGTAATTGAGCCATTTCATTATCAGTAAGCCACTGTGTGTAGAGTTATCTGGTTAAAAAGTCTGGAATTTTGAGAAACACTGTGTTCAGGGTGTGCGGAGCCAACATTTGGATTGAAAGGGATACTGTTATATACCTGATTGAATTTACAGATCTGGTAATTGGATTAGTGTCTCTGTCCCGCATACCAACAATAAGTGTCAATCAGGGAGGAGCCCACATAGAGCATATACATTATTGACCATCTGTACGTACTATGCTATATGGTTTTTCTTTCCTCTCTATATGAACTCGGGGATCATTCGAGTTGAATTTGGCAGAAGATAGTTTGGAGACAGGACCCCGGAGGAACTATACATCGCCTTGATACATAATAATTAAGGGAAGTTCCCATCATATATTCATCTTTTAGAGTTAGCGCCTATTTCTCTATTGCTCAACACACACACAAATCTAGAACCAGGGGTTTTGGAGGGATTGCCTTATTTGCTAATAGAGACGGGCTGCCAACAATAAGCGCACATTAGGACAACCCTACATTTTCTAACATATACTAAAGGCTCCCATGTGGATTGCCACAGCAAAGGCCGAGGATATACTTATTATAGTTTCCACCAGTGACAGCTGTAAAGGGGGGGCTGTAGAGCAGTGTCAATTTCAAATAGGGGAGCCACACCTACTACAAGAAACTGTCATCCCAAACTCACTCACTGGCAGTTGGTGTTGCTCCTCTATTCGGAATTTGGACTGCACTATAGCAAACCTCTGAAGCCACCACCTGTCACCTGCCTCAGAAATCACATTAGTAGCACTTCAGACTAGTGGCAAAATACGTGACCATGAGATTAAACATTTAACCATCAATGGTTAAAGCAGATGTGTATAATATTATATAAGGTAAATCAGGAAGCCACACCCCTCACATAATTCACTGGAATTAGACATGCTGGGAGACCTTCTGTGCCTTGAGTATTTGTTGTTTGTTATCACCAGTTAGATCCTTGTTCCCTTTCTTTCAAGACAGAGACATGGATAATCTGCATATGTGTGACCCACTTCCTCTGAGGATGTTTTAGATGATGAATTTATGTATTTCACATTGTACAAGTTTTTATTGGATTCAGCATAAAATACACAAATCATTAAGATTTCACACAGTTGGCCTGCATTGTAAATTACAGACAGGTCCAGTTCTATGACCAGGCAAGCCTTGTAATCACTAGAGATGAGTGGGTTCGGTTCGTCGAGATCCGAACCTCCCCGAACTTCACGTGGTTTACACGGGTCCGAGGCAGCGTTGGTTCTTCCCGCCTTACACGCAAAACCTGAACGGGGGAAAACGTCATCATCCCGCTGACGGATTCTCGTGATATTTGGATTCCATATAAAGAGCCGCGCGTCACCACCATTTTCACTCCTGTATTGTTGATTGAGTGGAGAAGACGTGGCTACGATCTCTGCCTGAAAAGCTCAATATCTGTGCTCAGTGTGCTGCATTGTGGTGACCACCAGTATATAGTAGTATAGTACAGAAGGCCATTGCTGTATCTTGCAGCTCCATGTCAGACTCAGCTCTAGTATCCTGATCAGTGCTCAATATCTGCGGCATTGTTGTGACCAGTATATAGTAGTAAAGTGCTGCATTGTGGTGACCACCAGTATATAGTAGTGCAGTACAGTAGGCCATAGCATAATCTTGCTGCACTGTGTCACTTCTAGTATCCTGATCAGTGCTTAACATCTGTGCTCAGTGTCAGTGCTGCATTGTGGTGACCAGTATACTACAGTACAATAGTCCAGTGCTGTTCTCGCTGCTCAGTGTCAGTTCTCCGTAGTATCATCAGTGACCAGTATAATCAGTTCTCAGTATAATCAGTGCATTGTTAGACGTGTGCCCATTTTCTGCCATTAGTGCATTGGAATTTACACAATTGATGAAGTTATTGTGTTACCGGTACAAAATCCCATCTAGATTCCACTTCACTAGGCAGGCGATAGCGAGATTTTACCAATTAATATCAGTGATTTATATTTATTAATTACAGTGATCTTGCCAAATAATTCCAGTGATTTTGTCATTTTCTTCCAGTGATTTGGACCAATAATACCATTGATTAGAACGAATAATTCCTGTGATTTTGTCATTTTCTTCCAGTGATTTGGACCAATAATACCATTGATTAGAATAAATAATTCCTGTGATATTGAGGTGTTTGTGTCGCTTAGCTTAGCTATCCAGCGACCACAGTGCACGTCTTTTTCTCTTTTCTTTGCATCATGTGCTGTTTGGGGACTATTTTTTTAAGTGCCATCCTGTCTGACACTGCAGTGCCACTCCTAGATGGGACAGATGTTTGTGCCGGCCACTTGGGTCGCTTAGTTTAGTCATCCAGCGATCTCGGTGCAAATTTTAGGACTAAAAATAATATTGTGAGGTGTGAGGTGTTCAGAATAGACTGGAAATGAGTGTAACTTATGGTTATTGAGGTTAAGAATATTATAGGATCAAAATTACCCCCAAATTCTATGATTTAAGCTGTTTTTGAGAGGTTTTTGAAAAAAAACACCCGAATCCGAAACACACCTGAATCCGACAAAATTTTTTAAGGGAGGTTTTGCCAAAACGCGTTCGAATCCAAAACACGGCCGCGGAACTGAATCCAAAACCAAAACACAAAACCCGAAAAATTTCCGGTGCACATCACTAGTAATCACACAGGGACACTTGCTGCCATGGCCACTGTCTGTTTCAGACAGTATTTATGTGGTCTGAGGGTATTCATGGGATACTGTTAAAACTGTCTCACTTTAAATGGCCGCCACCTCAGAGCTGACACTTATGAAGGATGTTAGAGGAGGCATTGGCCATTTTGGGAGGGAAATTCACTAGATGGAGCAGAAAGGCATGAACAGCATCAAACATCAAATTCCTGACAAAGGGCCTCATTCAGAACCAATCGCATGCTGTAGTTTTTCACAGCCGTGTGATCGGGTCTAAACTGCGCATGCGCTGCCACCTCAATGCGCAGGTGAATCGCTACCCGGCATCGGGGAACGCCGGGCAGCTACATAACGACAGAGGTAATCGATCGCAGCGGCGATCGCAAGAAGATTGACAGGAGGAAGGCGTGTCTGGGTGTCAACTGACCGTTTTCTGGGAGTGTCATGGAAAACGCAGGTGTGTCCAGGCATTTGCAGTGCGGGTGTCTGACGTCAAATTTGGGACCTGATAGGCTGAAGTGATAGCAGCGGCTGAGTAAGTCCACAGCTACTCAGAAACTGCACAAATTATTTGTGTACAGCTCCCCTGTACATGCGAATGCACACTTGTACAGCTAAAATGCACTCCCACATAGGCGGCAACTATCTGATCGCATGGCTGCAAAAAACTGCTACTGTGCAATCAGGTCTGAATGAGGGCCGATGAGCAGGTAGTATGTGGGACATAACTGTAAGGGCCAATACTGCCTATGCAAGTCATAAAATTGTGTCAGGGACATTACTGTGTGGGGCATCACTGTACTATGAGAGGCATAATATGGTGTCAGGAGCATTACTGTACCGGGGGCACATTTTTTAGTGTTCGTACTGTAAAATTACCATGCAGAACCAAAAGACTACAGAAAAATCATGGATTCCAGGGAACAGAAATGGTCTCACCCACATCCACAAAATCAGGGGTACCCATTTAAGAAACAGGTTATCCCCTCTTTCAAATAATGGTCCCCATAGTACACCAAATTCAACCTGCATCATAGACATTTTCTATATATTGGGGCCGGGCAATATGTGACCTCTCACTCCCATACACTAGCTATTTTGAGGGCACCCATATTTAAAAGAGAGTCTGTTCTCTCTAAGTTTGAGGTCTACTAGCAGATATTGTCTGGTGATAGACGTTCTCTATTTATGAGTGGGCAGACACTATGTGCCATATTATAGGGCAACTAGCAGGGAGGGATATTTGGTACTTCAGTCCTGAGCCCAGAACAAGAAGGAGCCTGTGTGATGGCAGTGTGGATTGAGGCTGTGCCCTCTGTGCACCCACAGGCAGCCATGGAGCGACAGAAATGTGGCAGTATTGTACATTTAGTGCCATCTGTGAGCCAATTGGAGCTTGCAGGCTGGCAGCTAATCAGCTCCTGATTGGCTGCCAGTCTGCAAGCTATGATTGGCTCATGGCCAGTGCTATATTCATAATACCTCAGTGACTCCATCCCTCCATGGCCACCTTCTATGTGCCGTTGGCCCAGCCCTGATCAACATGCCACCACCCAGGTCACCCAGACTCCCTCCCGATGTGTAAATGGATAAAGTGCTGTGCTGCTGCCTCCTGCCTGTAGCTCTCAAATTGCAACCAGTGTGCATAATGGTAAGCTGTGTGGGCTGCAGGGGGAGTGGGAAAAAAGGCTGGAGTTGTGAGGGTGTGGTGCAGACAGTGTTTGTGTGTCTATGGGGCAGTGTGGTTGTCTTTGGGGTTGTGTCTGTCTATGGGAAATTGTGTATGTGTCTTTGGGCCAGTGTATTTGTGTGGCTATATGGCAGTAGGTGTGTGTGGCTATCAGGCAGTGTATGATGGCTATGAGGCAGTGTGTATGTGTCTTTGGAGCAGTGTGTGTGGATATGGGGGCAGTGTGTTTGTGTGGCTATATAGAAGTTTGTGTGTGTGTGTGTGTGTGTGTGTGTGTGTGGCTATGGGGATGTGTGTGTAGATATGGGAAAGTGTATGTTGGCTATGATACAGTGTATGGTGGCTATGAGGCAGTGTGTGTGTGTGTGTGTGTGTGTGTGTGTGTGTGTGTGTGGCTATGGGGATGTGTTTGTGTAGATATGGTAAAGTGTATGGTGGCTATGATGCAGTGTATGGTGGCTATGAGGCAGTGTGTGTGTGTGTGTGTGTGTGTGTGTGTGTGTGTGTGTGTGTGTGTGTGTAGATATGGTAAAGTGTTTGTTGGCTATGATGCAGTGTATGGTGGCTATGAGGCAGTATGGGTGGTGCATATTTTGCCCTGCATATCTTTTTAGCCCTGGACCAGACAAATTCTGATGGCTGCCCTGCCCATAATTACACCTGTAAATGTGGGGTCACAAACATAAGAGGGGAGTCCCCTCTTTTGTTCTTCAGGGGGAATGCTGCCTTGCAAAAGCTGGTTCGTTATGTAGCAAGCATCCTGATTCTCCACTGTAAGACAGGGAAGTGACATTTTTACATCACTAACCTGCCGACACTAACAGTTAATTTGCACCTACCCAGCAGGCCAGGTTTTGCACAGGTCACATGTACACTAGCAGCTGGGCAGGGCTAATGACCACAGAATCAGATTTTTCTTCAACAGTGAAGGATGAGGACATCAGTCTCTCATATATTGTTAAAATGGACATAAACCATTGTAAAGGCTACATCAGTGTCCAGGGATGCTGTCAGAAATTGTCAGACCGGGACTGACAAAATGGGCAGGGCACCCCATCATCCCCGCTAACGGGGCGTGGAAGGATGCAGAGGTAGACAGAGCTGTGGATAATGTGGGTGGAGATACAGCAGGAGAGGGACATCAATTGGTGAGTAACAGAGTTTTTAAGAAAATTGCCAAAGTTTGGGCAATGGCTGTAACATGTTAATCTATCAATTATATAATACATACTATAAAAATACAGAAATATAGGAGAGAAAAATGCTCACACACCAACAGAAATCCAGAATCTTACTAAATATATAGTGAAAGCCACATCATTTCTACATACACACACCTAAATCTGGATCCACATAAAAATACATTGAAAAGCCAGATCCACATACATACAGTACTATTGAAAAAGCCAGATCCACATGAATCAATATATTACCTAATCAACAAAATCATTCAAAATGAAAGCTGCCGTCTTTTTCAATCCATTCCCTTTTTAGTGAGATGGATGGCAGTGGTGTGACCCTTAACACACATTACTCTACATTACAGTGCTTTTAGTACACATTATGCCACATTACAGTGTCCTTAGTACACATTTATGCCACATTGTAGTGCCCTTAGAAAGCATTATGCCACATTGTAGTGCCTTAAGTACATTATAGTTCACAATATAACACACGGAAATGTGTGACAGGGAAAGGTTGAAGGTAAAGGGAGAGTCAAAGGGTGAAAGCGAGAGGCAGTGACCAATGGGGAGATGAAGAGTGTGAAAAGCAGAGGAAGAGGGTGACAGGCAGGTGGAGAGGGTGACGGGGAGAGAGAAAGATGGTTGCAGGGAGAGAATGACGGGGAGAGGAAGAGGATCACAGGAAATGGAAGATGGTGACAGGGAGAGGATGACTGGGCAAGGGTGAAAGGGAGAGGAAAAGGGTGACGATAAGAGGATGATGGTGAGAGGCAGATGGTGATGGAGAGGATGATGGGTTGATAATGACAGGGAAAAGCAGAGGGTGATTGGGAGAGGTAGTGGGTGACTGGAAAAAATAGAGAGGGAGAGGCTAAGTGTGACAGGAAAAGGGTGATAAATATAATGCTAATTATAATTTACTTATGTGGGTGCATGGCAGAGCTGCTGCATGACCTCAGATCCCCATCAATAGTTGCAAGGGCAGATGCAGAACTTTCTGAGACAGCAGGCAGGCAGTCACTTGCAGACAGAGGTAAGAAGCACAGGGGACTAGGGGAGAGATAACAGGGGGAGGAAATGTGGTGGGCTGGGGGGATTTAAAGCATGTGGTGGTTGCCTTCTTCCTCTTGTTTAGGTAGTCCTCATCCTCTCCTCCCTGGCCTGGCTACCAGCTGGCAGATTTCCTATAGACATTTGGTGCCAGGGACGGTCACTAGAACATGACATCAGACCCCTGGCGCCCAAGCACAGCAGTCACACAGAAGGGGAAAGTAAAGAACCAGAGAAGAGAGATGCACCTCAGCGGCTCATCCTGTCTCTCTGGGCTCCATTCACAACAGCAGCAGAATCAGAACCTGAGTGTAAGCAATGTGGTATATGTAGCGCCAGACCCAACAGTGTTCCAGCTAGCACAGCATGTGCAGGCAGTGCTGGCATGTACAGAGAGACAGGGACAGCTGCATTTTAATTGTGGAATCGGCCCATGAGCAAATCGGAGTTCACGGACTGGCAGCCAATCAGGAGCCAGCGGCTCCTGATAGCTTATTATTGGATAATAATGAGCTGCTATTATTGGATAATAATAACCCTTTTATTTGGTGTTATTATAATAATATGCAGCACAGGAGAGCATACCCCTACACCACACAGTGCTAACCCTGTAAAAATTATTTGGATTAAATATTAATAACCCCTTTATTTGGCAGTACCACTGGATTTATACGGCAGTACCCCTGGACTTATACGGCAGTACCAATGGACTGGACTTATATGGCAGTACCACTAGACTTATGAGGCAGTACCACTGGACTTATATGGCAGTACCCCTGGACTTATACGGCAGTACCCCTGGAGTTATACGGCAGTACCCATGGACTGGACTTTTACAGCAGTATCACTGGACTTATGAGAGCACAGGACACCACCACTGGACTGATGCAGCACAACACACACAGCACCACTGCACTGGACTTATGGCAGCTCAGGAAACCACAACTCTGATTGGACTGATGCAGCACAAGACACCACCATTGGACTGATGCAGCACAAGACAGCACTGCAATGACACATATAGGCAGGTCGCGACACCACTTTCCCACACAGACAGACACTTAGGAGACATATCCTCTCACTACACTCTCCAGGACTGGAGTAAAAATGGTGTTGGCGCGCAACTCCTTATATGGAATCCAAATCCAGCAAGAATCGACAGCGGGATGATGACGCTTTGCCACGTTCTGGTTTCCAAGTCTGGCGGGAAGTCCCAAGCCAGTCTCGGATCCGGGCTCGGGACGTAAAGTTTGGTAGGGTTCGCTTCTCAGAGAACCAAACCCGATCATCTCTAAAAGAATATATATATATATATATATATATTCCAAAGGCCCAGCACTCCTGATAAATATGGTACTTAACTGGGTGCCCACATAACAGGTGGATATAAAACAAGTGTAGGCAGCGGCACCCCAGACATATAATGGACATTTGCGGCAGTGTGGATAGCAACGTTTCAATGCCCTTTAATCCAATCACAGCATTTTCATCATATATGCATAGAGTAATGCACAGTGAAATTTATTGTGCTATAAAAGAAACGGTTAATAAAAAAAAAAAAAATATATATATATATATATATATCAACATATGCAATATCGGATAGGCACTCACCCTTCCTTGGAAATGGAGCCCCGGTGCCTTCTGGAAAGTAATACTGTTTCCAGAAGGCACCGGGGCTCCATTTTCAAGGAAGGGTGAGTGCCTATCCGATATTGCATATATATAATATATATGTATTTATTTATACACATATCGAAATTTGAGATGTGCGGTTGGCACTTTTTGTGTTTTGTGTTTCAGTTTTGGATCTGGATCCTCGCGCATGTTTTGGATCTGGTTTGGTTTTGCCAAAACCACACTCTCTGGTTTTGGTTTTGGATCTGGATTATTTTTGAAAAAGACACAAACAGCTAAAGTCACATAATTTGGGGAACATTTTGAACCTATGGTATTATTAACGTCAATAACATTAATTTTCAGTCTACTCTGAACACCTCACACATCACAATATTGTTTTTAGGCCAAAAGCTTGCTCCAAGGTCACTGGATGACTAAGATAAGTGACCCAAGTCTGCAGCACGAACACCTAACCCACCTAGGAGTGGCACGCAGTGGCAGACAGGATGGCAGATTTAAAAAATAGGCCCTAAAGAGCACATCATGCAAAGAAGAAAAAGAGGTGCAATGAGGTAGCTGGGTGGCTAAGCTAAACAACACAAGTGTGTGCATAAACACATGGCCTATCTAGGAGTGACACTGCAGTGTCAGACAGGATGCCGCTTAAAAAAACTATTCCACAAACAGCACATGATGCAAAGAAGAAAAAGTGGTGCACCAAGGTCGCTGGATGGCTAAGCTAAGCTACACAAGTGTGAGGCACAAACACCTGGCCTCTCTAGGAGTGACACTGCAGTGTCAGACAGGATGGCACTTAAAAAAACTAGTTCCCAAACAACACATGATGCAAAGAAGAAAAAGAGGTGACCCAAGGTCGCTGGATGGCTAAACTAAGTGACACAAGTGTGCGGCACAAACACCTGACCCATCTAGGAGTGGCACGCAATGGCTGAATATCGAAAGTGGCCCACAATTTTTCGGCCCACCGACAGCATCTCCTGCATGCCCCTGTCACTTTTCATAAAAAAATTCAGCACCACAAATGAATTGTATGTGCAAAACATGGGACATGCTGGAATTTGCCCTGATGTAAGATACGCACAATATTGGTGGCACAGGAGAGCGTACCCCTAATCCACACACACATGGCACAGCCTGTAAAAAATAATTTGGTTAATAATAACAACCCTTTTATTTGAATATAGTTATATAACAATATGCGGCACAGAAGAGCATACCCCTAAACCACACAAGGCAAAGCCTGTACAAATTATTTGGATTAAATATTATTAACCCCTTTATTTGGAGTAAATAATATACAGCACAGGACAGCACCACTGGACTTATGCGGCAGTACCCCTGAATTTATATGGCTGCACCACTGGACTTGACTTATACGGCAGTACCACTGGACTTATACGGCAGTACCCCTGAATTAATACGGCTGCACCACTGGACTGGACTTATACGGCAGTACCACTGGACGTATACGGCAGTACCAGTGGACTTATATGCAGTACCCCTGAACTTATACGGCAGTACCACTGGACTTCAACGGCAGTATCACTGGACTTCTACGGCAATATCACTGGACTTCTACTGCAGTATCATTGAACATATACGGCAGTATCACTTGACATACATGGCAGTATGTCTCAATGTTGCAATATAAATCTTTTTCTTAATTGTCTGTTGTGATACAGTGTTGATTCTGTGATTATATTGTGTATTATATTTTATTATATTATATATGATTTTGCCTTCATTCTGTAATACTGCTACATAACTCTGTGTATTCTGTTGTGCAGTTTTATTTTGCCTAAATCTGCAAAATGTTATATGTATTTCTACTATCATGATACTAAGTGTTTATGTACTCCATGTCCCCATAGGAACCAAGCCGTATATTGGCCCTCATTCCAAGTTGTTCGCTCGCTAGCTGCTTTTATCAGCAATGCAAATTCTAGGCCGCCGCCCTCTGGGAGTGTATCTTAGCTTAGCAGAATAGCGAACAAAAAATTAGCAGAACTGCTACTAAATAATTCTTAGCAGTTTCTGAGTAGCTCTGTCCAACTCACAGATTGCGATCAGCTCAGTCCGTTTAGTTCTTGGTTTGACGTCACAAACACACCCTGCGTTCGGCCAGCCACTCCCCTGTTTCTCCAGACACTCCTGCGTTTTTCCCTGACACGCCTGCGTTTTTTAGCCAACGCTGGGAAAACGCTGAGTTGCCGCCCAGAAACGCCTGTCAATCATTTTCCGAACAGCAGTGAGACTGATAAGAGCCACAGATGCTACAGCAAAACTGCTAAGCTTTGTGTTAAATAACTAAGCGCATGCGCCCTGTGTGCCGTACGCATGCACAATTTGCAACAAATCGCAGCATAGCGAAAATTGGCAACAAGCAAACAACAAACTGACCCCCAACTAACTGACCCCCATTATTAGTTGTTTGTGGGTTACTATGACTCCGGGAACCCGGCAATGACATCATCTTTGGACATCAGACTCCGGGGCTGGGTGTATGTGGCTGCATGTGGGATGGTGGGGGTACATAAGGGTGAGTGTGTTTTTGTATTGTTATCCTGATGATGGGTTTTATAATAAACTCGAAACGTTGATTGATTTACCTGTATTATTACATCATTATACCAAGTGCCGTCAGATCCGTCTGATATATATATATATATATATATATATATATTTCCTTAGAAGATGCCAGCACTCACAATCACAAGTTCAATTTGCTGGGGTGTCACTCATATCTCATAAGCTAAAACTCATGAATATTCATCCATAGTTAAGAGTGCACTCACCAGTCTAGTCATGGCATCTATCAAAGTTTTTTTATTTCAGCATGGATACAAACAGCGTGCCGACGTTTCGGTCCCCCCTGGGACCTTTGTCAAGGTTCAAATATACTAAGCACCATATCACAATATATACCCCCTTCAATTATATACAGTGACACATCAAAAATGTGGAGGTAGAATAGACACAAAGAAACATCACATACAGACATATACAAACATAGTTAAAACACCCATACTCATGTTCCCATATCTTCCCTACAGCGCTACAATGCACAGCTGATAAATCCGTCTAGCCCGCGCCAGCTATGCTGAACCGCACGCCGGAGGAAAAACACAAAGAGCACGTGACCAGTGGAACGCACTACCACTTCACAGCTATGCGGAAGCGGAACCAATGAGTGATACGCAATGAAGCGCATCAGTGAGACGCACCTCCCGTCTAGGGCGATACGTCATATCCTCTGTCATAACTTACATACAACGCTATATAGAGCCTCTATCGTTGCTAAGCAACCTGCACATTACAGGACATATATAATCTACTCTTATTATTCTCAGCATTATAGTGTCAACGGTCATAGCCATATAATACAATCACCTATGTATAAAAAAGGCACAATCTCAGCAGATAGGTAAGTATAGATATTGGGAACATGGGTGATATACATTAAAAACATATAAATGAAGGTACATCTTGGAACATATCGTATCATACTAAATACAGCACCTATGGACAAGATATAGCACAGAGGCCACCGACCACAACACACCAATGTGTGGAAAAATAATCAAAAAAAGTAAAAAAATATATAGTTATAGTCCCAAATTGATCATAACTCAAGATCCTGATATATCAAAGGAAGATACTCCAATGTCCAATTTATGTATCCAATATGCTTCTTTACCAAAAGGGCTTTTTCACGATCTCCCCCTCTCGGTAATGGCGGAATCCGATCAATTACCATGTAGCATAGAGATGTCAATTGATGTTGGTGTTGCACAAAATGTCGTGCTACAGGTTTATCTGAGCCACCCATCTTTAGTGCCAATCTTATGGTGGACCGGTGGTTGGATATACGTTCACGAAAGGGCCTTATTGTTTAGCCCACGTATACCAATGAACAAGGACATAGATGTATATACACCACATAATCAGGCGTGCAAGTCAATCGGTGTCTAATGGAAATTCTCTGGCCATTTTGCGGATGGGGAAAAGTGCTGCCTGTATTCATACTTCTGCACATCGTGCAGTTTGGACATCGGAAACACCATAACTTTGCAGTGGGTAACCAATCCCTTTTCTCCTTGCTAGTTGACATATAAGGTCACATGAGAATATTGTGCAGATTGGGACCCCTCCTATAAGCAACTAAAGGCTTTTTGGGCAAGACCTTACTCAGGGTGTTATCAGTGGCTATATTTATATGGGTATTGGTATACTTAGTTTTTTATCTAATCTCTTGTTTTGGTACGACCTTGCTTGACACTATGGAGAATCTTGTTAACCCTGAGTTATTATCAAATGCTGAATATGGGCAGGTGTCCTATACTGATGACGACGCTGAGTGTTTGTTATTTGGTTTGACTGATTTTAACTCTATTCCAGGGGAAAAGGCTCTTGATGTGTATCATTGGTTACTTAATTTGAACAAAAGGGAAATTGCATGGACAATTTTTGTCCGATTATTATTGCAAAAAACAGATTCCGCAAGGTTTTCGTGTGAAAAATATTCCCACCATCAGCCGCAATTACCCAGTGTTTTGCAGCCGATGGTGTGGAATTTTAAATAAATGCTCCCTTGATCTGTTGCTATTAGTAATAGAGGAGGTGGGCATTGAACTTAAGAAACTTAGAAGTGAACTTTCCACTGCTCGTGAGGGTCTAGAGTCTATTTTGCAGACGGATAAAACTGAGGATTGGCTAGTTAAACTGAATGCGCAAATTGATAAATATAAAAATGATCTTGTCAATTTTAAGAGAAATAAATTGGAGAAGGTTGAGAGGGATTATCGAGATCATAGTGGTTGGCTTGTCGGGAATGATACTCTTAGACAGAGATCCAGGGACTTTAGATATAGACGTGGTCCAAATCAATTTAATCAATATTCCACTGCCTCTGATAGGGAATACTCTGACACACAGACTCGCCAACGGAAGCCTTTTTCTCGCGTTGCCACGCGATCACAACTAGATCCAGTACAATTAGACGCAAGGCCCCACCCAAGGAGGGGCTCCTACAAAAAATTTAGAAAACCTCAGAAGAATCCGCGAGCAAAATAATTACTATTTCTTCAGTAACCTTAAGTGTTGATCAAGAAAATGTACTGTCACGTGGATTGTTGTTCATACCTACTGTGAAATTTGATCCTTTGAGATGGAAAATTGACAATTATAAATTATAAATTTACACATAAACTTTGTTTGAAAGAAAAATATGGTGACAGTACTAGTGACAGTATAGATGTGACCGAAAAAAATAGTACCTATGATCCTTTTTCCAATAAAATCAATATTAAAACATTTGCATGAATGATGGATCAATCAGTCTGTGACTCAGTATCAAAAAATGTCAATATGCGGCTAAATTTGAATGCAGCAGAACAGGCTGCCCTTAAGTAATTGAAAGAGAATATATGTATCACTATACGTCCAGCAGATAAGGGGGGTGCGGTGGTGGTACAAGATACTGTTGCATATAACCACGAGATCTTCTGTCAACTTTCTGATAAAGATACCTACAGGATTTTGGATTCAGATCCAACATATGTGTTCAAAAAGAGACTAGACAACATAGTAGATTTAGCCTATGGTGGTGGTATGATATCAGAAATTGTAGCTTCTTTCATGCATACTGTTTTTCCCATCTGCCCCATATTATACACGTTGCCCAAAGTGCCCAAATGCAGGGAAAATCCCCCGGGGTGACCAATTATCTCGGCCAGGGGTTCTCTTTTTCAACCGGTAGCTCGCTACCTGGACACATACCTACAACCTTATGTGAAAAATATCCCAAGTTACATTAAAGATTCAGGTGAATTTATCAGTAATTTGAAGTCTTTGGATATCAATGCTGAGGGATGTTGCTACATTATAAACGGTTATACCTCATGGAGCAGGTATCTCAACAGCTAGGAAAACTTTACTTGCAAATCACCACCAAACACCACCAATAGATTTTCTGCTTGATTTATTGGAGATGACATTAACGTGCAATTACGTCAAGTTTGGTGACCGATATTACCTCCAGACCTCTGGGACCGCAATGGGGAGTAATATAGCCCCTGCATACGCAAATCTGTTTATGGATGAGTATGAACAACGTTATATATTCCTGAGGTTTGGGGGTAATATCGGTTGCTATAAACGATTCATAGATGACATATTTTTGCTTTGGTCGGGTGACAAGCACTCGGTTGAAAGTATGGTTGCATACCTTAATCAATTGGATACGGCTATTCATTTTACTATGATTTGTGATTCTAAACAGATTAATTTCCTTGATTTAACCATGTTTACCACTGATAGAGGATATGAACATAGGTTGTACAGAAAGGCCACCGATCACAATACACTATTGTACTATAATAGCTATCATCATAAACCTCTTAAAGAAAGCCTGCCGATTTTGCAGTTTATTAGGGTAATGAGAAACAATTCTGACACAGAGACTCTTAAGCTTCAACTAATTGAGATGCAACATCGGTTCTTGGATAGAAGATATCATCCAAATCTAGTTCAGAAATGTCTCTCTCGGGCTGTACAACAGTTCAAGCATGGAAATGTGAAACCACTCAAGATGGATAAAGATGGATAAAGAACCGTTTGTTTTCTTAACCACATTCGATACTGGCAGCTATGCAACCAGAGCAGCAATTAAGAAAAATTGGGGCATTGTTGCAACTGATAACACCCTGAGTAAGATCTTACCCAAAAAGCCTTTAGTTGCCTATAGGAGGGGTCCCAATCTGTGCAATATTCCTATGCGACCTGATATGTCAACTAACAAGGAGAAAGAGCATTGGTTACCCACTGCAAAGTTAGGGTGTTTCAGATGTCCAAATGTATGAATACAGGCCGCACTTTTCCCCATCCGAAAAATGGCCAGAGAATAGCCATTAGACACCGATTGACTTGCACGTCTGATTATGTGGTGTATATACTTCTATGTCCTTGTTCATTGGTATATGTGGGCTAAACAATAAGGCCCTTTCGTGAACGTATATCCAATCATCGGTCCACCATCAGATTGGCATTAAAGACGGGTGGCTCAGATAAACCGGTAGCATGACATTTTGTGCAACACCAACATCAATTGACATCTCTACACTACATGGTAATTGATCGGATTCCGCCATTGCCAAGAGGGAGAGATCATGCAAAAGCCCTTTTGCGTAAAGAAGCGTACTGGATACATAAATTGGACACTGTTTGGCCAAAAGGCCTGAATGACTCTATCCATTGGAGTATCTTTCTTTGATATATCAGTACCTTGAGTTATGCTCAATTTGGGACTATGACTATTTGGTAAAATTATATAATAATAAAAAAAATATTTTTCTTTGACTATTTTTCCACACGCTGGTGTGTTGTTGTCGGTGGCCTCTGTGCTATATCTTGTCCATAGGTGCTGTATTTAGTATGATACGATGTGTTCCAAGATGTACCTTCATTCATATGTTTTTAACTTATATCACTCATGTTCCCAATATCTATACTTACCTATTTGCTAAGATTGTGCCTTTATACATAGGTGACTGTATTATATGGCTATATAACCATTGACACCATAACGCTGAGAATAATGAGAGTAGATTATATATGTCATGTAGTGTGCAGGTTGCTTAGCAACAATAGAGGCTCTATATAGCGTTGTATGTGAGTAATGACAGAGGATATGACGTATACGCTTCACTGCGTATCACTCACTGGTTCCGCTTCCGCATAGTTGGGAAGCGGTAATACGTTCCACCGATCACGTGTTCCTTGTGTATTTCCGCCGGCGTGCGGTTCAGCATAGCTGGCGTAGGCTAGACAGATTTGTCTGCTGTGCATTGTAGCGCTGAAGGAAAGATATGGGAGCATAGGTTTGGGTGTTTTAACTTTGTTTGTATATGTCTGTATGTGATGTTTTTGTGTGTTTATTCTATCTCCACATTTTTGACATGTCACTGTGTATAATTGAAGGGGGTATATATTGTGATATGGTGTTTAGTATATTTGAACCTTGACAAAGGTCCCAGGGGGGACGGAAATGTCGGCACACTGTTTGTACCCATGCTGAAATAAAAAAACTTTCATAGATGCCATGACTAGACTGGTGAGTGCACTCTCAACTACGGATGAATATTCATGAGTTTTAGCTTATGAGATATGAGTGACACCCCAGCAAATTGAATTTGTGATTGTGAGTGCTGGCATCCTCTAAGGAAGAAAAAAAAAAAATATATATATATATATATATATATATATATGTATATACAGACACTCACTTTTGCAAAAGAAAAGAAAAAAAGACCAGCACTCATGTTTGGAAGATGAAAAGAAAAAAGGGGTTTATTTCTTACAGAAGAAACATCTGGACAAGTATTGGAGAGTGCCTATGTTTGGAATATATCTACATATGATCCTAGCACTACAGCCTGATGGCCATTTCAACTCTCCGTGGTTTTCATCAGGGGCGAAAACCACGGAGATCTGAAACGGCCGTCAGGCTGAAGTACTAGTATTATATATATATATATATATATATATTTCAAACATAGGCACTCTCCAAAACTTCAGTAAGCTTCAAGGTATTTTTAATACAATGCTCACAAAGTATTCATGAAAGACTTTTCATAGATGCATAACAAGGAAGTCAGCAACGTTTCGGTCCATAAGGACCTTTGTCAAGCTTTCCATCATAACATGCTCATAAAGAGTACAAAACAGCAGAGCTACTTACAGCGGAAGTGACATACCTGTTTGCTTGCTGCCCCTTAAATGCTATTATGCCGCTCAAACTAACACGATCCCAGTGTGCATTCCAGCAATCCCGTGGAACACAACAGGATATACACAGCATTTATGGTTCTGGTCATGTGTCACTGCGGTCCAACACCCGACGTGGAAAGCACGTCAGGGCCGGCGTCGCACCTTAGCACACTCCCACTGGGGCACTCTATGCAAATGAGAGTCTATCCCACAATACACATAAGTATTATAACACTATCTAATCCAAAGTACACTCACATCACCTAGGTAGGTATGGCGCAAATAGCGCCATCTACAGCTCATGTGTATAAAACAATAATACTGTGTGATAATAGTATTACCATAATGCATGTACAATATCCACAGTGCAGCTCAATGGTCGTGACACTCACAGCACCACCTGTAGCTCACATGTAGGGTGGATTTCAAATGTTTGAAAAGTCGGTTGGGTGTCTGTTTTTTCCTGTCCATAGAGAACATTAGCAGATAGATTTATACTGGCAATTAAGGGCAACAAAAGGGCAACCAACGAAGCTCAAAAATCTATACATCATAATCACAACAATTATACAAACAAGACAATACAGACAAATAACATTTAATGAAAACAGTGTGGTAGAGCATATACGCTACCGTGGTGGAGCACATATAAAAATATAATTGTTTGAAGGGAAAAAAAAAAACTATATAGGTTGTAGCCATTACGGTATCCAACCTATTATGATAGAGTTATAGGAATTCTTTAAAGCAACAAAGCAGCTGGTGTAGGGGGTGGCACTCCCCAATAAATGTAGTCACAGAAAAAGGAAAATAACACCTGCGCTCTGTTGTTCTAATGGGTATATCCCTCTATTCTTTCCAGAGATCAGATCAACATTAAATAGTGGGAATTAATATACATAAAATAAAAAATGAAAAATAGAAGAAGAGGGGACGGTAGGTTTTAGATTGAATTAATAAATTTAATATATTTGTTAAAAATACTGATAACAATGTCTAAAAACATATAGGATTTATAACATCTAGAATCAGTAGATAAAGTCAACCTTTCTGTCAAACATGACAGGTACCACACCCACTTCTCCTAGGACCCGCCCCCTTTTAATATTAAATGATTGTGTTTTATATCGCTTAATATAAAATTTTATATTAAATTTTATATAAATTTATAGTGTTCGATATTAAACCGTATTAAAAAATGTTGCGTAACACCAGTCACAGAGTGTCAAGCAGCACCAGTCGCAGAGTGTCACACAACAACAGGCGCAGAATGTTCAATAAAGATCACAAGTCAGTTTGTGATGAAAAAATTCACTATTTTGAAGTAACACAAAATGTTCTTACATTCCAACAATTTAAACATCACGCTTGGTACACATGGTGTCGTTTTAAAAGTCATAATGACTAATGACCATGTCCATTTTCTTAGATGTACGGAAACATCACACATGGCAATAATTTAAAAACGTATTGCTTTTAATGATGAATGATGATCTGACATCTTTTAATGGGTATGAGTTATGAATGATGATCTGACCATGACCATTTTCTTAGATGTACGGAACCATCACACATGGCACTAATTTAAAAACATATTGCTTTTAACGGACAGGGATGATGAATGATGACAGCACATTCTTAAAAAAAAAAAAAAAAAGCAGTTTGTTATCTCTGTAGAAGAACATTACCGCCACCTACAGGTTTATGTGTTGACTCAAATCGGATTTTCCGTATTTTGTATTCATGTACATTAGTTCATAAGAACCATTTTCGATTGTTATTTAGCTACAAATCAGTAAGCCAGTGTATATTTATGGAATCATAAAATAATTTTGTATTCATGTACATTAGTTCATAAGAACTTCTGTATAATGCTTTTTATGAATTAATTTTATTATTAAATAATTTATGAGCTTTTTATGAGCCTCATATTCTACAGTATAAGATATACCCAATTGGAATGACTTCCATTCAATCTATACAAGTAGTTTAGACCACTCAGGATTTTTATTTTTTATTTTTTTATTTATTTATTTATTTATTTTTCTTCTGTATATATAATATAAATGTATTTGGTATGCGTTTGATGCGCTGTGTATGACATTTAAGAAACAGCTAAAAGATTATATCTTTATTGTAACTGAAAATAGCCAGTGTATATTTATGGAATCATAAAATAATTTTGTATTCATGTACATTAGTTCATAAGAACTTCTGTATAATGCTTTTTATGAATTAATTTTATTATTAAATAATTTATGAGCTTTTTATGAGCCTCATATTCTACAGTATAAGATATACCCAATCTAGAGTTTATATATTTAAAAGTCCCGCCCCAAGCATCTTGGAAATGTGGGACGGCGTACCACAGGTTGGTGGGGGCCATATGGCTCACAGCCAGTGTTATAAGAACAGGACGCATCACTGATGTGCACTGAGAAGAAATTTCAACTGAAGCTGCACCGCTATACACACTTGAAGTTATAATGGTAAGTGATGTTATTATTATTATTATTATTATTATTATCATAATTATTATTATTATTATTATTATATTTATACATATTGCATTTTTTATTTTATTTATTTATTTATTTATTTATTTTATTTTACAAATATGGCTCTGAAGGCTGTTTAAATATGTGGTAATAGCGACATGTTAATATTTCAAACCTATTGGACAGTTGCAAAGCGCAGTATGAACTCATATGTGAAATGCATCGCTAAACAGCAACATCAATGTGGGTATACACACATTGATGTTGTTGTTTAGCGATGCATTGTAACACATAGAACATATAGTTTTAATAATGTGGCTGTCTGAATGTTATTTAAATATGTGGTAATAGCGACATCTAGTGGTTCATTTTGGGAATGCGCCAACACATTATTTCAACTAATTCGTTTGATAGATATTAACCGTCTCTCATTTTCATTATTGGTTCAGAGACAGACAATGCAGAACATCAACAGCAAAAAATTATTATTATTATTATTATTATTATTATTATTATCATAATTATTATTATTATTATTATTATATTTATACATATTGCATTTTTTATTTTATTTATTTATTTATTTATTTTATTTTACAAATATGGCTCTGAAGGCTGTTTAAATATGTGGTAATAGCGACATGTTAATATTTCAAACCTATTGGACAGTTGCAAAGCGCAGTATGAACTCATATGTGAAATGCATCGCTAAACAGCAACATCAATGTGGGTATACCCACATTGATGTTGTTGTTTAGCGATGCATTGTAACACATAGAACATATAGTTTTAATAATGTGGCTGTCTGAATGTTATTTAATTTAATATTTCAAACCTATTGGACAGTTGCAAAGCGCAGTATGAACTCATATGTGAAATGCATCGCTAAACAGCAACATCAATGTGGGTATACCCACATTGATGTTGTTGTTTAGCGATGCATTGTAACACATAGAACATATAGTTTTAATAATGTGGCTGTCTGAATGTTATTTAAATATGTGGTAATAGCGACATCTAGTGGTTCATTTTGGGAATGCGCCAACACATTATTTCAACTAATTCGTTTGATAGATATTAACCGTCTCTCATTTTCATTATTGGTTCAGAGACAGACAATGCAGAACATCAACAGCAAAAACGCTTTCATGGTTAGAAACAGATCTTCTTCTTCTGATGATGATGATGATGCTTTGCCAAGTTATCAAACCTCTCAAAGTAAGCTATGTCTATAAAGGACATTGACGCGTTTTTATTTATATTTCAAGTTTAAATAGTATGAAATTATAGTCAAGGTCTACAATTTGTTCATTTTTAAAAGTTTAAATAGTATGAACGTACAACAGTCTGGATACATTGATAAGTAATTATTAAATAGTAATTATTAAATAATTATTATTTTCTCATTTTTATTTCCCCCGATTTGACAGTAATCACAAATACAGAGAATTTCGATTTGTCTGTTGATAGTCCCTTTGGCTTAGACTTCAGCGCTATACCGGATTTTAATAATATTTTGGAATTGGCGCCAGATTGTGAGTAACATGATATCTTTATTTATTTTTTATTTTATTTATTTTTTTTAATTTTTTATTTTTTATTTTTTATTTATTTTTCCACGGCTAAAGAATTAAAAATAAACCTTGTACAGTTGTGCTGATTTGTTGTCAACTGTACACACTTTATATTCTCAGTAATGAATCGCTTTTTCATGTTATTCTAATTTTATACCGTATGTAATATTTTTTTTTTTGTTTTTTTTTTTTCATTTTTTCACCGGCTAAAGATGCCACAAAAATGGATGATGCGACGGCTGATGTTATTCTACGGGATATATTGAACAAACCTGATTATTGTCACAACACCTCTATACAGAACAGCAATGTTGTTGATGAGCAACCGTTTTTCCCACACGCGACAGGGGGTCGTGCTAAAACATTCGAATATAAAGCAGGTGTGTAATCAAACACTGTTATATGGTATATTGTTATGCGGTTATTTAAATACTGATTTACAGGCAGATGCGTTTATATTTATTTTATAATATATGTATTACAGATGATGCTGTAGCAATGCGCTATGCGCCGACGATACCAACATGCAGTGATACAGTAGCGCAAATACACCGTCTTAGTACAAGCGGGAAAATATCAAAACACACAACCGCCGCTGAAACGGAAAGCCATCAATTCGCAGCAGCAGGTGTGTAATCAAACACTGTTATATGGTATATTGTTATGCGGTGATTTAAATACTGATTTACATGCAGAGTCGTTTATATTTATTTTATAATATATGTATTACAGATGACGCTGTAGCAAGACGCTATGCGCCGACGATACCAACATGCAGTGATACAGTAGCGCAAATACACCGTCTTAGTACAAGCGGGAAAATATCAAAACGCACAACCGCCGCTGAAACGGAAAGCCATCAATTCGCAGCAGCAGGTGTGTAATCAAACACTGTTATATGGTATATTGTTATGCGGTGATTTAAATACTGATTTACATGCAGAGTCGTTTATATTTATTTTATAATATATGTATTACAGATGACGCTGTAGCAAGACGCTATGCTCCTTTGATACCAACAGTCAGTGATACATGCGCGCAGATACACAGGCCTAGTACAAGCGGGAAAATATCAAAACGCACAACAGCCGCTGAAGCGGAGAACCACCAATTCGTAACGCCTGCAATTGTACATAAGGGCGTTGCTAGGTCATCAGTTATGGCTGTGCATAACGGCTGTATCGTCCCGAACAAACGAAAGCCAGCTCGACCAAGAACGAATGAGAGAAGTCATAATTCAACATTTACAGATCTGAAAAGAAAATTGTCATATTCCGAAAATGATAAGCCGCAACGGAGAAGGATCGCGTTACAAACTGTATCATGCGTAAGTAATGATGTTGCTGTAACATCAAAACACACAGCGTTTAACACTGCAGACCGGGATGTCGCTGGTAATACAAAGACTGTAAAGGTTAAGAGGGCATCGCGTCTCTCAAGAAGTAATGTTAAGCAATTGTCGCAATCCGCTGTAATCACAATTCCAGATACACAGGTTTGTTCTGAAACAGAAACAAGGCACATAGCAGGCATTGGTTTGTTATCAAATATTGACTCAAGAAGTAATGTTAAGCAAATGTCGCAAGCCGATGTCATTACTATTACCGATACACAGGATTGCTCTGAAACAGAAACAAGACACATAGCTGGCAATCCTGTGATATCAGATATTGATGACATAAATGGGCAAGAGCTTATTACAAACTGTGTAGAGTCAACGACACAAGATCCGCAGAATAGTTCTGATGAAGTATTATCAGCCGTTGCAGGAATACCTGGTGATACTACAACGGTTGATTGTGTAACATCAATTCCCAATATTTTTACAACGACAGCCCTGGTACACGCATCGGCTGATGCTTGTGTACCGGCGCGAGGGCTAGCGCCCGACATAGTTGATGAATGTCAAAATTCAGAACAATTAGGCCAAGACGCTGAAATACAATTTTACGCGTTGTTGGGTAAGATACGGGAAGATGTTGAGAACATGGGCGTAAAAGCCGGATACTTGTTAAAACACATTAAAGGTGTGTGCCACGGTAGTAAATGTAAACAAGACATTGTTAAAGAAGTTGTTGAGACGTATATGAATGTCATGTCAAAATACATAGATCGGTCGGTTAAGACAACTGAATTTATTAAAGCCAACATACATCATTTTGCAGAAATAAATGAAACTGATCCGTGACTAGGCATGCTAGGCAATGGTTTGAAACGTGTTTTAAATTTAAATGCCTGTAAAAAAAAACCACGAATTAAACCTTGTTTAACATACAAGATCTCACAGTTATTCCGACGCGCAAAGGTGAAACAGGCTGTAACAACATTAACCAGATTGAGAAAGCGCAAGCGGCACAGGGAACATGTGGTAGGCGGGACGCAGAGTGCAATGTATGTAGATATAGATCAATCGCCACCCCAAGCATTACCGAATGACGAATCACAGGCTGACAATATTGAGCGCAATGCAAGCCCCATATATGATGATGCAGACAGTGTTGAGTCACCCGGTAATGACGAAGGTCGGCAACATGTATACTTAGAGGCAATTAACAGTTATGAACGACAACGACCGCATTTCAGAGCCGTTGAGTACCACAGTCACTATCGGTTTGTTAATTTGGACAGGGTTACATCATTTGTAGAGGGGGTTCGAGCCATTCATACGGCTATACAGGCCATGCTCGATGGTGTCCTTGCGGGTGTGGATCCGGCCGACCGCGTTCAGCTTAGATTGGAGCGGGGTGGGTTACACAATGCCATCTATTCGCATCGTAAGCCGCAAGAAACATTAGACGCTGCCAGTTTTTTGAATCAGATTACAAACACGCTTCAAAGTAACGCTGAATTCTTATTATCCACAGGTTTAAGATTTGTGATCAGTATTTTTAAAAACAGGGCAGGGTCTGGCTTGACTGGGCGTAGTTTACAACGCCTGCCCCAAAGTTTAATAATAAATAAAAGAAAGAGATATCTCTATGACTTCAGACGCATAGGTAATAACCTGTGTTTGGCCGCTAGCATCTGTAAACTTCTGGATAAAGGTAACAATGCCGATGATCATGTAATACAGGAGAGAGCGATCCAACTACATAAAGCTTTGAATCTGCCGCTTGATAAAGCGGTCAGCTTTAGCGATGTTGCAATTTTTGAAAATTATTTAAATGTCTCAATCAATCTCCTCTATTATAGTCAAAATGATTGGAAATACTACAGTACGGACAGTCGTTACAAAGACACGCTGTTTGTGCTATATCACGATTGTCACTTTTATGGGATACTCGATATCAAAGCGTTTCTTGGAGCCCGATATTATTGCATCCGTTGTCATAGCGCTTACCATCATAAAAATAATCACGATTGTCTTTTCTTTTGTAAGGCTTGTCACAGGCCGGATTGTATTGACGATGGTGTGACGGCTTTAAGGTGTTCGTTGTGTAGGGTATTTTGTCGATCAAACGAGTGTTTAGAGCTACACAAAGCTTTAGCTCTTGATCACAAAATATCCTGTCTTGAACATGTATATTGTGACAAGTGTTGTCTCTACAGGCGAACAGATCATAACTGCCGAGGCCTAAAGTGTCCCATTTGTAAGGTGTTCGTTGATGGTTTTTCGAACCATTTGTGCTATATACAAACCATCAAGCCGGAAGAGCCCACAAAGAAATACATCTTTTATGATTTTGAGTGTATGCAGGAGACAGGTGTGCACATACCAAACTACTGTTACGCTTTAACATTAATGGGGGAGAAAGACTGGGAGTTTAAGGGTGTTGCATGTATCGAAGACTTTGTAAAGACATTCATGAAACCAAAATTTGAGCATTACACATTCATAGCCCATAATGCAGGTCGCTATGATGCATATTTTGTGCTGCGCCAGCTGATTAAGGAGAAATTAAAGATTGAATTATTATCTAGAGGCGGCAACATAATGTGCATCACGGTAAAAGATTTGAAGATAAGATTTATCGACTCTTTAAATTTTTTACCCATGCGGCTTAGCAAGTTACCAAAGGCGATGGGGTTTGACGGTACCAAAGGTTATTTCCCACATTTTTTTAACACAGCTGATAACCAAAATTACATAGGAACTATGCCGTCAATAGAGTATTTTGGTCCACAATACATGATGCCTGATGAATTATCTGAGTTTACAGCTTGGTATAAACAGTGTGTACACAAACCGTTTAACTTTCAAAAAGAGCTCGTGCGATATTGTAAAGACGATGTGAAAATATTACAAAAAGCTTGTGATGCTTTCAGATCTGCTGTTATAGCCATGACAGAACAGGAGTTTCTAATAACAAAGAAAAAAAAAAAGGTTGTGGTTAAACGTCACATCGAGGCTTTTCAATTAGTCACGTTGGCGAGCTTATGCATGGCCATGTACCGGTGTAAATTTTTACAGGAAAAGACACTGGCGCTTGTACCGGGTGATAACTATCACAAGACGAGGAAGCGTTACTCAACGCCCGCCATACAGTGGTTAATGTACATAGAACACAAAGAAGGGGTGAGTATAAGACACGCTTTACAAGGGGGTGAGAAGAAAGTTGGTAAATACAGCCTGGATGGTTATGCCGTGATTAACGGAACACCAACTGCATTTGAATTCCAAGGTTGTTTTTACCACGGCTGTGGTGCTTGTTACAACGCCGATGATAAAAACAAACTGACTAAAACGACCTACGGTCAATTACACCACAAGACGCAGGTAAAGTTGCACTACCTTAAACGTTGTGGATTTCAGATACGTGAAATCTGGGGTTGTGAATGGAAGTCTATGCTAGATTCTGATGCGGATCTACAGGCTTTTCTGAAGGGTAAAGATTTACCCGAACCCTTGGAGCCACGTGATGCTCTTTATGGCGGGCGCACAAACGCCATAAAGCTGTATCACAAAACAGGCTGTGATGAAAAAATACACTATTTTGATTTCACCAGCCTCTATCCGTATGTTAATAAAACCAAAACGTATCCTATACAGCACCCACGCATTATTTATAAGGACTTTGTTGATGTCACAAAGTATTTCGGTTTTGCCAGGGTTAAAGTTTATCCACCTCGTGGCCTATTCTTTCCGGTTCTGCCAGTTAAAATGGGCGGCAAGTTAATGTTTCCATTATGTCGCACATGCGCTGAGTCTGGACAGACTGAGCCGTGCGTTCATGATTCAGAAAAACGTGCGCTCATCGGTACATGGTGTACCGTGGAACTAAACTTGGCTGTAGAAATGGGGTACAAGGTATGTAAAATCTATGAGGTGTGGCATTTTGATGAGAGATCTGACAAATTGTTTTCAGGCTACATTAAAACGCACCTCAGGGATAAACAAGAGGCCTCTGGTTATCCCGAATGGTGTACAGACGCCGAGAAACGCCAAGAGTATATAGACGCCTATCAAAAGAATGAAGGCTTGTCTTTACGACCCGAACACATAGAAATCAACCCCGCTAAAAGACAAATTTCAAAATTGTTTTTAAATTCCTTATGGGGTAAATTTGGTCAACGTAGCAACATGCCCAATACGTGTCTAGTGACCGACCCCGACAAACTTTTTGAATACGCGTTCTTACCGTACTATGACGTGTCCGCTTTGGATTTTATTGACGATGATACAGTTATGGTAAATTGGAAGTATGCCAAAGACCATTACACCAGGGGTGCAATTTCAAATGTAACTATAGCCATCTTTACAACGGCTTATGCCCGTGTTGAACTGTACAAACTACTGTATAGATTACAAGATAGATGTCTTTATCACGACACCGATTCTGTAATTTTTGTCAGTAGACCCGGTGACTGGAGCCCGCCATTGGGTGATTATTTAGGTGAGTTGACCAGCGAACTGCCCACAGGCACCCATATAACAGAATTTGTCTCAGCCGGTCCCAAGTCATACGGCTATCGACTAAACAACGGAAAGACCTGTTTAAAAGTTAAAGGTATAACGCTCAATGTTGATAATGCGCAGCACGTTAACTTTGACAGCCTGAAAGAACTGGTCTTAGATTATCCTTTAAACCCCGAAGGCGATGACCAGAAAAAGGTTGTGATCCGTCAACCCGGTATAGTACGTATGAAAAAGTGCTGGCAGATAGAGACGCGTACTTTGCAGAAGACGCAAAGGTGTGTTTATACTAAACGGTCTCTTACGGACAACTTCACAACACTGCCGTTCGGCTATTAAGATGGACACCAGATTTCAACACCCTTTCTCATGTATTTTAGCGGGGCCGTCCAATTCGGGTAAAAGTTATTTTGTCAAAACGCTGTTGCAACACGCTGCAACACATATGACTCATGTACCTGATAATGTTGTTTGGTTTTACACCTGTTGGCAACCTATATACGACCAACTTCTGCGTGATTACCCCGGTACGCGCTTTATAGAGGGGTTACCAGAGTCTTTTAGCGATGATCAACTTTTTCCCCCTGATAAGGTTAATTTAACAGTGATTGATGATTTGATGGACGCGGCAAGTAATAATTCTGAGGTTGAGAAGGCTTTCACAAAGTATGTACATCATCGTAATCTCAGTATCCTGTACCTTGTCCAAAACATATTTTGTCAAGGTAAAAAGAGCAGAACTATACATTTAAACACAAAATATATGGTCCTGTTCAAAAACCCCAGGGATAAAATGCAGGTGGGCATTCTGGCTAGACAAATGTACCCATCGAAACATCGTTTTTTTCTCGAATCCTATGAATCCGCGACGGCTGCCCCTTATGGGTATTTGCTGGTTGATTTAAGAAACAACGCTCTTGACGATTATCGTTTACGAAGCGGCTTATTCCCACCAGACAAGCCTGTCGCTTTTGTCATTAAGAAGCGTGGTTCTATAAAGCTATAACAGTACAACCTTTAGTCATTTGTTGCCATTCTAACAACGGTGAACATGTCGGGGCGGATAAGACGTAATTGGGTTCTTTTAAAAACGTTAATTAAAGCAACACCAATCCAAAGAAATGCTATTTTATCCAACGCTTCAAACGATTTAGTCACGGCCATTTGTGAGATAGCGCTCAACACGCTTAAAGGCAAAATACCGCTGTCTCAGCGGCAGCTGAACTACCTTAAAAAGAAGCGTGCGCTTATAAAATCACTTTGTAATAAGAAATGTGCCATTGGAAAAAAGAAGATTCTGGTTAAACAGTCGGGTGGTTTTATCGGCTCGCTGCTTGGTTTTGCTATACCGCTAATTACAGGACTATTGTCTAATCGCTGATGGAGTACGCTGAGAAAATGTATCTGGTGCCTCAGAATCAGATAGAACGTTTACATAATAAAACGAACAGCGACGACATACGTAAAACAGCAACGCACGGTCTAGATGTAGAGATCGTGAAAATACTACAGAATAATGATTTATCAGAATATGAAAAAGCAAAGCGATATACAATGTTGTTGCAGAGATACCTGGTGTTGAGTAAGCAGGCTGATAGTGAAATGTCAACTTTAGCTCTTTTATCACCCGTTGCAAAATCTGTTGATGAATCAAATAATACGACACAGCCTATTGCCCCCGATGCTGTTTATCATGAGCTTTTGAGCGGTGTTAATGACCGGTATAAGAAAAACTGTGAAATACTATTGAGTAAAATGACACGCTCTAAACACATCACAGACTGGAACAGTAAAGGGGAGTTTCTGTACAAAGGCGTCACTGTGCCTGGTTCCAACATGTTAGATTTAATAAGAAGCATCACGCAAAGTAACGGTGTGTCGATCCGTAATATACCGAATGGTTGGCCTGAATTTATGCGGGCTATGTCTGAATTGAATATTCCCTCAACCGTCATAGCCAATGCGGGGAATAGAATGTGTTTAGAACGATTAAAAGCTGAGATGCAGGATGACTCTGATGGCGCTGTGACATCGCCCATGTCGTTACAAACCCTTAACAAAGGGCGAATAAATGTTTTAAGTCCCCCAGGTTTAACAACACCGCACGGTTACTTACTGCCTAGGAAAAGATCCGTAAATCTATTTCAGGATTCACAGTGGCTGAAACTATAACATATAACTAATTTATATTATTTTTATACACTGTATTTTGTGTTGGTATTTTGCGCCACAATGTTTAACTTATGTCAATAATATTTTATGCAATGTTTTAAATTCATCTTTACCGTGTTATATATATATATATATATACATATATCAATAAAATATGCTTATGCTTTATAAAACAACGTTTTGTTCTTTGTTTCTATTGCTGTAAACGGAAGAAATTTCAAGCACACGATATAAAGTTTAATAAACAACGTTGTTTATTAGAAAAACATCATAGATATGATGCGTTGTACATAAAACGTATCAAACAGAATGTTGATTACAAGTTACACAAACAATACAACGTTGTGCGTAACACGCTTCACACACAGCGTTGTGCGTGAAACGTTTTATGTACAACGTGTCAAGTTATGACACGTTGTACATAAAACGTTTCACGCACAACGCTGGTTACAAGTTACACAATTCTGTATATATCTATATGCATAATGACTCAGACAATGGCTTCTTGGGAGTCGTCTTACAAAATTTGAAACAAAACAATCATTACGTTTTGTGTCATCACTAAAACGGGCCAGTACATCCACATATTTGTATTTTTTACACATGTAAAATATAAAGTATATGCAATATTGACCGCAAACGGTACTGTTAAAATTTTGCAACTGCATATTTTGGTGATAAACACTTTTTGAATTCAAGTTTAAAAAATTTATTATTGCCTTTGGGAATAGGGGGCTGTCAGGGGCTAACCCGTAAGAATCAAAAAAGTAACATTCACGCTTTTCGTTAAAATAAGCGGCCAACCAGTGCTCACCCGGTTGCCCGCTGCTATGCGTATTGATTACAAACGCGCAGGGATATTGCGACAGTTTACTGACCGGCAACATATCGCACGGATACGTTCCTTTAAAAATATGCCTTGTGCTTTGCACGGCGTACAGAATACAGTTTATCTGTAATGTGTTCATTTTTTCAGCAGCGTAGTGTTAGTTTATTTCATTTATAGATAATCGTACAGCACATCGCGCCTTTGATTAATCTCGATGATGTTATCAAATAGAGCGTATATTATCACATTGACTGTCCGGTCCAACGCGGCTGCAAAGCGGAATTCGGCACGTAGATTGCCTGTTCTTATCAGGGAAAGGTGTTCTCCACACTCCTGTTCTGGTGAAAGGTCAAAAGCAAATAGCGTGTAGCCCCTGAGGTACTCTTCGCGGTCAATCAGTATACCATTGTCAGATTTCTGCTTATTTGTGATCTGTATGAGTGACATATACTCTCTTACAGCATTACCGCTTTCAAAGTCGGGTTGAAATGGCTTGGCGGGATGCGGCGTTCCATCCAGATAAAGGGACGCAAAACTTACATTTTTATGTTCAAAGCACAGGGGGTTCCGGTTATGGATTCCTGAAAATGATTCGTTATCCACGAAACCTGCTATAACTGTTTTCGGCACTTGTCCTAAAAATAAATTTTCTAGATTAAATACTCTACTGCCTGTTGGTACGCTGTAGATTTTCATCCCAACGCGGTCAATCGCGTATTTCGCATTACCGTTTAACAGAGCCTGCGCGTGCCCAATCCGCACGGCCGGTGAGACCTGAACTCTTTTCACGAACAGGGATGCAGCTGTGATCTGTATTTTAAAGGGATCCGCCTCAGACGACATTAAGCAGAATGCGTCTTTGTTTCTGGTTAGTTTAATCTTCAGATCCACGGCGTTTAAAATTAGTTTATGTTGATGGAAGAGGTCGCAGTGAAGCGGGCCTAGCAGTTCAACAGTGCGACTCTGCGCTGTTGCGCCTGCTCGTTTTTTGAATCCCGTATTCGGACCGTCCAGCGCCGTGTTGTTAAATTCACCATCCACATCTTTGTAAAATAGTCCTGTTGTGTGTTTTGTTGACAATGCGTCCGAGCTGTAATTTAATATAGTCTCAATGTACGCGCGGTACGCGTAAAGATTGTTGGATTGTGATATGAGCCTGTCGCCCAAAGTTACATCCACTTGGTTGAATAAAGTCGCTATTGGGTAATTAATAAGCGCGACCCGCGCACCTTGCGGTATCGGCGTGTTATCGGTTCGTACGATCTTACATGTCACGTACAACAGCGTATTGTTCAGATCGTAGTAGTGTTCACCGCTGGCTGCTATATAAAATTCAAGCGGAGCTGTGTCGGATAACGCCGCTAAAGGTTGAACTTCGACGTATAGACTTTTCTCTATGCTAGTTTGTGTCGGGGGCACGTCAAAAAGATCCAGCTCTGTTTTTGCACATTCAACGGATTCGTGGTGTATGAAAGACATGTTTAAAAAATATCACCAACGGCACTCTTCGGCTTTCTCTTCTTCTTTGAGTTGCGTCGTCTCTGTTTTTTATTTAAAAAGGGTATGTCCCAAGGCGGAAGCGTTATCATACGCTTCCGTTTTCTTTTAGACACGCCTTTTCTTGTGTATATTAGTCCTGAACCATCTTGCTTTGCTTGGTTCGCCTCGTGTATCTTATTCACAACGGCCGTTGTGGCTTGCCCGATAACATCTTTCGCTATATTACGAACCGCTGTCTTCATATGCGGTTTAGCCAACTCTAAACCTCTCCGGAAAAGAGGAACAGCTTTTCTGAAAAGACTTCGAAAAATACCGCCTAAACCGCAGCCGTACATGTATGCGCTGCCGTGAAAACCTGGTAATCCATTACCGGCTTGAGATTTATAATATTGCGCATAGAGCCCCGGATCGCCATAATTTTTTACAGCGACCATTCTGCTTAGTTAATAAAATTCAGTTTTGCGGCGCCTGAAGTGTAGCTTCACGATCGCTTTCCCAAACTTAAATGCCATGTTCTCGTTTTGGTCGTTCTTTATCTCTATGGCTATCGTGTCAAAATGTGTTTTGCACAATGGTACGTAATCGGGTTTCTCGTATCGTATTGTGACAATCTCATTGTTATAACCCTTCATTTCAACAGTGCGAAGTAGCGGTACATAACTATCCCCGACCCGTTGGTGTTCGATAATGTCTGTGTACACGTACATCGTATATTGGCCGCCTTTGATGTCGGCGCATGGTTTAGAAATATTAGTTTTAGGTTGTAAATCCAGTATCCATGTCAGCTTAGAACCGGCATGGATTTGATACAACAGTTTACTGTCACATGTTACAACGCGTGCAAATGGATCATACGTTAGTCTTAATCCAACGTCCAGTTTCAGTTGTACAATTTCAGCGTTGATTACGTTCAGTAACGCTTCGATTGTTTCATAAAAACCGGGTTTAATGCACAAACTCGCGACTCTCGCCACCGGCTGTTCCGCCGTTCCATCCCATGATAATTGCAGTCTACAATCTTGTAAATCCAATGTATTCCACGTATGCGGGTATTGTATCTCAGTAAGTGCCACTGCCCATTCGCCATTTAAGTCTATCGGTTTAGCCAACTTTGTCGTATAGTTAGAAATCTTATTTTGCGGGAAGGTAACAGCCGATGCGTTGCTGGGTAAGGTTATGTAGAACGACTTGTCATCCATCGCTCGTCTTGTTAGATACTGATGATCTTTATATGTCTTTTATCACCGATGCTGCGACCCAACTGTTAAATTTTGCGGGGTAACCGCGCCACTTGACTAACGCGTATTTACGGCCTCTGACCGTCTTATTTTTTAAAATCTTTTCCACTTTGTAAACTCTGTTATAGTTTTTTGGTATGCTTTGAAGCTCTTCGGGGTAAAAACTACCTGTTATAACTTCACCATACAGATCTGTCAACTTATAAAGCGGTTTAATCCCTTTAGTGTTCACACTATGTACAACAAAAATCTCCTCAGAAAAGCTCTGTTCGTAACCTTTCTGAAATATGTCCTTATATTTAGAAATACGGACGTGGTCACCGCTTCCTAAACAAACTGGGGCTTTCTTACTTCTAAAGTAATCACCGTAGGTCGTTTTGAAGACACTCAATGCGTTAGAGTCATTCACATCGTTTGGCGCGCACTTAATCGTTCTATGGTATGTGTTATTATAGCTGCGTATGAAATCTTGTAAAACGTCTATATATCTGTAGGTATTCTTTGCCGTGAAATAGCGCCACATGCGTGTTTTTAAAGTCCTATTGAAGCGCTCTATAACAGCCGCTTTCACATCGTTATTGGTCGTGAAATGATTTATACCGTATTTTTCTAACACCTTTTTTAGGTTTCTGTTTAGAAACTCTTTACCATTATCGGTTTGTAGCTTCATCGGCACATCACCGCGCTGGAATATTTTTTCAAAAGCATTAGCGACCGTTGCTGCATTCTTAGCGGTCAGACTTTCACCCCACACCCTCTTACTGAATATATCGATGATTGTTAATATGTATTTAACGCCATCGTTGTATTTTGACAAATCTATCAGCGAGACCAAATCGCATTGCCACTGTTGATTTATACCCGATACACAAATCATGTTCCTTTTATAGTTTTTTCTTGCTGGCTTGTGCAGCGTGTATGCGTCTTGTTCTTGTAACCACTTTCTTACGTCGGATCTTTTAAATTTATTTTTAACCGACCCATAATATTTATCAATGCCGCTAAAACTACCTGGTTTTAACACTGTGTAATATGCATCTTTCATCCGCCTGATTTGACGCGCCGCGTTGCGTGACATTCTGCGACTGGTGCTGCTTGACACTCTGTGACTGGTGTTACGCAACATTTTTTAATACGGTTTAATATCGAACACTATAAATTTATATAAAATTTAATATAAAATTTTATATTAAGCGATATAAAACACAATCATTTAATATTAAAAGGGGGCGGGTCCTAGGAGAAGTGGGTGTGGTACCTGTCATGTTTGACAGAAAGGTTGACTTTATCTACTAGAATCAACTTAAAAGACTCAGTTCATGGGTCAAAGACATTCACTAGTCCCCTTTGGAGAATTAGAATGGTACCCCAGGTTAGGATTCTCTCCAGATTATGGTCCACAGGTATATTGGGTGAGTAGCAGCTTTTGAAAGTCCCTCTTTTAAGCACACCGTGCAAGCTTTTTCATGCAGACAGGGATTTTTTCAATCTCACCGTAGCAGGTTGTATCCAAGATGGAGACACCAATTTATGCCGTCCGGGTCAGTCGTGAAGACAAAGTTCTCCAATTTGAAAGGGGATAAGTAGTGAAATATTGTCCAGCAATATCGTCTCAACGTGTTTCGCTGATGTTAACTACCAGCTTCCTCAGGAGTGAATGATAGAGCATGACCCAGAGCTCTTTATATACCCTATACAATTGATAGGATTGCAAACACCTGTGTGTTAATTAATTCAACTACCTAACCGTCCAAAAGAAAAGTAAAAACAAGTATCATATAAGCCTGTATTCTGGTCTCACATGTGGATGTTTACAAATTTGATCAAAAACGAGATTTGAGAAAAGAAGAAATTAATATGTTTATTTTAGTGAGAATGATCTTTTGTCCGGTCATGTGATTATTATCGATCACATGATCGTTCGTCAGCATCTCATTGGGTAGAATGGATCATATGACCCATTCAAACTGAATTCTGGGTGAGTTGGGCGGAAGCGCAGGTGCCAGTCCTGGCCATGACTGCGTCCTCACCACGCCCCGCAGCCGCGTCACCCGGCATGTGGTCACGGGGTCAATCCGCGTGATACGGTGCGTGATCGGCATCCCGTCATGATGTAACTCCACCACCCACGTGGTCGATACATGTAGATCACATGATCGGCCCGTAGACGTAATGCCTTGGCAACGCGGCCCGGGGCATAGCAACGGCGCAGCCAGGCTTCGGCCGCACATGCGCCCCCGTTCCAAATAACCCATTACATAAACAATCACCTGTGTAATCTAATACAATAGACAATCATGATGTGTTCTCAAAAAAAGAAGAAATATATACATATAAACTCTTCAGTTATAATTAATGTATAAATAAAGGGCATTTGAAAAACCAGTTGTTACAATATTATGTTTTTTCCTAGAGATATTAGTGATATACTTAGATATTGAGAGAAAAAATACATAAATATATATATATATATGTTAATTTTGTTTATTTTTGTAAATTTTTATAAATCAGTATAGAGAGAGAGAGAAAAAAACACTCCTAGATGGGCCAGGTGTTTGTGTCGGCCACTAGGGACGCTTAGCTTACTCACACAGCTACCTCATTGTGCCTCTTTTTTTTCTTATTTGCGTCATGTGCTGTTTGGGGAGTGTTTTTTGGAAGGGCCATCCTGCGTGACACTGCAGTGCCACTCCTAGATGGGCCAGGTGTTTGTGTCGGCCACTAGGGTCGCTTAGCTTACTCACACAGCTACCTCATTGCGCCTCTTTTTTTTCTTCTTTGCGTCATGTACTGTTTGGGGAGTATTTTTTGAAGGGACAGCCTGCGTGACACTGCAGTGCCACTTCTAGATGGGCCAGGTGTTTGTGTCGGCCACTAGGGTCACTTAGCTTACTCACACAGCTACCTCATTGCGCCTCTTTTTTTCTTTGCGTCATGTGCTGTTTGGGGAGTAGTTTTTTGAAGGGCCAGCCTGCGTGACACTGCAGTGCCACTCCTAGATGGGCCAGGTGTTTGTGTCGGCCACTAGGGTCGCTTAGCTTACTCACACAGCTACCTCATTGCGCCTCTTTTTTTTCTTCTTTGCGTCATGTGCTGTTTGGGGAGTAGTTTTTTGAAGTTCCAGCCTGCGTGACACTGCAGTGCCACTCCTAGATGGGCCAGGTGTTTGTGTCGGCCACTAGGGTCGCTTAGCTTACTCACACAGCTACCTCATTGCGCCTCTTTTTTTTCTTCTTTGCGTCATGTGCTGTTTGGGGAGTAGTTTTTTGAAGGGACAGCCTGCGTGACACTGCAGTGCCACTCCTAGATGGGCCAGGTGTTTGTGTCGGCCACTTGTGTCGCTTAGCTTAGCCATCCAGCGACCTTGGTGCAAATTTTAGGACTAAAAATAATATTGTGAGGTGTGAGGTGTTCAGAATAGACTGAAAATGAGTGGAAATTGTGGTTATTGAGGTTAATAATACTTTGGGATCAAAATGACCCCCAAATTCTATGATTTAAGCAGTTTTTTAGGTTTTTTTGAAAAAAACACCCGAATCCAAAACACACCCGAATCCGACAAAAAAAATTTGGTGAGGTTTTGCCAAAACGCGTTCGAACCCAAAACACGGCCGCGGAACCGAACCCAAAACCAAAACACAAAACCCGAAAAATTTCCGGTGCTCATCACTAATAGTACTGTTTATTAGTGTATCTATGGGGCTATGATGTTGTATATTTTCAATTTACTGTGCTTTTGCTGCATTATTTCAGTTTGATTTAAGGCTACTTACACTGTATAGTGGTTAATGTACTCTGACGCCCTGCACAGCTGATGCAGTGATGTCATCGGGTTCAGATGGCGTAGGGAATCCGCGTCCCGCTTCCGGAAGGACTGTTGATGCTGGTGCCATCTTCACACTGCTCTCACTCTCACTTGTTGGTAGATGTAATTTAAGGTAAGCTGTTTGCTGTGTGTTTTATATCCTGAAGATGGTAAATACATACCGAAACTTTGATATTACATGGCTGTGTTTCCTTTTCTTCATCCCATGAGGGCCACACATGCGAATGCTATATATATATATATATATATATATATATATATATATACCACTGCTCAAAAAAATAGGGAACACTAAAATAACACATCCTAGATCTGAATGAATGAAATATTCTTATTAACTACTTTGTTCTTTACATAGTTGAATGTACTGACAACAAAATCACATAAAAATGATCAATTGAAATCAAATTTATTAACCCATGGCGGTCTGGATTTGGAGACACACTCAAAATTAAATTGGAAAAACACACTACAGGCTGATCCAACTTTGATGTAATGTCCTTAAAACAAGTCAAAATGAGTCTCAGTAGTGTGTGTGGCCTCCACGTGCCTGTAAGACCTCCCTACAATGCCTGGGCATGCTACTGATGAGGGATCTCCTCCCAGACCTGGATTAAAGCATCTCCCAAGTACTGGACAGTCTGTGGTGGATGGAGCGAGACATGATGTTCCAGATGTGCTCAATTGGATTCAGGTTTGGGGAACGGGCGGGCCAGTCTATAGCATCAATGCCTTTGTCTTGCAGGAACTGCTGACACACTCCAGCCACATGAGGTCTAGCATTGTCTTGCATTAGGAGGAACCCAAGGCCAACCGCACCAGCATACGGTCTCACAAGGGGTCTGAAGATATCATCTTGGTACCTATTGGCACTCAGGCTACCTCTGGTGAGCACATGGAGGGCTGTGCGGCCCCCCAAAGAAATGCCACCCCACTCCATTACTGACCCACTGCCAAACTGGTCATGCTGGAGGAAGTTGCAGGCAGCAGAACGTTCTCCTTGGCGTCTCCAGACTCTGTCACGTCTGTCACATTTGCTCAGTGAGAACCTGCTTTCATCTGTGAAGAGCACAGGGCGCCAGTGGAAAATTTGCCAATCTTGGTGTTCCCTGGCAAATGCCAAACGTCCTGCACAGTGTTGGGCTGTAAGCACAAACCCCACCTGTGGACGTCGGACCCTCTTACCACCTACATGGAGTCTGTTTCTGATCGTTTGAGTAGACACATGCACATTTGTGGCTTGCTGGAGGTCATTTTGCAGGGCTCTGGCAGTGCTCCTCCTGTTCCTCCTTGCACAAAGGCGGAGGTAGCGGTCCTGCTGCTGGGTTGTTGGCCTCCTACTGCCTCCTCCACGTCTCCTGATGTACTGGCCTGTCTCCTGGTAGCGCCTCCATGCTCTGGACACTACGCTGACAGACACAGCAAACCTTCTTGCCACAGCTCGCATGGATGTGCCATCCTGGATGAGCTGCACTCCTGAGCCACTTGTGTGGGTTGTAGGGAGGTCATAAAGGCATGTGGATGCCACACACACTACTGAGCCTCATATTTACTTGTTTTAAGGACATTACATCAAAGTTGGATCAGCATGTAGTGTGCTTTTCCACTTTAATTTTGAGGGTGACTCCAAATCCAGACCTCCATGGGTTAATAAATTTGATTTCCATTGATAATTTTTGTTTGATTTTGTTGTCAGCACATTCAGCTATGTAAAGAACAAAGTATTTAATAAGAATATTTCATTCATTCAGATCTAGGATGTGTTATTTTAGTGTTCAGTTTATTTTTTTGAGCAATGTATCTATATATATATATATATATATATATATATATATAAATTATATACATACTAGGTGCTTCATCGCGCCCTACAGGCGCTATTCACACCATCGCAAGGGGCTACGCCCCCTTAACCCTTGCATGCCTATCTGGGATTCAATATTTGTATTATATGGAGTATTACCTGCATTCCTTTGTTATTGGTTAAATATTGCACAATGAAAGGACATGCAATGGTAAAGGAGGTGCAGCCCTTTGCAACAGCGTGAAAAGCACCTGCAGGGCACGATGTACAGAATGTAGCGAGTGCGGGGAGGACTGCGGATGGAGGAGGGTGTCTGTAGATGCTGCGGGTGGAGGGAGGGTGGATGTGGGGGGGGGCGGATGGGGAAGGGTCGGGAGGTGCTGCAGGTGGGGGAGGGGCAGAGGAGTGGGGGCTGCAGATGGGGGAGGGGTCCGGAGGCACTGCAGGTGGGGGAGGGCAGGGGTGCCACGGGTGGGGGAGGGGAAGGTGCGGGGATGTTGCGGATGGGTGAAGGGTTCTGGAGGTGCTGTGGGATGGGAAGGGGCGGGGGTGCCGGGGGTGGTGTAGAGGTCCGGATGTGCCGCGGGAGGGGGAGGGGAAGGTGCGGGTGGTGTGGCGGATAGGGAAGGGGTTCTGGAGGCACTGCAGGTGGTAGAGGGGCATGTGGGGAGGTACCGTGGGTGAGGGGGCGGACCGCAGATGGAATAGGGTGTCTGCAGATGCTGCGGGTGGAGTGAGGCAGGTGTGGGGGGAGACATATTTGGGGGATACATGGTGGAGGGGGTCTGGAGGTGCTGTGGATGGGTGGGGGAGTGGGAGCCGCGGGTTGTGCAGGGGGTCTGGAGGCACAGCGTGTGTGGGAGGGGTGGAGTGCCGCATATGGTGGAGGGGAAGGTGCGGAGGTGTGGTGCATTGTGGAGGGTTCTGGAGGCGCTGCGAATACTGTACCTGCCAAAAAGGTAGTTGGAGGGTATGCAGTAACAAGGTCAGTAGAGGGGTGACAGGGTCAGAACAGGGGTGATGGGGCCAGGACAGGGGTGACAGGGCCAGGATAGGGGCGATGGGGCCAGGACAGAAATGACAGGGACAGGATAAGGGTGAAAGGGCCAGGGTAGGGGCGGCAGGACCAGGACAGGGGTGACAGGGCCAGGATAGGGTTGACAGGGCAAGCACAGGTGAGAATTAATAGGGGTTAATAAGAAGCACAGAAGTGCTATGTAAGTGGTGTGATTAAAAAAATATATACAAAGTGATAGGAAAAATAATAAGTGTTAATAAAGTGTTAGGGTGTGCCGACCTATCCCCAGGTAAGCTGGCTCTCAGATGCTGTAGGAGCCATTACCATGTGGCCTTACACTGGGAATTTAACCCAGACATATTTGTAATTATTTATGGGGTGGGTGTTGGGTGCGGTGGCCCCTGTGTCGGAATGGCTGGGCTGCTGCAGGTCGGCACACCCTAACACTTTATTAACACTTATGATTTTCCCTATCACTTTGTATATATTATTTTAATCACACCACTTACATAGCACTTCTGTGCTTCTTATTAACCCCTATTAATTCTCACCTGTGTGCTGACCTGGGGTGGCCGACCTGTGCCGACATCGTGGGGTCCTGCACCCCGGACCCACACCTAGTATTAGGGACCCCCAGTGACGGAGAAGCCTTGTCGATCGGCCTGGGGGCATAACCCTATATCTGCAGATATATGCAACTAAGATCTCCGTATTATCTGACTATTATGTCGTAATATTTTTCACTCGGTGTGCATTAGGGAACACAGTTTTTTTTCTACACAGAATTACCCCTCCCTTTTAGCACCTGGGTGACATTACAATCTGGTTGAGCAGCTTTCCATTTTGTGTATGGCATGCCAGCAGCTGACAGAACGCTAGGCATGCCCTCTCACTGATGAAAACGGGGCGTGGCTCGCGATTGCGGGTCCTCCTGTGAATCCACGCCCCTTTTCATTGACCAGGCACCCTTTTCGCCACGTGTATGTCCCTCCTTCTGCCTGAAGAAAGCAGGGAGGTTTGCACCCCTGCTTGTGCCATGCCCATACCATCTGCTTCTGCTCCTGGTCTCCTATAGATTTGCCTAGATCTTTGACTCATTTGATTAACTCTGCCCAGTGTTGTGACTCCGCCCAGCGTTCGCAAATTAGGCACAAAGTCACAGATCTAGGCTATTTTTTATATATATATATATATATATATATATATATATATATATATATATATATGTGCAAACATCCGGCACTAACTTCTGCTTGCTGCATAAGTAATTGCTCCGGTGCACTTCAGGGGTTCAGCGTCCCAGCATATAGAAGCGTAATGGCGGCACTCAGAGGAGGGTATATAAGTACTGTATGTATTGCACAGTTTTGATTGTTTGTTCCTGACGACGGGCTGGAGCCCGAAACGTTGAAATAAATAGCATTTTGTAAGCTCTATACAAGTCTCTGAGTGCCGCCATTACGCTTCTATATATATATATATATATATATATATATAGTCAAACCTGGTTAAGTGAGATATCTAGGGATGGCACATTGGGTTTCACTTAAAGAGGCATTGCACTTATCTGGTTTCTCACTTATCAATGTTCAAGAAGTGTTTGTCACACTTATAGAGGTTCTCACTTATGCAGGTTCAAACAGTACTTGTTTAACCTATAGAAGTGCCTAAATGCTAAGTAAATATATGTACATTATGTACATGCATGATTTCTGTGTGGTTTCTGACATCATTGATTGGAAATATAAACTTGTCTAAATGTGTACTAATCCCAGTTACAGAGGTTCTATAGGCAGTTGTCTCATTTATATATATATATATATATATATTTTTTTTTTTTTACATACACAGTATATATGTTTATATATATATATATATATATATATATAAAATATGTTATAATATACAGTATATATTCTGTTAATATGTTATAATTTACCAGTGTATCATTGTGAAGTTCCTGCTGATATGTAGAACAGGTCTTTCTGCTGATATTCTGCCTGGACAATAGGTGACTCCGAAACAAAAGGTCCCTTTGGTGACATAACAGGAGGCCAGAGGCTGTTGTGATCTAATTAGAATGCAAGGTTTTACCACTGCCAGGGTGTAATTAGCATTACCCATTGTAGTCAGTGACTTTAGGAATATTTACACCTCATTTACAAGACAAGAAGCTGGACACGAGAAACTGATGTGCTGAATGACTATATACTAATGTTAGGAGAACCTAATTTACATGTCACCTCTCAGTGTAAGAATTCCTTCTGGTCATCCTGGGAACTACTGGGGATAGATGGGGGAGGAGTGACTATAAATAGGCTGTATCAGGCCACTGATAGCTGATGGAGGAGCTGCTGGATGAGTTACTGGTTGGAGAGCTGGAAGGATGGAGCAGTAAGAGAGAGACAGAGGAAGAATCTCCAGAGTAAGGTAATTGTACTATAGGTTAGTATATTTTTATATGTATACAACATTTAGAGATATTATATTGTAGATATTGTCTTGTTATAAATACTTAAAAAGGTTTACCTTAGCAATGGTTATATAGTTAGTATAGCAATAAAAATTGTTTATATTTTAAAAGGATTTACAGGTTGAGTATCCCATATCCAAAATGCTTGGTACCAGAAGTATTTTGGATATCAGATTTTTCCGTATATTGGAATAATTGCATACCATAATGAGATATCATGACAATGGGACCCAAATCTAAGCACAGAATGCATTTATGTTACATATACACCTTATACACACAGCCTGAAGGTCATTTAATACAATATTTGTAATAACTGTGTATTAAACAAAGCTTGTGTACATTGAGCCATCAGAAAACAAAGGTTTCACTATCTCAGTCTCAGTAAAAGAATTCTGTATTTGGGAATAATCCGTATTTCAGAAAATTTGGATATGGGATGCTCAATCTGTACTACTATAAGCTTTAGATTTTATATTATGCATTATTTATTAATATTGTTTTGCAAAAACAACCCCACAAAAATAATGAAATATAACATTTATATTACATAATCTACATGTTTCTATGGGTCACAGTGTAGTTAGATATTCATGAAGCATTATACAAATGAATGTAAGCTCATAATAAATGTGTAAATACATTGATGGACATTTATAGTTTGTCTCCTAGAACCTGCAGAAACAATCTAGTTGTCCCATAATCTTATAATCAAACAATTTGCTGAGCAATTACTAACATTTAGGCCCAAATTATTGGATCATTCATGTGACAGCTATACATTGTTTATCAGTCATGTATCATGTGTGTATAATATAGCTGTATATACTCTGTCAATCAACCTGTGTGTTACACTGAAATTCCCTTTTTACCCATTAAAAATCAGGTATTTCATGTAACAATAATCACTGTTTCATCTGCAGACGTCACACTGAGCAGAATGACTGTTTAGGCAAATTAGTTAGTAAGAGGTGCCTGGAGGTGAAATATTGGTTGTTGTCAGCACTTACACATACACACACATAAGTATGCACATATTAATTACCAACAACCTTGAATGAGAAGATCTGGCTGCTTCTGGGTTGTTGGTAATTAATATGTGCATACTTATACTTAGCACCAAGATCTTCCCCTCATTCAACAATGACTCCCCACTTAACTTATTCCCAAAAAAACACCCCAGCAGCACCCAATCACTCAACCCACATTCACCATCAACCCCCAGTCCAGAACCTCCCCTCCTAATTTACTAATACCAACACACCTGTAGGTTTCAGAAAATCTTTCTGGCCTTTCATTCACTACCAACACATGAGCAGCACCACACTCATCCTCTTATTCACTACCATCAGCCCAGAAGTGCACACCTTCTTCATTCACTATCATTGCCCCAGAAATACACAGACAACCCCCTCATACACTACAACACCTACAGACATCCTACACCTTCTGCCCTATGCACCACCTGTTGCTGAGCAGGGATCCGGCCTTCTAGCTGCAGTGTGCTGCCCCATGCTCACTGTTCTCACCTGCAGATCAGAGGAAGCAAGACCCACCTTGTGAGTAAGAGCAATGGAGGGATGATAAGCAGATAGAGGACGTAGGGTGGAACATGCAATGTATTATGTGCACCCGACTCTTAGTAGATTGCAGCACTGCAGATCCTCTCCACACTGCAGAGGGGGCTCTGCAACTACTATGGCAGAAACAGGAAGGGAAATGGAGGAGGTTACCCTATTCAGGGCAGGCATCTGGAGGTAACCTCCTCTATTGTCTTCAGTAGTTCCCCCACTTTTACTGTCATATGATCACATTTTCCCCATTACAATGGTGTGTGCAGAGAAAATGGCAGCATCCTGGAGCATCAGCTGACAGTAGGTGTGACAGGATCAGTAGCGTGTGCTACCCACATATGGTCAGTGCAGGAGGTCAGTAATGTATAATCTGCACATTCTGAGGTGAGAGTAGGAGGATTATACAATCATTATGGAAACATTTAGAGATCACATATTAAGGTGCATACACACTGGGAGTTTTTGCCCAGTGTGTATGCTCAATGTTGATGTGAACATCACTGGCAGGAAACTTGTTCTGTGCATACACACTGAGCGATTTTTACCTGGCCCAGCGATGTTCATGGGGGTTAACCACTTTCCACAGTAGGAGACTATGGAAAGTGGTTCACTTGGCCGGTAAAACGGATGGTGTCTGCCAGTGAAGATGTGGGAGCACGCATCAGCACTCACTGCTCATCACCCGGCCATACACACTAGGAGGTTTGTAGCTCAAACTCACCAAGTGTGTATGGGCCTTAAGTATTGGCATACGCAGAAGGAATGTAGAGGTCTCTGTGCTGCACATGTAACTGGAATTGGGGACATAGCAATTAGACACATTACAAATATTTTAAAAGAATGGTAAAAGACTGGATCAAATTTCTCAGTGTACATAAATATAATGTTTTATAATATAATGTCTTGTTTCTTTCACAATATAACATTATTACTGTACAAACAGATTTATAACAGTAATATTTATGCTTATAAATGTGATCTTTTTCTTGCAGGACAAATAAGGAGCAAGATTCCCTATAAGAATATAAGAAGATATAATGGAAAGGGACATTGTTCTCTGATCAAGCCAACTACAGACATAATATCTTTTGAAACCTCTTAAGGATTCTCAAAAACATTATTTTTTTTCTGTAAAGGAGAAACCTTATAAAGCTTTTATCTAATCTAATACATTATGAGTCTCACTAGAGAGAGACTACATCTGTGCTCTGAGTGTGACAAAAGCTTTACATATAAATCACATCTTCTCACACATCAGAGGCGTCACACAGGAGAGAGACCATATCAATGCTCTGAATGCAGCAAGTGTTATACCCAAAGGTCACATCTTGTTATACATCAGAGGAGTCACACAGGAGAGAAACCATATAAATGCTCTGAATGCAGCAAGTGTTTTTCCCTGCAGTTAAATCTTGATACCCATCAGAGGTGTCACACAGGAGAGAATCCATTTAAATGCTCTGAATGCAGCAAAGGTTTTTCTGTGAAGTATAATCTTGTTATACATCAGAGGAGTCACACAGGAGAGAAACCATACATATGCTCTGAATGCAGGAAGTGTTTTTACCGAAAGTCACATCTCGTTACACACCAGAGGAGTCACACAGGAGAGAAACCATATAAATGCTCTGAATGCAGCAAATGTTTTACCCAAAAGTCACTTCTTGTTATACATCAGAGGAGTCACACAGGAGAGAAGCCATTTAAATGCCCTGAATGCAGCAAATGTTTTACCCAAAAGTCACTTCTTGTTATACATCAGAGGAGTCACACAGGAGAGAAACCATATAAATGCTCTGAATGCAGCAAATGTTTTACCCAAAAGTCACTTCTTGTTATACATCAGAGGAGTCACACAGGAGAGAAACCATATAAATGCTCTGAATGCAGCAAATGTTTTACCCAAAAGTCAGTTCTTGTTATACATCAGAGGAGTCACACAGGAGAGAAACAATTTTAATGCTCTGAATGCAGACAGTGTTTATGTAGCAAGGAAGGACTTGTTATACATTAGAGGAGCCACACAGGAGAGAGACCATTTCAATGTTCTGAATGCAGCATTGCACCATTTCATTGCTCTGAAAGATCACATCTTGTTAGCCATCAGGAGTCGCACATTAGAGGAACTATATAAATGTTGTGAATGGAGCAAGTTTTTAACTAGAAAGATATCACTTATTAATCACATGGTGAGTCACTCTGAGGGCCTGACTGTAGGATATGTTTGATAAGTATGTTATCTTATATCACTTCAATATAGTTACAAGTGAGGACATTTTTATTTTCTGAATGTCACAAGTGTTTTATATATAAATCAATGTTGTTAAAGACCAGAGAAGAGAAGCATCTATAGTTGTACCTCTGCACAAGTATAATGTAATAAACAATATGCATGGTAATATTCCCCAAAATTACTGAAATGATTATTTATGTATTTGTAATTATAATTCTTGCACTCTCATCACATAAGGAGCGCTACTACTGACACCTTATACATTAGTATATAAATAGATCTGAGAGGAGATTCTCGGTGCAGTGCACTGGCTTAAAACATATTTTTGTTATTTTAACAAAAGTAAGATTATCCATATTATACAATACCATCAAACAATTAGAACAATTAGAACATAAAATTAAGTAACTAAAGTAATAAATAGGGTATAAAAAAATAAAAAAGAACAATGTATCTGGTGTAAGTGGTGATGGTGCATCTGACAGTGCCACTGATCTCTGTAATATACAGATGTTCTGCTCATGCAGGTGCTGGGACTAGTAGAGGAAAGAGATCTCTATCCAGTAGAGAGTTCCAGCAGCTCCTCTCAGTTTCTTTCTATAGGATCACTTCAATTACCTGCAAATTTCTCATGTCCACAAGTAAGTGCGACTGTATGTGACAGTTACAGTACAGCTGGACTCATGGATGTGTCCATATACACAGGGGCATAGACAGAATTTTGTGGACCCAATAGCAACATTTTGAAGGGGCCACTGTCCCAATCCTTGTATAGAGACACCTCTCTACAGCAGGTGTTAATTTTATGCCCCATAGAAGACCCCTACTTCATTTCCTGAGCCATAGTAGTGCCCCAGTTCATGTCATGTCACATTGTAGGGCTGCCACTATATATTATGCAACTCAGGAACCCCAATCCACATTATGATCATATTACCTATGAAGTGTGTGATGTGCCATTGTCGCAGTGTTTAAACGCCAGCAATGGCACCTGATCTCACACCCTTTGTGTGCTGAGTTTGCACCAAAGTGCTCGGAGACCTATGGGGCACAGGGACGTGCGGTGAGCTAAATGGCTCAGGAGGCACTGGCTAACCCCAGAGCCAGATTTCCATGCAATATATGAGACAAAGGGTACATGTGGGCATTATACACAGGTGCAGCAGTATAAACTCCTAGAAATTTGGTGGGTTTTGATCTGAGAAGTGCAGAAAAGGTCAGCAGGTGAGGCACTGCCTCACCTGCCATTGACTTTTTACTTCAGAGTTTGGGCTATAAAAATTATTCGAATAATGTAAAGAAGATATTTCAAACAAATTATTAGTATTTTTCATATACTTTATTCAATCAAAACTCTGGTTTAAACGTAAGTATGACAGGAAAGGCTCTGCCTCACCTGCCTCACCCCACCGCACGTCACTGATGGGGCAGTGAGCACTTTTGTGCAAATTCAGGCTGCCATAAAGTGCGGCCATTTCCACAATGATTCTCACGCACAATATCATCACAGATAATAGGATTGAGTCCTATGACTACAGTGTTCCTAGTTCATACTATGTTACATTACAGTGTCTTATGCCACACTATAGTGCCTCCAATTAATTTTGTGACACATTACAGTGTCCCAGTTCATAGTATATAACATTATAATTTCATCCATTTATGTTATACAATAAGGTCCAGGGACATAATTACATATATAATTGGATATATTGCAGATCCCAAGGCAAAAGTTGTAAGGGCTCTTGTATACCACTCAATGGGCAACATTGTATGTATCTCATGTAAATATGACAGGGAAAGTGAGCTCCTCTAAGCTCTTGGCCCCATAGCAGCTGTACTCCCTACACCTATGGTAACTACAACCTTGCACATACACCTATAATAAAATTGCATCAAATAGCACCATTTATTGTGCCACAGACTTTGCTACTTGGTAGAACACTAATCCTAACATCCTAGTACAATATTTACCAATATGTGTTGAATGAGTATAGTTTAGGAGTAAATGTATTAACAATCCTGGTTGGACCATGTTTGCTCAAATTCAAACCACTTGGATTTGCTGGAACATGTGTTTTCCTGCAATCATGTGTGATGATGGCATATGGATTCATGTTTTTGAAGCAGTGTTTTCTGTTTCTCTGGCCAAACACTCCAGTGCATTGATGACTGCACTCTATTCCATGTTTGCAAATTACAACTGAACATGGAAGCTGCTTCCTATTGTGTTTTAATTGGTTAAAACTGTCACATGTGGTAGTGTGATGCCTAAGACATATAGACATATAAATGCGCCCCAAACATAAAGGACCTTGGTGGTTTATTCTGAAGAGTATAGAAAGAAAAAAGGGGAGGGGGGACTGGCCTCTTTTTCTAAGCATATTAGGAGATGCTACCATGCTAAGGCTTCTAGTACTATGCAGGATAAATAAATATGCTGATTGCAAACTACATGGAGTATAAGGGAAGTTTTTAGCACATATTTTTGCACATATGTGTGCCTATGCACCGCAACCAGGTGACTTCATTAGATGGGTCCCTAACATGTCTAACTCTATCACATAATAATTAATTCTTACCTTCAAATAGAGCCCTTATTAATGTGTGATCAGCAATGTAGGAACCTGTGCTAATTAAAACAATTCAGGATAAATGGAAGGGGTGCCAATATCAGAGGGAAGGTACTTAATTTCAACAGTATGAAGCAGCGGTACATAACTGTTCCCAACCCTCTGGTGTTCTATAATGTCTGTGTACACGTACAACAAACTATATTGACCCCCGTTGATTTCAGCGCATGGTTTCAAAACTTGGTTTTAGGCTGTAAATCCAGTATCCTTGTCAGTTTATTGCCTGCCGTGATCTAGCACAATGGATTGCTGTCGAATGATACAACATGCTCAAGTGGATAATGTCATAGTCCTTATCCACCCTCCAGTTTATGTTGTGCGATTTTTGCATTGATTACGTCCAGTAGCGTATTGATTAATTCATTAAAAAAAATGGGTTCAGTGCACACGTTCGTGACAATCACTGTCGGGCCATCCCACTTTGTTATTTGCATCATACAATTGTGTATTTCCAAAGTATTCCACCTGTGCGGTACTGTATTTCTGTAAGAGCAACTTCCATTCACCGGTTAGGTCTATCGCCTTTGACAGTTTTGTTGTGTAGTTAGAAATCTTATTCTGTGGAAATGTGTCTGCTGAAGTATTACTGTGCAAGATTATGTGGATGCTTTTTCATCCATAGTTCGCATTGTTTAGAGAACATTGTGCTTTATATATCTTTTATCTCTGTTGCTGAAACCCAACTGCAAAATTTTGAGGGGTACTCGCGCCACTTGACTAACGCATATTTCTGACATCTGATCAACTAATTTTTTTCAGTTTTTTTTATACTTATTAAATTCTATTATTGTGTTTTTTGATGATTTGAAGCTATTCATGGTTAAAACTGATGGTAATATCTTTGCCATAGAGATCCACGAATGTATAAAGTGGCTTAAGACCTTTAGTGCACACGCTGCATATTACAAATATTTCCTCCGAAAAATTCTGTTCATATCCTTTCTGAAATATATCCTTATATTTGTAAATGCATACATGTTCACCAATGGCTAAACCTGACTGAGGTTTCTTACTTCTATAGTAATCACCGTTCATTGTCTTTAATTGAACATTCTTAAAGCATTAGAAGGGCACACTTCGTGCAGCATACACGTAATGGTTTTATGGTACATCATTATTGCTCATGAAATGTATTTTTCTAACACTTTTTTAGGACCTTGTTTAGAAACTCTTCACAGTGAATTTTTAGCAATTTCTTTGGCATTCCATTCTTTTGGAATATATTTACAAAGGCATTAGCAACTGCTGTAGCGTTCATGACTGTTAGACTGACAGCCCACATTCTCTTACTAAATATATCAGTAATGGTGAATATATATTTAAAACTATCATTGTACTTCACAAGGTCTATGAGCAAGACCAGATTGCACTGCCATTGCTGATATATAGCCAATACACAAATTGTGTTCTTTTTATAGGTTTATCACGCTGGCTTATGCAGTGTATAGGCATCTTGATCAAGAATCCAATTTTTATAATTCCATATCTTTTAAAATTGACTTTATTAGCCTTATAATATTTGTATAAACCGCAGAAACTCCAAGGCATTACAGCCATGTAATATGCCCTTTTCATACTCTGCTTTCATACGCCCCCTGTACAGACTACTGTAGCGCTCTGAAATGTGCCGCCGCTACCCCCCACTGCCGCTGGCCATTGTGAAGCCCTTCGTGGAGAGGTCCTTTAATGTGCAGTGTGCGATGATGTCATCATGCACTGCACAGTAAAGGACCTCTCCATGAAGGGAAACTCTAGTTTCCCTTCACAGCGGCCAACGGCAGCGGGGGCAGCGGGCAGCGGATCTTGCCCTGGTGCGGAGCCCTCAGGATGGCGCCGGCGCCCTGCAGAAGGTGGTGCCCTGGGAAAATGTCCTGCTTGCCATTGGCAATATCCACTACTGTGAACTAGTAGCACTTTTTGACCTGTACTAGATATTGTAATAAAGGATTTTCCAAATCCAAACAGTGTTTGATAATCTCAAAGAATATGACTTTATTTAAATAGTCATGTAGAAAGTTACTGGTTATTGTGTTGCTTTGTTACTAAATGGAAAATATCTAACATCCCTTACACCCCCGACTGTGGCAGGAAATGGTATTTGGGATCCAAAATATAAAATGTGGAACTGGTCTGATGTCCACAATATGCGTTCCTTGTCACTTCTTATTTCTCTCCTATAGTAGTGTTTTCTTAGCAACAATTCTACAATGAAGACCTGATCAATGTATCTCCCAATCAGTGGATGGTGAGACGTGACTACTTACTCTCAGTTTAGCATTTTATTGGATGTAAGATGCTATTACAATCTCTGTGGTTGCTAAGTCTGGTTCCATCATAGGGTCTAATTCAGACCTGATTGCTGCTGTTCGATTCTGCACACCGGGAGGTCAGGTCTGAACTGCGCATGCACAGGTGCCGCAGGGCACCGGCGCATGCCAGAGATGTGAACTGCAGTACCAGCGATTACCTCTGCCTGTCAATCATTTGCTGGGCTGGGCGGGAGGGGACAGGCCAGCACCGTGCAATGCTTTTGTACCTGTGCGGGGGTGGAGATGGGGTGGAGCCAGACATTCGGGGCGGACTAGTCCTGTGCTGGGCGTCCCCCCGCATGTCTGTGAAAGGGATCATAGATTTGGTAAATTTAGCACATCTACGATCAAGTCTGAATTACCCCCATAGATCTGTCTGGTTTTCACTGCTGAGCTTAATGAAACTTTCAAAGTTGTTGGATTGTTCCACCTTCCTTTCTTAAAATAGCGATAAGCTGTCATTTATATTTGCCTACTTGATCTGTTATTGACATACTATGTACATTTACATCAAAAAACGATGGTCTTACACATATCTAAGACTCCTCATATCCTTGATTGACATTAGACATTAACAAGCAAAACTCATGATTAACTCATTGTGACTCAACATTTTATACCTATAAAAATGTACCCAAGTTATAAATGAAAACTACTTGTTGGGAGAGCATCTAATAAAAAAATCATTACAAATCATTGTTTTAAAAAGATTCATTCATAGGCATTAAATTCACTAAGCACATGTGTCTAAGAAACTAATATTAAGACTTTATATCACAATGTCTTTATGATCATGAGAAATATCATTTTCTCTCTATTTTCTCTCTCTCTTCCTCTCTCTCTCTCTCTCTCTCTCTCTCTCTATATATATATATATATACTGTATATATCAGTGACGTGCGACGGGGTGAGGCAGGTGAGGCAGAGCGATGCCCAGCACATGAGACATCAGAAAGGAAATCCCGGTCAGCAGCCCCTGTGACATGACCGGGATTTCCTCTTCGGCGCTGCGTATCTCGGACCTGCTGTAACGCAATGACAAGCGGCTCAGATACTGCGTTACATATGAATAGTAATCATCCCCGTGCACTGAAATTAGTACTTCCATATTCTCAGATGGTGAGGATTCATAGAATTAACTCAGATGTTCAGATGGCGTGCCAACAGATTGATATGGCAAGTGACAAATTTTGTGATAGAGGCTATGATAGTAAATGTCTCCAAAATATGAAATATAAGGTTATGTCTGCTGATAGGAAATCTTTGTTGGAAAAGAAAAATCGTCATCAGTAATCTAATAGATTTCCTGTAATCAGCAGATATAATAGTTTATCACCAGCAGTGAACAGAACTACTAAACGTCTTTGGCCTATTATCCAAACAGACACTGCGCTTCATTTAAATCAACAGTCTATCATACGTTGTTATACTAGAGACAGGAATCTTAGGGATCTTCTGGTACGTACAGATATTATTGGTTCCAATAGTGAGCGTCCAATGCATTTCCTTGCAAATAAAAAATGTGGATGCTTTAAATGTCCCTGCACTACATGCAGATTTTTCTTTGCAGGTGAAAATTTTGTCACCCCCATTCTGGCAAGGAATATTGCATTCGACACCACTTGGACTGTAACAGCACATTAGTTGTCTACCAAATTTTGTGTCCATGTGGACTTTTATATATATCAGAAATACCAGTGTAAAATCAAATAAAGAATGTCGGCCCACCGGTCTGCCATCAATGCAATTGCGATACAAGTGAGCAGCCGTTGGTGCATCATTTTGCCGAAATGGGACATAATTTGTCTAGCATCAAATATAGGATGATTGACCATATACCACCTCCAAGGAGAGTATATCTCATGGTCTGTCTTTTTATAAATTAATATTAATATCATTATTATAGCCCTTTTATTAAGTTATTTACCTGTTAATTGTGATACAGTTTGTTATGTGACACAATATGTATACTGGCATAGTAGTGTTTATTAGTGTATCTATGGTGCTATGATGTTGTATATTTTCAATTTACTGTGCTTTTGCTGCATTATTTCAGTTTGATTTAAGGCTACTTACACTGTATAGTGGTTAATGTACTCTGACGCCCTGCACAGCTGATGCGGTGATGTCATCGGGTTCAGATGGCGCGGGGAAGCCGCGTCCCGCTTCCGGAAGGACGGTTGATGCTGGTGCCATCTTCAAACTGCTCTCACTCTCACTTGTTGGTAGATGTAATTTAAGGTAAGCTGTTTGCTGTGTGTTTTATATCCTGAAGATCGTAAATACATACCGAAACTTTGATATTACATGGCTGTGTTTCCTTTTCTTCATCCATTGAGTGCCACACATGCGAATACTATATATATATATATATATATATATATATATATATATATTTATATATACTGCTCAAAAAAATTAAGGGAACCCTAAAATAACGCATCCTAGATCTGAATGAATGAAATATTCTTATTAAATACTTTGTTCTTTACATAGTTGAATGTACTGACAACAAAATCACACAAATATTATCAATTGAAATCAAATTTATTAACCCATGGCGGTCTGGATTTGGAGTCACACTCAAAATTAAATTGGAAAAACACACTACAGGCTGATCCAACTTTGATGTAATGTCCTTAAAACAAGTCAAAATGAGGCTCAGTAGTAGTGTGTGTGGCCTCCACATGCCTGTATGACCTCCCTACAATGCCTGGGCATGCTCCTGATGAGGGATCTCCTCCAAGACCTGGATTAAAGCATCTCCCAAATCCTGGACAGTCTGTGGTGGATGGAGCGAGACATGATGTTCCAGATGTGCTCAATTGGATTCAGGTTTGGGGAACGGGTGGGCCAGTTCATAGCATCAATGCCTTTGTCTTGCAGGAACTGCTGACAAACTCCAGCCATATGAGGTCTAGCATTGTCTTGTATTAGGAGGAACCCATGGCGAACCGCACCAGCATACGGTCTCACAAGGGGTCTGAAGATCTCATCTTCTTACCTAATGGCAGTCAGGCTACCTCTGGCGAGCACATGGAGGGCTGTGCGGCCCCCCAAAGAAATGCCAGCCCACTCCATTACTGACCCACTGCCAAACTGGTCATGCTGGAGGAAGTTGCAGGCAGCAGAACGTTCTCCCTGGCGTCTCCAGACTCTGTCACGTCTGTCACATTTGCTCAGTGAGAACCTGCTTTCATCTGTGAAGAGCACAGGGCGCCAGTGGCAAATTTGCCAATCTGGGTGTTCTCTGGCAAATGCCAAATGTCCTGCACGGTGTTGGGCTGTAAGCACAAACCCCACCTGTGGACGTCGGACCCTCTTACCACCCACATGGAGTCTGTTTCTGATCGTTTGAGTAGACACATGCACATTTGATTAACTCTGCCCAGTGTTGTGACTCCGCCCAGCGTTAGCAAATGAGGCACAAAGTCACAGATCTGGGCTATTATATAGAAGATATATATATATATATATATATATATATATATATATATATATATATATATAGTCAAACCTAATTGAGTGTGATATCTAGGGATGGCACATTGGGTTTCACTTAAAGAGGCATTGCACTTATCTGGTTTCTCACTTATCAATGTTCAAGAAGTGTTTGTCTCACTTATAGAGGTTCTCACTTATGCAGGTTCAAACAGTACTTGTTTAACTTATAGAAGTGCCTAAATGCTAAGTAAATATATGTACATTATGTACATGCATGATTTCTGTGTGGTTTCTGACATCATTGATTGGAAATAGAAACTTGTCTAAATGTGTACTAATCCCAGTTACAGAGGTTCTATAGGCAGTTGTCTCATTTATATATATATATATATATATATATATTTACATACACAGTATATATGTTTTTATATATATATATATACATATATATATATATATATATATAATATGTTATAATATACAGTATATATTCTGTTAATATGTTATAATTTACCAGTGAATCATTGTGAAGTTCCTGCTGATATGTAGAACAGGTCTCTCTGCTGATACTCTGCCTGGACAATAGGTGACTCCGAAACAAAAGATCCCTTTGGTGAGATAACAGGAGGCCAGAGGCTGCTGTGATCTTATTAGAATACAAGGTGTTACCACTGCCAGGGTGTAATTAGCATTTCCCATTGTAGTAAGTGACTTTAGGAATATTTAAACCTCATTTACAAGACAAGGAGCTGGGCACGAGAAGCTGATGTGCTGAATGCCTATATACTAATGTTATGAGACCCTAATTTACATGTCACCTCTCAGTGTAAGAATTCCTTCTGGTCATCCTGGGAACTACTGGGGAGAGATGGGGGAGGAGAGAATATAAATAGGCTGTATCAGGCCACTGATAGCTGATGGAGGAGCTGCTCGATGAGTTACTGGTTGTAGAGCTGGGAGGATGGATCAGTAAGAGAGAGACAGAGGAAGAATCTCCAGAGTAAGGTAATTGTATATTTTTATATGTATACAACATTTATAGATATTATATTGTAGATATTGTCTTGTTATAAATACTTAAAAAGGTTTACCTCAGCAATCGTTATATAGTTAGTATTGCAATAAAAATTGTTTATATTTTAGAAGGATATACAGGTTGAGTATCCCATATCCAAAATGCTTGGGACCAGAAGTATGTTGGATATCAGATTTTTCCGTATATTTGAATAATTGCACACCATAATGAGATATCATGACAATGGGACCCAAATCTAAGCACAGAATGCATTTATGTTTCATATACACCTTATACACACAGCCTGAAGGTCATTTAATACAATATTTGTAATAAATGTATATTAAACAAAGTTTGGGTACATTGAGCCATCAGAAAACAAAGGTTTCACTATATCAGTCTCAGTAAAAGAATTCTGTATTTGGGAATAATCCGTATTTCAGAAAATGTGGATATGTGATGCTCAATCTGTACTACTATAAGCTTTATTTTTTATTTTATGCATTATTTATTAATATTGTTTTGCAAAAACAACCCCACAAAAATAATGAAATATAAGATTTATATTACATTATCTACATGTTTCTGTGATTCACAGTGTAGTTAGATATTCATGAAGCATTATACAAATGAATGTAAGCTCATAATAAATGTGTAAATACATTGATGGACATTTATAGTTTGTCTCCTAAAACCTGCAGAAACAATATAGTTGTCCCATAATCTTATAAACAAACAATTTGCTGAGCAATTACTAAAATTTAGGCCCAAATTATTGGATCATTCATGTGACAGCTATACATTGTTTATCAGTCATGTATCATGTGTGTAATATAGCTGTATATACTCTGTCAGTCACCCAGTGTTACACAGAAATTCCCTTTTTACCCATTTAAAATCAGGTATTTCATGTAACAATAATCACTGTTTCATCTGCAGACGTCACACTGAGCAGAATGACTGTTTAGGCAAATTAGTTATTAAGAGGTGCCTGGAGGTGAAATATTGGTTGTTGTCAGCATTTACACATACACACACATAAGTATGCACATATTAATTACCAACAACCTGGAATGAGGGGAAGATCTGGGTGCTTCTGGGTTGTTGGTAATTAATATGTGCATACTTATACTTAGCACCAAGATCTTCCCCTCATTCAACAATGACTCCCCACTTAACTTATTCCCAAAAAAACACCCCAGCAGCACCCAATCACTCAACCCACATTCACCATCATCCCCCAGTCCAGAACCTTCCCTTCTTATTTACTAATACCAACACACCTGTAGGTTTCAGAAAATCTTTCTGGCCTTTCATTCACTACCAACACATGAGCAGCACCACACTCATCCTCTTATTCACTACCATCAGCCCAGAAGTGCACACCTTCTTCATTCACTATCATTGCCCCAGAAATACACAGACAACCCCCTCATACACTACAACACCTACAGACATCCTACACCTTCTGCCCTATGCACCACCTGTTGCTGAGCAGGGATCCGGCCTTCTAGCTGCAGTGTGCTGCCCCATGCTCACTGTTCTCACCTGCAGATCAGAGGAAGCAGGGCCCACCTTGTGAGTAAGAGCAATGGAGGGATGATAAGCAGATAGAGGACGTAGGGTGGAACATGCAATGTATTATGTGCACCCGACTCTTAGTAGATTGCAGCACTGCAGATCCTCTCCACACTGCAGAGGGGGCTCTGCAACTACTATGGCAGAAACAGGAAGGGAAATGGAGGAGGTTACCCTATTCAGGGCAGGCATCTGGAGGTAACCTCCTCTATTGTCTTCAGTAGTTACCCCACTTTTACTGTCATATGATCACATTTTCCCCATTACAATGGTGTGTGCAGAGAAAATAGCAGCATCCTGGAGCATCAGCTGACAGTAGGTGTGACAGGATCAGTATCGTGTGCTACCCACATATGGTCAGTACAGGAGGTCAGTAATGTATAATCTGCACATTCTGAGGTGAGAGTAGGAGGATTATACATGGGGGTTAACCACTTTCCACAGTAGGAGACTATGGAAAGTGGTTCACTTGGCCGGTAAAACGGACCGACAGATGGTGTCTGCCAGTGAAGATGTGGGAGCACGCATCAGCACTCACTGCTCATCATCCGGCCATACACACTAGGAGGTTTGTAGCTCAAACTCACCAAGTGTGTATGGGCCTTAAGTATTGGCATCTGCAGAAGGAATGTAGAGGTCTCTGTGCTGCACATGTAACTGGAATTGGGGCCATAGCAATTAGACACATTACAAATATTTTAAAAGAATGGTAAAAGACTGGATCAAATGTCTCAGTGTACATAAATATAATGTTATATAATATAATGTCTTGTTTCTTACACAATATAACATTAATACTGTACAAACAGATTTATAACAGTAATATTTATGCTTATAAATGTAATCTTTTTCTTGCAGGACAAATAAGGAGCAAGATTCCCTCTAAGAATATAAGAAGATATAATGGAAAGGGACATTGTTCTCTGATCAAGCCAACTACAGACATAATATCTTTTGAAACCTCTTAAGGATTCTCAAAAACATTATTTTTTTCTGTAAAGGAGAAACCTTATAAAGCTTTTATCTAATACATGATGAGTCTCACAGGAGAGAAACCACATCAGTGCTCTGAGTGTGACAAAAGCTTTACATATAAATCACTTCTTCTCACACATCAGAGGCGTCACACAGGAGAGAGACCATTTACATGTTCAGAATGCAGCAAGTGTTTTTCCCTGAAGTCACATCTTGTTATACATCAGAGGCGTCACACAGGAGAGAACCCATATAAATGCTCTGAATGCAGCAAGTGTTTTTCCCTGAAGTCACATCTTGTTATACATCAGAGGAGTCACACAGGAGAGAAACCATATAAATGCTCTGAATGCAGCAAGTGTTTTTCCCTGAAGTTAAATCTTGATAACCATCAGAGGTGTCACACAGGAGAGAATCCATTTAAATGCTCTGAATGTAGCAAAGGTTTTTCTGTGAAGTATAATCTTGTTATACATCAGAGGAGTCACACAGGAGAAAAACCATACAAATGCTCTGAATGCAGGAAGTGTTTTTACCGAAAGTCACATCTCGTTACACACCAGAGGAGTCACACAGGAGAGAATCCATATAAATGCTCAGAATGCAGCAAATGTTTTATCCAAAAGTCACATCTCGTTATACATCAGAGGAGTCACACAGGAGAGAAGCCATTTAAATGCCCTGAATGCAGCAAATGTTTTGCCCAAAAGTCACTTCTTGTTATACATCAGAGGAGTCACACAGGAGAGAAACCATATAAATGCTCTGAATGCAGCAAATGTTTTACCCAAAAGTCCCCTCTTGTTATACATCAGAGGAGTCACACAGGAGAGAAACCATATAAATGCCCTGAATGCAGCAAATGTTTTGCCCAAAAGTCACTTCTTGTTATACATCAGAGGAGTCACACAGGAGAGAAACCATATAAATGTTCTGAATGCAGCAAATGTTTTACCCAAAAGTCAGTTCTTGTTATACATCAGAGGAGTCACACAGGAGAGAAACAATTTTAATGCTCTGAATGCAGACAGTGTTTATGTAGCAAGGAAGGACTTTTTATACATTAGAGGAGCCACACAGGAGAGAGACCATTTCAATGTTCTGAATGCAGCAATGCACCATTTCATTGCTCTGAAAGGTCACATCTTGTTAGCCATCAGGAGTCGCACATTAGAGGAACTATATAAATGTTGTGAATGGAGCAAGTTTTTAACTAGAAAGATATCACTTATTAATCACATGGTGAGTCACTCTGAGGGCCTGACTGTAGGATGTTTGATAAATATGTTATCTTGTATCACTTCAATATAGTTACATGTGAGGACATTTTTATTTTCTGAATGTCACAAGTGTTTTATATATAAATCAATGTTGTTAAAGACTAGAGAAGAGAATCATCTATAGTTGTACCTCTGCACCAGTATAATGTAATAAACAATATTCATGGTAAAACTCCCCAAAATTACTGAAATGATTATTTATGTATTTGTAATTATAATTCTTGCACTCTCATCACATAAGGAGCGCTACTGCTGACACCTTATACATTAGTATATAAATAGATCTGAGAGGAGTTTCTCGGTGCAGTGCACTGGCTTAAAACATATTTTTGTTATTTTAACAAAAGTAAGATTATCCATATTATACAATACCATCAAACAATTAAAACAATTAGAACATAAAATGAAGTAACTAAAGTAATAAATAGGGTATAAAAACATAAAAAAGAACAATGTGTCTGGTGTAAGTGTTGATGGTGCATCTGATAGTGCCACTGATCTCTGTAATATACAGATGTTCTGCCCATGCAGGTGCTGGGACTAGTAGAGGAAAGAGATCTCTATCCAGTAGAGAGTTCCAGCAGCTCCTCTCAGTTTCTTTCTATAGGGTTACTTCAATTACCTGCAAATTGCTCATGTCCACAAGTAAGTGTGACTGTATGTGACAGTTACAGTACAGCTGGACTCATGGATGTGTCCATATACACAGGGGCATAGCCAGAACTTTTTGGACCCAATAGCAACATTTTTATGGGGCCACTGTCCAAATCCTTGTATAGAGACACCTCTCTACAGCAGGTGTTAATTTTATGCCCCAGAGAAGACCCCTACTTCATTTCCTGAGCCATAGTAGTGCCCCAGTTCATGTCATGTCACATTTTAGGGCTGCCACTATATTATGCAACTCAGGAACCCCAATCCACATTATGGGGTTGATCATATTACCTATGAAGTGTGTGATGTGCCACTGTCACAGTGTTTAAACGCCAGCAATGGCACCTGATCTCACACCCTTCGTGTGCTAAATTTGTACCAAGGTGCTCGGAGAACTATGGGGCAGTGAGCACTTTTGTGCAAATTCAGGCTGCCATAAAGTGCGGCCATTTCCACAATGATTCTCAAACACAATATCATCACAGCTAATAGGATTGAGCCCTATGACTACAGTGTTCCCAGTTCATACTATGTTACATTACAGTGTCTTATGCCACACTATAGTGCCTCCAATTAATTTTGTGACACATTACAGTGTCCCAGTTCATAGTATATAACATTATAATTTCATCCATTTATGTTATACAATAAGGTCCGGGGACATAATTACATATATAATTGGATATATTGCAGATCCCAAGGTAAAAGTTGTAAGGGCTCTTGTATACCACTCAATGGGCAACATTGTATGTATCTCATGTAAATATGACAGGGAAAGTGAGCTCCTCTAAGCTCTTGGCCTCATAGCAGCTGCACTCCCTACACCTAAGGTAACTACACCCTTGCACATACACCTATAATAAAATTGCATCAAATAGCACCATTTATTGTGCCACAGACTTTGCTACTTGGTAGAACACTAATCCTAACATCCTAGTACAATATTTACCAATATGTGTTGTATGAGTATAGTTTAGGAGTAAATGTATTAACAATCCTGGTTGGACCATGTTTGCTCAAATTCAAACCACTTGGATTTGCTGGAACATGTGTTTTCCTGCAATCATGTGTGATGATGGCATATGGATTCATGTTTTTGAAGCAGTGTTTTCTGTTTCTCTGGCCAAACACTCCAGTGCATTGATGACTGCACTCTATCCCATGTTTGCAAATTACAACTGAACATGGAAGCTGCTTCCTATCGTGTTTTAATTGGTTAAAACTGTCACATGTGGTAGTGTGATGCCTACACATATAGACATATAAATCCGCCCCAAACTTAAAGGACCTTGGTGGTTTATTCTGAAGAGTATAAAAAGAAAAAAGGGGAGGGGGGTACTGGCCTCTTTTTCTAAGCTTATTAGGAGATGCTAACATGCTAAGGCTTCTAGTACTATGCAGGAGAAATAAATATGCTGATTGCAAACTACATGGAGTATAAGGGAAGTTTTTAGCACATATTTTTGCACATATGTGTGCCCATGCACCGCAACCAGGGGACTTCATTAGATGGGTCCCTAACATGTCTAACACTATCACATAATAATTAATTCTTACCATCAAATAGAGCCCTTATTAATGTGTGATCAGCAATGTAGGAACCTGTGCTAATTAAAACACTTCAGGATAAATGGAAGGGGTGCCAATATCGGAGGAAAGGTACTTAATTTCAACAGTATGAAGCAGTGGTACATAACTGTTCCCAACCCTCTGGTGTTCTATAATGTCTGTGTACACGTACAACAAACTATATTGACCCCCGTTGATTTCAGCCCATGGTTTCAAAACTTGGTTTTAGGCTGTAAATCCAGTATCCTTGTCAGTTTATTGCCTGCCGTGATCTAGCACAATGGATTGCTGACGAATGATACAACGTGCTCAAGTGGATAATGTCATAGTCCTAATCCACCCTCCAGCCACTTGACTATTGCATATTTCTGACATCTGACCAACTAATTTTTTTCAGTTTTTTTATACTTATTAAATTCTATTATTGTGTTTTTTGGTGATTTGAAGCTATTCAGGGTTAAAACTGATGGTAATATATTTGCCGTAGAGATCCACCAATGTATAAAGTGGCTTAAGACCTTTAGTGTACACGCTGCGTATTACAAATATTTCCTCAGAAAAATTCTGTTCATATCCTTTCTGAAATCTATCCTTATATTTGTAAATGCATACATGTTCACCAATGGCTAAACCTGACGGAGGTTTTCTTACTTCTATAGTAATCACCGTTTCATGAAATGTATTTTTCTAACACTTTTTTAGGACCTTGTTTAGAAACTCTTCACAGTGCATTTTTAGCAATTTCTTTGGCATTCCATAATTTTGGAATATATTTTCAAAGGCATTAGCAACTGCTGTAGCGTTCATGACTGTTAGACTGACAGCCCACACTCTCTTACTAAATATATCAATAATGGTGAATATATATTTAAAACCATCATTGTACTTCACAAGGTCTATGAACAAGACGGATTGCACTGCCATTGCTGATATATAGCCAATACACAAATTGTGTTCTTTTTATAGGTTTATCACACTGGCTTATGCAGTGTATAGACATCTTGATCAAGAATCCAATTTTTATAATTCCTAATCTTTTAAAATTTACTTTATTAGCCTTATAATATTTGTACATACCGCAGAAACTCCAAGGCATTACAGCCATGTAATATGCCCTTTTCATACTATGCTTTCAAACGCCCCCTGTACAGACTACTGTAGTGCTCTGACATCTGCCGCCCGCTGCTCCCCACTGCCGCTGGCTTCTGTGAAGCCCTTCGTGGAGAGGTCCTTTAATGTGCAGTGTGCAATGATGTCATCGCGCACTTCACAGTAAAGGACCGCTCCACGAAGGGAAACTCTAGTTTCCCTTAACAGCGGCCAATGGCAGCGGGGGCAGCCGGCAGTGGATCTTGCCCTGGTGCAGCGTCCTACAGATGGCACCGGCGCCCTCTGGAAAGCGGCGCCCCAGGCAAATGTCCTGCTTGCCATTGGCAAGATCCGCTACTGTGAAGTAGTAGCACTTTTTGACCTGTACTAGATATTGTAATAAAGGATTTTCCAAATCTAAACAGTGTTTGATAATCTCAAAGAATATGACTTTATTTAAATAGTCAGGTAGAAAGTTACTGGTTAATGTGTTGCTTTGTTACTAAATGGAAAATAGCTAACATCCCTTACACCCCCGGCTGTGGCAGGAAATGGCATTTGGGATCCAAAATATAAAATGTGGAACTGGTATGATGTCCACAACATGCGTTCCTTGTCACTTCTTATTTCTCTCCTATAGGAGTGTTTTCTTAGCAACAATTCTACAATGAAGACCTGATCAATGTATCTCCCGAACAGTGGATGGTGAGACGTGATTACTTACTCTCAGTTTAGCATTTTATTGGTTGTAAGATGCTATTACAATCTCTGTGGTTGCTAAGTCTGGTTCCATCATAGGGTCTAATTCAGACCTGATTGCTGCTGTTCGATTCTGCACACCGGGAGATCAGGTCTGAACTGCGCATGTACAGGTGCCGCAGGGCACCGGCGCATGCCAGAGATGCGAACTGCATCTCAGCCCAGCGATTACCTCTGCCTGTCAATCATTTGCTGGGCTGGGCGGGAGGGGACAGGCCAGTACCGTGCAATGCTTTTGTACATGTGCGGGGGTGGGGGTGGGGTGGAGCCAGACATTCGGGGCGGACTAGCCCTGTGCTGGGTGTCCCCCGCATGTCTGTGAAAGGGATCATAGATGTGCTAAATTTAGCACATCTACGATCAAGTCTGAATTACCCCCATAGATCTGTCTGGTTTTCACTACTAAACTTAATAAAACTTTCAAAGTTGTTGGATTGTTCCACCTTCCTTTCTTAAAATAGCGATAAGCTGTCATTTATATTTGCCTACTTGATCTGTTAGTGACATACTATGTACATCTACATCATCAAACGATGGTCTTACACATATTTAAGACTCCTCATATCCTTGATTGACATTAGACATTAACAAGCAAAACTCATGATTAACTCATTATGACTCAACATTTTATACCTATAATAATATACCCAAGTTATAAATGAAAACTACTTGTTGGGAGAGCATCTAATAAAAAAATCATTACAAATCATTGTTTTGAAAAGATTCATTCATAGGCATTAAATTCACTATGCACATGTGTCTAAGAAACTAATATTAAGCCTTTGTATCACAATTTCTTTATGATCATGAGAAATATAATTACATTTTCTCTCTATTTTCCTTCTCTCCTCTCTCTCTCTCTCTCTCTCTCTCTCTCTTTCTCTCTCTCTCGCTCTCTCTGTATATATACTGTATATATCAGTGACGTGCGGCGGGTGAGGCAGGTTAGGCAGAGCGATGCCCAGCACCTGAGACATCAGAAAGGAAATCCCGGTCAGCAGCCCCTGTGACGTGACCGGGATTTCCTCATCGGCGCTGCGTATCTCGGACCTGCTGTAACGCAATGACAAGCGGCTCAGATACTGCGTTACATAAGAATAGTAATCATCCCTGTGCACTGAAATTAGGACTTCCATATTCTCAGATGGTGAGGATTCATAGAATTAACTCAGATGTTCAGATGGCGTGCCAACAGATTAATATGGTAAGTGACAAATTTTGTGATAGAGGCTATGATTGTAAATGTCTCCAAAATATGAAAGATAAGGTTATGTCTGCTGATAAGAAATCTTTGTTGGAAAAGAAAAATCGTAATCAGTTATCTAATAGATTTCCTGTAATCAGCAGATATAATAGTTTATCACCAGCAGTGAACAGAACTACTTAACGTCTTTGGCCTATTACCCAAATGGACACTACGCTACATTTATATCAACACTCTATCATACGTTGTTATACCAGAGACAGGAATCTTAGGGATCTTCTGGTACGTACAGATATTATTGGTTCCAATAGTGAGCGTTCAATGCATTTCCTTGCAAATAAAAAATGTGGATGCTTTGAATGTCCCTGCACTACATGCAGATTTTTCTTTGCAGGTGAAAATTTGATCACCCCCATTCTGGCAAGGAATATGGCATTCGACACCACTTGGACTGTAACAGCACATTAGTTGTCTACCAAATGTTGTGTCCATGTGGACTTTTATATGTATCGGAAATCCCAGTGTAAAATCAAATAAAGAATGTTGTCCCACCGGTCTGCCATCCGTGCAATTGCGATACAAGTGAGCAGCCGTTAGCGCATCATTTTGCAGAAATGGGACATAATTTGTCTAGCATCAAATATAGGATGATTGACCATATACCACCTCCAAGGAGAGTATATCTCATGGTCTGTCTTTTTATAAATTAATATTAATATCATTATTATAGCCCTTTTATTGATTAAGTTATTTACCTGTTAATTGTGATACAATTTGTTATGTGACACAATTTGTATACTGGCATAGTACTGTTTATTAGTGTATCTATGGGGCTATGATGTTGTATATTTTCAATTTACTGTGCTTTTGCTGCATTATTACAGTTTGATTTAAGGCTACTTACACTGTATAATGGTTAATGTACTCTGACGCCCTGCACAGCTGATGCGGTGATGTCATCGGGTTCAGATGGCGCGGGGAAGCCGCATCAGCTTCTGGAAGGACGGTTGATGCTGGTGCCATCTTCACACTGCTCTCACTCTCACTTGTTGGTAGATGTAATTTAAGGTAAGCTGTTTGCTGTGTGTTTTATATCCTGAAGATGGTAAATACATACCGAAACTTTGATATTACATGGCTGTGTTTCCTTTTCTTCATCCCATGAGTGCCACACATGCGAATGCTATATATATATATATATATATACATACAGTCTAGCGGCACTCCTCCTGGCGCATGTAGAGCATCGTGTAAACACCGGTGCCCTCCGTAGGAACCTGGCAGTTCCCCAAATTCAGCAAACAATTTGGCGGCACTCACGGCAAAGAACGACAAGATTCAGCTCTGTGGCCACAGAGCTGAATCTTGTTGTTCTTTGCCGTGAGTGCCGCCGAATTGTTTGCTATATATATATATATATATATATATATATATATATACTGCTCAAAAAAATAAAGGGAACACTAAAATAACACATCCTAGATCTGAATGAATGAAATATTCTTATTAAATACTTTGTTCTATACATAGTTGAATGTACTGACAACAAAATCACACAAAAATTATCAATTGAAATCAAATGTATTAACCCATGGCGGTCTGGATTTGGAGTCACACTCAAAATTAAATTGAAAAAACACACTACAGGCTGATCCAACTTTGATGTAATGTCCTTAAAACAAGTCAAAATGAGGCTCAGTAGTGTGTGTGGCCTCCACATGCCTGTATGACCTCCCTTCAATGCCTGGGCATGCTCCTGATGAGGGATCTCCTTCCAGACCTGGATTAAAGCATCTCCCAAGTCCTGGACAGTCTGTGGTGGATGGAGCGAGACATGATGTTCCAGATGTGCTCAATTGGATTCAGGTTTGGGGAACGGGTGGGCCAGTTCATAGCATCAAAGCCTTTGTCTTGCAGGAACTGCTGACAAACTCCAGCCACATGAGGTCTAGCATTGTCTTATATTAGGAGGAACCCAGGGCGAACCGCACCAGCATACGGTCTCACAAGGGGTCTGAAGATCTCATCTTGGTACCTAATGGCAGTCAGGCTACCTCTGGCGAGCACATGGAGGGCTGTGCGGCCCCACAAAGAAATGCCAGCCCACTCCATTACTGACCCACTGCCAAACTGGTCATGCTGGAGGAAGTTGCAGGCAGCAGAACGTTCTCCTTGGCGTCTCCAGACTCAGTCACGTCTGTCACATTTGCTCAGTGAGATCCTGCTTTCATCTGTGAAGAGCACAGGGAGCCAGTGGCAAATTTGCCAATCTAGGTGTTCTCTGGCAAATGCCAAACGTCCTGCACGGTGTTGGGCTGTAAGCACAAACCCCACCTGTGGACGTCGGACCCTCTTACCACCCACATGGAGTCTGTTTCTGATCGTTTGTGGCTTGCTGGAGGTCATTTTGCTGGGCTCTGGCAGTGCTCCTCCTATTCCTCCTTGCATAAAGGCGGAGGTAGCGGTCCTGCTGCTGGCTTGTTGCCCTCCTACGGCCTCCTCCACGTCTCCTGATGTACTGGCCTGTCTCCTGGTAGCGCCTCCATGCTCTGGACACTACGCTGACAGACACAGCAAACCTTCTAGCCACAGCTGGCATTGATGTGCCATCCTGGATGAGCTGCACTACCTGAGCCACTTGTGTGGGTTGTAGGGAGGTCATAAAGGCATGTGGAGGCCACACACACTACTGAGCCTCATTTTGACTTGTTTTAAGGACATTACATCAAAGTTGGATCAGCCTGTAGTGTGTTTTTCCTATTTAATTTTGAGTGGGACTCCAAATCCAGACCGCCACGGGTTAATAAATTTGATTTCAATTGATAATTTTTGTGTGATTTTGTTGTCAGTACATTCAACTATGTAAAGAACAAAATATTTAATAAGAATATTTTATTCATTCAGATCTAGGATGTGTTATTTTAGTGTTCCCTTTATTTTTTTGAGCAGTATATATATATATATATATATATATATATACACATACTAGGTGCTTCATCGCGCCCTACAGGCGCTCTTCACACCGAATGGTCGGGAAGTGCTGCAGGTGGGGGAGGGGCAGAAGAGTGGGGCCTGCAGATGGGGGAGGGGTCCGAAGGCACTGCAGGTGTGGGAGGGCAGGGGTGCCACGGGTGGGGGAGGGGGGGCATTACATCTATTTAGTGGAGACAGAGGGAGAGGGGGACATCAGGGGGTATGGGCCCCACAGTTTTAAGGCCCCCCCGGCTGGAGTAACTCTGTCCCAGCTCTGAAGCCCCCCCTGTCCTGCCAGCAACAGCAGCAGCATTGTGCTACAGTTAGCACACGCTGCTGCATGTTGGCAAGTCTGTGGTGTTGCAGGGAGGCAGCAGCCTCCCTGCTTTCTTCTGCCTGTGCGGGTGTGTAGGGAGGAGCGACCACCCCCTCTGGATTTACCCCTAGCTGAGGGGCCAAAATTCCATAAAAAAACCCCACAATTCACGGAATTTGCATAAGGGGGCGTGGTCATGTGTCCCGCAATTAGGCCATGCATCCAAACCCACAGCAGGCACAGCAATGAGATAGGGTCCCCTGTCTCAAGTGCCCTGGGCCCCCTGGATTCATAATCCGCCCCTGAGGGCATGCCAGCAGCTGACAGAACGCTGGGCATGCCCCCTCACTGACGAAAACGGGGCGTGGTTCGCGATTGCGGGTCCCCCTGCGAATCCACGCCCCTTTTCATTGGCCACGCACCCTTTTCGCCACGTGTGTGTCCCTCCTTCTGCCTGAAGAAAGCTGGGAGGTGTGCAACCCTGCTTGTGCCATGCCCATACCATCTGCTTCTGCTCCTGGTCTCCTATAGATTTGCCTAGATCTGTGACTCATTTGATTAACTCTGCCCAGTGTTGTGACTCCGCCCAGCGTTAGCAAATGAGACACAAAGTCACAGATCTGGGCTATTATATAGAAGATATATATATATATATATATATATATATATATATATAGAAGTGTACAGTCAGGCGGCACTCACGGATTTCAGACAAACGAGTAAGGAAGCATCCCTGGCTCGTATTCGAAGAATACGAGCCAGGGTTGCTTCCTTACTCGTTTGTCTGAAATCCGTGAGTGCCGCCTGACTGTACACTTCACATTGCTGCATACGCTGTGGAGGGCACCCGGTGAGCTGACAATTATTAATCTGTTTGAGTGCCGAGCACCACTGTTCTATATATATATATATATATATATCTAGTCAAACCTAATTAAGTGTGATATCTAGGGATGGCACATTGGGTTTCACTTAAAGAGGCATTGCACTTATCTGGTTTCTCACTTATCAATGTTCAAGAAGAGTTTGTCTCACTTATAGAGGTTCTCACTTATGCAGATTCAAACAGTACTTGTTTAACTTATAGAAGTGCCTAAATGCTAAGTAAATATATGTACATTATGTACATGCATGATTTCTGTGTGGTTTCTGACATCATTGATTGGAAATAGAAACTTGTCTAAATGTGTACTAATCCCAGTTACAGAGGTTCTATAGGCAGTTGTCTCATTTATATATATATATATATATATATATATATATAGCAAGAAGGATGTAGCAGGCACTCACTCATATAGCAGCCACCGGGGTGCCATCCCATGAATGTATATATGAAAACAGTCCACTGGTGTAAGATAACCAAATACTTCACCCAGATAGGGACCAGGCGGCACTCCACGGATTTTTGAAAATAGCAGCTTATTTATTTAAAGTGCAAAACAGTGCATCATAGTGAGCATAATTCCATCCCGACGTTTCAACGCCCGTAGGCGTTTTTTTCAAGGTACTCAAAACAAGTGAAAAAACACAAAACAAACATACAGCCACCAGTGTACTTACCTAAATAGACTCCACGTGTAAGGTATCCCTCGGTAAGCTTCCGGACGCCTGCGGTGTGCGGTGCACGCGCTCCCCGGCTCTGTCACCGGCTCCCACTGATGACGTTTCCTCGTTGCTAGGCAACCGGACGCGGCCGTTACTACCGCCGCGACTCACGGTAGCCGATCAAGGGCAGACTGGAAAAGATAAATAAACATAAGTGTAATCAGTGCTCCCACAGAAGCGTGTATATAGAGAAAAGATTAAAAGTTTAAAAACAAGAACACCCAAAGAAATGATGTAATGACACTGCAGATAGGAAAATCACAGATCACTGACATAACGCTATATTAATGTAAGTAGGACCTTAATAGCCCACACCCCTATCAGAAGTGTGGGAGATAATTCACATCACCCAAAAACATATAGAATAGAGGTATAGAAGATTATTGAATAGGTGCTGTATAACAGCTGATAACTAAGAAAGAATAACTAGACAAACAGACTATGGATCAATTGTTACATTCCAAGGGACTCCAGTACCATGGGGAGTGTGTACTGCATATGGATATGGAGTAATCATAGGAAAACATTCCACGGCATTTGTTCATTAAGGCCATTCGGCGCTAGAGAGTTCAATTTGTAGATCCATCTTGCTTCTTTCTGTGCCAGGATCTTTGCTCTATCACCCCCCCGTGATAATGTCGGAACGTGATCTAGAATCTTATATTTGAGGTCAGATAAGGAGTGTTTGGCCAATTTAAAGTGGCGTGCCACTGGTTGATCACTTCTTTTTCCTCCCTCAATCGCCCCCCTTATAGCAGAGCGATGTAGCGCCATACGCTCCCTAAATGTTCTGATAGTCTGACCCACATAGATTAAACCACATGGGCAAAAGATCACATAGATCACGAATTGGGTTGTGCATTTCACATAATGTTGTATCCGGTGTGGTATCAAAGTCCTTGGATGCACAAATGTAGGACCCGGTTCCATATAACAACATGTCTCACAGGAAAGGCATTTAAAGTATCCCTTGGTGTTAATTAATGTCCGTTTAGGGGACACATCCGTCTTTACTAGCAAATCATGGAGATTTCTGCCCCTCTTGTAACTAGGCATAATTGTTTTGTTTTTAAAGCATGGCAGATTCCTGTCGGAGGTGACAATGGGCCACAAGGCCTTGGTTGCTCTAGATAATACGCCACTGGCAGTGGTGAATTCGGTGACCAGAGGTATTTTATTGTCCATCTTTCTGGAACAGGGTCTTAAAAGTTGTTCCCTAGGGATCATCATCACTTCTTCCTTTAATTCCAGCAACACTCTTCTGTCATAACCCCGTACAAGGAATTTCTGCACAACCTTGTCAAGTGCCGGTTCCAAACATGATCTGTCATTTGTAATGCGGGCTACTCTCATAAGTTGGGATTTAGGAAGACCACGTTTTAGTGAAGGCGGATGGAAGCTGTTACCGAGTAACAAGGTGTTCCGATCAGTGGTTTTGTAAAATACCTCAGTGGTGATCTTACAATGTTTAATTCCTATTGTCACATCTAGATAGTTGATGTTACTAGTACTCATACAGGCCGTTAATTTGACTGGCAAATCACAGTTGTTGATATCCGTAATAAGGGACTCCAGAGACGTCTGTGTCCCACCCCAGAACAGGATCAAGTCATCAATGTACCGCCTATATAGTATAATATTTGAAGAAATAAGCGGAGATGAAAAGAAAAATAATTGTTCTTGAGAGAACATATAAATATTAGCATACATAGGGGCTACTGGAGACCCCATTGCACACCCGGCTAGCTGTAAATAATAGTCCCCATTGTGCATAAAGTAATTATGTGACAAAACAAATTCCAATAATTGTATGAAAAGAGAAATGTCCAGTTGTTCAAAGTGATTAGTGTGCAGAAAGTTCTCTACAGCCCTCAATCCCGCTTCATGTGGAATGATGGTGTAAATACTCTTTACATCCATCGTGCACATGATCGTATTCGGTGGTACATCAGTAAATTCTTCCAGCAAATTAAGTAAATGTGTAGTGTCCTTTAAAACTGTGCTTTGAACCATCACCAAAGGTTGCAAGAATGTATCAAGGTACTGTGAAACAAGCTGAGATAATGATCCTCTAATAGATATGATCGGTCTACCTGGGGGGGACACAGGATCCTTGTGCACCTTAGGTAGAGTATATAGCACCGGGATGACCGGTGCCTCCTGAATCAGGGCTGTTTTCGTCTCTATCCCCATCACACCATTCTTCACAGCTGTAGACAAAATGGAGTCTAGTTGTTTCTGATAGCGATCGGTGGGATTATAATGTAATTTCTTATATGTAGCTGTATCAGATAATTGTTTGTCAATTTCGCTGATGTAATCTGATTTGTTTTGAATCACGATAGCTCCGCCCTTGTCCGCAGGGCAGATGGTAATGTCCGAATAGGATTGTAAATCCTTGATGGCTCGAGCTTCAGATTCCGTGATATTTTTGTATATTCTAGGTTGTGCCGCAGAAAATTTAGATACAGAGTCGTCTAGGAGTCTTGAAAAGGTTTTTAATGCAGGGTTATTTGAGACGGGGTCAAACTTAGATTTTTTCTTCAAGGGACCTGAATCCTTGTTTTGAGTATTTGGCCTATGTTGAAAAAATTCTTTCAACCTAAGATTTCTTGCGAATCTATACTCCTCCACCTTCCAACGAAATGGCTCATAGTTGTTGGTGGGGATAAAAGAAAGACCTTTATTCAAGACTTGTACCTCCGACTCTGATAATGCCCTGTCCGAGAGATTAAATATCAGATCTTTTTCTTCTCCTTTTGATTTATTAGAGGCCTTCCAGAGCCTTTGGTTTTGGCCCCCTCGTCTTGTTTGCTGGAACCTGGGCTTTCCACGCGACGACGGGTTATTCCCCTAAAGGGGCGGAACCAGGGGTATGTGGCTCATCGGAATCATTGACCACGAAGTCGCTGTCACTGTTAGACGAATTGGGGTTCTTTTGGAACCTACCCAGTCTTTCCCTCCAAGTCGGTCGTTTCCTGGTATATCTTGGGGGGTCAGTCTCCATGCCCTGGAGCCACCGGTAGACCCTGTGGTCCTCATAATCCATATTGACAATATGGAGTTTAGCTTTTTTAAATTTGATGAGGTCCTGTTTGTATTTATTGACCTGGGCTTCCAACTTCTCCCAAGTCGGCATAAACTTAGGGTCCTCCAAGATCTCCTTGTGTTCCACCGTTGCGGCCATGATTTTAGCACGGAATTTTTTTAACTCTTTGCCCGCTTCTTCCGTGACAAGTAATATCAGATCCATACTACATTTATTCAAAATGGAGATCCAACGATAGCAAAATTCAGGGTTACTCCGTCCGATCGTAGGGGTATTCCTGATGCGGAACCCCCTGGGGATTTTTTCCGCTCTATAATAATCAGATAGTGATGTCCCATGGAGTAAGTAGTCTATTTCCTTCTTCTTTAACCTCAATAGGTTGTGGTATATTTCATCAGCGGTGACCTTAGCCTGCCCGCTAAGCAAGTCCTCCTCAAATAAAATTTCAGCTGCTTGAGCATCTGTATAGCAGAAAGTGTCTTCCAATGCTGCAGTTACATCCAACATCATAGCATGTTTGGGAATTGCGCCAGAGCTGCTGGTCGTCATTCTCCCAGTGGATGATGTTTGTTTTTGTGAAAAATATTGAGTCAGCAGAGGTAAATAAGAGCAATCAGACAAATATTGTGGTGCCACACTTCTATGGATTCCCAATAGCATAAGGATCCGATACACAGCAAGAAGGATGTAGCAGGCACTCACTCATATAGCAGCCACCGGGGTGCCATCCCATGAATGTATATATAAAAACATGCTATGTATGCTAATATTTATATGTTCTCTCAAGAACAATTATTTTTCTTTTCATCTCCGCTTATTTCTTCAAATATTAAACTATATAGGCGGTACATTGATGACTTGATCCTGTTCTGGGGTAGGACACAGACGTCTCTGGAGTCCCTTATTATGGATATCAACAACTGTGATTCGCCAGTCAAATTAACGGCCTGTATGAGTACTAGTAACATCAACTATCTAGATGTGACAATAGGAATTAAACATTGTAAGATCACCACTGAGGTATTTTACAAAACCACTGATCGGAACCCCTTGTTACTCGGTAACAGCTTCCATCCGCCTTCACTAAAACGTGGTCTTCCTAAATCCCAACTTATGAGAATAGCCCGCATTACAAATGACAGATCATGTTTGGAACCGGCACTTGACAAGGTTGTGCAGAAATTCCTTGTACGGGGTTATGACAGAAGAGTGTTGCTGGAATTAAAGGAAGAAGTGATGATGATCCCTAGGGAACAACTTTTAAGACCCTGTTCCAGAAAGATGGACAATAAAATACCTCTGGTCACCGAATTCACCACTGCCAGTGGCGTATTATCTATAGCAACCAAGGCCTTGTGGCCCATTGTCACCTCCGACTGGAATCTGCCATGCTTTAAAAACAAAACAATTATGCCTAGTTACAAGAGGGGCAGAAATCTCCATGATTTGCTAGTAAAGACGGATGTGTCCCCTAAACGGACATTAATTAACACCAAGGGATGCTTTAAATGCCTTTCCTGTGAGACATGTTGTTATATGGAACCGGGTCCTACATTTGTGCATCCAGGGACTTTGATACCACACCGGATACAACATTATGTGAAATGCACAACCCAATTCGTGATCTATGTGATCTTTTGCCCATGTGGTTTAATCTATGTGGGTCAGACTATCAGAACATTTAGGGAGCGTATGGCGCTACATCGCTCTGCTATAAGGGGGGTGATTGAGGGAGGAAAAAGAAGTGACCAACCAGTGGCACGCCACTTTAAATTGGCCAAACACTCCTTATCTGACCTCAAATATAAGATTCTAGATCACGTTCCGACATTATCACGGGGGGGTGATAGAGCAAAGATCCTGGCACAGAAAGAAGCAAGATGGATCTACAAATTGAACTCTCTAGCGCCGATTGGCCTTAATGAACAAATGCCATGGAATGTTTTCCTATGATTACTCCATATCCATATGCAGTACACACTCCCCATGGTAGTGGAGTCCCTTGGAATGTAACAATTGATCCATAGTCTGTTTGTCTAGTTATTCTTTCTTAGTTATCAGCTGTTATACAGCACCTATTCAATAATCTTCTAAACCTCTATTCTATATGTTTTTGGGTGATGTGAATTATCTCCCACACTTCTGATAGGGGTGTGGGCTATTAAGGTCCTACTTACATTAATATAGCGTTATGTCAGTGATCTGTGATTTTCCTATCTGCAGTGTCATTACATCATTTCTTTGGGTGTTCTTGTTTTTAAACTTTTAATCTTTTCTCTATATACACGCTTCTGTGGGAGCACTGATTACACTTATGTTTATTTATCTTTTCCAGTCTGCCCTTGATCGGCTACCGTGAGTCGCGGCGGTAGTAACGGCCGCGTCCGGTTGCCTAGCAATGAGGAAACGTCATCAGTGGGAGCTGGTGACAGAGTCGGGGAGCGCGTGCACCGCACACCGCAGGCGTCCGGAAGCTGACCGAGGGAGACCTTACACGTGGAGTCTATTTAGGTAAGTACACTGGTGGCTGTATGTTTGTTTTGTGTTTTTTCACTTGTTTTGAGCACCTTGAAAAAAACGCCTACGGGCGTTGAAACGTCGGGATGGAATTATGCTCACTATGATGCACTGTTTTGCACTTTAAATAAATAAGCTGCTATTTTCAAAAATCCGTGGAGTGCCGCCTGGTCCCTATCTGGGTGAAGTATTTGATTATCTTACACCAGTGGACTGTTTTTATATATATATATATATATATATATATATATATATTTACATACACAGTATATATATATATATATATATATATATATATATATATATATAAAATATGTTATAATATACAGTATATATTCTGTTAATATGTTATAATTTACCAGTGAATCATTGTTACATTCCTGCTGATATGTAGAACAGGTCTCTCTGCTGATACTCTGCCTGGACAATAGGTGACTCCCAAACAAAAGATCCCTTTGGTGACATAACAGGAGGTCAGAGGCTGCTGTGATCTAATTAGAATACAGGGTGTTACCCCTGACAGGGTGTAATTAGCATTTCCCATTGTAGTAAGTGACTTTAGGAATATTTACACCTCATTTACAAGATAAGGAGCTGGGCACGAGAAGCTGATGTGCTGAATGACTATATACTAATGTTATGAGACCCTAATTTCAATGTCACCTCTCAGTGTAAGAATTCCTTCTGCCCATCCTGAGAACTACTGGGGAGAGATGGGGGAGGAGTGACTATAAATAGGCTGTATCAGGCCACTGATAGCTGATGGAGGAGCTGCTGGATGAGTTACTGGTTGGAGAGCTGGAAGGATGGAGCAGTAAGAGAGAGACAGAGGAGGAATCTCCAGAGTAAGGTAATTGTACTATAGGTTAGTATATTTTTATATGTATACAACATTTATAGATATTATATTGTAGATATTGTCTTGTTATAAATACTTAAAAAGGTTTACCTTAGCAATCGTTATATAGTTAGTATAGCAATAAAAATTGTTTATATTTTAAAAGGATATACAGGTTGAGTATCCCATATCCAAAATGCTTGGGACCAGAAGTATTTTGGATATCAGATTTTTCCGTATATTGGAATAATTGCATACCATAATGAGATATCATGACAATGGGACCCAAATCTAAGCACAGAATGCATTTATGTTTCATATACACCTTATACACACAGCCTGAAGGTCATTTAATACAATATTTGTAATAAATGTATATTAAACAAAGTTTGGCTACATTGTGCCATCAGAAAACAAAGGTTTCACTATATCAGTCTCACTAAAAGAATTCTGTATTTGGGAATAATCCGTATTTCAGAAAATTTGGATATGTGATGCTCAATCTGTACTACTATAAGCTTTATTTTTTATTTTATGCATTATTTATTATTATTGTTCTGCAAAAACAACCCCACAAAAATAATGAAATATAACATTTATATTACATAATCTACATGTTTCTATGGGTCACAGTGTAGTTAGATATTCATGAAGCATTATACAAATGAATGTAAGCTCATAATAAATGTGTAAATACATTGATGGACATTTATAGTTTGTCTCCTAAAACCTGCAGAAACAATCTAGTTGTCCCATAATCTTAAACAAACAATTTGCTGAGCAATTACTAAAATTTAGGCCCAAATTATTGGATCATTTATGTGACAGCAATACATTGTTTATCAGTCATGTATCATGTGTGTAATATAGCTGTATATACTCTGTCAATCAACCTGTGTTTTACACAGAAATTCCCTTTTTACCCATTTAAAATCAGGTATTTCATGTAACAATAATCACTGTTTCATCTGCGGACGTCACACCGAGCAGAATGACTGTTTAGGCAAATTAGTTATTAAGAGGTGCCTGGAGGTGAAATATTGGTTGTTGTCAGCACTTACACATACACACACATAAGTATGCACATATTAATTACCAACAACCTGGAATGAGGGGAAGATCTGGGTGCTTCTGGGTTGTTGGTAATTAATATGTGCATACTTATACTTAGCACCAAGATCTTCCCCTCATTCAACAATGACTCCCCACTTAACTTATTCCCAAAAAAACACCCCAGCAGCACCCAATCACTCAACCCACATTCACCATCAACCCCCAGTCCAGAACCTCCCCTCCTAATTTACTAATACCAACACACCTGTAGGTTTCAGAAAATCTTTCTGGCCTTTCATTCACTACCAACACATGAGCAGCACCACACTCATCCTCTTATTCACTACCATCAGCCCAGAAGTGCACACCTTCTTCATTCACTATCATTGCCCCAGAAATACACAGACAACCCCCTCATACACTACAACACCTACAGACATCCTACACCTTCTGCCCTATGCACCACCTGTTGCTGAGCAGGGATCCGGCCTTCTAGCTGCAGTGTGCTGCCCCATGCTCACTGTTCTCACATGCAGATCAGAGGAAGCAGGGCCCACCTTGTGAGTAAGAGCAATGGAGGGATGATAAGCAGATAGAGGACGTAGGGTGGAACATGCAATGTATTATGTGCACCCGACTCTTAGTAGATTGCAGCACTGCAGATCCTCTCCACACTGCAGAGGGGGCTCTGCAACTACTATGGCAGAAACAGGAAGGGAAATGGAGGAGGTTACCCTATTCAGGGCAGGCATCTGGAGGTAACCTCCTCTATTGTCTTCAGTAGTTACCCTACTTTTACTGTCATATGATTACATTTTCCCCATTATAATGGTGTGTGCAGAGAAAATGGCAGCATCCTGGAGCATCAGCTGACAGTAGGTGTGACAGGATCAGTAGCGTGTGCTACCCACATATGGTCAGTGCAGGAGGTCAGTAATGTATAATCTGCACATTCTGAGGTGAGAGTAGGAGGATTATACAATCATTATGGAAACATTTAGAGATCACATCTTAAGGTGCATACACACTGGGAGTTTTTGCTCTGTGGGTAGGCACAATGATGATGTGAACATCGCTGGCAGGAAACTTGTTCTGTGCATACACACTGAGGGATTTTTACCTGGCCCAGCGATGTTCATGGGGGTTAACCACTTTCCACAGTAGGAGACTATGGAAAGTGGTTCACTTGGCCGGTAAAACGGATGGTGTCTGCCAGTGAAGATGCGGGAGCACGCATCAGCACTCACTGCTCATCACCCGACCTTACACACTAGGAGGTTTGTAGCTCAAACTCACCAAGTGTGTATGGGCCTTAAGTATTGGCATCTGCAGAAGAAATGTAGAGGTCTCTGTGCTGCACATGTAACTGGAATTGGGGACATAGCAATTAGACACATTACAAATATTTTAAAAGAATGGTAAAAGACTGGATCAAATTTCTCAGTGTACATAAATATAATGTTATATAATATAATGTCTTGTTTCTTACACAATATAACATTATTACTGTACAAACAGATTTATAACAGTAATATTTATGCTTATAAATGTGATCTTTTTCTTGCAGGACAAATAAGGAGCAAGATTCCCTCTAAGAATATAAGAAGATATAATGGAAAGGGACATTGTTCTCTGATCAAGCCAACTACAGACATAATATCTTTTGAAACCTCTTAAGGATTCTCAAAAACATTATTTTTTTCTGTAAAGGAGAAACCTTATAAAGCTTTTATCTAATACATGATGAGTCTCACAGGAGAGAAACCACATCAGTGCTCTGAGTGTGACAAAAGCTTTACATATAAATCACTTCTTCTCACACATCAGAGGCGTCACACAGGAGAGAGACCATTTACATGTTCAGAATGCAGCAAGTGTTTTTCCCTGAAGTCACATCTTGTTATACATCAGAGGCGTCACACAGGAGAGAAACCATATAAATGCTCTGAATGCAGCAAGTGTTTTTCCCTGAAGTCACATCTTGTTATACATCAGAGGAGTCACACAGTAGAGAAACCATATAAATGCTCTGAATGCAGCAAGTGTTTTTCCCTGAAGTTAAATCTTGATAACCATCAGAGGTGTCACACAGGAGAGAATCCATTTAAATGCTCTGAATGCAGCAAAGGTTTTTCTGTGAAGTATAATCTTGTTATACATCAGAGGAGTCACACAGGAGATAAACCATACAAATGCTCTGAATGCAGGAAGTGTTTTTACTGAAAGTCACATCTCGTTACACACCAGAGGAGTCACACAGGAGAGAATCCATATAAATGCTCTGAATGCAGCAAATGTTTTATCCAAAAGTCACATCTCGTTATACATCAGAGGAGTCACACAGGAGAGAAGCCATTTAAATGCCCTGAATGCAGCAAATGTTTTGCCCAAAAGTCACTTCTTGTTATACATCAGAGGAGTCACACAGGAGAGAAACCATATAAATGCTCTGAATGCAGCAAATGTTTTACCCAAAAGTCCCCTCTTGTTATACATCAGAGGAGTCACACAGGAGAGAAACCATATAAATGCCCTGAATGCAGCAAATGTTTTGCCCAAAAGTCACTTCTTGTTATACATTAGAGGAGTCACACAGGAGAGAAACCATATAAATGCTCTGAATGCAGCAAATGTTTTACCCAAAAGTCACTTCTTGTTATACATCAGAGGAGTCACACAGGAGAGAAACCATATAAATGCTCTGAATGCAGCAAATGTTTTACCCAAAAGTCACTTCTTGTTATACATCAGAGGAGTCACACAGGAGAGAAACAATTTTAATGCTCTGAATGCAGACAGTGTTTATGTAGAAAGGAAGGACTTGTTATACATTAGAGGAGCCACACAGGAGAGAGACCATTTCAATGTTCTGAATTCAGCATTGCACCATTTCATTGCTCTGAAAGGTCACATCTTGTTAGCCATCAGGAGTCGCACATTAGAGGAACTATATAAATGTTGTGAATGGAGCAAGTTTTTAACTAGAAAGATATCACTTATTAATCACATGGTGAGTCACTCTGAGGGCCTGACTGTAGGATATGTTTGATAAGTATGTTATCTTGTATCACTTCAATATAGTTACATGTGAGGACATTTTTATTTTCTGAATGTGACAAGTGTTTTATATATAAATCAATGTTGTTAAAGACTAGAGAAGAGAATCATCTATAGTTGTACCTCTGCACCAGTATAATGTAATAAACAATATTCATGGTAAAACTCCCCAAAATTACTGAAATGATGATTTTTGTATTTGTAATTATAATTCTTACACTCTCATCACATAAGGAGCGCTACTACTGACACCTTATACATTAGTATATACATAGAGCTGAGAGGAGATTCTTGGTGCAGTGCACTGGCTTAAAACATATTTTTGTTATGTTAACAAAAGTAAGATTATCCATATTATACAATACCATCAAACAATTAAAACAATTAGAACATAAAATGAAGTAACTAAAGTAATAAATAGGGTATAAAAACATAAAAAAGAACAATGTGTCTGGTGTAAGTGTTGATGGTGCATCTGATAGTGCCACTGATCTCTGTAATATACAGATGTTCTGCCCATGCAGGTGCTGGGACTAGTAGAGGAAAGATATCTCTATCCAGTAGAGAGTTCCAGCAGCTTCTCTCAGTTTCTTTCTATAGGATCACTTCAATTACCTGCAAAATTCTCTTGTCTACAAGTAAGTGTGACTGTATGTGCCAGTTATAGTACAGCTGGACTCATGGATGTGTCCATATACACAGGGGCATAGCCAGAACTTTGTGGACCCAATAGCAACATTTTTATGGGGCCACTGTCCAAATCCTTGTATAGAGACACCTCTCTACAGCAGGTGTTAATTTTATGCCCCAGAGAAGACCCCTACTTCATTTCCTGAGCCATAGTAGTGCCCCAGTTCATGTCATGTCACATTGTAGGGCTGCCACTATATTATGCAACTCAGGAACCCCAATCCACATTATGGGGTTGATCATATTACCTATGAAGTGTGTGATGTGACATTGTCGCAGTGTTTAAACGCCAGCAATGGCACCTGATCTCACACCCTTTGTGTGCTGAATTTGCACCAAGGTGCTCGGAGACCTATGGGGCAGCGAGCACTTTTGTACAAATTCAGGCTGCCATAAAGTGCGGCCATTTCCACAATGATTCTCACGCACAATATCATCACAGCTAATAGGATTGAGCCCTATGACTACAGTGTTCCCAGTTCATACTATGTTACATTACAGTGTCTTATGCCACACTATAGTGCCTCCAATTAATTTTGTGACACATTACAGTGTCCCAGTTCATAGTATATAACATTATAATTTCATCCATTTATGTTATACAATAAGGTCCAGGGACATAATTACATATATAATTGGATATATTGCAGATCCCAAGGCAAAAGTTGTAAGGGCTCTTGTATACCACTCAATGGGCAACAATGTATGTATCTCATGTAAATATGACAGGGAAAGTGAGCTCCTCTAAGCTCTTGGCCCCATAGCAGCTGCACTCCCTACACATATGGTAACTACACCTTTGCACATACACCTATAATAAAATTGCATCAAATAGCACCATTTATTGTGCCACAGACTTTGCTACTTGGTAGAACACTAATCCTAACATCCTAGTACAATATTTACCAATATGTGTTGTATGAATATAGTTTAGGAGTAAATGTATTAACAATCCTGGTTGGACCATGTTTGCTCAAATTCAAACCACTTGGATTTGCTGGAACATGTGTTTTCCTGCAATCATGTGTGATGATGGCATATGGATTCATGTTTTTGAAGCAGTGTTTTCTGTTTCTCTGGCCAAACACTCCAGTGCATTGATGACTGCACTCTATCCCATGTTTGCAAATTACAACTGAACATGGAAGCTGCTTCCTATCGTGTTTTAATTGGTTAAAACTGTCACGTGGTAGTGTGATGCCTACACATATAGACATATAAATCCGCCCCAAACTTAAAGGACCTTGGTGGTTTATTCTGAAGAGTATAGAAAGAAAAAACGGGAGGGGGGACTGGCCTCTTTTCCTAAGCTTATTAGGAATTGCTAACATGCTAAGGCTTCTAGTACTATGCAGGAGAAATAAATATGCTGATTGCAAACTATATGGAGTATAAGGGAAGTTTTTAGCACATATTTTTGCACATATGTGTGCCCATGCACCGCAACCAGGTGACTTCATTAGATGGGTCCCTAACATGTCTAACACTATCACATAATAACTAATTCTTACCTTCAAATAGAGCCCTTATTAATGTGTGATCAGCAATGTAGGAACCTGTGCTAATAAAAACACATCAGGATAAATGGGAGGGGTAAATTGTAGAGGAAGGGGTGTTGTGGATTTGCACCAGCTTTAATGATATTGATTATGAATAACACAAAAGCAAATCTATTAGATACAAAAAATATAGACTATTATTATTTGTAGATCATGAATAGTACTGAGTTTTGGTGGTGCTCCCACAGATTTTGTAGTTTGACTACAGGAGGAAAACAAGAGAAAGACAAAATACCCTTGTGTGGAAGCACTCTTGGTAAATTATGAAAATTTAAATGATGAAGAGGAGGATCATTTGGAATCCTACCTCTTGATGGATTAATTAAAAATTAACTTTTATTGATCGTTTAAGAATTCACTGAAGGGTGAACAAAAATTAATGATTATAAGTGTGATAATCTAGATTGCCATTGTAACAAATATGGTTCTAGATATAGCAGGTGAAAATATTCTTGCTGTAATTGTACATATGTGTGAATCATAATGTATGTACGTCACAGAAGGGATCGAAGTATAGAGTCAGCTCTAAAAAAATGGTATAGGAATTTTCCTGAATGAAAAACGGCCCACAGCACCTAGTATTCCCTGGAGGTCTCCCATCCACGTACTAACCAGGCCATACCTGCTTAGCTTCCAAGATCGGACGTGATCGGGCGCATTCAGGATAGTATGGCCGTGGGCCAGTAATTATCAGGAAATACTGTTGGTGTTAAATGGTGATCTGTGGGTCTGATAAAACAGATGTAAATAATATTAGAAAAATGGAGTATGATATGAGGATTCTCCTCAAAGAGAATGTCACACAGCACTTGGTATTACCTGGAGGTCTCCCATCCAAGTACTGGCCAGGTCTTTATCTGCTTAGCTTCCTGAATCAAATGTGATCTGGTATGTTCAGGATAACATGGCCGTGGGCCAGATAAAACAGAAAATTGGCAGACACTCCTCTGAATAGGTACGAGTATCTAAAAATTGCTTGTGAGCTCCTATCACTGAGATTACGATTGAGGGAGTCTGTGCAAGAAAAATTAATACTGCTGCTGTCTTTTGACAAATAGAGCTATAAACTCATTATAAGCATGATATCTTTTCTCCCAGACTTACATCAGTCAAACATGGGAGTGGTAAATTATGGCAAATGAGTATCAAACTTTTTTGTAAACAATGATGAAAAATAGAAAAATAGAAATAATCTCTTCTTTCTTTTGCTGTGAGTAGCCAATATATCAAAAAAATGAAAAATGAAGAAGAAGAACAGAAGGTGATTTAAGTCCATATAATGAACAGCAAACAAGACACAAAAACTGGATATTGAAAGTCTTTTGCCCATATGTTAAACACCAATGGGTGGCTGATATGACAATTCTTATGTAATCTGTTACCAAGAAATAGTTTCCAATATTGATGGAATGAGCCGTATAGAAACAATTGTTATTTTAGGTTAGGCTGCATGGATACAATGTAAGCAGCACACAGTTAGTATCTTTATCATTCCTGGTGGAAACAGAGCTTGCAGTATACTTCTAGAATGACTGTATAAAGAGAATCAATTCTAAGTATAGTTACGGAGCAGGTGCACGGATGATTGCGCCAAACGAGTTCTGGTGCGATGCTTGGAAATAAACATATGGTTAGGGGTTACCGTTTTCCAATGCTATAGACGTCCCTGCAATTGATTGCTGGAGTCTGTCTCCGAGTCAGTCTCCGAGCTCCGTGCTCCGTATTCTGTGACTTTGCGGCCGCCCGTTCCGGAGAGGGCGAAGCCGCAATGACGTCACTTGTTAGACGTCAGGATTCCGACGTACGTTTCACCTGTAGGCTTGTTCACGGAAGCCCCGTGTTTACTCTCACCTGATGATCCCTTAAATAGGATGCATGCACCAATGATATGATGGAGAATTAATTATAACGGAGTATGTTGCAGCTTGGGTTGATAGATGTTTGATTAAGATTGATTGCGGATTGAGCTGTGTACACTTGTGAAGCTTATTAAGAAGGGTTGCAGAACAGGATTAACGACATGAGAGCCTGTTGTAAATGACATTGTATTGAAAGAGGATAGGTAATAGGTGATATCGAAGGTCCCAATATATAATGGGCACCTGTGTAACCATTTAGACAGAGAGAATTGGACAGAGAAAATTGAATGAAGTGAAGGTAAAATGAAATAAAATAAAGTAAGATACAATATAATAAAATATATATAAAATGAAAGGAAATGAGATAAAATGAAATGAATTGAAATCAAATAAAAATATAATAAAAATATATAATGAATGTAAATGAAAAATAAAGTGAAAAAGTGGATTGTGAAGGTGTGTGAAAATGATTGTGTGAATATTGGTGTGAAATGGAGATGAAATAAAATGGAATAAGAAATATGATGAAAAATGTGAAAAAATAGTAAAATGTAAAAAAATGGAAAATGTAAATATCGAACTAGGGGTGATGTGGAATGTTGATGAAATTAGGGTGGTGGGAGGTGAAAATGGGCTGTGAAAATGAAAATAAAATGAAAAATGTAGATTGTGAAGGTATGTGAAAGTGATTGTGTGAATAATGGTGTGAAATGGAAATGATGTGAATTATAATTGGATGAAATATATGAGAAATATGAAAAATATTAAAATGTAAATATTGAACTGAGGGTGATGTGGAGTATTGAGGAAATTGAGGTGGTGGGAGGTGGAGATGTGCTGTGATTGATGTGAAGGGGAAAAAAAGATAAAGGGGGGGGGGGTTGGGTGGGTGAAAGAAGGGGAAGAAGGGTGTTTTGGTGGGGTGGGGGGGGGGTTGGGGGGGTTTGGGGGTTTTTTTTTGGGGAAAAGGAGGCGGGGGGGGGGGGTTTGGTTAGGGTTGTGGGGAGGGGAAGGGCGAGAAGGGGAAAAAAAAGGAGGAAGAAGGGTGTGGAAGGAAAATTAAATTAATTAATTAATTAAGAAAAAAATAAAGGAAGATGGATTAGATGCAGTAATTAAAGAAAAACACTGAAATTAATGTACTCATTAAGACCCTTTGGCATAAGTGTGTCCAATCGAAAGATCCATTCTGATTCTCTCTTTTGTAGAGCTTCATTGATATCCCCTCCTCTTAATCCCAATTTCACATGTTCAAGACAAAAAGCAGTAAGGTTATCCGTATTGCTGTTGTGATGATGAAGAAAATGTCTGGCAACAGAGGTAAGTTTCCTGAATCTGGCTGTGTCTGATCTGGCATTGCGTACATTTCCTACATGTTCTAAAATTCTTACTTTGAGCATACGTGATGTCATGCCCACGTATTTTAGTTTGCATGGGCATGTAATGCAATAGATCACATTAGTTGTTTTACAGTTGAAATAATCTTCAATCTTGATCTTTTGGTTAAATTTGTCTGTAATGTCTGTACAGTTCTTGATGTGTGGGCAGGCTCGACAATCGCCACACGGGTAACTGCCCTTTGGGTTGTTTTTACGTTTGGATGGATATGAGAAATGACTCCTGACCAGTTTGTCTTTTAGATTGGGTGCTCTTCGCCAGCTCATGCTAACATTATCTCCAATATGTTTAGCTAGATCTTCGTCCATTTTCAAAATGTGCCAATGTGATTGTAGTATTTTTCTGGCATCTTTCCAATTCCTGCAAAATTCGCCTATGAATCTTAGTGTAGATTTGTTATCCTTTAATTTTCTTTCTTGAAATATCAGAGAGTCACGTGGTACTTTTTCAACTTCATATCTTGCTTTTTTGATTAAGCGATTGCTGTAACCCCTTTCCTTTAATCTTGCAGTTAGTTCGAGGCTTTTGGTCTTGAAAGTAGACTCCTCTGAGCAATTTCGTTTCAATACAATGTCATTTACAACAGGCTCTCATGTCGTTAATCCTGTTCTGCAACCCTTCTTAATAAGCTTCACAAGTGTACACAGCTCAATCCGCAATCAATCTTAATCAAACATCTATCAACTCAAGCTGCAACATACTCCGTTATAATTAATTCTCCATCATATCATTGGTGCATGCATCCTATTTAAGGGATCATCAGGTGAGAGTAAACACGGGGCTTCCGTGAACAAGCCTACAGGTGAAACGTACGTCGGAATCCTGACGTCTAACAAGTGACGTCATTGCGGCTTCGCCCTCTCCGGAACGGGCGGCCGCAAAGTCACAGAATACGGAGCACGGAGCTCGGAGACTGACTCGGAGACAGACTCCAGCAATCAATTGCAGGGACGTCTATAGCATTGGAAAACGGTAACCCCTAACCATATGTTTATTTCCAAGCATCGCACCAGAACTCGTTTGGCGCAATCATCCGTGCACCTGCTCCGTAACTATACTTAGAATTGATTCTCTTTATACAGTCATTCTAGAAGTATACTGCAAGCTCTGTTTCCACCAGGAAAGATAAAGATACTAACTGTGTGCTGCTTACATTGTATCCATGCAGCCTAACCTAAAATAACAATTGTTTCTATACGGCTCATTCCATCAATATTGGAAACTATTTCTTGGTAACAGATTACATAAGAATTGTCATATCAGCCACCCATTGGTGTTTAACATATGGGCAAAAGACTTTCAATATCCAGTTTTTGTGTCTTGTTTGCTGTTCATTATATGGACTTAAATCACCTTCTGTTCTTCTTCATTTTTCATTTTTTTGATAATATTGGCTACTCACAGCAAAAGAAAGAAGAGATTATTTCTATTTTTCTTTTTTTCATCATTGTTTACAAAAAAGGTTGATACTCATTTGCCATAATTTACCACTCCCATGTTTGACTGATGTAAGTCTGGGAGAAAATATATCATGCTTATAATGAGTTTATAGCTCTATTTGTCAAAAGACAGCAGCAGTATTAATTTTTCTTGCACAGACTCCCTCAATCGTAATCTCAGTGATAGGAGCTCACAAGCAATTTTTAGATACTCGTACCTATTCAGAGGAGTGTCTGCCAATTTTCTGTTTTATCTGGCCCACGGCCATGTTATCCTGAACATACCAGATCACATTCGATTCAGGAAGCTAAGCAGATAAAGACCTGGCCAGTACTTGGATGGGAGACATCCAGGGAATACCAAGTGCTGTGTGACATTCTCTTTGAGGAGAATCCTCATATCATACTCCATTTTTCTAATATTATTTACATCTGATTTATCAGACCCACAGATCACCATTTAACACCAACAGTATTTCCTGATAATTACTGGCCCACGGCCATACTATCCTGAATGCGCCCGATCACGTCCGATCTTGGAAGCTAAGCAGGTATGGCCTGGTTAGTACGTGGATGGGAGACCTCCAGGGAATACTAGGTGCTGTGGGCCGTTTTTCATTCAGGAAAATTCCTATACCATTTTTTTAGAGCTGACTCTATACTTCGATCCCTTCTGTGACGTACATACATTATGATTCACACATATGTACAATTACAGCAAGAATATTTTCACCTGCTATATCTAGAACCATATTTGTTACAATGGCAATCTAGATTCTCACACTTATAATCATTAATTTTTGTTCACCCTTCAGTGAATTCTTAAACTATCAATAAAAGTTAATTTTTAATTAATCCATCAAGAGGTAGGATTCCAAATGATCCTCCTCTTCATCATTTAAATTTTCATAATTTACCAAGAGTGCTTCCACACAAGGGTATTTTGTCTTTCTCTAGTTTTCCTCCTGTAAATGGGAGGGGTGCCAATATCAGAGTGAAGGTACTTAATTTCAACAGTATGAAGCAGCGGTACATAACTGTTCCCAACCCTCTGGTGTTCTATAATGTCTGTGTACACGTACAACAAACTATATTGACCCCTGTTGATTTCAGCGCATGGTTTCAAAACTTGGTTTTAGGCTGTAAATCCAGTATCCTTGAGAAAGGGTAAAGAAAAAGGGGATCAGTTTCTTTGGGTGCACTCACTCCCACCAACAAAAGTAACAGAAATTGTTCTTCTTTTTTCTTAATACTGGATCTGTGTCCTTATACACTTTTTATATATATATATATATATATATATATATTGAGATTTGCAGATAAGATCAGAGCGACCATAGGTGGTAAATACTCCAAGAGAATAAAAAGATGATTTTTTTAAAAACAATGCAGGGTTTATTTATAACGAACGTTTTTAAAAGGTTTTTTGGACATAAAAAGGCAACATATAGGAATGCTTGTTAAAAAGAAAATTTGTTACAAAGTCATTTAAAAAGCATTCTAAAGGACATGAAGATAATAATATAAAAATAATATAAAAAGTAGGAGCGATAAAATAATTGTGCTAAAAATTCCCGTGTTCAGAAAATAAGAGTCATTAAATACAATCGTACGTCTGAAATTATGTAAAAAGATTTCTAATACAAATACTTATAAATGATCGGATAAATAGAAAGAGCAGCTTAACTTGAGGATTTCAGTAGTAGCAGGAATCACCCAACCGCTTTCGTCTGGTCTGACTTCATCAAGGGGTAATGAGCACAGTGGGACACATCATCTATATATACCCCTATGGGTAAGGAAGTGATTAGTGACATCACTTCCTGTAATTGATTGACATTTGTGGAAACAGGATGTAAACATACTAGTATAGTTCAGGAACACATACTGAGTTTGGCCAATAATGAGGTAGGCTGTAGATGTGATGAAGAGCTTTACTTGCGCTTAGAAACTGTGTGGGGAGTCTTTGTGAATCATAAAAGACTTTTGCGCTTGTTTAGTCCGATGCGTGACGCTAAAAGCGTCATTTCCGCCCCACTTCCGGGGTGTCCGTGGCTTCCTCTTGCGCATGCGCCGGTCATTGCGAAGGGAAGTGCGGCGGCCATTTTCTGGGAGTCCGTGAAGCGTGACAGTTGTTCGTGCTGGAAGCGGGTGCCGGCGGCCATATTTTCATGGATAATGTTCATGTAGTTTAATAGGTCTGATATATTCAAACCGTCTCCACACCAGAAGCCGCATATGTAAATAAGATAAGATCGAGAATCAGTACATATATACGATTCCGAGGTCATATATAGTACATTGTTTATATACAGATTCTACAGACTAGGTGTAGAGTATGTTACTTCATACTCCTGGTCTGATAAACATAAATAAAGTGTTTCTCCTATAAAAATGACATCCATTTAGGACATCTGGCATTTTCTATTGGAGTATAAATTGTATATGCATTGGATAAAATTAATAAGATTAATAAATGAATAGAGAGTGGATATTGCGGTGAGACTTATATTTAGGAGTATATAGGCATAGGCATATACCGTCATGGACAGAGAACTTAGTTTCTTTGAATTAAGAGATAGAAGAAAGAGAAATGTATAGAGAGATATAGGAATAGCACGCCCCTGATCTGATTGTTATTACAGCACCCGGTCTTCTTGGGAAGTTTCATTACCCAGTACTGGCCGGGCCAACACTGCTTGGCTTCCAAGATCGGATGAATTTGGGCATATCCAGTGTGGTATGACTGTAATCTAAGATCTGGGTAGTGGGAGAGGTGGTCCAGGGGTTGGGGAGCCTCCGTTCCGTGTTCCAACCTGGACCTAGCTGGAAAAAGTTGATATTGTCAGGAGTTAAGGATTGGGAATGAAAGGCTTACGTTTATAGAAAGGGGGCTATTTCGTAGCCTTCATTCAGTCCGTCCGGATGAAGAGATTTCATTTCATGTATCCAGAACATTTCTCTCCTTGATAGAAGGTTGGAAAGGTCTCCCCCTCTTTCTCCAAGTGTCACTAGTTCCAAACCCTTGAACGTGAGTTCCTCCGGGTTAGAGCCGTGGTATAGTAGGTAGTGTCTGGATACAGCATGTGTTTGGACCCGGTTCTTTATATTTCTGACATGCTCCTGTATGCGGATTTTTAATGGCCTTTTTGTCTTGCCGATATACTTAATCTTGCAAGGGCATTCCAGGAGGTAGATGACGGAAGATGTGTTGCAGTTGATAAAGTGTTTAATTTTGTACTCCTTAGTTTCCCCTGTGTTCTTGAAGGTTTTTCTATTTGGGTTCACATACTTGCAGATGTTGCAATGACCACATTTGAAACATCCCACACATTTCGGAAGTGTGCTTTTTGGAGTATCACGGTTTCTTAACATGCTTGGTGCCAGGAGGTCCTTTAGATACTGTGATTTCTTAAATACCACTTGGGGTTCAGTTGGTAAATAATCTTTGAGAATCGGGTCCATTAACAGTATGTTCCAGTGTGATTTGAGTGTTTGTTTAATCAGGTTGTCATGTTTACTGTAAGTGGTGATGAATCTAACATTGTCTTTATTGTTCTCCTTAGGTTTGTATTCCAGAAGTTTGTTTCTTTCCAGGGTTTTTGCTTGGGCATTGGCTGCTGCGAGAATATGTTTAGGGTATCCTTTTTCTTTGAATCTCTCTGTGTAGACTGACAGTTGGGCATCACGATCATCCATTTTCTTGCAGTTTCGTGCAATCCTGGTGAACTGGGAGAGGGGAATATTATTTTTCCATGGTTTAGGATGGTTGCTCCGATAATGAACATAGCTGTTTGTATCCACCTTTTTAATGAAGTTCTTCGTAATGACATTGTTTCCTTGGTGGGTCAGTATCAGATCTAAAAACTCTATTTGTTCCGTGTTGTTGTTGGATGTGAACTTCAAGTTCATGGTATTGTCGGATATATAGATGAGGAAGTCTTTAAAAAAGGGTTCATCGCCATCCCATATGATTAAAATATCATCTATATACCTTTTATAAAAGATGATATTCAGATTAAAAGGATGATTCGTAAAAATATATTCATTTTCCCAGTGACCTATAAAAAGATTGGCGAAGCTTGGCGCAAAGATAGTGCCCATCGCCATCCCACAGGTCTGAAGGTAAAATTGATCCAGAAATGTAAAATAATTGTGTTTCAGGATAAAATTCATAATCTCAGAAATAAAAATCCGGTGGTCGTCTGTGATGAGATGATCCTTGCCCATAAAAAAATTGCAAGCCTGAATTCCCTTCTCGTGTTCGATGCACGTTTATAAGGACTGTACATCTATCGTGACCCATCTGTACGTGTCTTTCCATCCTTGTGATTCCATTAAATTAAGAACTGAAGTGGTGTCTTTAAGATATGCAGGTAGGTCCATGAAATATTTTCTAAGGAAGATGTCCACGTATTCCGACAGGTGGGATGTTAGGGAATCTATTCCTGCCACAATGGGCCTCCCTTGTGGGTTGGTCATCGATTTGTGCACCTTTGGGAGAAAATAGAAGATGGGGTGACGGGGTTGGGGTTAAGGAGGTACTGGTACTCTTCCTTAGACAGTGTCTCGTTTCTGAGGCCTCTAAGGAGAATTACTCTAAGTTCCTCCACGAAGGATTCCTTTGGATCCGCTGCTAGTGGTTCATATGAAGACCTATCTCCTAATAGTCTTTCGGCTTCCACAATATATGCCGTGCGGTCCATGATCACCAGCCCCCCCCCCTTTGTCAGCTGGTTTCAAAATGATGTCTTTGTTTCCCTGGATTTGTTTGATCGCTTGTCTTTCTTTGTTGGTTAGATTATTTTCCTTAATAGGTTGGATCTCTGCCTTACATAGGTCTTTCATCACTAAATCGTAAAACATGCCTATATTATTTCCCTTAGATTCCAATGGGTAGAATTTAGATACCGGTCTTAGTTCTGATAAGAAATTTTTTGATTGTTTCCTCTTGCCTATGACAAGGATTAAAAACCTGTTACCAGTATGTCTAATTTGAAATGAGGTACTGCAGACCTCTATTTGAAATGGTGGCAAGATTCTAACATAGAAAGACATCCTGTTCAATAAAGCAACAATTGTATCGGCATAACATTCTGCTGTGTACTAAAATTGCTACATGTATCACTCAGAAGCAATCATTACTTTTGGCAGGATAGAAACACAAAAGTAAAGCTCGAACTGGAAACTCTCTCCTTACTAGATAATCAGATGAACTGTGGCAGATCTATTAATAAAATTATTACTGGCCAGGGGTTGTTTGTATACAATATACACATATATACTTCAACTATTTTTGTCTGAGGAACACAGTAGTGGAATATAATCTACATAACAAGTTTAAACCAATAAGTAGCGGCACACGGCTCAGTTTTTACATTTTCTTTATTATTTGGCACTAGGACAAAACAAATCCTTTCTGTTTTTCTTTTGTTTTGTTCTCTTTTTTCTGACTCACGTCTATACTATCTTTTATCAAGTTTATATTTCACTGTTTACGGCCCAATCTAAGGGTCTTAATATTTCATATGGGATACTAATAAAGTTGATACATTCCATATGGGTATTGGGAAGTACTAAGAATCAAGTGTTAATACATATATATATATATATATATATATATATATAAAAAGTGTATAAGGACACAGATCCAGTATTAAGAAAGAAGAAGAACAATTTCTGTTACTTTTGTTGGTGGGAGTGAGTGCACCCAAAGAAACTGATCCCCTTTTTCTTTACCCTTTCTGTACTATTTTAGGATCAGTGGGTAGCACCGATCTATAATTTTGTAACTGTACTATATACAATTATAGAGAGACTATACTCCTACAGATACTATTCAATATAAAATCAAGCTGGTGCGGGACTTCTTTGTTGTCTTTCCAAATCCAGTATCCTTGTCAGTTTATTGCCTGCCGTGAGCAAGCACAATGGATTGCTGTCGAATGATACAACGCGCTCAAGTGGATAATGTCATAGTCCTAATCCACCCCCCAGTTTATGTTGTGCGATTTTTGCATTGATTATGTATTGCGAATTGATTAATTCATTTAAAAAAAATGGGTTCAGTGCACACGTTCGTGACAATCACTGTCGGGCCATCCCACTTTGTTATTTGCATCATTCAATTGTGTATATCCAAAGTATTCCACCTGTGCGGTACTGTATTTCTGTAAGAGCAACTTCCATTCACCGGTTAGGTCTATCGCCTTTGACAGTTTTGTTGTGTAGTTAGAAATCTTATTCTGTGGAAATGTGTCTGCTGAAGTATTACTCTGCAAGATTATGTGGATGCTTTTTCATCCATAGTTCGCATTGTTTAGAGAACATTTTGCTTTATATATCTTTTATCTCTGTTGCTGAAACCCAACTGCAAAATTTTGAGGGGTACTCGCGCCACTTGACTAATGCATATTTCTGACATCTGACCAACTCATTTTTTTCAGTTTTTTTTTTTATACTTATTAAATTCTATTATTGTGTTTTTTGATGATTTGAAGCTATTCAGGGTTAAAACTGATGGTAATATCTTTGCCGTAGAGATCCACGAATGTATAAAGTGGCTTAAGACCTTTAGTGTACACGCTGCGTATTACAAATATTTCCTCAGAAAAATTCTGTTCATATTCTTTCTGAAATATATCCTTATATTTGTAAATGCATACATGTTCACCAATGGCTAAACCTGACGGAGGTTTTCTTACTTCTATAGTAATCACCATTCATTGTCTTTAATTGAAAATTCTTAAAGCGTTAGAGGGGCACACTTCGAGGAGCATACACGTAATGGTTTTATGGTACATCATTATTGCTCATGAAATGTATTTTTCTAACACTTTTTAGGACCTTGTTTAGAAACTCTTTATAGTGAATGGTTAGCAATTTCTTTGGCATTCCATTCTTTTGGAATATATTTTCAAAGGCATTAGCAACTGCTGTAGCGTTCATGACTGTTAGACTGACAGCCCACATTCTCTTACTAAATATATCAATAATGGTGAATATATATTTAAAACCATCATTGTACTTCACAAGGTCTTATTTGCGAGACCAGATTGCACTACTATTGCTGATATATAGCCAATACACAAATTGTGTTCCTTTTATAGGTTTATCATGCTGGCTTATGCAGTGTATATGCATCTTGATCAAGAAGCCAATTTTTATAATTTCAAATCTTTTAAAATTGCCTTTATTAGCCTTATAATATTTGTACAAACCGCAGAAACTCCAAGGCATTTCAGCCATGTAATATGTACTTTTCATACTCTGCTTTTTTCGGTTAGTCATAACAAGCTCAAGGTACTAAATAACCAGTATATGATGTATTCTCACACAAATGTATCAATTTGTTATATCAAATCAACATCAGAAATTAATTTGATATCAATATGATATCAAATTGGAATCAAGGGGACGGTGCACCTGTCAAAATATATTTGATGAAATCTGGATGAGTTCTACTAAACTCACAAACTAACTTATTAATAGCACCTCACATCATTGGCCAAATACTTGTTGAGTTTAATGAGTTTAAACAGCAAATACACCGCACCATCAACTGATCAAAGAAGATATGAATCAGATCTTTATGGTAGAAAAAAATATATATATATATGTGTGTGTATATATATATATATATATATATATATATAAGGGTGGTCCTTAAAGTACCATGTTTGGCATTTTTCAGATATATCTTTCCACCTTATATTGAAGTACATGAAAAATAAGCCTTATGTGCGTAATTTGACTTTACTTCTATAATATTTACAGGTGTCACATTGACATTGAAAAGAGCAATTACTATGTACCATACATGAAAATATAAGAATACATGTACAGCTCAGTACCCAATCTTCCCATTGTATTTAAACCAATAATAACTTCAAAATTTGTTTAAAAAAAAACCATTGATCCTTGATCACAGTTACAACCTGCAGAATATACAGCTTTTGGTCTTCTTTCCTTGCTAAAATGTTTTTGAATGTCTGCATAAGAGCAACACCTCTTTCAGCAATGTCATTTACAACCCTCAGGTTTAGAACAACAGATTTAGCTGCCTCGTAATCTTCTCTATCCTCCCAATCCTGTGTATCAACTTCTAAAATCTTGGTTGGCAAGTTGAGGATTTCAAAGAACTAAAGTGTTGAATGGGTAACATAATCTGCAACTGTCTGCTGAAAACCAATGAGTTGATAACTTTCCAAATTGATTTGCTTCAGAGAGTTTTCTGTTTCTTCCTTATGTTTCAGCATCAGACTGGCAAGCTTGTTTCAGCATCAGAAAATGGAGAGGTAAACCAAAGTCTCACTAAGGTACCATTGGTGATGAGAAAAAGCCTTTACTACTACCTTGGATATCTGTTTGTCTTCATATGCCTCTAACTTCTTCATTAGACAAAGGTCGCTTCTTAGGGCAGCAGCTGCTAACTGTGCAAGAAACCACTACTAGACAAAAATTGTGACCACAAAGGTAGCAAAATGCTTCATACCAAGTACTTCATTCTTTGTCATGGTGAATTGTGAACAAGCAAAGTTCTAAAGCATAGATGACCCAACTGGCTCAATGCAAAGCTCCTGGTTGCCTAAAATGAACTCCTTTAGGACAATTAATTTCAAAAGTATCTGAAATAGAAATACTACCATTAAAAACTGAAAAAAAAACACCTTTCATTGCAAGCATACAGTCTGCACAGTTAGAGCTTCAAGTGACTTTCAACAGTAATAATGAATCATATTGCTAAAACTTCAAACTCCATGTGACACCACTAAAACCTTTGCAATCCCTATGAAACTCTACATAGGGTATTACTACTATACGTACATCACATCCAGGTGGTAAGACTTCAGATCATTGGACTTTTATCTTTAGGACCACCCTAATATATATATATATATATATATATATATATAAACACAAAGGGGGATGGCACTCAGAGGATTTTTTTGAAAGGATTATATTCAAGTAGATAACATACTGGTATCCATCAATGTTTCGGTGCTAGATAACACCGTCTTCAGGATGTGCAAAACCAAAAGTGAAATGACAATACCCCGAAACGTTACCATTAAATTGGCCTGGTGGGATCTTTTTTTGCACTTTATATACTTTTTGCAAGTCTCTGAATGCCACCCACACAAAGGAAATATACACAGACGCTGATCTGCAGGGAGAGCACCGGAGCAAGTGGTGCGTAAGTCCGGAGTGCCAGGGACCCAATACACATTTATATATATATATATATATATATATATATATATACTCAGAAATAATAGGCACTAACTTGTGGCTGAATGCCGAGGTGCCTTCCTTAAAATTAATAGATGTAACTCCTGAGTGACCAGGTTCCGGAGCTGCCCGGATGTCGCTCCCACCGCTGGCTTCTGGCAGAGATCACAGAGGGGCTTACGCTGTAATGACGTATTCACCTATATAAGGTAAGACTTTGCTGCATGTATGTCTGTTTACAGCATAGCACCTCAAAAAAATGCCCAGCATGTCATTGAAATGTTGGTATTTAACTATGTCTTTTTTCACTTAATACAATTAATTATTTATAAAGACCATTGAGTGCAGTCTGGTTCCTTTTAGATAAAGGGTGGATCTGCTAGTCTCAACCCAGGGAACACAGCATCTCTCTCTCTCTCTCTCTCTATCTCTCTCTCTCTATATATATATATATATATATATATATATCTGCCTGGAATTATATAAGATCAGTCGGTTATTCGGGAGGCTGCACCCCTCACAAAGTTCACTGGAATGAGACATGCTGGGAGACTTCCGATGTGATGATCATTTGCTACTGTCTGTCTGCCATAACTGAGGGCTGAGGCTGACTGAGGAAAGCCTCAGTTGTAGGGGCTGGCGTCTAGGTCAGGGCCGAATCTAGGATCTTCGGCACCCGGGGCAAGGCAGCAATTTGGCGCCCCAGACTCACACATTTTATATATATACCTACATAAGGGCAAAGGGCTGGTAGCTGCCGCACAGCATCTTATGAGAGGAAGGGGAGGGAGGGGCTAGCTGGCCATTTATTTGGGCTACGGATAGAGAAAAAGAGAGGAGATAACCCATATATTGATAAATATACGTAAAATTACACATCTGTACTCATACATACTGTTCCATACGTAGAGACATACACACACGCATGCATTTATTCACATATAGTCACACACCTGTATACATAGTCACACATGTATACATACAGGCACACATATATGTACATACACATACTCATGTACAGTCACACATACATACAGTGCCCTTTCCCTTTGTCACACTCACTGTTCTGGGTCTTCTGCTGCTACACAGTGAGCTTCTGTCTCCCATGCTGCTTGCTGGACTGGCACTGTGTACAGTGCCGTGTAGCCCTGCCCCCTTTCGGCTAAATCTTCTTATTCAGCTCAGCACTGCTGTGACGATGAAAGGCAGCTGGGGGGAGGCTGGGTAGTTAGCTTGTTCCCTATCTGGCTCTGCCGGGGTGTGCGACTGCATAAAAGAAAGTGAAAGTAAACTACAGCTCCCGCAGCAAGGGCTGCTGGGAGCTGTAGTTTATTTTCACTTTAATCACAGCAATGCTTTGTGCTCGGCTTGTTAGGCAGATGCAGCAGCTAGTAGAGTCTGGAGCACAAGCACAAGCTCCAGACTCTACTAGCTGCTGCGGCTGCATAAAGAGCTGTAACGGACGATGCAGATAAGGAGGGGTGTTTGCGGAATTTAGAACAAGATCAGAAAGTCCTTTGCAAGAATCTGCATTTGGAAAGTCCGTGGCCACAGCTAACTGCTGCAAAGAGGAACAACAAGTACTGCACAGTAGATGGTAAACAGGAGACTGGAATAGGCACCGATACACTGAGGTTGAAATATGGTAGACAGAATTGCCAGACACTACCGGACAGAACCAGTGTGAGGAAAGCTGTGCTTGAACTCACCACTAGAGCAACAGTTCGATGGTGAGCATTGATGGATACTGTGGTCCAATGTTGTGTGGGATGAAGTACTGGGCGATATATGAATACCGCTGGGGATGAGATGAAGCACCGCTGAAGACAGATGGTAACACCCAACACCGCTGGAAGCGATGGAACGCTGGAAGCTGGAAGCCAGTGACAAATATACCTTGAAGCTTGAGAGCAATGCAATAATGCAGAGCGATATAGGAATACCGCTGAGGACAGATGGTAACACCCAACACTGCTGGAAGCTGCAAACGATGAAACGCTGGAAGCTGGAAGCCAGTGACGAATGTACCTTGAAGCTTGAGAGCGATGCAATAGTGCAGAGCGATATAGGAATACCGCTGTAGGTGGTATGGAGCAGCACTGTAAGCAGATGGTAAGATCAATCACTGCTGGAAGCTGAGAGCGATGTGAATGACACGTTGAAGCTGGAAGCCAGTGACACTTTACCACAGAAGCTAGAGTGCGATGCTGTAGATAATTGAAAACAGTAATGATGCCAGGATACCGCTGGAAGCTGGAGGCAGAGTAGAACCTGCGCTGGAAGCCGGTATCAGGATTGCTGAAGAAAGCCAGGAAGCAGGGCTGGAACACTTCAAGAGTCAGGCTGCACCGCAAGATGGTAATTGGTGTAAGTCTTTTGGAGAAGCTAAATCACAGGAGCTGGAATCCCTGGAAAGTCAAGCTGATCATTCACCAAACAGGAGAGACATGTATGCAGGATTGACAACCAAAGCACTGACGATCATCCAGCCCTTGAGCAGGATATTTATCCTTGCTGGTGAGCAGGGATTGGCTGGATAATTACACAGAGTCCAGACTGCAGTGGATAAGCTGAGAACAACATGTGATGCAAAACAAACATGGCTGCACCCATGTTTGAAACTGGAGGGAAAGTCTGTTTGTATTCCACATGTGAGAATCGGCAGTAATGGTGGCGGAGGCCGAAGAGGGCAGGAGAAGCATACTTTAAACAGATGGATGTTTACTGTAATGTTGCCAGGTCAGCGCTGCAGTGATCACAGAGAAGCACCTTGAGATTCAGATATGCAGCACGCTGCCCGCAGACAGCGCTGGTGGAATCCGGGCCTGGAATGCCGGACCAGTCTCAGAAGGCACTTAGCAGGTAAATAATGGGGCCTGATAACCTGGATCTTGACAGCACCACCCTCCCTTTAGGAGTGGACCCAGGACACTTCTTAGGCTTTTGAGGAAATCTGATGTGGAAACCCTCGACCAACTTGGGAGCATGGTCATCCGATGCATTTGTCCAGGAACGTTCCTCAGGGCCATAGCCCTTCCAATCAATTAGGTACTGAAGATGACCATACCGGAAGCATGAGTCCAGAATCTTAGCAACCTCATACTCCACACACCTTGTTGAGTTTCAACCTTTGGTGCTATAAGGAGTGCAGAATGGAAATGATTCAGGATAACTGGCTTGAGAAGAGAAATGTGAAATGTCTTAGGAATCTTCAGAAATGGAGACAACTTAAGTCTGTAAGCAACTGGATTGATGACTTGTTCAATCTGAAATGGGCCGATGTATCGAGGAGCGAACTCCATACAGTATATGGTGGTACCGCTGGACTTATACGGCAGCACCAATGGTCTGGACTTATATGGTGGTACCCCTGGACTTATACGGCAGTACCCCTTGACTTTTGGCAGCACAGGACACCACCACTGGACTGATGCAGCACAAGACAGCACCGGTGGACTGGACTTATACAACAGCACTGGACTTATGGCAGCACAGGACACCACAACTGTGACTGGACTGATGCAGCACAAGACACCACCACTGGACTGATACAAAAGAGCAGGTTGCCACCCCACCCACGCAGCACACCACTTTCCTGCGGAAACACTGAGGAGACACATCCTCTCACTACACTGTCCAGGACTGGAGGGAAAATGGCGGTGTCGCCCGACTGTTTATATGTAATCCAAATCCCGTGAGAATCCTACAGCGTGATGATGATGTTTTGCCTCGTTATGGTTTCCGAGTCTGACTGGAAGTCCGGTGCCAGGCTCGGATCCCGACTCAGAGCGTGAAGTTCAGGGGGTTTCGGTTCTCTGAGAACCAAACCCACTTATCTCTAATTTTAACAAGCTGAAATGTAGGCTTGATGTCAGCCAGCCACAGATCCTGTGTAATCCATGAGCATCCCAGGTAAAGGGGAAAATATTATGCAAATAGGACTACAAACATATTGGCCCTCATTCCGAGTTGATCGCTCGCAAGGCGAATGTAGCAGAGTTACACACGCTAAGCCTACGCCTACTGGGAGTGTATCTTAGGTTCTTAAATGTGCGACCGATGTATGCGCAATATTGCGATCACAAACGAGTTAGCAGTTTCTGAGTAGCTTCAGACTTACTCTGCCTGTGCGATCAGTTCAGTGCTTTTCGTTCCTGGTTGACGTCATAAACACACCCAGCGTTCGCCCAGGCACTCCCATCATTTCCCCGGCCACTCCTGCGTTTTTTCCGGAAACTGTAGCGTTTTCAGCCACACGCCCATAAAACGCCGTGTTTCCGCCCAGTAACACCCATTTCCTGTCAATCACAATGCGAACGTCGGAGCGATGAAAAAGCCGTGAGTAAACTTACTTTCTTCATGGTAAAGTTACTTGGCGCAGTCGCAGTGCGAACATTGCGCATGCGCACTTAGAGAATTCTCACTGCGATGCGATGAAAATCTCCGAGTGAACAACTCGGAATGAGGGCCATTGTGTGCAAACAGTATGTTTGTTGCCCTAATTAAAGAATGTTATTGATCAAATAGGTTGACAAACTCTTCATTTTGCAGTGTTTCATTACTTAATTGATCAACCAACAACATTCCAATTCCTTAGGGTGATTGCATTTTTTTTAGCATTTAGGGGGAAATAAAAAACAACATTGTGAAAATATTTTCATAAAAAGCCTAATGAATCAACTCTGATGTTTAAATCAATGCTGCCTATATGTTTGAAAAAATATTTTCACTTATGATTAATAATTTGCTGATGGAGAGTTCATACAAACTCCACACAGAGACTTGATATGGAAATTATGATACTAATTAAAAGGCACTATTGATACTTGTCATTTTTTGCAATTGCTTGGTGGTTAAGGTGTGAGTATAGAGAGATTTTTTGGTATTTCAATATTGTATTCAAACTTGTGAGTTGGGGTATGCACCTTTCTGCACCAAAGATACCTTGATTGGCTTTTCCCACTCTACAAATCTAGTGAGTGGGGCTTGCCAATCTAATCACATTTAATACCATATTACACACCATATGATGACAATCTTGGTGGTAAACTAAAAGATACCTTTATGCACATATCTCTACATACTAAAGTGTGAGTCAGGGTACGCCCCTATCACATCTATTTGCACTTAACCAAGAAGGACTAGAAAATAGTTAAATGTGAACATTGAATACTGTTACTATAAGACAGTTCTACACATATGCACTATTTTCTGTTTTTCATATTTTTCACAACATTTGGAGAAAAATGGCCCTCATTCCGAGTTGTTCGCTCGCAAGCTGCTTTTAGCAGCTTTGCACACGCTAAGCCGCCGCCTACTGGGAGTGAATCTTAGCTTCTTAAAATTGCAACCGACGGATTCGCAATATTGCGATAAGACCTGTCTTAGCAGTTTCTGAGTAGCTCGAGACTTACTCTGCCATTGCGATCAGTTCAGTCAGTGTCGTTCCTGGATTGACGTCACAAACACACCCAGCGTTCGCCCAGACACACCCCCGTTTCTCCAGCCACTCCCGCGTTTTTCCCAGAAACGGTAGCGTTTTTTCACACACACCCATAAAACAGTCAGTTTCCGCCCAGAAACACCCACTTCCTGTCAATCACATTACAATCACCAGAACGAAGAAAAAACCTTGTAATGCCGTGAGTAAAATACCTAACTGCATAGCAAATTTACTTGGCGCAGTCGCACTGCGGACATTGTGCATGCGCAGTAAGCGGTAAATTGCAAAATAACGAAAATTGTCAATGAACGAACAACTCGGAATGACCGCCAATATTGGATGAAAACAGAACAAAGAAAAGAATGCCATTGGAATTCACTAGGAGGAGCGTATTGTATGTATGTGTGCACATTCATGTTTTTTTCACATTTCTAGTTTTTGTATATATTGACACAACTTACAGCGCCTGGGTTGCGCTTCTTCCAACCAATTTTTGTCCATTCTCTGTTTGAATGTGTGGTAACACTTTGGGAAGGAGCACAATTCAGGACTGCTTTTCCAGACACCAGTGTGATAGGAGTCCCCTACCCCATTTTTTGTTCTGGTACATTGCTACCTATATGTTTGCTAAAATATCTTCCCTTATGATTTATGATGGGATGATGGAGAGTTCATACAAACTCAACACCAAGATTTGATATGAAAATGATGATACTAATTAGAAGGCACTACTTGTAATTTTTTGCAATTGTTTGGTGGTTAAGGTGTGAATATAGAGAAGCCAATTCTCTCAAAGTATTGTAACGAGGTAATACACCTCTGAGAGAGTTTTTGATATTTCAATACCGCATACTGTATATTTCGTTATTATATATTGGATAACCGTATCAAGAAGTTTGTGATTACACATTTTGATTACTGTACCAAAAGTTTATTATTACAATTTTTACATGTCACCATGTTGCTTTGTGAGATGATCTGTTTTAATTGAGAATATTATTAAAAGTTATATTGTATTAATCATTTTTGACAAGTGTGCCCCAGGACAGACTTATAGTCTCCTTTTGTCTTTACCTCCTATGTAAAGATTTTCCATTTATACAGTCTATTGAGCTATTTTTTCTGGGAGCACCACCAACCAAGTGCCAGGAGTATTTGACCCTTTACAGGGCATGCGCTACTTTGTGAGTAAGAGACTGTACAAAAGTCTCAATACAACATCAATTAGCATTAACAAAAGGCATGGGGGGGAGGAAAATGGAAACCTAATTAGTTGTCTGTCTGGGGACGGTGCACTGGACCTGATGTACTAAGCTTAAAAAGTGATAAAATGGAGAGTGATAAAGTACCATTCAATCAGCTCCTTACTGCCATGTCACAGGCTGTGATTGAAAAATGACAGTTAGGAGCTGATTGGTTGGTGTTTTATCACCCTCCACTTTATCACTTTTTAAGGCTTAGTACATCTGTGTGCTGAGTCAAACAATAGATGAAAGCGGGGGCACTTCAAGAGAGCAGGAGGCCCGTGTGATTGCTGACATCGCTGGACTGAAAATCACTCAGAGCATACACACTGAGCGATTTCCCCCCTGGCCCAGTGATGTCAGCGGGAGTGATGTCAGCGGGAGTCAATGGCTTTCCATAGCAGAACGCTATGGAAAGCTGTCCACCCTGATGTACATCTGCTGGTATTACCAGCAGATGAACGGCAGCCACCGGTGATGAAGCAGGAGTACGCATCACCGCTCACCGCTCAATGCCGAGGCTTAACACCTTTACACAAGCCTGCTTTGTCCTGGAAAAATTGACTAATGAGGCCTAAACACATAGCTATTTAGGCTGCTTTTCTAAGTGATTTGACTGAATCGCTTAGCAATTCAGCACAAATCGCTCTGCGTGTGGACTATAGCAATAGTGATACGTGTCGCTATCGCCCGTCTAGATAGTTCAAGCATGTTTGAAAGATCTAGTCATCTCCTGTGCTTTCCCTATTGAGAACACAGGCAGTGACAGATCGCTCAGCACACATCCCTGGTGCAGCGATGTGTGCTGAGTGATCTTGCTGAGTGATCTGAGTGATCTAGCATCGCTCAGATCACTGACTGCAGTCACCCCATGTGTAGGCCCCATTATTCAGCTGCAGAAAAGAAAAGTTTAATATATCCATTGGACTAAAGAGAAGCAATAGGTTATAGCAGACATTCCCAACCGCGGTCTTCAAGGCACACCAACAGTGCAGGTTTTAGTGATATCCAGGCTTCAGCACAGATGGTTAAATCAAAATAACTGAGGTATTAATTAAGTCAACTGTGTTCAAGCCAGGATATCACTAAAACCTGAACTGTTAGTGTGCCTTGAGGACTGAGGTTGGGAAACTCTGGGTTATAGCAATACAGTAACTAAAACAGTTTAGGCTCTGTTCATAAACCCATGATAATCTCTGGATTACACACTGAATTGGGAAAAAACTGCTTTCTCTCCCTCTTTCATCATCAAATGCTGTTCATGCTTATAGTAGGTAGGGATGAGCGGGCTCAGATCTACAAGATCCGAGCCCACACGGACTTCCCGATCCGAGCTGGGATCAGAGTCTGGCTCAGGTTTTCCTGCCAGACTTAGATCTCGGAACAAGGCAAAACATCATAATCCCGCTGTTGGATTCACGTGAGATCTGGACTATATACTATTCCACACTTCTTGCAGCAATTATCACTACGGCATTGGAGAGGGAGCAGGACAGACGTGTCTGTTGTCTGTCTGCGGGAGGGTCGCGGGAAGGGAGGGGTGGGCGGGTGCTGGTTCTGCTCTTGGTGCTGTTGTCCTGTGCTGTCACAAACCAGTCGAGTGCTTGGGGTCTGTCTGCCATACAAGTGGATCCTGTACCTGTCTGACACAAATCAGTCCAGTGATTGGGCTGTGCAAAAAAAAGGGGGGTGAGACTGCGCTAAATTTGATCAATACAACAATAGTAGTGTAATTAATAAAACACAATTTATTCCTAAAATCAATGCAATAGGTTTCAGTTAAAAATTAAATACATGAAAGACAAATGCATGTCAGAAACAGTTGGTATATGGTCTATGTTTCATAAAACAATTCTATGGGATTCCCCAATACGACAGGCTTGTAATGTTGAGATTTGGGAGTTTTGAGGTGACTGTTCCGGATTATTTTCCCCTATAGAGCTACAGTCCAGCATGAACAACAGTCTCAGAGATAAGCAATATCCAATGGATAGGCAATTTACCGTTAGAGGGTAGTATGCTCCAGAATCTTTTTGGTGGAGAGCTCCTCATGCATTACGGTTGATGCAGTCCTTTTGTGCGGTTATTGCTATTTGTAGTCTCAGAATTTGGATGGGTCGTCTGGACGAAGTTTAGGGGATGGTCCGGTCCTCCTTCAGAACAGTTCCTGGCGGGGGTCCCATAATAAGTCACTGGGTGCTCTGTATGCCATACAAGTGGGTGCTGCACCTATCTGCCACAAATCAGTCCAGTGCTGGGGCTGTGCTGCCATAATAAGTAGTGGGTGCTCTGTTTGCCATACAAGTGGGTGCTGCACCTGTCTGCCACAAATTAGTCCAGTGCTGGGGCTGTGCTGCCATAATAAGTCACTGGGTGCTCTGTCTGCCACAAATAATGTCAGTGCTGGGGCTGTGTTGCCATAATAAGTCACTGGGTGCTCTGTCTGCCATACAAGTGGGTGCTGTGCCTATCTGCCACAAATAAGTCCAGTGCTGGTACTGTGCTGCCATAATAAGTTACTAGGTGCTCTGTGTGTCATACACATGGGTGCTGCATCTGTCTGCCACAAATCGGTCCCGTTCTGGGGCTGTGCTTCTATAATAAGTCACTGGGTGCTCTGTCTGCTATACAAGTGGGTGCTGCACCTGTCTGCCACAAATCAGTCCAGTGCTGAGGCTGTGCTGCCATAATAAGTCACTGGGTGCTCTGCCATACAAGTGGGTGCTGTGCCTATCTGCCACAAATAAGTCCAGTGCTTGGCCTGTGCTGTCATAATAAGTCACTGGGTGCTCTGTCTGCCATATAAGTGTGTGCTGCACCTATCTACCACAAGTCAGTCCAGTGCCTGGGCTGAGCTGCAATAATAAGTCACTAGGTGCTCTGTGTGCCATACACGTGGGTGCTGCGTCTGTCTGCCACAAATAGGCCCAGGGCTGGAGCTGTGCTGCCATAAGTCACTGGGTGCTCTGTCAACCATACAAGCGTGTGCTGCGCCTGTTTGCCACAAATCATTCCAGTGCTGATACTGTGCTGCCATAATTAGTCACTGGGTGTTCTGTCTTCCATACAAGTGGGTGCTGCACCTGTCTGCCACAAATCAGTCCAGTGCTGGGGCTGTGCTGCCATAATAATTCACTGAGTGCTCTGTCTGCCCTCAAGTGGGTGATGCATCTGTCTGCCACAAATCGGTCCAGTGCTGAGGCTGTGTTGCCATAATTAGTCACTGAGTATCCTGTCTGCCATACAAGTGAGTTAAGAAACATGAGACCCAGGGCCTGATCAACCAATAGGCTGATCAGGCTGCAGCCTGGATGCACAGCACCGGCACAATAGACGCTTAGGCTCTACCTACTACTGGAAGCTACAGATTCCATGCAGACAGCATGGAAGACGGCCTTTAAAAATGGCAGCTGCCTTCTAGGAGACTGATGCTAGAGGTATTACTAGATCAATACCCAGCACTACCCGAAATGAGCATGTAACCCCCTGGCACTGACCATGTAACCTCTATTGCAATGATTTTTTTTTTAAAGTAAGGTCACCTCTGCAAAACTGTATACTGTAATTTTGTATGGATTGTACATAGCATCCAAGTGATTGCATTAATTTTCTCCACTTACAGTATGTTTATAATCTTTAGTTGGAAATATTTCATCATTGCAAAATCTTATAATATGTTCTTTTACTTTGTAGCACTATTAGATCTTTCTTAATTTATTCTTTAATTTCACTTTAGACTTCATTCACCTCTGTGCTCTGAGCAACATAACATCCCCTAGCCAGTATACATGTTGTTATCTGTACCCACTAAGGAGTCTACTTCAAAGGCCTCTCACACTGAGATTTTCACACCTACACAATTAGGAATTAGACTCTAAAGCTGGCCATACATTAGAACGACCTGCATACGTTCAGATTACAGTATCTATTCTACAGCATATACAGGTGGAAAGCTATGTTATGTGATTCACTGGCCACCCAGTGGTGAAACTATGAATTGTCATGGCACAACATCATAGCACAACAACACAAGGAATTTATGGCCTGCCAAATTGACTGCCATGGCACTGTTTTCAGAAAGATAATCGTGGACACATCTGTATATCTTTTAACATTATGTTTCATATCAGTCAGTTATCTACAGGCTATATAGCCTAGTGGAACAAGACATAGAGTTGTCGACCCCAAAGACATGGGTTCAATCTCAAACTCTAACTGATTGTTTTGTACTTATATTATTTTGTATTCTAATATCCTTTAAAGAAGAAATGATATGCATGGTCTAGCTGATAGATCTTTATATTAATGACAATCAGGACAGTCCTAACTAACAATATAGCATTCAATAAACCACAAGTCTCTCCCAAAGTTGTCCTAATCAGCAATATATCAAACAATAAGGCACATATGGGGGATAATTCCAAGTTGATCGCAGCAGGAATTTAGTTAGCAATTGGGCAAAACCATGTGCACTGCAGGGGAGGCAGATTTAACATGTGCAGAGAGAGAGTTAGATTTGGGTGGGGTGTGTTCAATCTGCAATCTAATTTGCAGTGTAAAAATAAGTAGTACCCCTTATAGACGTTACACCACAGTAACAACCCTTATACATGTTACACCACAGTAGTACCCCTTACACATGTTACACCACAATAGTACCCCTTATAGACATTACACCGCAGTAGTAACCCTTATACATGTTGCGCCAAGGAAGAGCCCCTTCAATTTAGCTTTTTATGCTGACATGGTAGATAAAAGATGAGCAAAAATTATTTAATGTGTATGAAGTTATATGTACAATAAATAATATTTCAATTTGTAATAACTTATTTTTTTATTATACTATAAATTATATTATACAACTAAATGTGGTGGTGGGGGGGTGAATTAATTTGCATGAAACATCACTGTTTTTGGACTACTGCCAGCTAAATGAATCAGGACTCTGGAAAGGTCATCACACGTAATGAATGTAAGATCAATTAGTAATTATAATATAAACACATTGCATTTTCTGGTACTGTGAATGGGATGTAGTCAAGATCCCGACAGTCAGAATTCCAATGCAGGGATCTGAACTGCCAGAATACTGGCAGCGCTGCCACAGCTAATCCCATCCCTGGGTGTCCACGACACCCATGGAGTGGGAATAGAACCTGTGGCAAGCCTGCTTCATTGTGCTTGCCCCCTACTGGCATTCTGGTGGTTGAAATCCCGGCGTCGGTATTCTGAAACCCCTGTGCCAAATAGCAAACCCCTGTGAATGTATGGTGTGGATTTTGCCTAACTGATTATTTGTTTTTTGGACAGGGCAACTGTGGGATTGGATGTCTACAATTTATAAGCAAATTAGTGAATATATGAAGAATATCTGTGAAATGTAGGTGCTTAATGTAAATAAAGTAAAATAAATGTTTTTGCACTGTCGTTTATATGTACATACACTCCGAGTCCACGCTTACATCTGCGTCTCACTCAGCATTTCAGGCTAGCTCAGAGCTCCTCTCCAGGCTTCATAGGATGGGGGTGGAGGAATCCATCCAACTATCAGGGCACACACTTTATTTACATCCTGTCCTCAGCAACGGCAGCCGGCTGGCTCCAGCTGCACTCACTTCTACAAAGGGGGTGGAGGGGGCGGCGCGCGCACATGGGATGCCCAGAACTCTATGCCATAAGTTTTGCTGCACCGGAACACCAGGAGGAGAGCCGGCCACATGGAGGAACCTGCCCACCGCTGCCTCATTTCAGGTCTGCAGCACTGGCACAGCAAGGGGGATGGCTGAGCACACAACTTGGGAAATTCACTCTCTGCCTCCCCAGTTCACAGCGCTGCCTGTTGTCATATCTACAGCAGACAGCGCTGCAGCTCTTCCCACATAGAGAGCTGGTCAATAGGTGTGGGCAGACGGTGCACCCACAGGACAAATGCGCTGTGTGCAAGGCACCGTCTGCCCACACCTAGTTTCGGCCCTGGTCATACCCCTATAAAACCTCAAACAGGGAGACCATCAGAAAACCTTATTGCCACAAGTTAAATCTTGTATGCAAAAGGTAAATATATGTTACTTATTTCCCTACCATTAGGAGTCTGCACAAACCACATTAAAGTGAGTCATTAGAAACATATGTTGCCAAACACATTTCTGCTACAAATAACGTATGACAAAGGGGGTCATTCTGACCCATTCCCATGCAGCGGTTTATCGCTGCGGTATGAACGAGTGCGGTATGCGCATGCGTGGCGGGTGAAGTGCGCGTGCGCGATGTTGCCCGGCGACAGGGGTCACTGGGTTATGTCACGGCTTAAGAAGAAAGCGGTCACAGGATGGACCGCAAAGAAGATTCACAGGAAGAGGGCGGTGCAGGGCAGATCCGGACCATTTGGAGACGTTTTAGGGGAGTGGTGAGTAAAATGCAGGCATGCCCAGGAGAAAGGAGGGTGGAGGAGTGACATCAAAGCCGAGACCATCATCGCTGGACCCATCGCACAGGGTAAGTAAAAACAACAGAGAAACAAAACCACAGCACCGTCAGCATAAATCGACATTCCTCATGTTTGCAGCGACTATCCAAAAGCAGTTCAAGATCACACAACTCTAGAGTGCCTTCACTCCACCAATAAAGAAGTTATGCCCAAATAGAGGAAAATATGAGGTCAGTGGGGGACAATCCTTCACACCAATATATGGTGGGATACAGGTACCCTTTTTAGGCACTGACCTTGGAATAGTGCCCTATATGCACCAAAAGGTTTCTTTATAGGTTTGTCGCACACTCCTCCTCCTCTCCTATAGCTTCATATGGGATAAAGGATAAAGGGCAGAGATAACCTGGCAAGCACTGACCTTCTATGAGTGCCCTATATGCATTGAAAGGTATCTTTGTCCACCGTTTTCAAAGTGTCTCCTTTATCTCCAAATATATAGCCAGTATATGATCACCCATAATGAACTGACCTTTTGATAATTCCCTATGTTCACATAAAGGTTTCTTTTTGTGCTGGGATCAACAGTTCGTGTAGAGATATCTTCAATAGAACTTTATAGTCACGATCCTCAAATATTGACCAAAAAATGAATGTAGGAAACAATTTATTGGTACAAAGGACCATAAAAGCAGATAAAAACAAATATATAAACCTTTGACCGGAAACACCGCCACTGGCTGAACAGGCAAGGAATGATTGGTGTTAATACTCCTAAATCCGGATTATAAGGAGAAGCTTATATGACATAAGCATCATACTATACCTGACAGCCAATGGAGATGTCTCTTGGTCTGGAGGCCACAGCACACTGAATATGAGACTAATCCCCTCTAAAACGAAATTTTTCTTCTCCACAGAGTATTTTTCTTGTTCCAAAAAAAAGCTGACCGATTCCAAACCCTTACTATGGTCAATAATAGTGTATAGTGACGTGACATCCGCAGTCACTAACCCCAGATCTGGAGTCCAACTAATATTATCTATTTTTCTGATAACATCAATGGTATCCTTCAAGTATGCTCGAGTTCTAGTGACTATTGGCTGTAACATATGATCAATAAAATGCAATAAATTTGCCAATACCGAATTAGTGCCAGCTATTATGGGCCTACCGGGTGGTTCAGTTAAAGACTTGTGAATCTTGGGTAGGACGTATAGAACAGGTATGGAGGGTTTTTCAACAGTCATATACAGTTGTTCCTTATCAGTGATCACACTTTTAGAGGTATAGAGGGATAATAGTACATTTAATTTTTGTTTAACTTTACCCGAAGGGTCTGCCCTTAGTTTTTTGTAGGTATTGGTTTCTGCTAACTGTCTAAAAATTTCTGCATTATAATCATCTCTGTTCATTATAACAACCCCGCCGACTTTATCGGCGGGTTTAATAACTATGGTGGAGTCAGCTTGTAAAGAGAGGATAGCCAATCTTTCACTTTTGGACATATTCACATGTTTGGCTTTTTTAAAAACAGTCCTCTCCAAATCTTCTTTGACTAATTTTTCAAAGGACTCCACAAAACACCCCATTTTTGTGGGCAGGATAGAAAGTAGACTTACGTTTGAATACAGAATGTGGGCCTATTTCATTAATATCAGGGTTGGTACCCTCTGGTTTCTCTGCAAAAAACCTTTTTAATGCTAACTTCCTAATGAATTTTTGCAGGTCAATGAAGACCTCAAAATCGTCCACATGGTTAGAGGGAGCGAATTTTAATCCTTTCTCCAACACACATTGTTCTTCCTTACTACAAATGTAATCACTCAAATTATACATTTTAGTTTTATTGTCCTCAATAACTGGGTGATTCTCTATTGATTTACTATTATCTATTGGATTTATCCTATGTCTAGTCCTTTTTTTCTTTTTATTTGGTCCTTGGTGTTTGCCTGCCCTTTTACCCCGATGTTTACGTTTTAACGCCACCTTGATGGGTGGATCGGTCTCTGGTCTAAAAAACGTTCCTGATCTTTACTGGTTCATATCGATTTTTCCTATATTCATTACCGAAATTGTCTCTCTCATGTCTACTTTTATAAAAATCTCTTTCCCTATACCTATCTCGATTTTGTGAACCCCAATTCTGATTTTTGTTGTTTTCTCTAAAAGTATTTCTATACTTTAGAGAACTATCCTCCCTTTCTATCCTCCTCTGGTTTGGATATTTCTCAAAATCTTTATGCCCAAACCTTTGTCTATATGGGATAATATTCTCATATTTTCTCTGTACTTTCTTCTGGTTTTTGTCTTTATCATGTAAAGTGGAGGATTTAGATGGGGTACCTTTCGTATTAGACTGGTCCTTACCAACTAAGAAATTTTGTTTTGTTTTTTTTCTCATATGTTCCTCCCCTTGCTGATAATCATATCTATCCCTCTGAAATTTCTTGTGTTTTTTTAGTCTAATTTCTTTCTCATTTTTCTCTACTTTTCTAATAATTTCTATTTCCAAGTCTTTAAAATCTCGGAGTTCAGAAAATGGATCCACCAAGGCTCTGGTTAACAGAATTTCTTCTTCTATTTTTTTAAGTTCACTATTTTTTTCTCCAATAATTAGCTGCATTAATGCAAATGAACAGGAATCTAAAATGCGAAACTACTCTTTTTTAAAATCACCTGTCTCATTATCAAATGATGGTATTTTATCTAACCTTAAACCCCTGGGTATAATCTTGTCTTTTAAATACCTCTCAAGGGTGGCTATCTCCCACCATATTTTCCCTTCTTTTATTAATAATTTTTCTAATTTCCACATAGCCGTCTCTAAATCATTATCTTCTAAAACAACATCATTCATATCCTTGTTCCCAAAAACATGATGTAATTGTGATTTTCTATTATCCCTATGTGAGAACATGATGGGGAGGCGCAAGTAGAAAACAAAGGTGAATTACTAAGATGTATAGAAAAGGATAGTTTTCCACCTGCGCCAGCCAAAGACTGCAGCTAGATTTTGTTTCCGAGCCCACCTAGCCAGATAAAAACAACAGAGAAACAAAACCACAGCGCCGTCAGCATAAATCGATATTCCTCTTGTTTGCAGCGACTATCCAAAAGCAGTTAAAGATCACACAACCCTAGGGTGTCTTCACTCCACCAATAAAGAAGTTATGCCCAAAGAGAGGAAAAAATGAGGTTAGTGGGGGACAATCCTTCCCACCAATATATGGTGGGATACAGGTACCCTTTTTAGGCACTGACCTTGGAATAGTGCCCTATATGCACCAAAAGGTTTCTTTATAGGTTTGTTGCACACTCCTCCTCCTCTCCTATAGCTTCATATGGGGTAAAGGATAAAGGGCAGAGATAACCTGTCAAGCACTGACCTTCTATGAGTGCCCTATATGCATTGAAATGTATCTTTGTCCACCGTTTTCAAAGTGTCTCCCTTATCTCCAAATATATAGCCAGTATATGATCACCCACAATGAACGGACCTTTTGATAATTTCCTATGCTCACATAAAGGTTTCTTTTTGTGCTGGGATCAACAGTTCGTGTAGAGATATCTTCAATAGAACTTTATAGTCACGATCCTCAAATATTGATCAAAAAATTTATGTAGGAAACAATTTATTGGTACAAAGGACCATAAAAGCAGATAAAAACAAATATATAAACCTTTGACCAGAAACACCGCCACCGGCTGAACAGGCAAGGAATGATTGGTGTTAATACTCCTAAATCCGGATTATAAGGAGAAGCTTATATGACATAGGCATCATACTATACCCGACAGCCAATGGAGATGTCTCTTGGTCTGGAGGCCACAGCACACTGAATATGAGACTAATCCCCTCTAAAACTAAATTTTTCTTCTCCACAGAGTATATTTCTTGTTCCAAAAAAAAACTGACCGATTCCAAACCCTTACTATGGTCAATAATAGTGTATAGTGACGTGACATCCGCAGTCACTAACCACAGATCTGGAGTCCAACTAATATTATCTATTTTTCTGATAACATCAATGGTATCCTTCAAGTATGCTCGAGTTCTAGTGACTATTGGCTGTAACATATGATCAATAAAATGCGATAAATTTGCCAATACCGAATTAGTGCCAGCTACTATGGGCCTACCGGGTGGTTCAGTTTAAAACTTGTGAATCTTGGGTAGGACGTATAGAACAGGTATGGAGGGTTTTTCAACAGTCATATACAGTTGTTCCTTATCAGTGATCACACTTTTAGAGGTATAGAGGGATAATAGTACATTTAATTTTTGTTTAACTTTACCCGAAGGGTCTGCCCTTAGTTTTTTGTAGGTACTGGTTTCTGCTAACTGTCTAAAAATTTCTGCATTATAATCATCTCTGTTCATTATAACAACCCCGCCGCCTTTATCGGCGGGTTTAATAACTATGGTGGAGTCAGCTTGTAAAGAGAGGATAGCCAATCTTTCACTTTTGGACATATTCACATGTTTGGCTTTTTTAAAAACAGTCCTCTCCCAATCTTCTTTGACTAATTTTTCAAAGGACTCCACAAAACACCCCTTTTTGTGGGCAGGATAGAAAGTAGACTTACGTTTGAATACAGAATGTGGGCCTATTTCTTTAGTATCAGGGTTGGTACCCTCTGGTTTTTCTGCAAAAAACCTTTTTAATGCTAACTTCCTATTTAATTTTTGCAGGTCAATGAAGACCTCAAAATCGTCCACATGGTTAGAGGCAGCAAATTTTAATCCTTTCTCCAACACACATTGTTTTTCCTTACTACAAATGTAATCACTCAAATTATATATTTTAGTTTTATTGTCCTCTATAACTGGGTGATTATCTTTCGATTTACTATCATCTATTGGATTTATCCTATGTCTAGTCCTTTTTTTCTTTTTATTTGGTCCTTGGTGTTGGCCTGCCCTTTTACCCCGATGTTTTACGTTTTAATTCGGTATTGGCAAATTTATTGCATTTTATTGATCATATGTTACAGCCAATAGTCACTAGAACTCGAGCATACTTGAAGGATACCATTGATGTTATCAGAAAAATAGATAATATTAGTTGGACTCCAGATCTGTGGTTAGTGACTGCGGATGTCACGTCACTATACACTATTATTGACCATAGTAAGGGTTTGGAATCAGTTAGCTTTTTTTTGGAACAAGAAAAATACTCTGTGGAGAAGAAAAATTTAGTTTTAGAGGGGATTAGTCTCATATTCAGTGTGCTGTGGCCTCCAGACCAAGAGACATCTCCATTGGCTGTCGGGTATAGTATGATGCTTATGTCATATAAGCTTCTCCTTATAATCCGGATTTAGGAGTATTAACACCAATCATTCCTTGCCTATTCAGCCGGTGGCGGTGTTTCTGGTCAAAGGTTTATATATTTGTTTTTATCTGCTTTTATGGTCCTTTGTACCAATAAATTGTTTCCTACATTCATTTTTTGGTCAATATTTGAGGATCGTGACTATAAAGTTCTATTGAAGATATCTCTACATGAACTGTTGATCCCAGCACAAAAAGAAACCTTTATGTGAACATAGGGAATTATCAAAAGGTCAGTTCATTGTGGGTGATCATATACTGGCTATATATTTGGAGATAAAGGAGACACTTTGAAAACGGTGGACAAAGATACCTTTCAATGCATATAGGGCACTCATAGAAGGTCAGTGCTTGACAGGTTATCTCTGCCCTTTATCCTTTACCCCATATGAAGCTATAGGAGAGGAGGAGGAGTGTGCGACAAACCTATAAAGAAACCTTTTGGTGCATATAGGGCACTATTCCAAGGTCAGTGCCTAAAAAGGGTACCTGTATCCCACCATATATTGGTGGGAAGGATTGTCCCCCACTAACCTCATATTTTCCTCTCTTTGGGCATAACTTCTTTATTGGTGGAGTGAAGACACCCTAGGGTTGTGTGATCTTGAACTGCTTTTGGATAGTCGCTGCAAACAAGAGGAATATCGATTTATGCTGACGGCGCTGTGGTTTTGTTTCTCTGTTGTTTTTATCTGTTTGTATATGGGCTAGGTGGGCTCGGAAACAAAATCTAGCTGCAGTCTTTGGCTGGTGCAGGTGGAAAACTATCCTTTTCTATACATCTTAGTAATGCACAGGGTAAGTAGGTATAGGGCTGGTCTTGTTTTGTGTGATTTTTTTTCAGCTTAGCAGGGCTGCACAAGCGATCGCAGCCCTGCTAAGCTAAAATACACTCCCCCATAGGCATGACCTAGTTGATCACAGCAGCAGCAAAAAGTTTCTGGCTGCGATCAACTCGGAATGACCACCTAAGAGCAATGTGGTTAGATATACATGTGATATTAACATTGGATGTGGTAAATTTTGTCACTCTTGGTATATTGGCTCATAACAAGTCAGGGCATGTATAGAGATTCCCTTCTACTGTATGTCATTTTCAGAGGATTTTAGGGGTAATTCAGACCTGATCATAGCAGCACATTTGCTAGCAGTTGGGTAAAACCATGGGGGTCATTCTGAGCTGATCGCTCGCTAGCAATTTTTGCAGTGCTGCGAACAGATAGTCGCCGCCTATAGGGGAGTGTATGTTTGCTTTGCAAGTGTGAGAACGCATGTACAGCCAAGCGGTACAAAAAAGTTTTGTGCAGTTTCTGAGTAGCTCAAAACTTACTCAGCTGCTGCAATCACTTCAGCCTGTCTGGGTCCGGAATTGACGTCAGCTGCAAGCGCTTGGGACGCCTACATTTTTCCAAACACTCCCAGAAAACGGTCAGTTGCCACCCACAAACGCCCTCTTCTTGTCAATCTCCTTGCGATCGGCTGTTCGAATGGATTATTCGGTTAAATCCATCGCTCAGCAACGATCCGCTTTGTACCCATACGACACGCCTGTGCATTGCGTTGCATACGCATGCACTGTTCAGCCCTGATTGCTGTACAGTGAAAAAACCTAGCGTGCGATCAGGTTGGACTGATCCCCCATGTGCATTGCAGGTGTGGTAGATATAACATTTGCGAGAGAGTTAGATTTGCGTGGGTTATTTTATTTCTGTGCAGAGTAAATACTGTCTGCTTTATTTTTGCACTGCAATTCAGATATCAGCTTGAACACCCCCCCCCCCACCTAAATCTAACTCTCTCTGCACATGTTATATCTGCCCCACCTGCACTGCAACATTGTTTTGCCCAACTGCTAACAAATTAGCTGCTACGATCAGGTCTGAATTACCCCCTTAGTCTTTTGGTAATCATAGGAGGAAATGTCAGAAGGACGAAGGACACATGTAATGTCTACTGGGTTTCTGCTTCTGGAAATCTGCTACATAAGCATCAAATTTACAATGAGAGAACCGCATAATACACACATGTGCCCCAAAGACCTGTATCTGCTTTTAACTCTTGATGTGCCCACAGATTGCCACTGGTTAATGAGAATACAGGGGAGAGGTTCTTATGTGCAATTAGTTTTTCTTAATGCTTAATACTTATAAGCCCAATGAAAAATTGATAATGAAAATTGGTAATATTATATTTGTGTAGCAAAATGGTACTTTGGTTTGAAATTAAATAATAATTTATTTCATGGATAGCATTGAAAGTAAGGATAATTATCCAAATAGGACTCCAGTCATAAATAATTCCACTCTTAGATTGTGTTAGACAGCCCATTTAAAGTGATAGATATTGAGAACGTTTCACAGGTAGGTAACACCAAGGATTTCTGCTGTCCACAATCATATCATAGGAAACTGAATTGTAGATGAGAGAACCCACAGGTGCTTCTACATTGAATAAGGTGTGCTTCTGCTGTTGGTGTCCTAGTAACTAGGCAACCGATGAGAGAGCACAGAAATTAAGCAAAGAGTGAAAAATCACTGGGTGTCTGAAAGATTTTCTATGAAAAAATACAGTCTTTTACAGATGTGTATAGTGGAAAAGGATGACTAATGGTCCATGATATGGGATACCCTATTGTACACCATGTAGTAATTATGCCTATATATCACTACAGAAACCTTTAATTACCTGTTGCCTAAAAAGAATCTATACATACATATATACATGTAGATGGAGACATAAGGTATAAATGTGATTAAGGGCCTCATTCAGAGTTGATCGTTCGCTAGGTTTTTTTTTTTAGAGATGAACGGGTTCGGTTCGTCGAGATCCGAACCCCCCCGAACTTCACCTATTTTACATGGGCCCGAGGCAGCCTCAGATCTTCCCGCCTTGCTCGGTTAACCCGAACATGCCTGAACGTCATCATCCCGTTGTCGGATTCTTGCTAGATTCGTATTCTATATAAAGAGCCGCGCGTCGCCGCCATTTTCACTGGTGCATTGGAGATTGAACGGAGAGAACGTGGCTGCATTCTCTCCCTGAAATGCTCCATATCTGTGTTCAGTGTGCTGCAAATATCTGTGCTCAGTGTGCTGCAAATATCTACGTTCTCTGCCTAAAAAACGCTCCATATCTGTGCTCAGTGTGCTGCAAATATCTGATCAGTGTGCTGCATTGTGGGGACCACCAGTATTATAGTACAGTACAGTAGGCCATTGCTGTATCTTGCAGCTCTGTGTCAAGTATACTATCCATATCTGTGCTGCATTATTGTGAGCGGTAAATAGTAGGACAGTGCAACATTTTGTGACCAGCAGTATACATATAGTACAGTACAGTAGGCCATTGCTGTATCTTGCAACTCTGTGTCAAGTATACTATCCATATCTGTGCTGCATTATTGTGAGCAGTATATAGTAGGACAGTGCAGCATTTTGGTGACCAGCAGTATAAATATAGTACGGTACTGTAGACCATTGCTGTATCTTGCAGCTCTGTGTCAAGTATACTATCCATATCTGTGCTGCATTATTGTGAGCAGTATATAGTAGGACAGTGCAGCATTTTAGTGACCAGCAGTATACATATAGTACAGTACGGTAGGCCATTGCTGTATCTTGCAGTTCTGTGTCAAGTATACTATCCATATCTGTGCTGCATTATTGTGAGCAGTATATAGTAGGACAGTGCAGTTTTTTGGTGATCAGCAGTATACATATAGTACAGTACAGTAGGCCATTGCTGTATCTTGCAGCTCTGTGTCACTTCTAGTATCCTTATCAGTGTTCAATATCTGCTGCATTGTAGTGACCAGTTTGTATACTGTACTGTGCGACGTGTGTTATACACCTGGTGATTTTATACATCCTGTAATCTGTACTGAGCGATGTGTGAGATACACCTGGGGATTATACACCCTATATACTGTACTGAGCGATGTGTGAGATACACCTGGTGATTATACATCCTGTAATCTGTACTGAGCGATGTGTGAGATACACCTGGGGATTATACACCCTGTAGACTGTACTGTGCAGCGTGTGTTATACACCTGGTGATTATACATCCTGTTATCTGTACTGAGCGATGTGTGAGATACACCTGGGGATTATACACCCTATATTATTATTATTATTATTATTATTATCCTTTATTTATATGGCACCACAAGGGTTCCACAGCACCCAATTACAGAGAACATAAATAATCAAACAGGAAAACAGCAACTTGCAGTTGATGACAATATAGGAATAGTACAGGGTAAATAAACATCCTCTGTTTCAAACATATGCTCCACTGCTTTACCAATCATTGTGTCAGCCAAATGGGCATCGCTGATTCGGGATGAGGCAACTCTGTCTGGTAGAACTTCAAGAGCAGACACCATTTCATCCTTGTGAAGCTCGAGTCCATAGACACAATCAAATCCATCATACTTTATAAGATAGAGGGAGGAATTCACTGGTACTTGATCCAGAACTGTTCCTTTCAACTGGGTTATTGGCCCACTGCCCTCTTTCCACTCATGCTGTATTCTACAGCCTACAATATTTCGCCTTGGCTGGGAGATTGGTTTACTTGGTCCCATATTGTTTCGATGTTTCTTATGAGATGTTCTTTTCTTCACATATTTGCAGAAACACCTGCATGTGCTGCATCAGCTCTTGATCGCTGAGCGGCCGCCTTTCCAAATGGAGTCTTCATTCATCTGTGTATAAAGGGCAGCAAGGCTGCCGAACTAGGGTGAAAAGTGTAGTCACTCCAAGTTTGTTGTAGTCCTTCCAGTCTACATGAAAAAGAACCCCTTCCTTTCCACCTTTCTGAAAAACTCCGACCCTCAATTGCTCTGATCAGAAGTCACTTATCTGGGGCAGATAGGATGTGTTTCCCTCCACTCCCCCTGCAGATGATGGCTGCGGCACAGTGCTCCCCTGTGGCCAGTTGCCCCAATCCTCCTCCTGCTCCTTTGTCAGACTCCGTCAGCACCACTGTGCGCTGCTATGGAAGAGCAGCTCCCGCTCACTCCCCCTGATCTTCCAAGCCCTCCGCTCAGACACTCCAGTGCTCATTCCCTTCCCTCACCCTCTCCTTCTCCACACACTGCCAGATTTCGAGCTGGCTGCTACTATACGGCTGCCTGTCACTCTGCTGCCAGGACCCGGCCTCGCCTTCCTGCCAAATACTGATCCCTCCAGAGCTGCATACTGTATACTGTACTGTGCGACGTGTGTTATACACCTGGTGATTATACATCCTGTAATCTGTACTGAGCGATGTGTGAGATACACCTGGTAATATCTGTGATCAGTGTGCTGCATTGTGGGGAGTATATAATTATAGTAGTACAGTACAGTAGGCCATTGCTGTATCTTGCAGCTCTGTGTCACTTCTAGTATCCTGATCAGTGCTTAATATCTGTGCTCAGTGTCAGTGCTGCATTGTGGTGACCAGTATACTACAGTATAATAGTCCAGTGCTGTTCTCGCTGCTCAGTGTCAGTTCTCCGTAGTATCATCAGTGATCAGTATAATCAGTTCATAGTATAATCAGTGCGCTGTTAGACGTGTGCCCGTTTCCGCCATTAGTGCAGTGGGATTTAGACAATTGATGAAGTTATTGTGTGCCCGATACAAAATCCCATCTAGATTCCACTTCACTAGGCAGGCGATAGCGAGATTTTACCAATTAATATCAGTGATTTTTAATTATTAATTACAGTGATCTTGCCAAATAATTCCAGATTTTGTCATTTTCTTCCAGTGATTTGGACCAATAATACCATTGATTAGAATTAATAATTCCAGTGATTTTGTCATTTTCTACCAGTGATTTGGACCAATAATACCATTGATTAGAACAAATAATGCCAGTGATTTTGTCATTTTCTTCCAGTGATTTGGACCAATAATACCATTGATTAGAACAAATAATTCCAGTGATTTTGTAATTTTCTTCCAGTGATTTGGACCAATAACACCATCGATTAGAACAAATAATTCCAGTGATATTGCTGTGTTTGTGTCGCTTAGCTTAGCCATCCAGCGACCACAGTGCACCTCTTTTTCTCTTTTCTTTGCATCATGTGCTGTTTGGGGCCAATTTTTTTAAGTACCATCCTGTGTGACACTGCAGTGCCACTCCTAGATGGGCCAGTTGTTTGTGCCGCCCACTTGGGTCGCTTAGCTTAGTCATCCAGCGACCTCGGTGCAAATTTTAGGACTAAAAATAATATTGTGAGGTGTTCAGAATACACTAGAAATTAGTGGAAATTATGGTTATTGAGGTTAATAATACTATGGGATCAAAATTACCCCAAAATTATATGATTTAAGCTGTTTTTGAGGGTTTTTTGAAAAAAACCCACCCGAATCCAAAACACACCCGAATCCGACAAAAAAATTTCAGAGAGGTTTTGCCAAAATGCGTCCGAATCCAAAACACGGCCGCGGAACCGAATTCAAAACCAAAACACAAAACTCAAAAAAATTTCCTGTGCACATCTTTTTTTGCAGTCCTGTGTTCACATAGTCGCCGCCCACAGGGGAGTGCATTTTAGCTGTGCAAGTGTGCGATCACATGTGTAGCAGATCTGCACAAACAGATTTTGTGCAGTCTCTGAGTAGTCCAGAACTTACTCACCTGCTGCGATCGCTTCTGCCTGTTTGTGACCAGAATTGATGTCAGACACCCACCCTGCCACACTTGGGAACACCTGAGTTTTTCAAGACACTCCCCGAAAATGGCCAGTTGCTACCCACAAATGCCTTCATCCTGTCCATCACCTTGCGATTGCCCGCGCAATCACATTTTTCGCACCAACCCACTGCTGTGCCCCAAATCCCTGTGCAGTCATCCGTCGCGCCTGCGCATTGCGGTGCATACACATGTGCAGTTTAGACCTGATCGCAAGCTGTGAGAAATCGCAGCCTAGAAATCAACTCTGAATTACCCCCTAAGTTAGGTGCTTGAAGCGATAACATGTAAGCATCAAATTTGCCATAGCGCCTTGTTTCTTATGAGTGCTATACAGAGTCTGTTGAATGTTGAAAAGCTGCAGCACAAGTGAATACAATAAATGCTGCAGTGTCTATTCATTCACTGTTAACTAGCGCTGCCACTTCCAGCGGGACTTATCTGATGTGGCTTCCCCGTCCGGTATACATTCATGTTAGGCAGCACCTATACTCATGATCATGATCACGGTGGTTGCGTGTACGTGCGCTGTCCATCCGATGTGCACGTTTCAACTGGGCGGCTTTGTCAGGAACTGTGATTCCATCCACTTAAAGAGACATGCACCAATTTCCATCCAGCGGTGTTGCGTGACTCCATCAATGTTCCAACATCATTCCTGATACCATCGGTGACCCATCATCGATTCTGGTTACTTTCAGTGTGCCATCATCGATTCCTGCTACCATTGTTGTGCTATCATTGATTCCTGTAACCATTGGTGTGCCATCATCAATTCCTTCCACTATTGGTGTTCAATCATTGATCCCTCATCATCGGTGTTTCACCATCGAATCAGCATCATGGGTAATTCACCATCAACCCTGCACCACTAGTAGCACCTCTCTCTGGTCAGTATCAGCTCATTACCTCTGTAGAAGTTGTTTGCTGACTGCATCTATGGACTTCAGTTACCAGCATTGCATCTTTCATGATTGCAGCCATATTGTTGACTAATATTACCAAAAGCATTTATCTGACTTCTGTGCATTGAGGACTATTACTGACTTTGTGATAGCTACTCTGTGTGCTTCCATTGGGTTATCCGATTGCTGATATTTAAGTCTATTACCATCTGCCGCTGTGATTGCTTTACCTGCGTGCTTCATAAAAGACTTACCTTTTACAAATCCTTTGTTGTTCTGGTCACATTTTCGGGCGTATACTCGAAGGGTATCTTACATGTCTAGGAACCCTATCCAGCCATCCAGGTTTAATTACACATATGCTCCTACACCTGAGGCTTCACCAGGTCAGCCTCTGACCTCCGGCGTGACGACCTTGATGAAACGTTTAAACTTGTTTACATTTCCTGTATTGTTCTACCTAAATTTCTTAAAGTAGTGATGGACTTTCATTTGTCTGTGATAACTTGTGTATGGCATATTATGGACTTCTACATAAAAAAGATGGCTTTACACTAATAAAAGACCCACTGCACTCAAAGCAATACAGCACAAACAACAAATATGTATAAATGGAGGCTCTACAGTAACATAGCGAACTACATTAAATAAGAAATACACGTGAGTGAAATGGTGGAACTTGTGAGTGGTGGGCACAGGTGCAAAAATAAAATTTGGGCTCCCCTCCTCCACCCGAACCCAAGTTCACAATATGCAACATGGCAGTTAGTGACCGAGGCAGAGGGTGACAATGGAAGACAAGAGGAGGCAGGTGGAGGCAGCTGTCTACAAGGGGAGTCAGTAGGTGATGCAGAGAGAGAGAGTGGGTGACAGGGGCACAAGCACAATGTCCTGTGTAATGTGGAGAACAGGGGGCATGGGACACAGTAGCCTCTGCTCTGCCCATGACCACCCTTTGCGCTTCTCTTAGTTTGGCACTCGGTCAGGCAGACTCTGTTAGTGCCAGTTACACCAGTTATGAGCTGCCTTTAATTCACAGACACCAGTGAATCAGAAAAATTGTACATGTGGCTGGGATCAACAGCACTGATAGGTGGCAGGACTCCTCTATCAGTCCGTCCAGCACACACAAGTTCAGCTCTGCCTACCTAAGGTAAGGGGCAAGTCCCTCAGGTAGTGGGGCCCACCCTGCTCCATGCATTGGACCATAAATAAAAAATTGCTCAAAACATTGTGTATGGGGGAGTCGCTTCCAAGGGATGACTCATTGCTGGTCTGGCCAGCAGTGGGCCCCTTAGATCTCAGGGGCCAGGTTAAATTCACCTGCTTCAACAATTGCAGTTCCACGTCTGCATGTGTGAGGCTCCAGCTAGAGGCCATTACTTTAGAAACTGGGACTTTTAGTTACAATTGTTGCAACATTTGCTAAGCTGAAATTGTGTTAAAGACTTTATATTTATCCAATCCAAATTATTTAGGACTCTTGCACCAGCTCCATTGATATTTTATTTTAAAAATATCTGTTTTATTGACTTTAAGTAGGCTTACAGCAAATATAAACAATAATGTAACGTTAAACATACAATAGCAGAAGTACAAACAGCCCCAAAATGAGAAAAACTAAACCTCATGTCACTATAACAATTAGGCATATGTGCGTTGGTGTACTAGTCACTGTAGGGCAAGAAAAAAGCGAAGACCAGAACAATTTTAATATAGGAAATAAATATATAATAAAAAAGGATAAATGATGTACCCCAGTGATATTTTTTATCACTTTATCATGTATTTCTGTTCTAATATTTCACTGATATATTTTAATATGAATTATCTACTTTTTATAAAAATACAATTAAAGTTATGTTTTTATCCAGAGCCCTACACCAAGAAACTGCTGTTCTCTCTCTCGTGTATTGTATACTTTTGTATTAGATGTCAGTAGTAGCGCCTCTTATGCCATGGTAGGGAAAACATATATTTACAAATAACGAATCAAATCATGCAATTTTGGTGGGTTTCACCCTACACTTTGTTTATTACACACATTGGTGCAGAGGATCAACTATTGATGTTTCTCCTCTCTATTCTTTAACAAGATTAATTTCTATAAAACACAAGTTTCATTCAGAAAGTAAAAATGACCTTACTTGAAACCATATAGAATTGATACAAGCTAACTTACTTAAGAAACACAGGATACAATCAGGCCCTCCTTGTGACTCCTCACATGATTAATAAGTGATATATTTCTAGTAAAACACTTGTTACATTCAAAGCAATTAAAAGCCTTCTCTCCTGTATGAATCATCTGATGTATAACAAGATATTGCTTATCTATAAAACTCTTGCTGCATTGAGAACATTTACAGTATATGATTTCTCTCCTGTGTGTGCTCTCTGATGTAAAACAAGATGTGACTTCTGGGAAAAATGCTTGCTGCATTCAAAACATGTAAATGGTTTTTCTCCTGTGTGAGTCCTCTGATGACTAACAAGGTCTCGCTTGTGGGTAAAACACTTGCTACATTCAGAGCACTGAAATGGTTTCTCTCCTGTGTGACTCCTCTGATGTGTAACAAGATTTGTGTTTTGGGTAAAACATTTGCTACATTCAGAGCATTGAAATGGTTTCTCTCCTGTGTGACTCCTCCGATGTAAAACAAGGGGGTAAATTTACTAAGGTGGGAGATTTTTAGAACTGGTGATGTTGCCCATGGCAACCAATCAGATTCTACTTACCATTTATCTAGCTGCTTCTAGCAGATAATAGATATAATCTGATTGGTTGCCATGGGCAACATCACCAGTTCTAAAAATCTCCCACCTTAGTAAATTTACCCCAAGATGTGAGTTTTGGGTAAAACATTTGCTGCATTCAGAACATGTAAATGGTTTCTCTCCTGTGTGAGTCATCTGATGACTAACAAGCTTTCGCTTGTGGGTAAAACATTTGCTACATTCAGAGCATTGAAATTATTTATCTCCTGTGTGAGTCCTCTGATGACTAACAAGGTCTTGCTTGCGGGTAAAACACTTGCTACATTCAGAGCATTGAAATGGTTTCTCTCCTGTGTGACTCCTCCGATGTCTAACAAGATTTGAGTTTTGGGTAAAACATTTGCTACATTCAGAGCATTGAAATGGTTTCTCTCCTGTGTGACTCCTCCGATGTAAAACAAGATGTGAGTTTTGGGTAAAACATTTACTGCATTCAGAACATGTAAATGGTTTCTCTCCTGTGTGAGTCATCTGATGACTAACAAGATTTCGCTTCTTGGTAAAACACTTGCTACATTCAGAGCATTGAAATGGTTTCTCTCCTGTGTGAGTCCTCTGATGACTAACAAGGTCTCGCTTCTGGGTAAAACACTTGCTACATTCAGAGCATTGAAATGGTTTCTCTCCTGTGTGACTCCTTTGATGTCTAAAAAGATGTGACTTTTTGGTAAAACATTTGCTGCACTCAGAACATGGAAATGATCTCTCTCCTGTGTGACTCCTCTGATGTGTGAGAAGATGTGATTTATATGTAAAGCTTTTGTCACAATCAGAGCACAGATGTGGTTTCTCTCCTGTGTGTAGCCTCTGATGTATGAGAAGCTGTGATATATATCTAAAGCTTTTGAAACACTCAGAGCACAGATGTGGTTTCTCTCCTGTGATACTCATCCTGTATTAGATGAGAAACAAATTAGCTGTAGAATGTTTCTCCTATCCAGAAAATGAGAAAAGCTTGTGTGATTCCTCCAGAGGTGTAAGGAGAAATGATGCCTGTAGTTGGTTTGATCAGAGAAAAATTTCCCTTTCTACAATACCTTCTTAGTTAAAATCCTGTAAATTTGTTGTCCTGCAAGAAAAAATATATATTTAATAGCATAAAGGTTACTGGGGTAATTCTACTTTTACAGTATCAGTGTGACTATATATAATGAACTTTATATATTTTTATATACACTAACAAATATAACCCAGTCATTTACCATTGTTTTTATATTTGTGTAGCAGCTACTGATACTTAATATAATACACAGGTGTAGATGTATGAAACAGCATTATGTGGAAGTGGTATCAGAGCAGACTCTGCACTCTTTACTGAATGAGATCCATATTGCACATATTATACCACAGTACTGATATACAAAAAATAGTAGTTCACATGAGACCAATATACTGAGAGAGTATATATATTTATTTAATACACATAATCCCACAGTAATACGTAGTCTATTCATCACTTATTTTCAACAAAAGAAGGTGATAATTAACATTTTCAGAATGAGCATTGATGCACAGGCAGCTATGTGCCCGGGGTTGTGGGAGAAGTGGGGGTGCCCATCTGTTGACTATGTGTCTAGCTTGGGTGCAGGCACAGGGAGCATATGGCAGCAGCAAGAAGGAAGATAGCTGTGTACCCTGGTGCCCATCTGTTGGCTGTGTGTCCAGCTTGGGGTGCAGGCACAGGGAGCATATGGCAGCAGAGAGAGGGCTGTGTGCCCAAGGTTGCAGTGTAAGTGTGGGTGCCTGATTGTTGGCTGTATGCCCAGCTCGGGGTGCAGGCACAAGGAGAACATGGCAGCCGAGAGCAGGGAGAGAGCTGTGTGCCCAGGTTGTAGGGGAAGTAGGGGTGCATGCCTGTTGGCTGTGTGCCCAGCTCGGGGTACAGGCACAAGGAGAACATGGCAGCCGAGAGCAGGGAGAGAGCTGTGTGCCCAGGGTTGTAGGGGCACAACTGTTGGCTGTGTGGGTAGGGAGAAGGGGCAATGAAGTCACTCTGACCGGATCCACTGATGTGGGTATAAATATGACAAGAACCATGGAAGCAGGAGAAAAGTCTCTCACCTCTGAAAGCTGTCTCAGCAGAAAGAGCAGTTTTCCATAAGTGATACATTTGTTAGAGACATGATGATAGTCCCTGAAAGCTTTTTTAAACTTGCATCGAGTTTAAAACATAATTATAACAAGTGATAATTATGTAGCACCTAATAGAGACTATTTAGATTATATTATATACATGATACTATAATATTACTACAAAATATACATACAAAGAAAAAATACCTCATCAATACTATATGATTGATATTATCTAAAATCTGTCACCTTGTGATCATACATAAATGGTTCTATTTCGTCAGACCTCAGAAGCCTGTCTATAATGGCTTCAATATAGCATATACGATTGAATAAGAAAGAGGTCGCACTATAGAGCCAATTAATTGTTCCACACCATTCTTAATTGTAAATATTTATTTCAAACATATAACCATATAAAAATATTATTCTTGTGATATTTAAGATCTGGTGTGGTCACAACACCCTCAACTACATAGCAATTAAAAAGAGACAATTCTCATAATAAAAATAAGTGTGCTGAAAAGTATAGTGTCCAGACTGGCAAGAATTATGCCACAAGTTCAGTCAGTAATAGGATCCTCCGTGTTAAATTGCACCCAATAATAGAGTCCAGAGGACACTGGTATTTTTATCCAAAGGTTATGCACCACAGATGTAAAGGGTCACAGGTACCTTTGCTCGCTCTGTCCCTTATGCTTATAACACGGGACCTGTTTGCCAGTTCGAGGAGCTTTAAGTGCAGCCCGAGCGTCCCCGGGATTGCACGACTGTTACCTGTGAATCGTAGCGGTGTAGTGCAAATTAGTTGGCGTCTTCTATCCGTATGGCAGGATGAATCACGCTGATGGGAGGTTTCCGTACGGGCAACGAGCAGGCTATCACTGTTGCTAAACCCGCTCGAGCGGTTAGCCGCACAGCCGCTCCGGCTTCCAGAAGACACTGTTCTCTCCGTCACTGAATGAAGGTAGCTTACACAGTTTGCTGGTAACAGGTGCCAAGTGTTCTGGAAATGCCGGACGAAGGTCTGAACTATTCAGCAATCACTTAATTGGGGAGTCCTAGACGCGTTTCTTAACATCCAGTTACTTCTTCCATAGGCGGTACTCCCGTTGTTCACAGAGGGTCCTTTTATATGCTAATTTTCTTCATGTGAAGATAGCACACCTGTTTCAATTCAGGGAAGGTTCTCCTAATTATCTATCAGCCACTGCAAATATTCCCTAACAGGCTCTTTCTATCTAACACATTTCACAGTAAGTTAAACCTGATCACAAGAGCGACATTTAACAAAATTAATCAATAAAGATATTTACACCTATATTTTATCAGAAATACATCTGTGTTAGAATGTTAGTTTTAGAAAAAAGGCTGAGTCCATGTGTTAAATCTAAAAGATACCTGATGCAATTAATCAATATAAATATATATATAGAAATAATAAGTTTATTCATACACACATATGCATATACCCACATGTATACAAATATATAGTTTGCATACATATACGTACAACACGAGTGCCCAAAAACAGGCACAAAAAGACATATTAAGCGGTCCCAGTTGGTACTATAATAACTTAGATTGTATGAACCACAAACAAATTATATACATATTTATTTTCCTAATAAATCCAATCTCTAAAGTATAAACATAGAACACAAAAAATCTTCATATTTATTTTTTATTGAGGACAAAATATAGATAATCACAATAAATTTAATATAGCCTGTTTTAGGTTGTGATTGATATCACTATCCAACCATCTCTACTTTAAAACTAGAAATGTAATATATCAGAACAACCAAATATGAGATTATCTAATATTACTCAGATGGTATCCTATCTACTGATCGAACAAGATAATAGTAAGCTCACTTTAGATGGATTGCTTCAGAAGAAGACACAAGAGGCAAGAAATTAAGAGGATAGAGGGATTACTTCAGATTAATAAACACAAAAGGCCAGAAATGATACAGGGTTAAGACAGATTCTAAGAACATTAGGAACAATTCTATAGTGTCCTCCCCAATGTTCTTATAAGGCTATGGGTCTATTTCAATATACTCATTGAGTCCCTCTGGTACAAGGGTCCCTAGAGTATGAATCCAGTAATTTTCACGTGTACATAGTTTTCTATATCGGTGCATAGCCTTTGGAAAAAAATACCAGTGTCCTCTGGACTCTATTATGGGGTGCAACTTAACACGGAGGATCCTATTACTGACTGAACTTGTGGCATAATTCTTGCCAGTCTGGACACTATACTATTCAGCACACTTATTTTTATGATGAGAATTGTCTCTTTTTAATTGCTATGTAGTTGAGGGTGCTGTGACCACACCAGATCTTAAATATCACAAGAATAATATTTTTATATGGTTATATGTTTGAAATAAATATTTACAATTGAGAATGGTGTGGAACAATTAATTGGCTCTATAGCGCTACAAAATATACAGTTTAAAGTTTGATATTACTGAGTATTAAACAATTTTGGACTAAATTTAAGCAAATGTCCAACCAAAAGTTGGTCGTCACAATTAAGGGACAACTAAATTATTCCTGCTGCTACGTATCTGGCCCATACACATAAGTGACAGACTGTAAGTGCCCATAAATATACTTACACATTTATTATGGACTTACATTCAGTTACATAGTGATTCATGAATATCTACCTACACTACAACTTATATGATAATTCTGTGTCATATGCAGCGTGTTATCTTCTTATTTTTCTTTTAAAATACGTAAATTCAGTTTTTATTAAATACAATATTTATTTGATAATGCCAAATATAGGATATAAAGTTCATAATACTTTGCCCTATGAAATATAATTCTATTATATTGTAATACTAACTATATAACAATTGTTTATATAAAACGTTTTAGGTATTGACAACAGTACAAGATCTACAATATAACATCTATAAATATTTATGTATATATCAATATATCCATATGTATAATATAATCACCTTACTCTAGAGATCCTTTCTTTCTCTTACTGCTCCAACCAGTAACTCATCCAGCAGCTCCTCCATCAGCTATCAGTGGCCTGATACAGCCTATTTATAGTCACTCCTCCCCCATCTCTCCCCAGTAGTTCCTGGGATGGGCAGAAGAAATTCTTAAACTGAGAGGTGACATGTAAATGAGGGTGTCATAACATTAGTATATAGTTATTCAGCACATCAGCTTCTCGTGCCCAGCTCCTTGTCTTGTAAATGAAGTGTAAATATTCCTAAAGTCACTTACTACAATGGGAAATGCTAATTACACCCTGGCAGGGGTAACACATTGCATTCTAATTAGATCACAGCATCCTCTGTTATGTCACTAAAGGGTCCATTGTTTAGGAGTCACCTATTGTTCAGGCAGACATATATTTTCTACATACAGTATCAGCAGCAGGAACATCACAATGATCCACTGTAAATATAATCAAAATTAGAGATGTGCACTTGAAATTTTTCGGGTTTTGTGTTTTGGTTTTGGGTTCGGTTCCGCGGCCGTGTTTTGGGTTCGACCGCGTTTTGGCAAAACCTCACCGAATTTTTTTTGTCGGATTCAGGTGTTTTTTTAAAAAAACACTAAAAAACAGCTTAAATCATAGAATTTGCGTGTCATTTTGATCCCAAAGTATTATTAACCTCAAAAACCATAATTTACACTCATGTTCAGTCTATTCTGAATACCTCACACCTCACAATATTATTTTTAGTCCTAAAATTTGCACCGAGGTCGCTGGATGACTAAGCTAAGCGACTCTAGTGGCCGACACAAACACCGGACCCATCTAGGAGTGGCACTGCAGTGTCACGCAGGATGTCCCTTCCAAAAAACCCTCCCCAAACAGCACATGACGCAAAGAAAAAAAGAGGCGCAATGAGGTAGCTGTGTGAGTAAGATAAGCGACCCTAGTGGCCGACACAAACACCGGGCCCATCTAGGAGTGGCACTGCAGTGTCACGCAGGATGTCCCTTCCAAAAATCCCTCCCCAAACAGCACATGACGCAAAGAAAAAAAGAGGCGCAATGAGGTAGCTGTGTCAGTAAGATAAGCGACCCTAGTGGCCGACACAAACACCGAGCCCATCTAGGAGTGGCACTGCAGTGTCACGCAGGATGTCCCTTCCAAAAAACCCTCCCCAAACAGCACATGACGCAAAGAAAAAAAGAGGAGCAATGAGGTAGCTGTGTGAGTAAGATAAGCGACCCTAGTGGCCGACACAAACACCGGGCCCATCTAGGAGTGGCACTGCAGTGTCACGCAGGATGTCCCTTCCAAAAAACCCTCCCCAAACAGCACATGACGCAAAGAAAAAAAGAGGCGCAATGAGGTAGCTGTGTGAGTAAGCTAAGCGACCCTAGTGGCCGACACAAACACCTGGCCCATCTAGGAGTGGCACTGCAGTGTCACGCAGGATGTCCCTTCCAAAAAACCCTCCCCAAACAGCACATGACGCAAAGAAAAAAAGAGGCGCAATGAGGTAGCTGTGTGAGTAAGATAAGCGACCCTAGTGGCCGACACAAACACCGGGCCCATCTAGGAGTGGCACTGCAGTGGCACGAAGGATGGCCCTTCCAAAAAACCCTCCCCAAACAGCACATGACGCAAAGAAAAAAAGAGGCGCAATGAGGTAGCTGTGTGAGTAAGCTAAGCGACCCTAGTGGCCGACACAAACACCGGGCCCATCTAGGAGTGGCACTGCAGTGTCACGCAGGATGTCCCTTCCAAAAAACCCTCCCCAAACAGCACATGACACAAAGAAAAAAAGAGGCGCAATGAGGTAGCTGTGTGAGTAAGATAAGCGACCCTAGTGGCCGACACAAACACCGGGCCCATCTAGGAGTGGCACTGCAGTGGCACGCAGGATGTCCCTTCCAAAAAACCCTCCCCAAACAGCACATGACGCAAAGAAAAAAAGAGGCGCAATGAGGTAGCTGTGTGAGTAAGATAAGCGACCCTAGTGGCCGACACAAACACCGGGCCCATCTAGGAGTGGCACTGCAGTGGCACGCAGGATGGCCCTTCCAAAAAACCCTCCCCAAACAGCACATGATGCAAAGAAAAAAAGAGGCGCAATGAGGTAGCTGTGTGAGTAAGCTAAGCGACCCTAGTGGCCGACACAAACACCTGGCCCATCTAGGAGTGGCACTGCAGTGTCACGCAGGATGTCCCTTCCAAAAAACCCTCCCCAAACAGCACATGACGCAAAGAAAAAAAGAGGCGCAATGAGGTAGCTGTTTGAGTAAGATAAGCTACCCTAGTGGCCGACACAAACACCGGGCCCATCTAGGAGTGGCACTGCAGTGGCACGCAGGATGGCCCTTCCAAAAAACCCTCCCCAAGCAGCACATGACGCAAAAAATTAAATTAAGAAAAATTAATGAATTAATTAATTAAATTAAGAAAAATTAAAGAAAAAAGAGGTGCAAGATGGAATTGTCCTTGGGCCCTCCCACCCACCCTTATGTTGTATAAACAGTACATGCACACTTTAACCAACCCATCATTTCAGTGACAGGGTCTGCCACACGACTGTGACTGAAATGACGGGTTGGTTTGGACCCCCACCAAAAAAGAAGCAATTAATCGCTCCTTGCACAAACTGGCTCTACAGAGGCACGATCTCCACCTCATCATCATCCTCCGATATATCACCGTGTACATCCCCCTCCTCACAGATTATCAATTCGTCCCCACTGGAATCCACCATCTCAGCTCCCTGTGAACTTTGTGGAGGCAATTGCTGCTGGTCAATGTCTCCACGGAGGAATTGATTATAATTCATTTTAATGAACATCATCTTCTCCACATTTTCTGGATGTAACCTCGTACGCCGATTGCTGACAAGGTGAGCGGCGGCACTAAACACTCTTTCGGAGTACACTCTTGTGGGAGGGCAACTTAGGTAGAATAAAGCCAGTTTGTGCAAGGGCCTCCAAATTGCCTCTTTTTCCTGCCAGTATAAGTACGGACTGTGTGACGTGCCTACTTGGATGCGGTCACTCATATAATCCTCCACCATTCTTTCAATGGTGAGAGAATCATATGCAGTGACAGTAGACGACATGTCCGTAATCGTTGTCAGGTCCTTCAGTCTGGACCAGATGTCAGCATCAGCAGTCGCTCCAGACTGCCCTGCATCACCGCCAGCGGGTGGGCTCGGAATTCTGAGCCTTTTCCTCGCACCCCCAGTTGCGGGAGAATGTGAAGGAGGAGATGTTGACAGGTCGCGTTCCGCTTGACTTGACAATTTTCTCACCAGCAGGTCTTTGAACCCCAGCAGACTTGTGTCTGCCGGAAAGAGAGATTCAAGGTAGGCTTTAAATCTAGGATCGAGCACGGTGGCCAAAATGTAGTGCTCTGATTTCAACAGATTGACCACCCGTGAATCCTTGTTAAGCGAATTAAGGGCTCCATCCACAAGTCCCACATACCTAGCGGAATCGCTCCGTGTTAGCTCCTCCTTCAATGTCTCCAGCTTCTTCTGCAAAAGCCTTATGAGGGGAATGACCTGACTCAGGCTGGCAGTGTCTGAACTGACTTCACGTGTGGCAAGTTCAAAGGGCATCAGAACCTTGCACAACGTTGAAATCATTCTCCACTGCGCTTGAGACAGGTGCATTCCACCTCCTATATCGTGCTCAATTGTATAGGCTTGAATGGCCTTTTGCTGCTCCTCCAACCTCTGAAGCATATAGAGGGTTGAATTCCACCTCGTTACCACTTCTTGCTTCAGATGATGGCAGGGCAGGTTCAGTTGTTTTTGGTGGTGCTCCAGTCTTCTGTACGTGGTGCCTGTACGCCGAAAGTGTCCCGCAATTCTTCTGGCCACCGACAGCATCTCTTGAACGCCCCTGTCGTTTTTAAAAAAATTCTGCACCACCAAATTCAAAGTATGTGCAAATCATGGGACGAGCTGGAATTTGCCCATATTTAATGCACACACAATATTGCTGGCGTTGTCCGATGTCACAAATCCCCAGGAGAGTCCAATTGGGGTAAGCCATTCCGCGATGATCTTCCTCAGTTGCCGTAAAAGGTTTTCAGCTGTGTGCGTATTCTGGAAAGCGGTGATACAAAGCGTAGCCTGCCTAGGAAAGAGTTGGCGTTTGCGAGATGCTGCTACTGGTGCCGCCGCTGCTGTTCTTGCGGCGGGAGTACATACATCTACCCAGTGGGCTGTCACAGTCATATTGTCCTGACCCTGCCCTGCTCCACTTGTCCACATGTCCGTGGTTAAGTGGACATTGGGTACAACTGCATTTTTTAGGACACTGGTGAGTCTTTTTCTGACGTCCGTGTACATTCTCGGTAACGCCTGCCTAGAGAAGTGGAACCTAGATGGTATTTGGTAACGGGGGCACACTACCTCAAGAAATTGTCTAGTTCCCTGTGAACTAACGGCGGATACCGGACGCACGTCTAACACCAACATAGTTGTCAAGGCCTCAGTTATCCGCTTTGCAGCAGGATGATTGCTGTGATATTTCATCTTCCTCGCAAAGGACTGTTGGACAGTCAATTGCTTACTGGAAGTAGTACAAGTGGGCTTACGACTTCCCCTCTGGGATGACCATCGACTCCCAGCAGCAGCAACAACAGCAGCGCCAGCAGCAGTAGGCGTTACACGCAAGGATGCATCAGAGGAATCCCAGGCAGGAGAGGAATCGTCAGAATTGCCAGTGACATGGCCTGCAGGACTATTGGCATTCCTGGGGAAGGAGGAAATTGACACTGAGGGAGTTGGTGGGGTGGTTTGCGTGAGCTTGGTTACAAGAGGAAGGGATTTACTGGTCAGTGGACTGCTTCCGCTGTCACCCAAAGTTTTTGAACTTGTCACTGACTTATTATGAATGCGCTGCAGGTGACGTATAAGGGAGGATGTTCCGAGGTGGTTAACGTCCTTACCCCTACTTATTACAGCTTGACAAAGGCAACACACGGCTTGACACCTGTTGTCCGCAATTCTGTTGAAATACTTCCACACCGAAGAGCTGATTTTTTTGGTATTTTCACCAGGCATGTCAACGGCCATATTCCTCCCACGGACAACAGGTGTCTCCCCGGGTGCCTGACTTAAACAAACCACCTCACCATCAGAATCCTCCTGGTCAATTTCCTCCCCAGCGCCAGCAACACCCATATCCTCCTCATCCTGTACTTCAACACTGACATCTTCAATCTGACTATCAGGAACTGGACTGCGGGTGCTCCTTCCAGAACTTGCAGGGGGCGTGCAAATGGTGGAAGGCGCATGCTCTTCACGTCCAGTGTTGGGAAGGTCAGGCATCGCAACCGACACAATTGGAGTCGGACTCTCCTTGTGGATTGCTACTGCTTTTGCCAGCTTGAGTCTTTTCATTTTTCTAGCGAGAGGCTGAGTGCTTCCATCCTCATGTGAAGCTGAACCACTAGCCATGAACATAGACCAGGGCCTCAGCCGTTCCTTGCCACTCCGTGTGGTAAATGGCATATTGGCAAGTTTACGCTTCTCCTCCGACAATTTTATTTTAGGTTTTGGAGTCCTTTTTTACTGATATTTGGTGTTTTGGATTTTACATGCTCTGTACTATGACATTGGGCATCGGCCTTGGCAGACGACGTTGCTGGCATTTCATCGTCTCGGCCATGACTAGTGGCAGCAGCTTCAGCACGAGGTGGAAGTGGATCTTGATCTTTCCCTAATTTTGGAACCTCAACATTTTTGTTCTCCATGTTTTAATAGGCACAACTAAAAGGCACCTCAGGTAAACAATGGAGATGGATGGATACTAGTATACTTATGGATGGACTGCCGAGTGCCGACACAGAGGTAGCTACAGCCGTGGACTACCGTACTGTGTCTGCTGCTAATATAGACTGGATGATAATGAGATGAAATCAATATAATATCACTAGTACTGCAGCCGGACAGGTATGTATATTTATTATGTAATGACTGATGACGGACCTGCTGGACACTGTCAGCTCAGCAGCACCGCAGACTGCTACAGTAAGCTACTATACTATAGTAGTATGTACAAAGAAGAAAGAAAAAAAAAACACGGGTAGGTGGTATACAATTATGGATGGACTGCCGAGTGCCGACACAGAGGTAGCAACAGCCGTGGACTACCGTACTGTGTCTGCTGCTAATATAGACTGGATGATAATGAGATGAAATCAATATAATATCACTAGTACTGCAGCCGGACAGGTATGTATATTTATTATGTAATGACTGATGACGGACCTGCTGGACACTGTCAGCTCAGCAGCACCGCAGACTGCTACAGTAAGCTACTATACTATAGTAGTATGTACAAAGAAGAAAGAAAAAAAAAAACACGGGTAGGTGGTATACAATTATGGATGGACTGCCGAGTGCCGACACAGAGGTAGCTAGAGCCGTGGACTACCGTACTGTGTCTGCTGCTAATATAGACTGGATGATAGTGAGATGAAATCAATATAATATCACTAGTACTGCAGCCGGACAGGTATGTATATTTATTATGTAATGACTGATGACGGACCTGCTGGACACTGTCAGCTCAGCAGCACCGCAGACTGCTACAGTAAGCTACTATACTATAGTAGTATGTGCAAAGAAGAAAGAAAAAAAAAACCACGGGTAGGTGGTATACAATTATGGATGGACGGCCGAGTGCCGACACAGAGGTAGCTACAGCCATGGACTACCGTACTGTGTCTGCTGCTAATATAGACTGGATGATAATGAGATGAAATCAATATAATATCACTAGTACTGCAGCCGGACAGGTATGTATATTTATTATGTAATGACTGATGACGGACTTGCTGGACACTGTCAGCTCAGCAGCACTGCAGACTGCTACAGTAAGCTACTATACTATAGTAGTATGTACAAAGAAGAAAGAAAAAAAAAACACGGGTAGGTGGTATACAATTATGGATGGACTGCCGAGTGCCGACACAGAAGTAGCAACAGCCGTGGACTACCGTACTGTGTCTGCTGCTAATATAGACTGGATGATAATGAGATGAAATCAATATAATATCACTAGTAATGCAGCCGGACAGGTATGTATATTTATTATGTAATGACTGATGACGGACCTGCTGGACACTGTCAGCTCAGCAGCACCGCAGACTGCTACAGTAAGCTACTATACTATAGTAGTATGTACAAAGAAGAAAGAAAAAAAAACACGGGTAGGTGGTATACAATTATGGATGGACTGCCGAGTGCCGACACAGAGGTAGCAACAGCCGTGGACTACCGTACTGTGTCTGCTGCTAAAATAGACTAGATGATAATGAGATGAAATCAATATAATATCACTAGTACTGCAGCCGGACAGGTATGTATATTTATTATGTAATGACTGATGACGGACCTGCTGGACACTGTCAGCTCAGCAGCACCGCAGACTGCTACAGTAAGCTACTATACTATAGTAGTATGTACAAAGAAGAAAGAAAGAAAAAAACCATGGGTAGGTGGTATACAATTATGGATGGACTGCCGAGTGCCGACACAGAGGTAGCTACAGCCGTGGACTACCGTACTGTGTCTGCTGCTAATATAGACTGGATGATATTGAGATGAAATCAATATAATATCACTAGTACTGCAGCCGGACAGGTATGTATATTTATTATGTAATGACTGATGACGGACCTGCTGGACACTGTCAGCTCAGCAGCACCGCAGACTGCTACAGTAAGCTACTATACTATAGTAGTATGTACAAAGAAGAAAGAAAAAAAAACACGGGTAGGTGGTATACAATTATGGATGGACTGCCGAGTGCCGACACAGAGGTAGCAACAGCCGTGGACTACCGTACTGTGTCTGCTGCTAATATAGACTGGATGATAATGAGATGAAATCAATATAATATCACTAGTACTGCAGCCGGACAGGTATGTATATTTATTATGTAATGACTTATGACGGACCTGCTGGACACTGTCAGCTCAGCAGCACCGCAGACTGCTACAGTAAGCTACTATACTATAGTAGTATGTACAAAGAAGAAAGAAAAAAAAAACACGGGTAGGTGGTATACAATTATGGATGGACTGCCGAGTGCCGACACAGAGGTAGCTACAGCCGTTGACTACCGTACTGTGTCTGCTGCTAATATAGACTGGATGATAATGAGATGAAATCAATATAATATCACTAGTACTGCAGCCGGACAGGTATGTATATTTATTATGTAATGACTGATGACGGACCTGCTGGACACTGTCAGCTCAGCAGCACCGCAGACTGCTACAGTAAGCTACTATACTATAGTAGTATGTACAAAGAAGAAAAAAAAAAAAACACGGGTAGGTGGTATACAATTATGGATGGACTGCCGAGTGCCGACACAGAGGTAGCTACAGCCGTGGACTACCGTACTGTGTCTGCTGCTAATATAGACTGGATGATAATGAGATGAAATCAATATAATATCACTAGTACTGCAGCCGGACAGAAATGTATATTTATTATGTAATGACTGATGACGGACCTGCTGGACACTGTCAGCTCAGCAGCACCGCAGACTGCTACAGTAAGCTACTATACTATAGTAGTATGTACAAAGAAGAAAAAAAAAAAACACGGGTAGGTGGTATACAATTATGGATGGACGGCCGAGTGCCGACACAGAGGTAGCTACAGCCGTGGACTACCGTACTGTGTCTGCTGCTAATATAGACTGGATGATAATGAGATGAAATCAATATAATATCACTAGTACTGCAGCCGGACAGGTATGTATATTTATTATGTAATGACTGATGACGGACCTGCTGGACACTGTCAGCTCAGCAGCACCGCAGACTGCTATAGTAAGCTACTATACTATAGTAGTATGTACAAAGAAGAAAAAAAAAACACGGGTAGGTGGTATACAATTATGGATGGACTGCCGAGTGCCGACACAGAGGTAGCTACAGCCGTGGACTACCGTACTGTGTCTGCTGCTAATATAGACTGGATGATAATGAGATGAAATCAATATAATATCACTAGTACTGCAGCCGGACAGGTATGTATATTTATTATGTAATGACTGATGACGGACCTGCTGGACATTGTCAGCTCAGCAGCACCGCAGACTGCTACAGTAAGCTACTATACTATAGTAGTATGTACAAAGAAGAAAGAAAAAAAAACACGGGTAGGTGGTATACAATTATGGATGGACTGCCGAGTGCCGACACAGAGGTAGCAACAGCCGTGGACTACCGTACTGTGTCTGCTGCTAATATAGACTGGATGATAATGAGATGAAATCAATATAATATCACTAGTACTGCAGCCGGACAGGTATGTATATTTATTATGTAATGACTGATGACGGACCTGCTGGACACTGTCAGCTCAGCAGCACCGCAGACTGCTACAGTAAGCTACTACACTATAGTAGTATGTACAAAGAAGAAAGAAAAAAAAAACACGGGTAGGTGGTATACAATTATGGATGGACTGCCGAGTGCCGACACAGAGGTAGCTACAGCCGTGGACTACCGTACTGTGTCTGCTGCTAATATAGACTGGATGATAATGAGATGAAATCAATATAATATCACTAGTACTGCAGCCGGACAGGTATGTATATTTATTATGTAATGACTGATGACGGACTTGCTGGACACTGTCAGCTCAGCAGCACCGCAGACTGCTACAGTAAGCTACTATACTATAGTAGTATGTACAAAGAAGAAAGAAAAAGAAAAACACGGGTAGGTGGTATACAATTATGGATGGACTGCCGAGTGCCGACACAGAGGTAGCTACAGCCGTGGACTACCGTACTGTGTCTGCTGCTATAATAGACTGGATGATAATGAGATGAAATCAATATAATATCACTAGTACTGCAGCCGGACAGGTATGTATATTTATTATGTAATGACTGATGACGGACCTGCTGGACACTGTCAGCTCAGCAGCACCGCAGACTGCTACAGTAAGCTACTATACTATAGTAGTATGTACAAAGAAGAAAAAAAAACCACGGGAAGGTGGTATACAATTATGGATGGACTGCCGAGTGCCGACACAGAGTTAGCAACAGCCGTGGACTACCGTACTGTGTCTGCTGCTAAAATAGACTGGATGATAATGAGATGAAATCAATATAATATCACTAGTACTGCAGCTGGACAGGTATGTATATTTATTATGTAATGACTGATGACGGACCTGTTGGACACTGTCAGCTCAGCAGCACCGCAGACTGCTACAGTAAGCTACTATACTATAGTAGTATGTACAAAGAAGAAAGAAAGAAAAAAACCACGGGTAGGTGGTATACAATTATGGATGGACTGCCGAGTGCCGACACAGAGGTAGCTACAGCCGTGGACTACCGTACTGTGTCTGCTGCTAATATAGACTGGATGATAATGAGATGAAATCAATATAATATCACTAGTACTGCAGCCGGACAGGTATGTATATTTATTATGTAATGACTGATGACGGACCTGCTGGACACTGTCAGCTCAGCAGCACCGCAAACTGCTACAGTAAGCTACTATACTATAGTAGTATGTACAAAGAAGAAAGAAAAAAAAAACACGGGTAGGTGGTATACAATTATGGATGGACGGCCGAGTGCCGACACAGAGGTAGCTACAGCCGTGGACTACCGTACTGTGTCTGCTGTTAATATAGATTGGATGATAATGATATGAAATCAATATAATATCACTAGTACTGCAGCCGGACAGGTATGTATATTTATTATGTAATGACTGATGACGGACCTGCTGGACACTGTCAGCTCAGCAGCACCGCAGACTGCTACAGTAAGCTACTATACTATAGTAGTATGTACAAAGAAGAAAGAAAAAAAAACACGGGTAGGTGGTATACAATTATGGATGGACTGCCGAGTGTCGACACAGAGGTAGCAACAGCCGTGGACTACCGTACTGTGTCTGCTGCTAATATAGACTGGATGATAATGAGATGAAATCAATATAATATCACTAGTACTGCAGCCGGACAGGTATGTATATTTATTATGTAATGACTTATGACGGACCTGCTGGACATTGTCAGCTCAGCAGCACCGCAGACCGCTACAGTAAGCTACTATACTATAGTAGTATGTACAAAGAAGAAAGAAAAAAAAAACCACGGGTAGGTGGTATACAATTATGGATGGACTGCCGAGTGCCGACACAGAGGTAGCTACAGCCGTGGACTACCGTACTGTGTCTGCTGCTAAAATAGACTGGATGATAATGAGATGAAATCAATATAATATCACTAGTACTGCAGCCGGACAGGTATGTATATTTATTATGTAATGACTGATGACGGACCTGCTGGACACTGTCAGCTCAGCAGCACCGCAGACTGCTACAGTAAGCTACTATACTATAGTAGTATGTACAAAGAAGAAAGAAAAAAAAAACACGGGTAGGTGGTATACAATTATGGATGGACGGCCGAGTGCCGACACAGAGGTAGCTACAGCCGTGGACTACCGTACTGTGTCTGCTGCTAATATAGACTGGATGATAATGAGATGAAATCAATATAATATCACTAGTACTGCAGCCGGACAGGTATGCATATTTATTATGTAATGACTGATGACGGACCTGCTGGACACTGTCAGCTCAGCAGCACCGCAGACTGCTACAGTAAGCTACTATACTATAGTAGTATGTACAAAGAAGAAAGAAAAAAAAACACGGGTAGGTGGTATACAATTATGGATGGACTGCCGAGTGCCGACACAGAGGTAGCTACAGCCGTGGACTACCGTACTGTGTCTGCTGCTAATATAGACTGGATGATAATGAGATGAAATTAATATAATATCACTAGTACTGCAGCCGGACAGGTATGTATATTTATTATGTAATGACTGATGACGGACCTGCTGGACACTGTCAGCTCAGCAGCACCGCAGACTGCTATAGTAAGCTACTATACTATAGTAGTATGTACAAAGAAGAAAAAAAAAACACGGGTAGGTGGTATACAATTATGGATGGACTGCCGAGTGCCGACACAGAGGTAGCTACAGCCGTGGACTACCGTACTGTGTCTGCTGCTAATATAGACTGGATGATAATGAGATGAAATCAATATAATATCACTAGTACTGCAGCCGGACAGGTATGTATATTTATTATGTAATGACTGATGACGGACCTGCTGGACACTGTCAGCTCAGCAGCACCGCAGACTGCTATAGTAAGCTACTATACTATAGTAGTATGTACAAAGAAGAAAAAAAAAACCACGGGTAGGTGGTATACAATTATGGATGGACGGCCGAGTGCCGACACAGAGGTAGCTACAGCCGTGGACTACCGTACTGTGTCTGCTGCTAATATAGACTGGATGATAATGAGATGAAATCAATATAATATCACTAGTACTGCAGCCGGACAGGTATGTATATTTATTATGTAATGACTGATGACGGACCTGCTGGACACTGTCAGCTCAGCAGCACCGCAGACTGCTACAGTAAGCTACTATACTATAGTAGTATGTACAAAGAAGAAAGAAAGAAAAAAACACGGGTAGGTGGTATACAATTATGGATGGACGGCCGAGTGCCGACACAGAGGTAGCTACAGCCGTGGACTACTGTACTGTGTCTGATGCTAATATAGACTGGATGATAATGAGATGAAATCAATATAATATCACTAGTACTGCAGCCGGACAGGTATGTATATTTATTATGTAATGACTGATGACGGACCTGTTGGACACTGTCAGCTCAGCAGCACCGCAGACTGCTACAGTAAGCTACTATACTATAGTAGTATGTACAAAGAAGAAAGAAAAAAAAAACATGGGTAGGTGGTATACAATTATGGATGGACTGCCGAGTGCCGACACAGAGGTAGCTACAGCCGTGGACTACCGTACTGTGTCTGCTGCTAATATAGACTGGATGATAATGAGATGAAATCAATATAATATCACTAGTACTGCAGCCGGACAGGTATGTATATTTATTATGTAATGACTGATGACGGACCTGCTGGATACTGTCAGCTCAGCAGCACCGCAGACTGCTACAGTAAGCTACTATACTATAGTAGTATGTACAAAGAAGAAAGAAAAAAAAAACATGGGTAGGTGGTATACAATTATGGATGGACTGCCGAGTGCCGACACAGAGGTAGCTACAGCCGTGGACTACCGTACTGTGTCTGCTGCTAATATAGACTGGATGATAATGAGATGAAATCAATATAATATCACTAGTACTGCAGCCGGACAGGTATGTATATTTATTATGTAATGACTGATGACGGACCTGCTGGACACTGTCAGCTCAGCAGCACCGCAGACTGCTACAGTAAGCTACTATACTATAGTAGTATGTACAAAGAAGAAAGAAAAAAAAAACATGGGTAGGTGGTATACAATTATGGATGGACTGCCGAGTGCCGACACAGAGGCAGCTACAGCCGTGGACTACCGTACTGTGTCTGCTGCTAATATAGACTGGATGATAATGAGATGAAATCAATATAATATCACTAGTACTGCAGCCGGACAGGTATGTATATTTATTATGTAATGACTGATGACGGACCTGCTGGACACTGTCAGCTCAGCAGCACCGCAGACTGCTATAGTAAGCTACTATACTATAGTAGTATGTACAAAGAAGAAAAAAAAAACCACGGGTAGGTGGTATACAATTATGGATGGACGGCCGAGTGCCGACACAGAGGTAGCTACAGCCGTGGACTACCGTACTGTGTCTGCTGCTATTATAAACTGGATGATAATGAGATGAAATCAATATAATATCACTAGTACTGCAGCCGGACAGGTATGTATATTTATTATGTAATGACTGATGACGGACCTGCTGGACACTGTCAGCTCAGCAGCACCGCAGACTGCTATAGTAAGCTACTATACTATAGTAGTATGTACAAAGAAGAAAAAAAAAACCACGGGTAGGTGGTATACAATTATGGATGGACGACCGAGTGCCGACACAGAGGTAGCTACAGCCGTGGACTACCGTACTGTGTCTGCTGCTAATATAGACTGGATGATAATGAGATGAAATCAATATAATATCACTAGTACTGCAGCCGGACAGGTATGTATATTTATTATGTAATGACTGATGATGGACCTGCTGGACACTGTCAGCTCAGCAGCACCGCAGACTGCTACAGTAAGCTACTATACTATAGTAGTATGTACAAAGAAGAAAGAAAGAAAAAAACACGGGTAGGTGGTATACAATTATGGATGGACGGCCGAGTGCCGACACAGAGGTAGCTACAGCCGTGGACTACTGTACTGTGTCTGCTGCTAATATAGACTGGATGATAATGAGATGAAATCAATATAATATCACTAGTACTGCAGCCGGACAGGTATGTATATTTATTATGTAATGACTGATGACGGACCTGCTGGACACTGTCAGCTCAGCAGCACCGCAGACTGCTACAGTAAGCTACTATACTATAGTAGTATGTACAAAGAAGAAAGAAAAAAAAAACACGGGTAGGTGGTATACAATTATGGATGGACTGCCGAGTGCCGACACAGAGGTAGCTACAGCCGTGGACTACCGTACTGTGTCTGCTGCTAATATAGACTGGATGATAATGAGATGAAATCAATATAATATCACTAGTACTGCAGCCGGACAGGTATGTATATTTATTATGTAATGACTGATGACGGACCTGCTGGACACTGTCAGCTCAGCAGCACCGCAGACTGCTATAGTAAGCTACTATACTATAGTAGTATGTACAAAGAAGAAAAAAAAAACCACGGGTAGGTGGTATACAATTATGGATGGACGGCCGAGTGCCGACACAGAGGTAGCTACAGCCGTGGACTACCGTACTGTGTCTGCTGCTAATATAAACTGGATGATAATGAGATGAAATCAATATAATATCACTAGTACTGCAGCCGGACAGGTATGTATATTTATTATGTAATGACTGATGACGGACCTGCTGGACACTGTCAGCTCAGCAGCACCGCAGACTGCTACAGTAAGCTACTATACTATAGTAGTATGTACAAAGAAGAAAGAAAAAAAAACACGGGTAGGTGGTATACAATTATGGATGGACTGCCGAGTGCCGACACAGAGGTAGCTACAGCCGTGGACTACCGTACTGTGTCTGCTGCTAATATAGACTGGATGATAATGAGATGAAATCAATATAATATCACTAGTACTGCAGCCGGACAGGTATGTATATTTATTATGTAATGACTTATGACGGACCTGCTGGACACTGTCAGCTCAGCAGCACCGCAGACTGCTACAGTAAGCTACTATACTATAGTAGTATGTACAAAGAAGAAAGAAAGAAAAAAACACGGGTAGGTGGTATACAATTATGGATGGACGGCTGAGTGCCGACACAGAGGTAGCTACAGCCGTGGACTACTGTACTGTGTCTGCTGCTAATATAGACTGGATGATAATGAGATGAAATCAATATAATATCACTAGTACTGCAGCCGGACAGGTATGTATATTTATTATGTAATGACTGATGACGGACCTGCTGGACACTGTCAGCTCAGCAGCACCGCAGACTGCTACAGTAAGCTACTATACTATAGTAGTATGTACAAAGAAGAAAAAAAAAACATGGGTAGGTGGTATACAATTATGGATGGACTGCCGAGTGCCGACACAGAGGTAGCTACAGCCGTGGACTACCGTACTGTGTCTGCTGCTAATATAGACTGGATGATAATGAGATGAAATCAATATAATATCACTAGTACTGCAGCCGGACAGGTATGTATATTTATTATGTAATGACTGATGACGGACCTGCTGGACACTGTCAGCTCAGCAGCACCACAGACTGCTATAGTAAGCTACTATACTATAGTAGTATGTACAAAGAAGAAAAAAAAAACACGGGTAGGTGGTATACAATTATGGATGGACTGCCGAGTGCCGACACAGAGGTAGCTACAGTCGTGGACTACCGTACTGTGTCTGCTGCTAATATAGACTGGATGATAATGAGATGAAATCAATATAATATCACTAGTACTGCAGCCGGACAGGTATGTATATTTATTATGTAATGACTGATGACGGACCTGCTGGACACTGTCAGCTCAGCAGCACCGCAGACTGCTATAGTAAGCTACTATACTATAGTAGTATGTACAAAGAAGAAAGAAAAAAAAACACGGGTAGGTGGTATACAATTATGGATGGGCTGCCGAGTGCCGACACAGAGGTAGCAACAGCCGTGGACTACCGTACTGTGTCTGCTGCTAATATAGACTGGATGATAATGAGATGAAATCAATATAATATCACTAGTACTGCAGCCGGACAGGTATGTATATTTATTATGTAATGACTGATGACGGACCTGCTGGACACTGTCAGCTCAGCAGCACCGCAGACTGCTACAGTAAGCTACTATACTATAGTAGTATGTACAAAGAAGAAAGAAAAAAAAAACCACGGGTAGGTGGTATACAATTATGGATGGACTGCCGAGTGCCGACACAGAGGTAGCTACAGCCGTGGACTACCGTACTGTGTCTGCTGCTAATATAGACTGGATGATAATGAGATGAAATCAATATAATATCACTAGTACTGCAGCCGGACAGGTATGTATATTTATTATGTAATGACTGATGACGGACCTGCTGGACACTGTCAGCTCAGCAGCACCGCAGACTGCTACAGTAAGCTACTATACTATAGTAGTATGTACAAAGAAGAAAGAAAAAAAAAACACGGGTAGGTGGTATACAATTATGGATGGGCTGCCGAGTGCCGACACAGAGGTAGCAACAGCCGTGGACTACCGTACTGTGTCTGCTGCTAATATAGACTGGATGATAATGAGATGAAATCAATATAATATCACTAGTACTGCAGCCGGACAGGTATGTATATTTATTATGTAATGACTGATGACGGACCTGCTGGACACTGTCAGCTCAGCAGCACCGCAGACTGCTACAGCAAGCTACTATACTATAGTAGTATGTACAAAGAAGAAAAAAAACCACGGGTAGGTGGTATACAATTATGGATGGACTGCCGAGTGCCGACACAGAGGTAGCTACAGCCGTGCACTACCGTACTGTGTCTGCTGCTAATATAGACTGGATGATAATGAGATGAAATCAATATAATATCACTAGTACTGCAGCCGGACAGGTATGTATATTTATTATGTAATGACTGATGACGGACCTGCTGGACACTGTCAGCTCAGCAGCACCGCAGACTGCTACAGTAAGCTACTATACTATAGTAGTATGTACAAAGAAGAAAGAAAAAAAAAAACCACGGGTAGGTGGTATACAATTATGGATGGACTGCCGAGTGCCGACACAGAGGTAGCTACAGCCGTGGACTAACGTACTGTTTCTGCTGCTAATATAGACTGGATGATAATGAGATGAAATCAATATAATATCACTAGTACTGCAGCCGGACAGGTATGTATATTTATTATGTAATGACTGATGACGGACCTGCTGGACACTGTCAGCTCAGCAGCACCGCAGACTGCTACAGTAAGCTACTATACTATAGTAGTATGTACAAAGAAGAAAGAAAAAAAAACCACGGGTAGGTGGTATACAATTATGGATGGACTGCCGAGTGCCGACACAGAGGTAGCTACAGCCGTGGACTAACGTACTGTGTCTGCTGCTAATATAGACTGGATGATAATGAGATGAAATCAATATATATGTATATATAATATCACCAGTACTTCAGCCGGACAGGTATATATATTTATTATGTAATGACTGATGACGGACCTGCTGGACACTGTCAGCTCAGCAGCAACGCAGACTGCTACAGTAAGCTACTATAGTAGTATGTATAAAGAAGAATTAAAAAAAAAAACCACGGGTAGGTGGTATACAATTATATATATATATATTATATACAATTATATATATATATATATATATGGAAAGGGTGTAGACCTAATTATGCGCTACGTGAAAGCTCCAAACCTTAATGACGTACTCCCTGTTAGATAGAGTACAGAAAAGGAATACAGATACAAAATGTCAAAAGGGAGCTAGATATGTTGTGTACATACAATATCTTTCCAGATTATGACCGCAAAGTGATAAAAACAATAGATTTTATTCACATATTCTCTATGTACATTATACTGTTAGTGAACATAGATTATCACATAAAAATCCAATGGTGAATATAATAAAAATGCAGTTTACAATTTTGTTGAAGACATGATATAGTCAGTATATCCCATCAAGTAGTATATTATATAGGATGTCTGATGTTTTTACAAGAAACCATACCCGACGCTTTTTGTCCCCAAGGACTTCATCAGGGGTTCATGTCTATATAATAGATATGAATCAAATAAAAAAAAAATTCTCAATATACCATGGTGATCATAATCTGAAATGGTGTTTATATACATACCAAAAAAGTAGGGGCCTAAAAACGATTTTAGCGGTATAATTAGTCCCACAAACAATTTCTGAAAGAACCATATCATAATGAAAATTAATTAATTGCATTATAAGGGTAATTAAATAATCCGCTACTAAAGGGGAGGGGGGGAGCGGAAAGTGAACTTTAAATAGATCAATATAGATGGATTAAATAGGTCTCGTTGATATTCATAAAAACAATTATATATGGACATAATCAACTTGATAATGAACTGCTATAAGCACATATGATATTACCAACAAATATACAAATACTGGAATTCATAAGGTTGATATAAGAGACCATATATATTGGTAATATATTGTTACCAGTGTAAACAATAATAACATTATTAGAGGATTTCCATACAAATTGTGCCTCATATAACTATAGAATAATTACAAATGATCCAAACTGGTATTTAAATATTCATATGTACATACCAAAAAGGATTTAAAATCAAATGATCACGCTGAATGCATCAATATTCACCATAGGTCCAGCCTATAATATAAATATCAGCTTCATAGGTCAATTAATTCTCTATATAGATAGGGGATATCTCACTCCAAAAAAGGGCAAGAAAAATAATTGATTATACATACCCTCATAGGAGTGCAAACTGTAAGTTTGTGCTGTTGTGATCCCTATTTGTTATAACCACATTTATAATGTTCCAGCCTATAAAACAATTAATAGTAATCTTATGCTATTTTCCAAATGTATCCCTGGCTCACACATTTCAATGGAGCTACAATCACATCATTTCATATGGCAGAGAATGATTCATTGTTGTATTTCATTATATCATAAAGTGGGACATTAGACATAAAAAAATCCCCATAATCTATCCCAGTTACTACATGATGACAAACATAGTTATTATGAACCAACATCTATGTATCAACTCAGCCCTCCAGTGTATAAATTCTCACTAAAGAAAAACTGTTACAAAAACCAGATAGCAACATTGTGACTTACTTTGAATAGTGACAGGCTCTCCTGAACAGCAGTGTAACAATGTGCTGGGCAGGGGGGTTTATATACCCTAAGCCTGATATGCTCAATTCCTGTGTATATCATAATTGTTAATGCTTAATATCATCATTCTACTTTATTTACTATTGATCAATTAGAATCAATGGCTAGGTGTCCTCGTTTACAACTGACCAGAAATTATTTACTTTTATTATATATTGTTTTTAACCGCAGTGGACGCATTAACTATCCATGCGTTCCACTGCGGTCTCCGGCGTGCGTTCCATTGCCTTCACTTCCGGTTTGTTTAGCGGAAGTGATATGGCAATGGGAACGACTGAGTGCAGCTGCAGTGATAAAGCTGATTAGTGTAATCCTCAACATTAACTACTTTACACTGTATAATCTCTATCTATTAAGTGCATATGTTTTCTTAATTTAGATACTATATTATTCATAATCGGAGTGGACGCATTCATTATCCATGCGTTCCACTGCGATCCCGGCCTGCGTTCCATTGCCTCCGCTTCCGGTATATTTAGCTGTGGAAGTGCAGTGACAAGTATGTTGTAACTATAGTGATTCGTGTTTTGATTAAACCTTATTTATTCGTGTTAGTGTGTGTGCTATTGTGCATTCCGTTCGTGTTTCACTTATGCTGAATACGGCAAAAGTGTTCATTATTATATGTGACCGTGAATGATTGATGTTGATCTGGTTAATTAATCTTATATATCTCTCTATATAATAGAACTATGGGTTTAAACAAAAAACCTACCTTATTAATTAAATCTAATTTGATGATTACCATTGGTGTGTCTAATTTTAAGACTACATGATTCTGTGTTAAGGTCAATTAGCTATTAATTCCCATTGAGCCTTCTTGGTTTACCTGCTAATTAATCCTATAAGCGCCTGTTAATGATCCTACTTGTGTTTCCCTTAAGTCTGTTAGGTGACCGTGAAAAGTTCGTATTAATTTGATTTATCTAATTTAGTCAATTATAATCTTCTTAATATCATTTAATTATTGACCTTATAGATACAGTAAATACGAGGAATTAAAAAGTAATAAATCTAAATATGAATCCTACCCAATTAATAATATCTAATTTGATTCTAAAGTTAATTGTTGTATCAAGTTTACAGGTTACAAAATTCTATGTTGATTATTCCCAGTGCTGTTTAATTCAGTGCTGATTACAAGAAATCCAATCAACTTTTCTTGATTAACCTACTAATTAATTACAAAATGTCTATTTAACTATCATATGCCTACCAATTAATTATAAGTATAGTCAATCACTCCTATGGCTTAATGTGTTTTTTCTGACTGGTTGGGCTGGGTATAGCAATACATGTCCGTTCATTTACATAATGAGTTAAACAAAGAACCACAACATTACAGCAATTTTTACAAAAAAGAAACAATATCGCATCCTTCATTATGTCCATTAGGGGTCTGAGTGTCTAGAGTAGAGATCCAGAATGTTTCTTTTTTGGAAAATGTGAGATCTCTACTTCCCCCCTTTGGATCTACCTGAATGTGCTCTAAAATGGTAAACGAGAAATTGCTCTTGTCGATTTTTGACCCATGTTTGTCCCTATAATGTCTAGGTAAACTATGTGTACATACTTTATTTTTTATATTTCTAATATGTTCTTGTACTCTAATTTTTACCTGTCTCTTTGTTTTTCCTATGTAAGATAGTCTGCAACAGCAAGTGATCCTATAAATCACATACTCCGTATTGCAGTTTACCAATTGGTTGAGCTTGTATGAACGACCTGTATGCATCTCGCAGCTGAAGGGTTTTCTTTCCATATAGCCGCAGCAGATGCATTTAGAACAGGGAAAGCAGCCTTTGGAGGCAATAAAATTACCCTGATTAGGGACAATCGTCTTTCCTGCATCCACTTTACTGGGTGCTATGATGTTTTTCAAATTATTGGCTCTACGAAATAACAATTCAGGTTTATTCGGTAATTCAGGACCCAGGATAGGGTCATTTTTTAAAATTCCCCAATGTTTCTCCAATATCTTTCTTACACTGTAATTCTCACAGTTGTACTGGGTAATGAAAGGCCTAGACTGTTGGTATCTACCACCTACAGATTTCATCTTGGGAGCTAACATTGTTTCCCCTTCTCTATTCCCAGCTTTGATCCTAGCTGTTTCAATTAGTTCTTTACTATAACCTCGTTCCAAGAATCTTTCAGTTAAAGATTCTTGGAACGAGGTTATAGTAAAGAACTAATTGAAACAGCTAGGATCAAAGCTGGGAATAGAGAAAGGGAAACAATGTTAGTTCCCAAGATGAAATCTGTAGGTGGTAGATACCAACAGTCTAGGCCTTTCATTACCCAGTACAACTGTGAGAATTACAGTGTAAGAAAGATATTGGAGAAACATTGGGGAATTTTAAAAAATGACCCTATCCTGGGTCCTGAATTACCGAATAAACCTGAATTGTTATTTCGTAGAGCAAATAATTTGAAAAACATCATAGCACCCAGTAAAGTGGATGCAGGAAAGACGATTGTCCCTAATCAGGGTAATTTTATTGCCTCCAAAGGCTGCTTTCCCTGTTCTAAATGCATCTGCTGCGGCTATATGGAAAGAAAACCCTTCAGCTGCGAGATGCATACAGGTCGTTCATACAAGCTCAACCAATTGGTAAACTGCAATACGGAGTATGTGATTTATAGGATCACTTGCAGTTGCAGACTATCTTACATAGGAAAAACAAAGAGACAGGTAAAAATTAGAGTACAAGAACATATTAGAAATATAAAAAATAAAGTATGTACACATAGTTTACCTAGACATTATAGGGACAAACATGGGTCAAAAATCGACAAGAGCAATTTCTCGTTTACCATTTTAGAGCACATTCAGGTAGATCCAAAGGGGGGAAGTAGAGATCTCACATTTTCCAAAAAAGAAACATTCTGGATCTCTACTCTAGACACTCAGACCCCTAATGGACATAATGAATGATGCGATATTGTTTCTTTTTTGTAAAAATTGCTGTAATGTTGTGGTTCTTTGTTTAACTCATTATGTAAATGAACGGACATGTATTGCTATACCCAGCCCAACCAGTCAGAAAAAACACATTAAGCCATAGGAGTGATTGACTATACTTATAATTAATTGGTAGGCATATGATAGTTAAATAGACATTTTGTAATTAATTAGTAGGTTAATCAAGAAAAGTTGATTGGATTTCTTGTAATCAGCACTGAATTAAACAGCACTGGGAATAATCAACATAGAATTTTGTAACCTGTAAACTTGATACAACAATTAACTTTAGAATCAAATTAGATATTATTAATTGGGTAGGATTCATATTTAAATGTATTACTTTTTAATTCCTCGTATTTACTGTATCTATAAGGTCAATAATTAAATGATATTAAGAAGATTATAATTGACTAAATTAGATAAATCAAATTAATACGAACTTTTCACGGTCACCTAACAGACTTAAGGGAAACACAAGTAGGATCATTAACAGGCGCTTATAGGATTAATTAGCAGGTAAACCAAGAAGGCTCAATGGGAATTAATAGCTAATTGACCTTAACACAGAATCATGTAGTCTTAAAATTAGACACACCAATGGTAATCATCAAATTAGATTTAATTAATAAGGTAGGTTTTTTGTTTAAACCCATAGTTCTATTATATAGAGAGATATATAAGATTAATTAACCAGATCAACATCAATCATTCACGGTCACATATAATAATGAACACTTTTGCCGTATTCAGCATAAGTGAAACACGAACGGAATGCACAATAGCACACACACTAACACGAATAAATAAGGTTTAATCAAAACACGAATCACTATAGTTACAACATACTTGTCACTGCACTTCCACGGCTAAATATACCGGAAGCGGAGGCAATGGAACGCAGGCCGGGATCGCAGTGGAACGCATGGATAATGAATGCGTCCACTCCGATTATGAATAATATAGTATCTAAATTAAAAAACCATATGCACTTAATAGATAGAGATTATACAGTGTAAAGTAGTTAATGTTGAGGATTACACTAATCAGCTTTATCACTGCAGCTGCACTCAGTCGTTCCCATTGCCATATCACTTCCGCTAAACAAACCGGAAGTGAAGGCAATGGAACGCACGCCGGAGACCACAGTTGAACGCATGGACAGTTAATGCGTCCACTGCGGTTAAAAACAATATATAATAAAAGTAAATAATTTCTGGTCAGTTGTAAATGAGGACACCTAGCCATTGATTCTAATTGATCAATAGTAAATAAAGTAGAATGATGATATTAAGCATTAACAATTATGATATACACAGGAAGTGAGCATATCAGGCTTAGGGTATATAAACCCCCCTGCCCAGCACGTTGTTACACTGCTGTTCAGGAGAGCCTGTCACTATTCAAAGTAAGTCACAATGTTGCTATCTGGTTTTTGTAACAGTTTTTCTTTAGTGAGAATTTATACACTGGAGGGCTGAGTTGATACATAGATGTTGGTTCATAATAACTATGTTTGTCATCATGTAGTAACTGGGATAGATTATGGGGATTTTTTATGTCTAATGTCCCACTTTATGATATAATGAAATACAACAATGAATCATTCTCTGCCATATGAAATGATGTGATTGTAGCTCCATTGAAATGTGTGAGCCAGGGATACATTTGGAAAATAGCATAAGATTACTATTAATTGTTTTATAGGCTGGAACATTATAAATGTGGTTATAACAAATAGGGATCACAACAGCACAAACTTACAGTTTGCACTCCTATGAGGGTATGTATAATCAATTATTTTTCTTGCCCTTTTTTGGAGTGAGATATCCCCTATCTATATAGAGAATTAATTGACCTATGAAGCTGATATTTATATTATAGGCTGGACCTATGGTGAATATTGGTGCATTCAGCGTGATCATTTGATTTTAAATCCTTTTTGGTATGTACATATGAATATTTAAATACCAGTTTGGATCATTTGTAATTATTCTATAGTTATATGAGGCACAATTTGTATGGAAATCCTCTAATAATGTTATTATTGTTTACACTGGTAACAATATATTACCAATATATATGGTCTCTTATATCAACCTTATGAATTCCAGTATTTGTATATTTGTTGGTAATATCATATGTGCTTATAGCAGTTCATTATCAAGTTGATTATGTCCATATATAATTGTTTTTATGAATATCAACGAGACCTATTTAATCCATCAATATTGATCTATTTAAAGTTCACTTTCCGCTCCCCCCCTCCCCTTTAGTAGCGGATTATTTAATTACCCTTATAATGCAATTAATTAATTTTCATTATGATATGGTTCTTTCAGAAATTGTTTGTGGGACTAATTATACCGCTAAAATCGGTTTTTGGCCCCTACTTTTTTGGTATGTATATAAACACCATTTCAGATTATGATCACCATGGTATATTGAGAAATTTTTTTTTATTTGATTCATATCTATTATATAGACATGAACCCCTGATGAAGTCATTGGGGATGAAACGCGTCGGGTATGGTTTCTTGTGAAAACATCAGACATCCTATATAATATACTACTTGATGGGATATACTGACTATATCATGTCTTCAACAAAATTGTAAACTGCATTTTTATTATATTCACCATTGGATTTTTATGTGATAATCTATGTTCACTAACAGTATAATGTACATAGAGAATATGCGAATAAAATCTATTGTTTTTATCACTTTGCGGTCATAATCTGGAAAGATATTGTATGTACACAACATATCTAGCTCCCTTTTGACATCTTGTATCTATATATATATATATATATATATATTAGGGATACCGGATAGGGGTTCAAAGCGACCTGAGGTGTTTATATGTGGCAAATTATAATAAATATATAAAAAATATATATACAAAATATATATGTATAATAAAATATAAATTTATTTCACAACACTAAAAGTAGACTAAAATACAGTACCACAGAGACTATAAAAAATCCTTTGCATAAAATACGGTTCTTTAAAAACTACTTTTTTTTAAAAAATAACTATTTCCCAAAAAAACGGATACATGCAAGAATTCTCAATAAAGTGCAAATTGCCTGTGTTAGTACGCTACTTAAATGTAGGAAAAATATAGAGAGTCTTCACCCAGAGACCTCCTGCTACATCAGTTAAGACTCTCTATATTTTTCCTACATTTAAGTAGCGTACTAACACAGGCAATTTGCACTTTATTGAGAATTCTTGCATGTATCCGTTTTTTTGGGAAATAGTTATTTTTTTTAAAAAAGTAGTTTTTTAAAGAACCGTATTTTATGCAAAGGATTTTTTATATTCTCTGTGGTACTGTATTTTAGTCTACTTTTAGTGTTGTGAAATACATTTATATTTTATTATACATATATATTTTGTATATATATTTTTTATTTATTTATTATAATCGGCCACATATAAACACCTCAGGTCGCTTTGAACCCCTATCCGGTATCCCTATTCTCTTTTGCGGCAACCTACCATTGCCGTTTTCTTAGGGGGCAGCTGACGCCCAAATAACTGGGAGTGTTTTTTATTTGGGAATTAGTGGTACCACAAGTGGCGCGGCATTCTCTTGCAATCACATATATATATATTAAACTGGTGGTGATTGATTATTAAACTGGTGGTCAGGTCACTGGTCACACTATCAGCAACTTGCAAGTAGTACTCCTAAGCAGACAATCACAAAATATATTATACTGGTGGTCAGTGTGGTCACAATGGCAGTGTGGCACTCTGGCAGCAAAAGTGTGCACTGTACGTTATATGTACTCCTGAGTCCTGCTCTCAGACTCTAACTGCTCCCCACTGTCAGTGTCTCCCCCACAAGTCAGATAATTAATACAGTCACACTATCTAATCTATATCACTTCAGCAAGTAGTAGTAGTATAGTAGTACTCCTCCTAATAATGCTCCCCAAAATTACTACTACTGTGTCTCTCTCTACTGTCTCACTCTCTTCTCTAAACGGAGAGGACGCCAGCCACGTCCTCTCCCTATGAATCTCAATGCACGTGTGAAAATGGCGGCGACGCGCGGCTCCTTATATAGAATCCGAGTCTCGCGATAGAATTCGAGCCTCACGAGAATCCGACAGCGGGATGATGACGTTCGAGCGCGCTCGGGTTAACCGAGCAAGGCGGGAAGATCCGAGTCGCTCGGACCCGTGAAGAAAAAACTGAAGTTCGGGCGGGTTCGGATTCAGAGGAACCGAACCCGCTCATCTCTAATCAAAATGACACATATAAAGCACCAAGAAAACGTTTGCACAAATCTTGAAAAAAATAAAAAATATTATATGTATATATAAATGATATATATAAATGGGAAAGCCTCACTCACTCACTCACTCACTCACTCACTCACTCACTCACTCACTCATCACTAATTCTCTTTCTTCCTGATATGTTAGGAAGCTGAAATGTAACATAGGTATTCTTCAGGTGGGAAATAGGAAACTACATAATTAGAATTTAATAAACCTCCCCTAAGGGGATGAAAAGGGGGTTGGAATAATTATATAATGCGTGGCTTGCATTGCGTATATGATAATGTCCAGACGGTCAAACACATTTAAATTTGAATTGCATTGGACTCCAGTGTGTAGAATTTTAATAAACCTCCCCTAAGGGCATGAAAAGGGGGTTGGAATATTCATATCATACGTGGCTTGCATTGCGTGAATGATAATGTCCAAACAGACAATCACATTTAAATTTGAATTGCATTGGACTCCAGTGTGTACAATTTAATAAACTACAAAAATGGTCCTGCCGCTTTTTACTGTGTCTGCTACGCGTGTTCCTAGGGCACTGCCAAGAACCACTTATTAATATTTACTGACATTTAGATGTCTCAAATTTACATCTCTAAAAAGTTACCAAATATGTATCACTCATTTAAATGCAAAGAGCAGGTAGAACAGTGAGTGAGACATAAATATTCCGAAGGTCACTTACTAAAGCATAGAAACATAGATTTTAATGGCAGATAAAAACCACTTGGGCCATCTAGTGTACTATCTAGTACAAAGTATAGTCAGAATTAGCACTTAGTCAAAATCACACATAGACAAAATCTCTAGCACAGATAGTAAAAATCTGTCCTATCTGTGTTATCTGGGCTCTGGGGGAGTTCAAGGGAAATCGCATAGTCAAAATCAGACATAGCAAGGATCTCACCGTGTGTACACACTTTAAGTTGCCCAGGTACAGATACAAGCACACACCCTATGTTTAATATTTTGTGCAGGAAGCCAATTAACCTATCAGTATATTTGTGGAGTATGGAAAGAAACAAGCGCAGTCCGAGGAAATCCACACAAGTATGGGGAGAATGTGCAAAGATATAGATAAATCTAAAACAGTGTGAGACACATATAAAGCTGCAGGGACGGATTGGCCTTGAAAGCTGCTGGGAAGGTTCCTGGGAGGCTGACCGCAGTGTGGGGCCGCATGTAGCTCTGCATCCAGTACTGCATCAGCGCCACTCACATAATATCTGGCAGCTGCCAGCACCTATAAGAGGCCACAGCTTGGGGAGCTCTGGCATTGTGAGGATAAGCTGTTATCTCACGTGACAGAGCTCCTCCAGTCACCAGTTCCTGGCAGCCACACAGCACACACACACAGTGACGGTGAGTGATATCTATCCCTTTGTCAACTCTGCTTTCCCCTGCTCTCCTGCTCTCTCTGCCCTCCCACTTTCTGCTACACCACTGACCCCTTTTCACAGACACCTCTAACCCCCCATCTACTCTCACCCCCTGCGGCACCCCCCTTTCCACCCATGGCACTCCCCTCCCCCACTTGTGGAACTACCCCCCCAACCCATGGTACTCCCCTCCCCCTGTGCGCCCCCACTTGCAGTACCTCCGCTCATTTTGAAATCAGTGAAAATAAAGTACACTATCTGGATGTCGAGCTCTCCCAGGAAAATGCTCACTTATATATGGACTTACACAAGAAACCAACCGACAGGAATAAAATAAAATTTTGAAAGCGGACAGTCAACATCCAAGTTCCATTAGGAATAGTCTCCCCTGTTCACAATTTTTCCGAGCAGTAAGAATTTCTGACAACACTGCTAAGGCAGAGGCTAGAATTGATGATATGTCAATGCAATTTATAAGCAGGGGTTACGATGCAATGCACCTGAGAACTGTCAAGCAACAAGTTCTGTCTATTCCGAGAATGGATTATTATTATTATCCTTTATTTATATGGTGCCACAAGGGTTCCGCAGTGCTCAATTGCAGAGTACATATGCACATAATCAAAACAGGAAAACAGTGACTTACAGTTGAAGACAATATAGGACAAGTACAGGGTAACTAAGCATAACTACACCAGTAAAGGACATAGAGATAAGTTTCAAGGCGGACAAAACACTGCAGTATTTGGGCAGTTGAGGATTTTAAATGTAAGAAAAGGTTAAGCACATGAGGGAAAAAGGCCCTACTCGTGAGAGCTTACATTCTAAAGATGCACTTAAGGTGTCCTCACGGGATGCCATTTGTACAACAATGTCATCCCTACTGTCATAGCAACATGCGGACTGGTAAAGAACTGGGGCCTATTATTACAGGTGGCCCTGGAGTTGAAGCAGTAAATGATTCCAAACTGATGCCTAGCTACAGGAGGACTAAAAATTAATGTTACATCCTGGTCCATATTAACATCTCTGGCTTGGGTAAAACACTTTCCTCAACCGGGAAGTTACAAGTGTCTCGATTGTACTACTTACCGGTACATGGAATGTGGGCCCACATTCTCGCACCTGCATTCGGGTATTCAAGTGAAGATTAAACACGTGATATCTTGTCTCAGTTCATAGAAACATAGAAACATGGAATTTGATGGCAGATAACCACTTGGCTTATTTAGTCTGCCCCTTTTTTACCATATTTTTATCTCAAACCTTATTTGATCCATTTTTCTTTGTAAGGATATCCTTATGTCTATCCCAGGCATGTTTAAATTGCTCTACTGTCTTAACCTCTACCACTTCTGATGGGAGGCTATTCCACTTGTCCACTACAATTTATGTGATGTCATTTTTCCTCAAATTACCCCTGAACCTCCCCGTCCTCCAGTATCAGTGCATGTCATTGTGTACTATTGCTTCTCTTCATTTGGAGAATGTTTCCCTCATGGACTTTTTTAAAACACTAGATATATTTGCACGTTTAGATCATGTCCCCCTTTCCCTTCTCTGCTCCAAACTATGCATATTGAGATTTTTTAGTCTTTCTGGGAATGGTTTGTGATGTAGGCCATACACCATTTTGGTATCTACTACCTACGTTGCCCATGTGGACTTTTATATGTCGGAAAGTCTATCAGGCAATTCTGTGAGAGAAAGGCTCTGCATCGGCAGGAAATTAAAGCAGCATAGGAAGGAAAATGTCAAGACCAACCGGTGGCTCACCACTATAGGGACTTTAAACACCCCTTAGCCACAATGAGGCATAAGATTATAAACCATATCCCTATTAACATCAGGGGAGGTGATCGGAGTACACAATTATTACAGATGGATCCACTATCTCCGGACAGTGGTACCCCTGGGCCTCAATGAGACCAACAAGCTGGGATGTATTCTTTGAAGATCCATTCTCTTTTACAGATTAACATTTTACATTCTGGCCAATTAACCATTTGTCTTTTTAGGTTTAAAGTAAGGTGGTTGGCTGGGGCATTATAGCCTTTAGAACAGTTAGCCATATATAATTTACTGCATTTGGACTAATAGAGAGTTTTATAGATGTTTTCTAACATTATGAACATGGCAGCGTTTTGTCTCTTTATACTTAGCACCAGTCTACTTTTCAGATTGCTTACTGGATATGTTTTTTTGTAACACTATTCTTATACTCTGCTGCCATCTTGTGGTTCTAAATAAGTATGCACCTTTTCTGTAGGGTGTTTTCTTTCTGTGCAGGAGCGCACGCTGTGCGGGATCCCATGGTAACGACACTGGTAGGTGCACATTGTGGGATCGTGATGACATTGGTTCCCTATGTCATGGGCACAGCGCTGGGTGATAGTTCTGGTGGAGGCTTCTATCTCTTCTCTTGTTATATAATGTAAGATTTTTTATGTTATTGTGTATGTCCTGGCAAAATTTTGTTGATTAAAATGAGACATTGACCAGCATTTTGTACATCACGCTGATGTTTTGAGCCAGTCTTCTGGAGACATGAAGCCCTAGGATAGCTGTAGGCTAACGTTTGCTGCAATGCTTCCTTCCTAAAGGCTACCAGGCATTCACTAACATTTTCAAATGGGAGTGCAAGTCACCTACCGTGTTTATCTATATATTTATAGTCCCACAAACCGCCACTCCAATAATCAACCAGCTTCTTGTGTGCCTTTGTTAAATTAAAATAAAGCCAAGATAGGCAGACTGACGTCTGTCTAAAAAAACACGGCACTCCAGAAATTTAGAATAAATATACTGTATTCAACACAGTGGTCCAAAGTATACAGGGCTGTATTTACCGTGATGGTAGTTTCCAGTTCTATCTGAATCTTCTTTAGCTCCTGTCCAACCTCCTCGACAGCTACGGTAATGAGATCTAATGAACATTTATTCAGAACCCGGCACCAGCGGCTACAGAACACAGGATTATTTCTACCCAAAGTAGGTACATTGGCAATACAGAAACCACGTGGTATTTGTTTCCATCTCAGATATTCAGATAGAAATTGACCATACAATGTAAGGTCAATTTCTCTTTGTCTGTGTTTTATTACCTTATAGAAGACATCGGCCGGTATTTCGGCTGAAAGTAATTCAAAGTCAAATTGTCAAATAATAGTTTTTCTATTTCATCATCTATAAAAGATACTATTCCTATTTCTGTCACAAAAGAAATTAACCAATTGTCATGTGTTCACTGTGTTCACCATATAAAATGGAAAAATGATTTCTAAATAGTTACGCTGATCTCTGTGAAGATGTCAGGTCTCTGTTAAATGGCTTCTAGAAAATGTCATATGTCTTGTCCAATCCTTCAGTTGTTTGAGCTTTGTTAAAAAACAATATGAACAAATCATGGTATAGCATGTTCAACAATAGAACAGAAATTCAAGGTTCTTCATATCCCGCTTGTAATCAAATGCGTACCCGACTTACACATCACACATGTGAATTCCACTCATAAAGGCATCTTTAAATCACCATTATATCGTCTGTGTTAAGATTCTATAAAGCCACCACCAATCTCAATTTATGCGTACCATACTCACTGATAAACAGGATGGTTCACCTCCTATAATGGTTTCTTCGATAAGTTTAGCGTAACTCCGTCACTTCATCTATCCCAATATCAGGCTTGAGCAAGGTGGATAGTCAAAACAATTTATTAAAAAGGTTTTAAAAACACACTAATGATAGACAGGTTTTTATAAGTATTTACAACAGTGGTAAGAACCAAGAGATCATGTAGTGTTCACCAATTGGAAGCTATACATGTGTGTGAATGACCCGGCGGCCAAAATCGGGACTGCCCACATAGAATGGAAACTGCAACACTTACCAACTGGAAACACTACACCGGTTTGATACACTCGCTTCCGATGTGTTTCGACCTGTTGTAGGTCTTTACCGAGGAAACGAAGTGTATCACATAACCCCAGTATTTATTGTACAGATCCAGAAGTGTTTGTGACGTCAAGGGCTTGGTTGATTGGTCGCCGCATTGCTAAGGGACCATATATCACCGCCCGCGCCGTCATGAAAAATCAACAAACGGCAGCGGCATCAGTACATCATTACACTGTCCAGCACCAACCAATCACAACATTTGGTTCATGGATGACGACACCAAAACCCTACACAACAAATGTATGCACAGAGAATGAACCAAAACAATGTGGTTACGTCATCTCATAACTAGATTTAGTTGCTAGGTTACAAGGAACTCACAATCCTGATTAAAGGGACTCCACGTAACCCCCGCACTGCATGTATCCATTTGTATAATATAAACTTCATTACTAGGGGATGTTTTGATATTTAACCTCACAATATATATATATATATATATATATATATATATATTAATACTGAGATACTAAATGATAATATTGTAAAAACTTATTTAAAACTGGTTCCGTCATCCATCTACTATACATTACATCTCTATTGTTCGTGCACCATTGTATTATTGATTTGTTTCAAGTTCATAAAAAGTGCACAAACAATAGAGATAAAAGATTGGCACAAGCAGAGATGAGGTGGATTTTTAATTTAGGTACTTTAGCGCCTAATGGTCTAAATCATAAGTTTAAATTAAGGTGGTTTTTATAATAAGTTATTTAGTATGTTATATATTACTATGTAATGTATGGTAGATGGATGACGGAACCAGTTTTAAATAAGTTTTAAGTCCGCATGTTGGTATGACAGTATGGATGACAATGTTGTACAAATGGCATCCCGTGAGGACACCTGAAGTGCATCTTTAGAATGTAAGCTCTCACGAGTAGGGCCTTTTTCCCTCGTGTGCTTAACCTTTTCTTACATTTAAAATCCTCAACTGCCCAAATACTGCAGTTTTTTGTCCACCATGAAACTTATCTCTATGTCCTTTACTGGTGTAGTTATGCTTAGTTACCCTGTACTTGTCCTATATTGTCTTCAACTGTAAGTCACTGTTTTCCTGTTTTGATTATGTTCATATGTACTCTGCAATTGGGCACTGTGAAACCCTTGTGGCACCATATAAATAAAGGGTAATAATAATAATAATACATTCTCGGAATAGACAGAACTTGTTGCTTGACAGTTCTCAGGTGCATTGCATTGCTTATAAATTGCATTGACATCTCATCAATTCTAGCCTCTGCCTTAGCAGTGTTGTCAGAAATTCTAACTGCTCGGAAAAATTGTGAACAGGGGAGACTATTCCTAATGGAACTTGGATGTTTACTGTCCGCTTTCAAAATTTTATTTTATTCCTGTTGGTTAGTTTCTTGTGTAAATTCATATATAAGTGAGCATTTTCCTGGGAGAGCTCAACATACAGATAGTTTACTTTATTTTAACTGATTTCAAAATGAGCGGGGTACTGCAAGTGGGGGGGCACAGGGGGAGTACCATGAGTTGGGGAGGGTAGTTCCACAAGTGGGGGAGGGGAGTGCCGTGGGTAGAAAGGAGGCTGCCGCAGGGGGGGAGAGCAGATGGGGGGTTTGAGGTGTTTGTGAAAAGGGGTCAGTGGTGTAGCAGAAAGTGGGAGGACAGAGACAGCAGGAGAGTAGGGGAAAGCAGAGGGGCCAAAGGGATAGATATCACTCACCGTCACTGTGTGTGTGTGCTGTGTGGCTGCCAGGAACTGGTGACTGGAGGAGCTCTGTCACGTGAGATGACAGCTTATCCTCACAATGCCAGAGCTCCCCAAGCTGTGGCCTCTTATAGGTGCTGGCAGCTGCCAGATATAATGTGAGTGGCACTGATGCAGTACTGGATGCAGAGATGCATGCGGCCCCACACTGCAGTCGGCCTCCCAGGAACCTTCCCAGCAGCTTTCAAGGCCAATCTGTCCCTGCAGCTTTATATGTGTCTCACACTATTTTAAATCTATCTATATCTTTACACATTCTCCCCATACTTGTGTGGATTTCCTCGGACTGCGCTTGTTTCTTTCCATACTCCAAAAATATACTGATAGGTTAATTGGCTTCCTGCACAAAATATTAACCATAGAGTGTGTGCTTGTATCTGTACCTGGGCAACTTAACGTGTTTCCACACGGTGAGATCCTTGCTATGTCTGGTTTTGACTATGCGATTTCCCTTGAACTCCCCCAGAGCCCAGATAACACAGATAGGACAGATTTTTACTATCTGTGCTTGAGATTTTGTCTATGTGTGATTTTGACTAAGTGCTAATTCTGACTATACTTTGTACTAGATAGTACACTAGATGGCCCAAGTGGTTTTTATCTGCCATTAAAATCTATGTTTCTATGCTTTAGTAAGTGACCTTCGGAATATTAATGTCTCACTAGCTGTTCTACCTGCTCTTTGCATTTAAATGAGTGATACAAATTTGGTAAATTATTAGAGATGTAAATTTGAGACGTCTTAATGTCAGTAAATATTAATACGTGGTTCTTGGCAGTGCCCTAGGAACACGCGTAGCAGACACAGTAAAAAGTGACAGGACCATTTTTGTAGTTTATTAAATTGTACACACTGGAGTCCAATGCAATTCAAATTTAAATGTGAATGTCCGTTTGGGCATTATCATTCACGCAATGCAAGCCACGCATGATATGAATATTCCAACCCCTTTTCATCCCCTTAGGGGAGGTTTATTAAAATTCTAATTATGTAGTTTCCAGTGGCGTGCGGTGAGGTCAGTGGCTGGTGAGGCACTACAGCCATAATGTCCGCCAAATCTGCCGATGACCCCTACCACTACCGAGCCAATGCCCGCTACTGCCCCTGAGTCGATGCCCGCTGCCACCGCCACCGGCTTACAAACTCGCCCACCATAAACTGACCCAGCCCTCCGCCACTAATTTTTATCTCACTCCGATGCCGCCAATGCCCACTGCCTGCCTGCTCATCATACTTGTTATATATTGTACATTTTTATAGAAAAAAAAATTAGTGTTTGGGACTGGGAAGGGAGTGGGAGGAGGACATGAATGCAATTCTGATGTCCAGGACTTCCATTAACTTAATGGAGAAGGGTCTAAATGGGTTAAAAAATAAAAAATAAAATGTGTGAGGTCCACCCTCCTTAGTATAACCAGCCTCGGGCTCTTTGAGACGGTCTTGGTTTTTAAATACAGGGGAAAAATTGGACAGGGGTTCCTCGTATTTAGACAACCACAACCGGGCTCTTTGACCGGTCCTGGTTCCAAAAATACAGGGGACAAAAGATGTAGAGGGCCCCATACTTTTAAAACCAGCATCGGGCTCCACTAGCCAGGGACATAATGACACAGCCGGGGGACACATTTATGTAGGTACCTGCGGCCGTGGCATTACCCCCCCCAACTAGTCACCCCTGGCCGGGGTTCCCTGGAGGAGTGGGGACCCCATAAATCAAAGGGTCCCCCACCCTCCAGGCACCCAAGGGCCAGGGGTGAAGCCCGAGGCTGTCACCCACCGTGCCAGGCTGATAGTCATGAGTGTTAAAAAAAGAATATAATTTTTTTGTTGTGGAACTACAAGGCCCAGCAAGCATCCCCCACTTGCTGGTACTTGGAGGACCTCAAGTATCAGCATGCGGGGAAATACAACAAAAACAATACCCAAATAAAAACACAACACACACTGTGAAAGTTAATTTTTATTATAACACACTTACACACTCACACATACTTACCCACATCCCACGCCGAAAATCACGCCCACTTGTCCAGTAGAATCCAATAGTGGCACCTGTAAAAGTGAATGAAAATAAATAGTTACCGAGGGGGGAACAAAAAGAGAGAGAGAGTGAGAGATAGAGAGAAAGAGAGGGGAACACGCTCACTTGTCACTCCGGCCCATTGCTTAGTAATGGGGCGGGACGCCTGGCAACAACAAGCAGTCTGAGTGGAGGCTGTAGAGACGGGATCTGGAGGCGGACAGCTGCAGAGACAGATGGGATGGCCCAGTGTAGAGGTGAGCACTGCGGGGACATTTTAGACAAAACAAATAGAAAACTAACTCACCCCTCACTCCTGCTTCAGCCCCGACACTCCAACGCCGGTTACAGCCGCCGGGTCCCACCGCCTCTTCCGCCTCCAGCATCATGTGGGTGATTGGACAGCGGATCCAGCACTAGATCCGCTGCCCAATCACAGGTGCCTCGCTGACATGGGGGTGGTGTCCCTGTCAGCGATGCACTTCTTTCAGTGCCGCTTTCCCTATCTATTTGAATGGGCTTATACAGCCCAGTGCTTGGCCCCGCCACCCGCTCTGCCACAGTTCCCATTATCTATGGGAGGCACCACTATCTGTGCCTCCCAAATGCATTAAAATACATCAAATTATTACAATTAAATAAAGAAGATACTTATGACACAGACTATGTGTCATAAGTATCTTCTTTGTATGATTGCAATAATTAATCACAGGGGAGGCACTGTCTCCACTGCCTCCCCTGACTTCATGTCCCTGGTAGTCTCCTATTTCTCACCTGAAGAATACCTATGTTACATGTCAGCTTCCTAACATATCAGGAAGGAAGAGAATTAGTAATGAGTGAGTGAGTGAGTGAGTGAGTGAGTGAGTGAGTGAGTGAGTGAGTGAGGGCTTTCGCATTTATATATAGCATTTATATATACATATAGTATTTTTAATTTCTTTCAAAATTTGTGCAAACTATTTATTGGTGCTTTATATGTGTCATTTTGATTATATTTACAGTGAATTATTGTGATGCTCCAGCTGCTGATACTGTATGTAGAAAAGATCTGTCTTCCTAAACTCTGCCTTAACAATAGGTGACTCCCAAACAATGGACTCTTTAGTGACATAACAGAGGCTGCTGTGATCTAATTAGAATGCAAGGTGTTACCCCTGCCAGGGTGTAATTAGCATTTCCCATTGTAGTAAGTGACTTTAGTAATATTTACACCTCATTTACAAGACAAGGAGCTGGGCACGAGAAGCTAATGTGCTGAATGACTATATACTAATGTTATGTGACACTAATTCACATGTCACCTCTCAGTGTAAGAATTCCTTCTGGTCATCCTGTGAACCATAGAGTGTGTGCTTGTTTCAGTACCTGGGCAACTTAAGGTGTTTCCACACGGTGAGATCCTTGCTATGACTGATTTTGACTATGTGATTTCCCTTGAACTCCCCCAGAGCCCAGATAACACAGATTGTACAGATTTTTACTATCTGTGCTTGAGATTTTTTCTATGTGTGATTTTGTCTGAGTGCTAATTTTGACTATACTTTGTACTAGATAGTACACTAGATGGCCCAAGTGGTTTTTATCTGCCATTAAAATCTATGTTTCTATGCTTTAGTAAGTGACCTTAGGAATATTTATGTCTCACTCGCTATTCTACCTGCTCTTTGCATTTAAATGAGTGATAAAATGTGGAACATTTTTTAGAGATGTAAATTTGAGACGTCTTAATGTCAGTAAATATTAATACATGGTTCTTGGCAGTGCCCTAGAAACACGCGTAGCGGACACATTAAAAAGTGACAGGACCATTTTTGTAGTTTATTCAATTCTACACACTGGAGTCCAATGCAATTCAAATTTAAATGTGATTGTCTGTTTGGGCATTATCATTCATGCAATGCAAGCCACGCATCGGTAATGATATTATTATTACGGATCTAGCAACACGTGTTAAAAGAAGGGTCAGAGGCTTTCACACTGCACAACGACCCAGATCAGACCCATGTTTAACCCTTCTTGTCAATTATTATTACAACCCCCTTTTAATCCCCTTAGGGGAGGTTTATTAAATTCTAATTATGCAGTTTCCTATTTCCCACCTGTAGAATACCTATGTTACATTTCAGCTTCCTAACATATCAGGAAAAAAGAGAATTAGTGAGTGAGTGAGTGAGTGAGTGAGTGAGTGAGTGAGTGAGGGCTTTCGCATTTATATATAGCATTTTAATATACATATAATATTTTTTATTTTTTCAACATTTGTGCAAACTTTTTCTTGGTGCTTTGTCATTTTGATTATATTTACAGTGAATCATTGTGATGTTCCTGCTGCTGATACTGTACGTAGAAAAGGTCTGTCTGCCTAAACTCTGCCTGAACAATAGGTGACTCCTAAACAATGGACCCTTTAGTAACATAACAGAGGAAGCTGTGATCTAATTAGAATACAAGGTGTTATCCCTGCCAGGGTGTAATTAGCATTTCCCATTGTAGTAAGTGACTTTAGGAATATTTACACCTCATTTACAAGAAAAGGAGCTGGGCACGAGAAGCTAATGTGGGGAATGACTATATACTAATGTTATTAGACCCTAATTCACATGTCACCTTTCAGTGTAAGAATTCCTTCTGCCCATCCTGGGAACTACTGGGGAGAGATGGGGGAGGAGTGACTATAAATAGGCTGTATCAGGCCACTGATAGCTGATGGAGGAGCTGCTGGATGAGTTGCTGGTTGGAGAGCTGGGCAGATGGTACAGTAAGAGAAATAAAGGATCTCTAGAGTAAGGTGATTATATTATACATATGAATATATTGATATATACATAAATATTTGTAGATGTTATTTTGTAAATATTGTCATGTTGTCAATACTTAAAGAGTTTTATTTAAACAATTGTTATATATTTAGTATTAAATATAATAGAATTATATTTCATAGGGCAAACTACTGTGAACTTTATATTCTATATTTGGCATTATCAAATAAATATTGTATTTAATAAAAACTGAATTTACATATTTTAAAAGAAAAATATGAAGATAACACACTGGATATGACACAGAATTATATAAGTCATAGTCTAGGTAGATATTCATGAATCACTATGTAACTGAATGTAAGTCCATAATAAATGTGTAAGTATATTTATGGGCACTTACAGTCTGTCTGGTATGGGCCAGATACGTAGCAGTAGGAAAAATTTAGTTGTCCCTTCATTGTGACAACCAACTTTTGGTTGAACATTTGCTTAATTTTAGTCCAAAATTGTTTAATACTCAGTAATCTCAAACTTTAAACTGTGTATTTTGTAGTAATATTATTGTGTCATGTATATAATATAATCTAAATAGTCTCTATTAGGTGCTACATAATTATCACTTATTATAATTATGTTTTAAACTCAATGCAAGTTTAAAAAAGCTTTCAGGGACTATCATCATGTCTCTAACAAATGTATAATTTATGGAAAACTGCTCTTTCTGCTGAGACAGCTTTCAGAGGTGAGAGACTTTTCTCCTGCTTCCATGGTTCTTGTCATATTTATACCCACATCAGTGGATCTGGTCACAGTGACTTCATTGCCCCTTCTCCCTACCCACTCAGCCAACAGTTGTGCCCCTACAACCCTGGGCACACAGCTCTCTCCCTGCTCTCGGATGCCATGTTCTAATTGTGCCGGCACCCCGAGCTGGGCACACAGCCAACAGCCAAGCACAACTACTTCCCCTACAACCTGGGCACACATCCCTCTCTCTGCTGCCATATGCTCCCTTTGCTTGCACCCCAAGCTGGACACACAGCCATCAGATGGGCACTTGGGCACACAGCTATCTTCATGCTTGCTGCTGCCATATGCTCCCTGTGCCTGCACCTAAGCTTGACACATGGCCAATAGATGGGCACCCCCACTTCTCCAACACCTCGGGATCATAGCTGCCTGTGCATCAATGCTCATTCTGAAAATGTTAATTATCACCTGCTTTTGTTGAAAATAAGTGATGAATAGACTACGTATTACTGTGGGATTATGTGTGTATTAAATAAATATATATACTCTATCAGTATATTGGTCTCATGTGAACTACTATTTTTTGTATATCAGTACTGTGGTATAATATGTGCAATATGGATCTCATTCAGTAAAAAGTGCAGAGTCTGCTCTGATACCACTTCCCCCATAATGCTTTTTCATACATCTACCCCTGTGAACTATATTAAGTATCAGTAGCTGCTACAGGAAAATAGAGTTATCCATGCTGCAAAATACACAAATATAAAAACATTGGTAAATGACTGGGTTATATTTGTTAGTGTATATAAAAATATATAAAGTTCATTATATATAGTCACACTGATACTGTAAAAGTAGAATTATCCCAGTAACCTTTATGCTGTTAAATATATTTTTTTTTCTTGCAGGACAACACATTTACAGGATTTTAACCAATAAGTTATTGTACAATGGGACATTTTTCTCTGATCAAACCCACTACAGGCATCATTTCTCCTTACACCTTTGGAGGAATCGCACAAGCTATTCTCATTTTCTGGATAGGAGAAACATTCTACAGCTAATTTGTTTCTCATCTAATACAGGATGAGTCTCCCAGGAAAGAAACCACATCTGTGCTCTGAGTGTGACAAAAGCTTTACATATATATCACAGCTTCACATCAGAGGAGTCACACAGGAGAGAGACCCTTTCCATGTTCTGAGTGCAGCAAATGTTTTACCCAAAACTCACAGCTTGTTAGACATCAGAGGAGTCACACAGGAGAGAAACCATTTCAATGCTCTGAATGTAGCAAGTGTTTTAGCCACAAGCGAGACCTTGTTAGTCATCAAAGGACTCACACAGGAGAGAAACCATTTCAATGCTCTGAATGTAGCAATTGTTTTACCAAGAAGCGAAACCTTGTTATTCATCAGATGAGTCACACAGGAGAGAAACCATTTACATGTTCTGAGTGCAGCAAATGTTTTACCCTAAACTCACAGCTTGTTAGACATCAGAGGAGTCACACAGGAGAGAAACCATTTACATGTTCTGAGTGCAGCAAATGTTTTACCCTAAACTCACAGCTTGTTAGACATCAGAGGACTCACACAGGAGAGAAGCCATTTCAATGCTCTGAATGTAGCAAGTGGTTTTACCTACAAGCGAGACATTGTTAGTCATCAGAGGACTCACACAGGAGAGAAACCATTTACATGTTTTGAATGCAGCAAGCATTTTTCCCAGAAGTCACATCTTGCTTTACATCAGAGAGCTCACACAGGAGAGAAATCATATACTGTAAATGTTCTCAATGCAGAAATAGTTTTATAGATAAGCAATATCTTGTTATACATCACATGATTCATACAGGAGAGAAGCCTTTTAATTGCTTTGAATGTAACAAATGTTTTACTAGAAATATATCACTTATTAATCACGTGAGGAGAAATTAATCTTGTTAAAGAATAGAGAGGAGAAACATCAATAGTTGATCCTCTGCACCAATGTGTGTAATGAACAATGTGTAGGGTGAAACCCCCCCAAATTGCCTGATTTGATTAGTTATTTGTAAATATATGTTTTCACTACCATGGCATAAGAGGCACTACTACTGACACCTAATACAAAAGTATACAACACACAAGAGAGAGAACAGCAGTTTCTTGGTGTAGGGCACTGGATCAAAACATAACTTTAATTGTATTTGTATAAAAAGTAGATAATTCATATTAAAATATATCAGTGAAATATTAGAAAAGAAATACATGATAAAGTGATAAAAAATATCACTGGGGTACATCATTTATCCTTTTTTATTATATACTTATTTCCTATATTAAAATTGTACTGGTCTTCCCTTTTTTTCTTGCTCTACAGTGATTAGTACACCAACGCACATACGCCTAATTGTTATAGTGACACGAGATTCAGTTTTTCTCATTTTGGGGCAGTTTATACTCCTGCTATTGTATGTTTAACTTTACCTTATTGTTTATATTTGCTGTAAGCCTACTTAAAGTCAATAAAACAGATATTTAAAAATAAAATATTAATGGGGCTGGTGCAAGTGTCCTATATAATTTGGATTGGATACATATAATGTCATTAACACAGTTTCAGCTTAGCAAATGTTGCAACAATTTGTAACTAAAAGTTGCAGTTTCTAAAGTAATGACATCTAGCTGGAGCCTCACCCATGCAGAGGTGGAACTGAAATTGTTGAAGCAGGTGAATTTAACCTGGCCCCTGAGATCTATGGGGGCCACTGCTGGCCAGATTAGCAATGAGTCATCCCCTGGATGCAACTCCCCCATACACAATGTTTTGAGCATTTTTTTTCATTTATGTTCCAATGCAGGGAGCAGGGTGGGCCCCACTACCAGAGGGACTTGCCCCTTACCTTAGGTAGGCAGAGCTGACCTTGTGTGTGCTGGAGCAAACAGGAAATGAAGAAGACTCTTTTTTGGGTGCACTCTTGTTAACTGTGTATATATGAGTAATATTAAAACATATATTTTTTATTATACTTTATTAAAATATTGTCCGTATCCAGTCATTCTCCCCATGAAATTAATATATATCACAAAACGGAGATGTCCGTAAATAAATGTATTGGGGAAACAAAGTCACAAAAAGGGGTTTATGTCCTGGTTTAGTCTATCCCAATATAGACTGGCAAGGAGGTGTAGGTATAATCACCGTCCACCTGTTCTCATGCCATACCAGTACAAGCAATGCTTGTTTTAATGGGACCAAAATTGGTCATGCAAAAGTAGGTATCACTTACACCGGGAGTGTGTATACCATATGTGCTGCCTTGTCTAGTCCTTGACACTCAAAACCCTAATGGGTGTACCTGATATAGAGGAATAAGAGAATTCCTAGTTGATCTTCACCTGAGAAAGTGATCATACATCTATTATTATACCGTATCAGTACAGGCTGACGCATGTGTTGATGAGACCAGGATTTGTATTTATACAAATGGCCTGAAAAAATCAGGAAGAGTATATACAGGTGGGAAAGAAGAAGTAGTGGTGATACTGCTGTTGGTATTGAGTTTTGATTTGAAACAGCTTCAGATTACTACACTGGGTATTCTCTGAGGGTCACCCCTCAGATACTGACCCAGCCCATCACCGTTTTGCTTCCAAGATCAGACGAGATTGGGCTCTAGCGGTGAGGTATGATAGTAACCTATCAGTGAGGTGTTCCACTCACCAATGAGAGTGCACCTATTTAATAGATTAAGAGAAAAGTGTGGATCTGCTGTCCCTGTTAGACCTGGGATTACTCCCAGGAATCATGGATGAGAGTCCACTAAAATGAGAGAAGTAATGAATTACTTGTAGGAAATGAGAAGATTACACAATGCACTAATCAGGCAAAAATTGCAAATTCGCACATTTGTATTGTCTATGATATGTGTTCACGATGTCCCCGTATATATGAAATTGGGGAAAATAACCTGTTATGGGAAAAAAAAAGGGTTTTTTTAGCCACACATTTTTTCTTCCAATTTGAACAGCCTATCTAACAGTATCATAAAGAGCGGTCTCAGATACAATGTATATAAAAATGTATGATGGGTAAAGATATACTAGTAATCAGGTACAATATATATGTGTCACAGCTGGAGCTAACATCTCTATTCATAGGTTACACCTGGATTGGATATGCTAACTTATGCTCCAATTAGTGTATATTCCAATAAAAATCACAAGGACTGATAGAATAAATATAATATCAAATGTGATACCAATTACCGCCCAGGTCCCTGGGTCAGTTTAGGATGAATGGTAGTCTTGGTATTCTCCCGTGTAGGATCCTATTGCATGCCTTACTCAGGGTCTGCATGTTAAACAGGAAGCATATTGATAGGAAAACGCGTTTCACCCGTAATAAAGGGCTTGCTCACTTCCAATGCTGCTGTCCTGGCGTAGTACTGGGTTTAAAAACCCTGTAGATAATTAGTCAGCCAATGGTTGTTCGTTTCTAATTAGCAATTCAGCTCCTGCTGTGTTCGGAGAAAGCCATGATTACATGTATGGTTGCTTAGCAACCTAGTTAGTGTCAGCCTATCAGGGGTAAGGGGGAGGTCCCAGGTCTCGGACGGAGAGAGAAGCGGGTCCCTTTCCGCTTTGTATACATGTAAATGTATGGTTGCTAGGTAACCTGATCTCGGCTTACGGGACATGAGGAGGTCGTATTGCCGTGGGTATTATGGAAAGGAGGGAAATACTATGTGCCTGGCTCTATGATTATCGAGCCAGGTAGCTGCCCTATTCGAGAATACAGCTCCCGCTATGTTCAGCGGGAGCAGTGGTCGTGTATATGGTTGCTTGGCAACATATGAATGGTTAGCCTATCAGTGGCGGCGGGGAGGTCCCACATTATAGACGGAAAACGAAGCGGTTCGTTTTCCGCTGTGTCCATGTATATATGGTTGCTAGGCAACCTAAAGGATTCAGGTTTGCCCTATTCGGGAATCCAGCTCCCGCTATGCTCAGCGGGAGCAGTGGTCGTGTATATGATTGCTTGGCAACATATGATTTGTCAGCCTAGCAGTGGCGGCGGGGAGGTCCCACGTCCTAGACGGAAAACGGAGCGGTTCGTTTTCCGCTGTATCCATATATATATGGTTGCTAGGCAGCCTAAGGATTCAGATTTGTGGGAGATGAGGGAAGTTCTGTTAAAGGGGACACGGTGGAGGAAGGGGACACTCTATATGCCTGACTCTAGAGATATAAAGTCAGACAATTGATTAGTCATGGTTAATATGCAGGCGGGTCTATCGCTATGGCAACCATATATGCATCTCCCTTGTATGACAGTAAAGAATTAGCATGAGTGGATACCGAAAGTGAATAAAAGAAGAAATAGGGAGAAAGATAGGGAATAAAGAGGTGTACTATGTAGAAAAAAAATTTTTTATTTGTTGTTTTTTTGGGATAAATTATAGATCAGTGAAATTTAACCACCCGGATATGGGCCATTGTTGTGTAACTCTTGGATTTGGTGTTGAGTGGAGAAAATTGGGGAGGGAGGGGGGATTTTAATTTTGAAAGGGGGGGGGGGAGGGGAAGGAGGGGTTTTGATTGGGTAGGTGTGGGAAGGCGGGGGAGGGGGTGGGGAAGGGGGAGAGGGGGTGGTGGGAAAAAGGGGGGGGGGAAAGGGGAAGTGGGGGAGGCTGTATGAGATAGAGTATGGGGCTAGAGGGCCTGGGTAGGTGAATGGACAAATGGTCTCAGGGTCAGGAAGGGGTTAGTGTGTTTAACTAGTGGGTTGATATACCTGAGTTAAGTGAAAATTGTGATGTTGATAATGGGTTATAGATGTGTAGGCAGTGTTATTAGTGAGCTTTATGGTGATGGGGGAGGGGGGGGGGGGTGGAAGAGGGAAGGGTGGGGGGTTGTTTGTATATTTGTCATTATTATCCGTAAAAACCGACATCTTTTCCCACCACCCAAGAAAGAGGTTTGCATACGTTGGTGCACATGCTGTGTGTGCTGTACAGACTCATAGAGGAGTCCTGCCACCTATCAGTGCTGTTGATCCCAGCCACATGTACAATTTTTCTGATTCTCTGATGTCTGTGAATTAAAGGCAGCTCACAACCAGTGTATCTGGCACTGTCAGAGTCTCACATATATACATATATAAGAGAGCGCATTAAGTTTCCACTTACATACTTTAGATGAGAGGAATAAGAGCTCTCTCCAGAGGAAACACCCATGCTCACATCTATTGGGAGTTTGGCCTCCGTCCCAAACATGTACACAAATATCCTGTAGCTTCACATTGAGTGCAATTGTAAGCATACACTAGTTGGTTAACATGCCTCTTCCAGTGGATCTTACTCAAAGGATTTAAAGTTCCTAGCATATTCAGCAGCATTCTATTAAACCGCTCAGGCTGCGTGTCACCCTGAGGATGGTAGGGCATAGTTCTTGACTTTGAAATCCCACAGCTTACACAGAGTTCTTTAATCAATTTAACCTCAAACTCTCTACCCTGGTCTGAATACAACCTTTTTAGGAGTCCATAATGGATGAAGAATTTGTCCCACAGAGTGTTTGCAACTGTGACTGCCTTCTGGTTAGGTGTTATATACGCCTGCGCATATCTGGTAAAGTAATCTGCCACTACTAAAATATGGCACTTCTTCCCTGCGTCTACCTCCAATGTTAAGAAGTCCATGCACACTAAGTCCATGGGTCCATTACTCTTGAAATTCACCAATGGGGCTACTTTTGCAGGCAATGTTTTCCTTACAACACAATTTCCACAGTTATTGCAGTACTTCTCTATCTCGTTCTTCATCCTCGGCCAGTAGAACCAATCAGTCACAAGTTTTAAGGTTTTTTCAAACCCTAAATGCCCATGCTTATCATGCAGGGATTGCACAACTCTCAGGCGATGTTTCTTTGGTAGTAATAATTGATATATTATTTGGTACATCTGTGTAAAACTCCTCTCATAATTAGATTTTTTTTTCTGTCAATTCAGAAGTCCAATGTCTTCTATCAGCTCAGGCTCAGTTGGGGTATTTTTCCATCTTACCGTTCCCGGTATCACTTGTCCAATACCTGGATCTCTAAGTTGATCCTGTCTGATTTGATGTTCCTTTAACTTGGGTAAGTCTTCCATCTCCATCAAACTGACCCAGCAATAAGAGAGTGGTAGCGCTTCAGTTGTTACTCCCAGCACACTTTTTTTTTTATTTAAACGTTTTATTGAAAGTTTCAAATAGGTACATTGCCATGAGTCAAATGAAAGCAGAAAATTATCGATTAGACATTGGCATTGATGGTTCAAATATATACATATAGAAACAAAGTCAGTGGAACTGGGTTAGACATAGACAGATACAAGGGGGGTGAGGCGAAAGGAGGGGAAGAAGAAAGATGGGGAGGTGGTAGGTTGTAACCACAAGTGGAACATATATGTTGTTATGGTACATCTAGGCATTTTTGAGACAAAACAGAGGAAGTGAAGCTCCCTCCCGTAGGAGGCCCAACTCCAGATAATAAGGGGGGGGGGGGACCATTAAAGGGAAAAGCAAAGCTGTAATTGGGTCATTGTCACTATCAAGATTTATCAATTAAAGCTTTAGCTCTAGACCATTCTTGTGATCCAAAGAATGTGTATATAGTCCTACTGGAATCTTCATCCAACAAGGATATAAATAGGTCCCATCTAAGGTGGACAGCGGAGGTTGGGGATGTAGAGTTCAGTAATTGAGTTCGTATATCAAAGTATAGTAAAAGAAGAAGTCGGTTTTTGAGTTCTTGGATTGTCGGTGCAGATTTCTTAATCCAGTGTATGAATATTAGTTTCTTAGCTAATGTTAGGACAGTTACAATAAAGGGGATACAGCTAGCAGGATGGGTGTTAAAGGTCCAGTGCTCAAAATCTAGTAATAGGCAGGCTTCTGGTAGAGGGGTTAATGAGGATTGCAATATACCATTTAAATAACATATAATTTTAGCCCAAAATCTCCTAACCTTGGAGCACTCCCAAACGCAATGGAATAGCTTGGCATTTGACATTGAGCATTTCATACATTTCCCCGACTCGGACAGGGCCATATATTTCCTCTGAGCTGGGGAAACATATGCTCTATGCAGAAATCGGAAATGCGTTTCCTGTAAGTATGCCGATTTTAGATGTTTGGATTGTTTATTATAGTTGTACAGTATGGACTCAGGGGTGTGTGTCCAATTTGGGATATCGTCAGCCCACCTGGTGAGCAGTTTCTGAGCATGTAATGAGGGGTTGATATTTGCTAAGATTAGTTGGGAATAAAGATGTCGAATCTTATAGGTAACCGTGGGTCTCAGCTGCAGCACCTGTAGTATAACATGTGTCTCCTTAGGCAAAGGGAAGGGAGATGGGAGTGTCTGTACATAGTGCCTGACCTGTAAATATAAGTAGAAGAGATTGTTTGGGATGGAATACCGCCTTTGTAGGTCATCGAAGGAGAGGACAAATCCTCCCGGGTAGAAGACCCTGTTCACAAGTGATAGTCCCTTTTGTCTCCAAATTTGGAAGGAGGGGTTGTGGAGTGATGGAGAGAAATATGGATTACCCCACAAAGGGAGGTAGGGTGAGAATCTAAAGTCTCTACGTAGCTTTTTATGTAAGAGCATCCAGTTAATGTATGTGTCATGAAAAATGGGATGTGAATAGATCTGGGGTGGAATAGATCTAGGCCCGAGATGTAATAAGGCAGAAGGGGAATAAGGATGAAATGTGGCTTGATCCAACTTAGAATCAGTGAAAGAGGAGGTCTCCAGCAACCAGTCTCTGGCATACCTGAAAAACACCGCCATAGTATAGGATTAAAATCTGGGAGACCAAGGCCTCCATGAGATTTAGGGAGCATCAGTTTTGTGAGAGCAATTCTAGAACGTTTGCCATTCCACAGGAAATTGGACATAGCGGCATTAACCATGATTATGTCCCTATGGAGCAGCGCTAGGGGGAGCATCTGGATTGCATTGAATAACTTTGGGAAGATTATTGATTTAACAGCGACCGCCCTCCCAAGAAGTGAAAGGGGGAGAGTAGTCCATGTTGACATTAAAGTTGTAATCTTACTCACTAGAGGAGAAAAGTTAGCTTTGTATAGGTCTTCGACTTTATTTGTGATAAATATACCCAGGTATTTTAGGGGGGCTGTAGTAATTTTAAAATTGGAGAATATGGGGGCTGAGGGAAGGTGTAGGGAATATTCACCTATAGGAAGGATCTCTGATTTTTCAACATTAATCTTATATCCAGAGATCGCGCCAAAGTTATCAATAATAGACATAATTGCAGGGATTGAGGTAGTGGGTTCAGAGACAAAAAGTAACATGTCATCTGCAAATAGTGACACTTTAAGTTCATAATTGGAGATGTTTATTCCTTTAAAAGCAGGTGATTCACGAAGGAGTATGGCTAAGGGCTCTATGGCAATTGCGAACAAAAGAGGGGTAGGGGGCAACCCTGTCTCGTTCCTTTGTGTAACTGAAAGCGATCCGAGAATTGGCCATTGCACATAATCTGAGAGAGAGGGTTAGTATAGAGCGTTTTGATATATTTAAGGAAAGAGGAGGGAAAGCCAAATCTGACCATAGTATTGAATAAGTGGTGCCATAGGACAAGGTCAAAGGCTTTCTCAGCTGCTAAAGACATTATCACTCCAGGGGGAGCTATACCCTTAGAGTTTTGGAGATGGTGGATGGCTGAAATGACCTTCCTGACATTAAGGACTGAGTGCCTACCGGCTATAAACCCTGTTTGGTCGGGGTGGATGATCTCTGGTAAGATAGTTTTAATTCTGTCAGCCAGGACTTTTGCTAATATTTTGTAGTCAGAGTTAAGGAGGGATATGGGTCTGTATGAGCCCGGGAGAGTTAGATCACGATTTGGTTTGGGCAAGAGTTTGATATATGCAGCATTGAAGTATAGTGGTGCGGTTTCCGTGGTGAGTATATGATTGAAAGTTAGAAAAAGGGGGCTAAGAATATCAGGAAGCATCGTCTTATAGAAGTCTCCTCCCAACCCATCAGGGCCTGGAGCCTTATTATTCTGCAAGGATTTAATTATCTTGGATACTTCCTCCGGTGTGACAGGTGTCAGGAGCTTATCGCTCATCTCAGCAGTAAGTTGAGGGACATTGATACTGTGGCTGAGGGGAGAGGGAGGATTGGGAGGTGTGAGAGGACTATCATTTGCTGGTTGAGTGTGAGAATATAGTTGGGAGTAAAATTCTTTCATATAAAGCGCAATCTGCTTGTTAGTGGAGGTGAGAGACCCATCTGGGTATCGAAGGGGGTGGACCATCGTGGCAGATCTAGTTCCGTTAAGAATGTTGGTGAGTAGTTTACCTGATTTATTCCCGAATCTGTGATATTTATAATTGATTCCATATAGATGTCTGTTATCCTGCTTATTAAGGTATTCATTAAAGTGTGTCCTTGCTGTAGAATACTTAAGTTTATTTGCTAAAGAAGGCATCTGGCTAAAAATGGTATAGGCAGAGGTGAGATTTTGTTGTAGGTGGAGATAGGTGGCTGCATAGGCTTTGTTAATTTTGGCAACATAGGATATTATATCGCCTCTAAGGGTTTGCTGAGGCAGCCAGAGACTGGTTGCTAGTGGCATAGTTCTGCCAACTAGTAGACAGTAGGGACTTAAAACTCGGGGACACCAAGAGGTGGGAGGGGAAGCGCCAGGAGATCTGGGAAGATTGCTCAACCGAGAGGTGTAAAACAAACCTCTGTAGGGCATGGTCTGAAACAGAGATGGATTAAATTTCCACAGAGGATATTCTTGTGAACAGGGTCTGCGATAGTAATATATAGTCAATTCTTGACAAGGTCTGGTGTGCAGCCGAGAGACACGCATATTCTTTGACGGTGGGATTAAGTGCTCTCCAAATATCTACTAAGTTCAATTGGGAGGCTAGATGGGGTATCCCATATTTTGGCAATGTTAATGGGTATTTGGGTGAAGAGGATCTGTCTAGATGAGTATCTGAGATTAGATTAAAATCACCACAAACTATTAGCGATTCATGGCTGTAGTTTGTAAGATCAGAGATGAGTTTTAAAATAAAATGCTTACTGTAAGCTGTAGGAGCATAAACATTACACAGTGTACAAGATTTGGATAATATTGTAACTTGTGCAATAACAAAACGTCCCTCAGGGTCAGAAATAACTTTAACTATGTCTAGGGGAATTGATCGTTTCACCAAGATTACCACACCTCTAGCTTTAGAGGTATAGGGTGAACATGCCAATAATTTCCACCCCAACATTTGGAGTTTGACCATTTCAGAGTGCACAAGGTGAGCTTCCTGCAAAAAAAATAAGTCAAGCTTCAGTTTATTGCAGTACACCAATATTTTTCTTCGCTTAGCAGGTGAATTGAATCCTCCCACATTAAGGGAGCCTACCTTAATTGATGCCATAATTGGTGAGGCGATGAGAGACCGAAAAGTTCCATGCAGTTATATGATTCTTTGTTATTGAGAATGAAGGGGAGAGAGAAGGGGAGGAAAGAACACCAGGGAGAAGGGGGGGGACAAAAGACACAAAATATTGAAACAGGCGTAACACAACATGACATGTGCAGCACGTCCAGAGAGAATAGTAAATAGTAATAGAACTTCCAGAAAAGTGCAAAAACTTGTAACCTAGCGAGGTATAAGCAAAGTTCCAACATGACCCGGAGCATAGTTCCCATCCCCTCCGACTGAGGGGGCAGATTTTTCTCCCATGAGTGCAAAACTGAGTAGATGACACCAAGGGGCAGCTACCTATGGAATGAAACATCCTTCAGCCATGGGCCGGCATCTAGTTTGGCAAAAGGTAAGCAAGTGGGTCTTAAACTTAAAACTGTGTAACAGGCAGTAGAGTAGCACACTAAATTTGGTCTGTGATATCAGCTTCTGTGTTTTTTCCCTTGTCACAGAGAAAGTCTGCAGCATCATCCGGGGATAAAAAGTCAAAATGCTTTTTGTTGTAAAAGATACGGAGTTTTGCTGGGTAGATCAACGCAAATTTCTGTTTATCTGCTATTAAACGAGAGTAGATGGGGGAGAACGCTCTTCGTGCCTTGGTTAATTCCACAGAAAAATCTTGAAAGAGTCGTATGCTGAGGCCTTCCCACTTAATGACTGGCTGTTTCCTGGAGGCCTTCCAGATTTCTAATTTATGAACGTAGCTGAGGCATTTGAAAATAGTGACCCTAGGGCGGGAGTTGTTAGGGCGGGGGGGAGGGCCAATTCTGTGAACCCGTTCTATAACCATGTCTTTGCATAAGTCCTGGATCCCCAGGATTTGGGGGAGGGTTTGCTTTACAAATTGATCCAATGATGGGCCCTTAAATGTTTCAGGGAGACCGACCACCCTGATATTATTGCGCCTAGAGCGATTTTCAATTTCCTCTAGGCGGTTGATAATAGCATAGGTTTCCTTCTCCAGCCTCTTAACATCCCCCTGGAAGTCAGCCAGGTTGTGAGCTATAGAGCCTATTCTGTTCTCTGCTGTGGAGACTCTCATGTTAAGTTGCTGTATATTTGAGTGGAAATGTCACTTACCGCTTTTGAAAGTAGCGGTCCCACTGTGGAAGAAATTGCGTCCACCAGGTCTCCATATGATAGCGGGAAGTCCCGATGAAGGTGCTATGCAGCGTTATCAGCGTCCTGACTGTCAGTGGCTTGCTTCTTTGAAACCGGGGAGGTAGCCAGCGTGTCCGTGTCCGGCGCCATGACAGGGTCAGGGCTCCTTTTCACCTGGCGCAGCGCTTGCTGCTGCGTACGCAGCAGCTGAGAGGAGGTTATGTATTTATCCATATTTCTGAGTGCAGTAGCCCATGGTACAAATTTGGGAGAATGGAGGCTATTTAAAGCCGTGTAATAGCAGCAAATCAGCCGGAGAAAGAGAGGAGCTGTGAGACACGCTGCTCACTCCATGCACCCGGAACCGGAAGTCAGTTACTTATTATTTTTAAATAATGATCAATTTATGCACTTCAAGCCAAAGGATATATATATATATATATATATATATATATATATACCCGTTTATATGTGAAGCTCTGGGCGTCTGGAAGAGCCAGACTTCCCAATTACTGATAGCAGGTGATTATAACTGCGCTAATACGACAATGCCTGAATCAGATTGGCTAGTTGAACTTTTAATAAGGTGACTGCTTGTATCACGTTAGGCCGACTGGTGATCAAGCCAAATGGTGAAACGTACGTCCAGTTCAGTTAGTGAATCATAGCCAATAGACTCCCAGCTCCTCACTGTAAGAGGAAGCCGCTCACGGCATATGAAATGAACTGTTACTGGCAGCTGTATGACTTCTGCACCCGGCACATGTAATTTCTTCTACGGTCCGGTAATATATGCTGCTTCGTACATGTCTCTCTCTCTCTTTTTGACATCCAGCCGTGTATAGGGGGTGATTCCAAGTTGATCGCAGCAGGAAATTTTTTAGCAATTGGGCAAAACCATGTGCACTGCAGGGGAGGCAGATATAACATTTGCAGAGAGAGTTAGATCTGGGTGGGTTATTTTGTTTCTGTGCAGGGTAAATACTGGCTGCTTTATTTTTACACTGCAAATTAGATTGCAGCTTGAACACACCCCACCCAAATCTAACTCTCTCTGCACATGTTATATCTGCCTCCCCTGCAGTGCACATGGTTTTGCCCAATTGCTAAAAAATTTCCTGCTGCGATCAACTTGGAATTACCCCCATAGTACGTGTGAACACCTATTGTTTGTAACTATATGATACCTGGTCCCGACACATGTAGCCTTACTTGCAGCCTGACAACACACACTGCCTTATTTGCTCTTTCTTCCTAGCATTTACTTGTCTCCTGCTAGTGCATTTGGATCCTGCAATGCCAAGGGTAACAGGATTAATCTAACACCAGATACAAGCTGACTAAGTGATGCTGTATCTATAATTCTATCAGCCCAGCAATTACCCTCACTCTCACCCATCATCCTCTCAATGAAAATGATGAGCAGCAGATGAGGGGAAGTGTGTCACAGACTGTACTATTCTTTATGCACGCACCGACACATTGTGAACTATGATGTTATAACCTATGCACCCATCATTTACATCTCATAATTGGTGCAGATTACATACACCAATAGGTTAAAAGCTAGTGCGATGGCAGCCTATTACACAGTGACATTAATCTATCACGTTTACTGTGGGTCATCTGCCATCACACTATAAAGTGGGGTAGCCCAAATAACGAATATGTGTCTGTTTATGTATCTATCAAGCTGTGTCGGGCTCCAGCCTCTTCTATAAATATAGCAAATGTCTGAGGAATTTGTGCCATGCATAACTAAAGGTATTCATATATACATGGCAGGAGGCCATGAATATTACTTAAATTTGCGGGTGCAATAAGTGAGATGTACTATCTGGATTTCAGAATAATGCTCATAATTATTACCCGTACGGTGCTTAAGTGATATTGGATTGATGATTAGACACCAACTGGAATAATGCTGCAAATTAGAATTAGAATGAATGAACACAGTGAGACCCGAGACATCTCTTTTTGGACACTATCTACTTTTGTATTTTTTGTATCAAGTTCTGTGGCCATACCGCTCATCAAGACAAATATAAGCCTGCTGATGCGCTCTAAAAAAAGTCATCCCGCAGCCAATGTGCTAAGGGAAATGTTTTATATGATATGTACTCTTTCATCAAAGGAAGTTCACCAAGTGCTATAGAGATATGACATTTGGATACACGCTGAGTGTATGAAATGTGGTGATACATTGATATTGTTACAAATTGAATCAGTGACAAGCGTTGTATGTGTTACACCATAATTATTGCAACAGGAATGAATTTGACAAGAATACACATAAGCATTGTCTAGCATGAGTTAGATTACAACGGCTATGAGCATATGCTGATGCTATGATATGTAAGGATTTCCATTACCAGTTACACTTATTATTACTTAATTGTTACGATTCGTTAGTCTTTGATTATATCAACAATTAGTTGTTATTACTTTAAATGGTACTATTATATAGCAATAAATTCACTATTTACAATTAAGTGTTTTAATAAAGAGTATTGATACTTACAATTGATAGGGGGTGCAATATAGTAAATGCACTTATTGAGTGGCGTGTACATATAAATAATGCCACTTAACTACCCCACTTATTTTATGGAAGCATATTAAAGGTTACGTTTTACACTATTACAATCATATCAAATTTACTACATAACTTACAGTATCTTAAAAGAGTGCTCCAAAAAAGCAATCTACTTTTTTTTGTTGGTTCTTTCCAACAAACACTTTTCTACTATGTTTAGCTTATGATTGCAGGACCACCTCAAGCTTTTTTGAAGCTAAACCCAAATTAGGGTATATAATGATTAGCTGGTTTCACACGTGATTTGTTATTTTGATAATATAATATAATTGTGTGTTCAGTGCGGGATATTAACACAATATTACCTGTTTGAACTAGTTATCTGTATAAAAGACACCTGTCCACACCCTGAAACAGTCAGATAGCTACTTCTCCACCATTGCCAAGACCAGAGAGCTATCTAAGGACACCAGGGACACATTTGTAGAGCTGCACAAGGCTGGGATGAGCTACTCGACAATAGGCAAGCAGCTTGGTGAGAAGAGATCAACTGTTGGCCCAATTATTTACAAATGGAAGAAATACAAGAACACTGACAATCTACCTCGACCTGGCTCCATGCAAGATCTAACCTCGTGGGGTATCAATGATCTTGAGAATGGTAAGGAATCAGCCCAGAACTACATGGGGGTCCTGGTCAATGACCTCAAGAGAGCTGGGAGCACAGTCACAAAGGTTACCATTAGTAACACACTATGTCGTCATGGATTGAAATCCTGCAGTGCACGAAAGTTCCCCCTGCTTAAGCCAGCATATGTCCAGGCCAGCATAATGTTTTTCAGTGACCCTCTGGATGATCCAGAGGAGGATTGGGAGAATGAAATGTGGTCAGATGAGAGCAAAATCAAACTTTTTGGTATAAACTCCACTCGCCGTGTTTGGAGGGAGAAGAATGATGAATGGCATCCCAAGAACACCATACCCACTGTGAAGTATGGGGGTGGAAACATCATGCTTTTGGACTGATTTTCTGCAAAGGGGACAGGATGACTGATCCGTATTAAGGAGAGGATGAATGGGGCCATGTATCGTGAGAGTTTGGGCAAGAACCTCCTTCCCTCAGTAAGAGCTTTGAAGATGAAACGTGGCTGGGTTTTCCAGCATGACAATGACCCCAAACACACCACCCTGGCAACTAAGGAGTGGCTCCATAAGAAGCATTTCAATGTCCTGGAGTGGCCTAGCCAGTCTCCAGACCTCAACCCAATAGAAATTGTGTGGAGGGAGTTGAAAGTCCATGTTTCAAGATGACAGCCCCAAAATATGACAGATCTAGAGAAGATCTTCATGGAAGAGTGGGACAAAATACATGCTACAGTGTGTGCAAACCTGGTCAAGAACTACAGGAAACGTTTGATCTCTGTAATAGCCAACCGAGGTTATATTACGAAGTATTGAGTTAAACTTATTGATTGTCCAAATATTTATTTCCGCAAGATTATACAAATAAATTGTTTAAAAATCATACAATGTGATTTCCTGTTTTTTGTTTTCAGATTCTGTCTCTCACAGTGGAAGTGTACCTATGATGGAAATTACAGACCTCTCTAATCTTTTTAAGTTGGTCAACTTGCACAATCAGTGGCTGTCCAAATACTTTTTTGCCTCATATATATTTCGAAAAGCAAAAGCCCTCCCTCACTCACTGACACATCACTAATTCACTCATTTCCCAATATGTAAGGGAGATTAAATTTAACGTAGGTATTTCTCAGGTGGGAAATAGGAAAACTATGTAATTTGATTTTTAATAAATCTCCCCTAAGGGGATGAAAAGGGAGTTGAAATAATGATGTCATTACCGATGTGTGTCTTTTGTTGCATAAACCATAATGCCCAAACAGACGATGGGATCAAAATTTGAATTGTACCTCCAGTGTGTAGAAATTAATAAACTACACAAATATTCCTGTCACATTTAACCGTATCTGCTACGTGAGCTCTTCGTTTAATGCCAAGAAGCATGGATTCATATTTACTTCAATAAAGACTTCTCAAATTTACATTTACCAAATGTTTTACACTAATTTAAATTACAACTGCGAAAATCAGAAACTCCCATGTGAAGAACAGATAGAATATCTAGTGTCCTAATAGTTTACTGATATCATTTAACATGGATGAATTTCCTTTTATTAAAATGAAAAAATATTGTTAAATGCTCTACACCAAGGTAACTGCTGTGTTGTATACCAGTGTATTAGGTGTCAGTAGTAGAGCCCCTTAAACCATGATAGTGACAAATTATATTCACAAATAAATAATAACTTCACGATATTTTAGGGAGTTTCTTCATACACATTGTTTATTACATTATACTGGTACAGATGATCAGCTACAGATGTTTCTCCTCCCCGGTCTGTAACAAGACTGATTTATATAAAACACTTCTCACATTCTAAAAAATAAATTTCCTTACATGTAACCCTATTGGAGTGATACAAGGTAACTTACTTATGAAACACAGGCTACATTCAGGCCCTCAGAGTTACTACTCATGTGATTAATACACGTTATATTTCTAGTAAAACACTTGCTGCATTCAGTGGCTGATTCAGATGTGTAAGGAATTACACAGCCGCAGGGAAGTGGATGTGCAATTCTGTACAAATATAATGCAAACACAGCAGGATGCATCTGTTAGAGATAGACACCTCCTGCATGCATCTGCAAGATCCCAGTTCTGTATCTGAGGATGCAGCCTTCAATCACTATCATGACCATTGCAGTTAAGACTCACAATATTTGTACACCATGGTCAGTCTGCATAAACTGACGCTTCCTTAGACTGTACGTAGGAATCGGAAACCCGGGTCCATGAAGTCTACATCCAAAGAAGTAGACCCTGAACCACCCCTGTTTTAAAAGAGTGCCATTTGCTGCCACCAGCTCCACCCCCAAATACCACAATATGTCATCCTGCTGTGGTGCCAGGGGGCTGTGAGCTATATACAAGACCCAATCTGCACATGCACAGAACAGGTCTTGTGCCTGTGCAGACCCCCAAACATCAGATTTATCTATAAACCATAGGGTGTATGTACAAATATGAATTAGGTCCTCAGAACATTTATATGCTTTATAATCTGATGTCTAACAAGATGTGATTTACATAAAAAACATTTGTCGCATTCAGAACATGTAAATGGTCTCTCTCCTGTGTGACTCCTCTGATGGATTATAAGGTCTCTATTCTCAGTAAAACATTTGTTGCATTCAGAACATGTAAATGGTTTCTCTCCTGTGTGACTCCTCTGATGTACAACAAGATGTGACTTTCGGGAAAAACACTTGCTGCATTCTGAACATGTAAATGGTTTCTCTCCTGTGTGACTCCTCTGATGTATAACAAGAAATGACTTTCGGGAAAAACACTTGCTGCATTCTGAACATGTAAATGATTTCTCTCCTGTGTGACTCCTCTGATGGATTATAAGGTCTCTATTCTCAGTAAAACATTTGTTGCATTCAGAACATGTAAATGGTTTCTCTCCTGTGTGACTCCTCTGATGTAGAACAAGATGTGATTTTCGGGAAAAACACTTGCTGCATTCAGAACATGTAAATGGTCTCTCTCCTGTGTGAATCCTCTGATGTGTGAGAAGATGTGATTTATATGTAAAGCTTCTGTCACACCCAGAGCACAGATGTGGTTTCTCTCTTGTGAGACTCATCATGTATTAGATGATAAACAAATTAGCTACAGAAAGTTTCTGCTTATCAGAAAGTGAAAATCGCTTTTGTTAATTCTCCAAAGGTATAAGAAGAAATTACGTCTTTGCTTGGCTTGATCAGCGAACAATCTCCCTTTCCACAATGTATTCTAATATTCTCAGTGGAAATCGTGCACATTTGTCCTATAAGAACAAAGTTTATATTAAAAAGAATAAAGGTTACTGGGGTAATTCTACTTTTACAGTTATAGGTTTTCTTTTGTATTTTGAACATGATATATATTTATGTAGACTAACAAACATGGGACCTGATTCAGCTTCAGTTGCAGTTATGCTAAATTAGCAAAAGTGCATCTGCTTGTGATCACATGCTGGGGGCTGCCTAGAAAAGGGCAAGGACGCCCAGTATGCAAATGGCCACCAGCGATGCGATCGCATATCAGAAATGATCCATACTGAATAGGGGCCATGATCCAGTCATTTACCATTGTTTTTATATTTGTGTATTTTGCCAAATTGCTATATCGTCATTTCCAGATGTCAGATGACGCAAAGAGCTGTCACATAGTTACTTCATTATAAATACTTACCTGATATAAAGAATAATATGAGAGCATCTTTAGCACAGCTACCATGTATAGACCCCTTTATATACACTAACCTGCTGTACAGAGTAATATGTAAGATACTATGATGGAGCTGCCACCGAGACACCCCTTTATATATACTAACCTGATGCACAGAGTAATATGTAAGATACTATGATGCTGCTGCCACCTTGATACCCCTTTATATATACTAACCTGCTGCACAGTGTAATATGTAAGGTACTACACATGTAGACAGCAAGCCAGCCACAGAAAAGCAGAGTAAGAACCAGTAAAGTGTCTCCTTTAAATGACTATATGTGGAAAGCTGAACAAATTACTGAAAAACTCGACTTATGTCTGAAAGGGGTTGATCCAGGAATTTCCTGTTTCTTTATTGTAGTGTTAAACGATGTCTGTGAGCAAAAACCTGGGTTGGGCCTGGGTTGAAAATCCCGGTTATGACAAGGCAAAATCTCAGGTCATATGGCAAAAAGGGGCATAAATTAATAGAGAAAACAAAATACAGAATATAAAGATAACAGTAATATATCCTTTTACATATAATTACATGGTTATACTTTTCAACTATTTAAGGTCAAACTTTTTAACTATAGATAACAATGCAATATCTACAAATGTTTGTTCATGTAGCAATATATTCTTATGTATAATATATTTTACTTACTCTGGAGATTCTTCCTCTGTCTCTCTCTTACTCCTCCATCCTCCCAGCTCTCCAACCAGTAACTCATCCAGCAGCTCCTCCATCAGCTATCAGTGGCCTGATACACCCTATTTATAGTCACTCCTCCCCATCTCTCCCCAGTAGTTCCCAGGATGGCCAGAAGGAATTCTTACACTGAGAGGTGACCTGTAAATTAGGGTCTCCTAACATTAGTATATAGTCATTCCCCACATCAGCTTCTCGTGCCAAGCTCCTTGTCTTGTAAATGAGGTGTAAATATTCCTATGGTCACTCACTACAATGGGAAATGCTAATTACACCCTGGCAGGGGTAACACCTTGCATTCTAATTAGATCACAGCAGCCTCTGGCCTCCTGTTATTTCACCAAAGGGACCTTTTGTTTAGGAGTCACCTATTGTGAGCACCATTTAGAAGCTTGTACAATACTCAATCATTTTTTGTCTCATGATCTTAAAGACAGTGTGATTTAAATGCTTAATATGAGACACATTGCTTAGACATTTATGAAGTAAAGTTAATGCCTATGTATGAATTTCTATTTATTAAAAGAATAGTTTAATAAAAATAATTGTTTTTTTTCTTAATGAACCCACAAGTAGTTTTCATTTACAATCAGAAAAAAGTTAGAGGTGTAAAATATGGGCCCTCATTCCGAGTTGATCGGTCGCAGTGCGAATGTAGCAGAGTTACACACGCTAAGTCTACGCCTACTGGGAGTGTATCTTAGCATCTTAAAAGTGCGAACGAAGTATACGCAATATTGCGAACAAAAAATACTTAGCAGTTTTAGAGTAGCTCCAGACTTACTCTGCCTGTGCGATCAGTTCAGTGCTTGTCGTTCCTGGTTTGACGTCACAAACACACCCAGCGTTCGCTCAGACACTCCCCCGTTTCTCCGGCCACTCCTGCGTTTTTTCCGGAAACGGTAGCCTTTTTATCCACACGCCCCTAAAACGCCGTGTTTCCGCCCAGTAACACCCATTTCCTGTCAATCACACTACGTTCGCCGGTGCGAACAAAAAGCCGTGAGTAAAAATCCTTTCTTCATAGCAGAATTACTTAGTGCAGGCGCAGTGCGAACATTGCGCATGCGCTCTAAGCTGATTTTCACTGCGATGCGAAAAAAAAGAACGAGCGAACGACTCGGAATGAGGGCCTTGGAACCACTACGAATATTTTTTACTCATTAATGACGAATACAAAATAAGTTGTTTAATGAAAGGATATGTTGGGTCTTAAATTGGTGTAAAACCAACTTTTTTAGATGTAGAAGCCCATAACATGTCTATAACATCTCATGTTAGCACAGATAAGATACAGTGTTGTTAGGAAATAAAGGTCGGACACTCCAGGAAATGAAAAAAAAAATTAAAGTTACATTAAGTGCAGCAGCAAACACCAAGCACCACCCTCAGACATCTCCTAATAATAACATCGTAGAAGTGCAGCCAAAAAATACTAAACTGAGTTCAAGCAGCAGAAACATCTCACCATCAACTGTTTAAAAGAGTCCTGCATCTGGTCATGGGAGAATTGCAACAAAGTTATCACTAGTGTAGGAGATAAGAGTAGATATGCTTGAAACACATGATGTGGATTTAAGATCAGTTCCAAATGTAATATTTTTATTTCAACTGCTGCTCTGTGTCTCTGCTGATAATACTGGAATACTTTAAATTGTAGTTAAGACATATGCTAAGGAAATAACTGACACCGACAACAGGAATAATTTTGCCAAATAAAAATGTCAGCTTTATAATTAAACAAATGGTATGGTAGCAAATCAAGTTCCCATTTATTCTAAATGTTAACCCTTTTTATTGTGGCTGACCCAAACAACATCTAAGTTTCAAACCACAAGAAGAGGCAAGGGCCCAATTTCAGCCCAGCCTCCATTGCATCATAATGGGCAATATGGGGCCATTTGCCACTCCTTGTGTTGATTATTCTTTACTGGGGATACCGTGGCCAACTCTCCACTCAAGGTATTTCCCAACTCCAAACCAAAAGGTGCTCAGGTGTCTACCCACTCCACCGGAGACCGAAGCCCACCTGGTACGTTGGTACTCATGCCCCATAATGTATCAAACTCCACCACCTTTTCATCTCCTGAGCACCTATAAACCCTTTTTCAACTACATTCACAATTTCAGCCCATCCCAACCTGCCACAGTTTCAACAAAACCCCTCCACCATACCTTAAACCTTAAAACACTCCGCTTAAACCTTCTCCTAAAATATCCTTCTACCTAACTAATAAAATTCACAACTGTAGAACTATAGAAGGAGGACAAAAGGTCCTCCAGAAAAATTTCCATAACCCTCAAATTTAAATGGACACCATCGGCCATGTAGACCTGAGGGGTAGAAACCGAAATGGAGGGATGCAGGACCACAAACCCCTAATTACTCACTCACAGCCCAGCCCACTACAGAATTGTTCCGGTGCTGGACCAACTCTTTGGCAGCCGGTCTCTCCGCACCTCTCCACACTAACTATGGAATGATGTCAGACCATCCCACGCTTAGGAACGGTAACCTGTTTTGTAGGCTAACTAGGTCCCTAACCATGGTTTTCCGGAAGTCAAGACCCAACCTACTGGTCAAGTCGTTACCCCCGGCATGGAACACCACTCTCAATAGGCATCCCGACTTCTGCATCTGTTGCCAAAATAGGGGCATGACTTGCTCCCAATGTAGGCCCCTCACACCGATCCACCTGATCAGCTCCGCTTCACGGGACTGAAGGCACTCCAACCCAGACCTTTCACAATGAAAGACATAAGAGTGCCCCAAAATCCATATCGGACACTCATCCAAATGCCAATCTGAAAATATAAAAACAATATTCACACAACCTTCATACTACAAAAATTAAAAGAAATAATCTAAAAGCAACCTTAATTTCAAGACAAAGAACCCCCAACTTTCCCCATTTTAATTTTGGACTCTAAGATGACATATTTGAAAGGTAGGGTGATGGTGGTGGGGGCGAAGGATATGAAGAATCAGACTTCATGAGAGGCGAAAAACACACCTGTCAAGCGGGTGTAAACCCCATGGTTTAAGGCACCTGACAGGATAAAAAATTCCTCAAGACCCCCAATTATGGCGATGGCTGAAACATCAAGTCTGATTTTTTTTTTACCGCAGTTCAAAACCTGTTATATTTCCAAAATACATCAGACTTCCACCTACCAAGAGCTCTAATTTGCCTGCTCGAACAGCCTTCAGTGGCCGCTATTGTCGCCACACCTATATGGAACGAATGGGTACCGTATTTTGATACTGGTAAACCCATCAGGAAAATACAATGTTCCATCGCCCATCTAAATTGGAATTGCATAACCGGCATACCATCTACAGTATATGCTGCAACCATGGACCTGGCATATCAGTCCTTGCTCTCAAATGTTCCAGTGACACTGGGCAAATCTCAATATCCTCAACAAACCTCAAGGCCACCCAACACCCTTTGCCTAATTGATCAGCTTTAGAATTGATCAGCTTTAGAAAGCATCCATTTTCCAGTGACACATGCTCACAAAATATAGGTGACATCGCTGTTTTTGATGCTTCCACCAATTCACTGACTCTAAAAGCGCCGAAGAAGGCCATCACGAAACACAATCTAAATAAAAGTGCTTTGTAATAAGATGCACAGACCTCTTGTAAAACGACCGCTATGCGCTGCAACATTAAAATGGTTATTGGTCTTTGTGCATTCTGTACAGGGGGCATCGCTCGCACCCATTCTTTCAGTACTCTCGCTAAAAAGAAAGATTCAGTTAAATCATAATCCAACAACATGGTATAATCGCTCTTACCTTGGTCTCGAGAAATGTGAACATATCTCTCCCACTCTCTCATTGCTCTTCCGTACCGCCGAAGAGTGGAAGGTGCCAAAGACCTTAGCGTTAGGCCCTTCAAACCGGGAGTATCACCTGCTAGTCATAAGACCGGCAAGGGTCACCAGATACATGCACATCTGACGCTAGCACCCTGAACCTCTGCCACTCAAGACTTGATAGAGCATCTTCCATGCCATGTTCAATGCCTGCAACATGCCTGGTGCAAAAATTAATATTCCATTGTAGGCAACGCAGGACAATCTGACCCAACAAACGCAAAACAGGTAGAACAGCAGCTTTTTGTCTATTAATCACCTGAACTCCCCAAAAAATGATTGCACCAAAAAACTACTGAAACATTGGCCAATACCTTGTGCCATAACTCCAATGCAACCATGATTGGGAATAACTGTAACAACAACAGATTCCCTGTAAGGCCTTCATGAAACTATGCTTTGGACCAGGGGGATGCACACCACCTGCCCTCCATGTATGCTCCAAAACCCAAAGAACCAGAAGCATCAGTGAATAACTGCAACTCAACATTGGTTCTGGGATCAGACTGCCAAACGCGAACACCATTAAAATCCGACAAAAACTCTTCCCAAATATGCAAATCCCTACAAATTTCTTTAGATAAGCGTATAAAATGACCGTGCCTCTTAACACCAGCTGTCGCTCTTTCCAACTTCCTGCTAAAGACCTTACCCATTGGGACAACCCTGCAAGTGAAATTAAGCGACCCCAACAATGAATGAGCCTGTTTCAATGTCACATAACCATTAGCCAATGCCACCATTATATCCTCCCTCAACTTTACTACTTTTTCCATGGACAAATGACAGCAACCCTCAATCGCATCAATTTCAATACCCAAGAATGTCAACACCAATATAGGGTCCACCATCTTTTCATCAGCTATTGGAACCCCAAAATCAGTAAGCAATGACAATGGATTCGATAAAATATTACCACAAATATCAGACTCAGCGGGGCCCATGAACAAAAAATCATCTAAATAATGAACAATTCCAGACTCGCCTTAATATTCTGAAGTGCACCAATGCAAGACACTACTAAACTTTTCAAAATACGAACAAGATATAGAACAACCTATCGACATAGAAACCAACAGCCATTTGAAAACCCAAATAGCGAAAAAAATTCCGGATCAATGGGCAAAAGACAAAAAGCTGACTCTATGTTAATTTTACTCATCAATGCACCCCTACCAAATGATTTAACCTTTGACAAAGCATCTTCAAAAGATTGATAAACTACCATGGTCAAGAACTCCTGAATGGCATCATTAACAGAAGACCCTATTGGACATGATAAATGCTGAATTAATCTAAACTTTCCTGGGGTCTTCTTAGAAACAACACCCACCAGGGACAAAATTAAATCTGGAACTGGTGAAGAACTAAAAGGCCTTACCATTCTTCCCAAAGCAACCTCTTTATTAATTTTTTTCTTTCAAAATTTACGGAAACTGCTTAGCCGAGCGTAAATTACGAACCCCACCAAAACCTACTTGGCCCTTAATAGGCAAAGGAAAACCTCTGGAAAAACCCAACCTTAACAAATAAGCATCTTCCCTGTTTGGGTAATATTCTAACCAATAAGACAAGTTATCCAATCTCACAGGAGTAGGGGTCCTACTTAGCATTGGCAAACTTGGGAGCGCAGTTATGCTGTCTGTTAAAACCTCCCTTACCACCTGAGATATGCAAGCAGTCTCTAATGGGATGTGACTCCCCACAGCGGATACAAACATGCCAAAAATGACGCCTAGATCCTAGAGTACATTGGCCATTATTAAAAGCATAGCACCTAACTTGACTGATCTTCCTCATCCTCCCATCCACTACTGTTACTGCCACGTTTCTCACTAATCACTTCAGAACCACTCTTCTGTGGTTGTATAACATCTACAAAAATATAAACATCTTCCTTACCAAAATCCATGACAGCTCTGCCATGCTGTTTCCTATGAAAATCCTCATCATAAATCCTCCAAGCTGTCCCACGCCATGATCTCGCTAATTCATGTAACAGATACATACAGTATATTTGATTATGTTCAGAATGCTCTTGAGGTCTCGTCCCCAAACAACAGGCTGCAAAGACCAGCATAGCTTTTTGTCAATTAGAATATGATTTATACGCTTCTTCTCCTATACCCGATTTCTTTCTGGCCACAGCTAATGCCTTCTTTTCTTTGCTAGTTAACGCAAGCATGTTAACATATCTGCACTCACTTATACGATCCCTAATTCTGGGCCGTATTCCTCTTAAAACAGCCGTATTAGCACATTGCAGAGCGTCCTCAGGACCCTCCTCTGAGGACATACAAGAACTGGTGTGTTTGCGCTTTCTTTTGTGTTCTCTCTTGCAACCACTGCAATTACTATCCTCTGTATCTGAGGACACAGAGGAAGATGTGGATGAACCACTCTCCTTCCTGCACCTGCGCCTATGTTTTCGCTTATCTGCAGCTTTTGGTTGCATGTTTTCTCCCTAACCACTGACTTATTGGGCCTAACTCAGAGTTGATCCCACCCAAATATAACTCTCTCTGCAAATGTTATATCTGCCATACCTGCAGTGCACATGGTTTTGCCCAACTGCTAAAAATGTTCTACTGCAATCAACTCTGAATTACCCCCATTGCCCGAGCTGGCTACTGCACCCTCCTGAGATGCTTCAAGGTCAAAATCAGACTCACCATAAAACCTACCATAATCGTCCAGAGCGGATTCGACCCTAGCCGCCGACTCCCCTGAATCCTCCTGTAATTCAGGGACAGTCAAAGATTCTGCAGGAGAAATGCAAGGGGAAACATCCACTAGACACTTATCAAGTATCTCATTATTCCCACTTTCCCTGCGTGCCCTAACGCGTGAACCCATGGCTGCTGGTTCATTTACACTGCACTCATTAATCATGGAGAGCTTCTGCCCCCTCAAGACTCTCCCCTCAGCATGACCCATAGTAAGAACAGGGACCAGTGCTCATATTACTGAAATGCATATAGACGCCACCTCAGACGAATTCCAGCCAGCAACTTTGCACCCTAAATGAAGTGTGTCTGCATATGACCGCCTAGGAACCGTGCGCTTGCTTTGAGTTACCTCAGACATCACACTTCTGCCCCTCATATTCAAGTTAAAAGGCTCAATTCTCTATTGCACGCCAGCATTTGCCAGGCCTGAAGTACCTGCGATGATTCCATATGCACCCCGTAAGATTACCCTCTCCCTGTTACTGCCTCTATTGGGTGCTCCCAATCCTTGCACCAACAATTGTTTACTTGTGCCCCTTCCAGATTGCTCATTTCTGGAAGGTCTGGTTCTGTAATGAACGCCTCTGCCTGCCACGGTCCCACGAGGGCCCACGGGATGACCGTGGCGCACTTCCAGAACATGCAATCCTGAGGTAACCCCTCTCGATGTTACCGCTCTCCGCATCACCCTACTCCGTGATACCACCAGGGCACCCATGCTCCGAGACATTGTACCTTCGGTTTGCCCTTCCAAAGCAATAGCACTCACACTACTAAGTATGCCATCAGCGCGTGACACAGATGAGCTGGTCACCCGGCCTCCGCATGACGCAGCTCTGCCAACCACAGCTCTCTCAGGAGGTCGAGACCGACCCCTGGTGGCAGTATTACCACCCACAATAACTACACCCCGTTTCTTTTTAAGTTGACTATATAGCGGGAGCATTGATAGACACTTAGGATTTGATGTGTTATTTATATATTGCTGTTTCAGTGTTAATTGCCTGTTGATTAAGTAACATATGGGGCATGGCTATGCTGGTATATGTAGTTCCACAGGGACATGCAGTATGGATGTGACTTTGCCTGCTGTTAAACTGGTCTTGACAAAGGTCCTGTTGGGGACCGAAACATTGACCCTGAATATGCTGCCATCATTGATATGAGGTTGGATTAAAAGTTTAGACTTTTTTCTCTGAGAATAAGTCTAGTGAGTGCATCTATTTCTATATGAATATAATTTGGGCCTCTGCTCTAATGGTGTGTACACATGGTGAGATTTTTTCTTTCAATTTTGACTATTTAGTCAAAATTGCAAGAAAAGTTAGGGCAAATCGCAAGGTGTTATGCCACTTGCGATCCCGATTCAATCCCAATGCGCGGTCCTGCCAGGTCGGTATCGCAAGAAAAGATAGACTGTGAAAGCAAGTCAATCCTTGCTAGATCCGTGTACTATCTAGTTCATCTCACATGTTAATTACATCTCACATAAGCCAAAATCTCACATAAGCCAAAATCGTAAGCACACATAGTTCATATCTCAAGAAAAGTTAGTCAAAATCGGTAGTGCTGGGCTCCGGGGAGTTCAGGGGCAATCGCAAAGTGAAAATCGGTCATAGCAAGAATCTCACCATGTGTACACATCATAACAGATCATTCCCTAGATTGTGGCACCCCAGAAAACAGGGTGGATACCAGATGTTTGTGAGTTCAGTTTCTATACTGGATTATATATTGGGATTCCTATACAGGTTTTCTTAAATTGGCTCCCAAGTGTGATAAACTACACATATGGATATTTTGGAGGAGGGTGACTACAAGGATTTATGAAAATTTTGATTTTTTTTTTTTATAAAACAGTCGGCAACTAGCTTCAGTCATTTTCTTGTCCTGTATTTTCCCTTAAAGGAATTTATTAAGGGATTTGTCTTTTTATTTTTATTATTATGTCTTTTTATCATGTTTTTTAATATGATATTTTGCTTTTTATGCTGGATCGTTGGGTGTATTAAATATTGAGTATTAGTACTATTGTGCTGTTGATTATATGATAACTAACTCAGCTGTGATTTTTGATGAGAACTCACTCAGTGAGGCTGAAAATATTTTAGTCAGATTCACTGATGATGATATTGAGAACGTATTGTTTTACCAAACTGATTTTGACAAATTTCCTGCACAGTCCCCTGTTGATTTATTTCATAAATTAAAGAAAAGGAAAATCGACTTTATCTTGCAAGGGCAATTTCTGTCTGAGTAGTATCGCAATAAAAAATCCCCAGGGGATTCAGGATTAACAACACACCCACCATTGGAAGGAAAACCCCATCCTTCTGTGTGAAGAGGTGTGGTGTGCTAAACAAATGTTCTCTGGATTTATTAGTACTTTTTGCTAAGGAGGTTGGCGGTGTGCTAATGAGGGTAAAATCTGACATTGAACAACCGTATCCCATGGATTAAAAGAGAAGTTGATTTAGTATTGCAGGTTACCTTACAGAATGCATGGATTAATAACAAAAAATTTTACTTTTTGAGTGTAAAATTTCTAATTTGCCCTGTAATCTACACTCTCCCCAAGGTGCACAAATCCATGATAGATCTATCGGAGAGGCCCATAATTTTGGTCTGTTGATTCTTACGGCAACCTTTGGCCCGCTTTGTAGACCACTATCTCCAACCTTGTGTACAGGCAATGGGGAGCTTTGTCCGTGATATGGGGTGACTTTTTGAGGGGTCTTACCCTAATCGGTGACATTTATGCTGATTGCCTTTTAGCAACTATGGAGGTAAATTCGCTTTACACTGTTATCCCACATGAGGATGGGACAGCGGCGTTATTAGATGCTTTAATTGCAGGTCCATATGAAGGACCTCCCATTGAGTTCATACTGGAGTTAATAGGATTGGTACTCACAATAATTTTCAATACAAGGATGAATATTTTATGCAGCTCACAGGGACTGTGATGGGTTCCAATTTGGCCATGGGGTTTGCAAACCTGTTATGGCCAAATATGAGAAAGAATGCATCATTTCTAAATATGCCACTAATTTGGTTTGGTACAAGAGATTTATAGATTACCTTTTTGTGGTTTGGAGGGTTTCGATTGAATCGTTTAATTCTATGGTTGATGACCTCAAGAAACTCGATAATCCCATAAAGTTTACTGCTACTGTAAGTAATGTGTCCATTAATTTTTTGGATGTTACAATGCTGAACAGTTCACTGACTTTGGAGTATACATTGTTTCATAAACCCACGGAATGCAATACACTGCTCTAGGTGACTAGTCACCATCCTGATAAATTCAAATCTAATTTACCTGTTTCACAAATTTTAAGTTTTGAGAAATAATTTCAATGCTGAGAAAGTGAAACATCAATTGGAAGAAAGTTGAATGTGATTTGTGGAACGTGGCTATAAACACAGTGACGTGAATAGATGTTTACAAAAGACACTTAAGTTATATAACAATCCACCTCATATGACTAAAAAAAATACAGGATCCTATCACATGATCTTTAAGACCAGTAGCTCTATGAGATTACCTAGTGTGGAGAAATCAATTAGAAAACATTGGCCGATTTTAAGCACAGATCCTAAATTTAAGAAGATTTAAAAAAAACTTCCCCTTCTGAGCATAGTAGTGGTACACTCCTATTGAAATGTGAATTATATTGGATCCACTTTCTTGAGACACTATCACCAAAAGCACAAAATGAACAGAACTCTTTAAATATTTTTCTGTGATTTTTTTTGTTCTTTGGCATCTATGTGGGATATTCGAGTCTGCTGGAGTCATCGACTGTGTAACATCCAGTGATCTAGCCCTATACATTAATTATTTTTTTGCGCATAGTGATTTATACGTGTATTTTGTATTTTTTTTCCACTGTTTTATATATTCACTTGTGTCATTATGTAATATTTTGATTGTTTGATTGACAGTGTGGAACTGCAGATACCAGAGTGGCTTTTGCTACATGATTGTTTTGCTAGAGGCTCATCTTTTTATATACGTACTGTAACTCTGTGCTTGATATATAACTCTAAGTATGTTATAACAAGTGCATTGATTGGTATATACTATATTTGATATATGCTGTGCTATTTTGTTCTATTATTCTGTGACAGACTTCTGTTATAGTCTCTTCTGCATTTGCGGGTCATGGTACTATTGTTTTCATCTATTTGTAGTGAGGTTAATATACCAAGCGCTATAGTTACTTCCGCTTTGTGTGGTTCACCGCTGTATAGTACCTGCCCACTTGCGCTCTACAGTGACATCCCCCAAGCGGAAGTGATGGACATACACGGAAGCATGTGAGTTCCAGATGTAGTGGCGTGAGTTGCACCAATGGGTGGCAGCCTCTTGTCAATGATTTCAGAGCTTTACATGTAAGTATCTGACGTGTATATTGTGTCTTGATAAATTGGCTAAATAGCGGGAGCATTGATAGAAACTTAAGGTTTGATGTGTTCTTCATATGTTAGCTTCAGTGTTAATTGCCTGTTGATTGAGTAACATATGGGGCGTGGCTATTCTGGTATAAGTAGTTCCACAAGGACATGCAATATGGATGTGACTTTGCCTGCTGTTCAACTGGTCTCGACAAAGGTCCTGTTGGGGACCAAAACGTTGACCATGACTATGTTGTCATGAGGTTGGATGATTAAAAGTTTACACTATTTTCACTGAGAAGAAGTCTGGTGAGTGCATCTATCTATATATGAATATCATTTGGGACTCTGCTCTAACAGATCATTCCCTGGATTGTGGCATACCAGATGACACTTTTACTTATATATATATATATATATATATATATATATATAGATATCCCATGTACACAGCGGCACTCAGAGACTCATAGTAGGTGAAAAAATGTGCAAAATTTAATCCATATTACAAACTGTTCAGGCCAACGTTTCGGGGCACACCCGCCCCTTTGTCAAGGTGAACCAAAAGTGAATAAAACAAACACATACAGTACCTTATATTGTGAAGAAGACCCGCTGGCGAAAAGCATCACGGCCGAAGGCGGGCTGTGCGTCTCGCCCGGCCGCCTCTGGTGCAGTGATGTCATCATTGCGCCGTAGAGTTCTCCTTCCGTGCGCCGTCGGCCTCCTGCGTTGCCTAGGGAACCGGGACGCCGTCGTATCCCCCGCCTCCGACACAACGCGTCTCCACGGAAACCCGGTTTACACTGGTGCCTGGCTTCCGGACTGTCCTCCATATACGCCGCACTGACAACCTGGAGTGAAAAGTGTATCCACATCAGGCACTATGTGAACTAATGAACTTATTGCATGATCCAAATATTACCTTACTTAATCATACTGTATGTATAGATACAAGGTCGCCAAGTCACTGCTATTAGCACCACAGAGAATTCAAATTGATCTAGCATGTATATAATAAATTATTAAATCATGATGCTTAACGACTATACATACTGAAGATATAAATATACTTAAAAACTAAAGTACATTCCACTGTATCATATCATTGAGGCCCTTCGGCCTTATGGTGTCCAGTTTGTACATCCATCTTGCCTCCATGCGCAGTAATTGTCCATGCCTGTCCCCCCCTCTGATCCTCCTGGGGACATGGTCAATGATAGAAAAGCTCAAGTCCTTCAGATCATGTCCCTTCTCCCTGAAGTGTTTAGCCACAGGTTGATCCGTGGACTTTCCAGCTAACGCAGCTTTGATTGAAGATTTGTGCATGGCAAAACGCTCTCTGAAGGTGCGTATGGTCTTGCCTACATATTGAAGCTTGCACGGGCACGATATTACATATACTACATACGTTGTTGTACAGGAGAGGACATGATTGATCTTGAAAGATTTTCCTGAGATACATGAAGTAAATGTACTGCCCGGGCTCATAAATTTGCATGTATCGCACCCCAAGCATTTATAGCAGCCCGGGGATTTAGAAAGAAACGAGGGCGTTGTCGTTGTTCTATCAAACCCCGTAATGTCCGTATGCACCACCATGTCCTTGATGTTCTTACTTCGAGTGTAACATGCCAACGGTTTCTTTTGTCGGAATGTGGATAAATTCTTATCCGTTGCAACTATGGGCCAAAGAGCTTTAAGTGCTCTAGGTACCACCGGACTTGACGTGTTGTACTTAGTAACAAATGGTATGGCTTGGGTGTTCTCCCTGCCTCGTTGTTCCAATAGCCTTGCTCTCGGTATTTCAGAGACTGCCTGCTTACATTCCAGTAACTCTCTTCGGTCATATCCTCTCTCCGTGAAGCGGGTCACCACTTTAGATAAAGCTCCCTCAACGTCGGATGCTTCGCTGGTGATCCTGGCTGCTCTAATGAGCTGTGACTTAGGCAGCCCTTTCTTCAAGGCCCTGGGATGATGGCTATTGTTTCTTAATAATGTGTTTTTATCTGTGGGCTTATAATATACTTCAGTGCTAATCTTATTACCCTTAATGGATACCCAGACGTCCAGGTAGTTGAGGGCCTCATGGCTACTCTGTGCCGTGACCCTGATGGATGAGTCCCTGTTGTTAATGGAAGCTATCAGCTTGTTGAACCGGTCCGGGCCCCCAGTCCATAAGATGAACACGTCATCTATGTACCTGCAGTACTGAATGATGTATTGAGCAGCCTCCTGATTGTTGAAGAACATTTCCTGCTCTTCCTGCAACATGAACACGTTTGCAAACGATGGCGATACGTTACTCCCCATCGCGCACCCACTTGTTTGTCGAAAGAACTTGCCATCGAAAAGAAAATAATTTCTTGTGAGTGTTAGTTCCAGAAGTCTAAGAAAAAGGTCCACATTGAACGTGTCCATGTTTGTCTTGATTAGGAACTCTTTCATTGCTGTCAGGCCCTGGGCCTGGGGGATGCAGGTGTACAGACTACAGATGTCAATGGTGCATATCATGGTCCCCATCGGTACTTCTGAAACTGATTCTAACATGTTTAGAAATGCGGTGGTATCCTTAATAAATCCCCGCTGTTGAGTGATCAAGGGCTGAAGGGTGCTGTCTAAGAACATGGATATCGGTTGGTAAAGTGCTCCTTGTGCAGATATGATTGGTCTTCCCGGTGGTTTTGATAAGTTCTTATGTATTTTTGGTACTGTAAATAGTATTGGTACCACCGGAAATTCCTGTTTCAGTGCCGTACATAACTTGCTGGTAATCACATTGGACTGGTGTGCCTGGTCCAAAATGCCATCTAATTCCTCCTTGAATCTCACCGTGGGATCCGTGGCTAATTGCTGATAAACTGAGATGTCCGCAAGCTGACTGTATATCTCAGATTTATAGTCCTCCAAGTTCATGACTACGATCCCGCCCCCTTTATCGGCGGGGCGGATCACAATGTCCCTGTATGCCCCCAGCTGTTTCAGGGCCCTGAACTCTGCTTTGGACAGATTGTAGTGTGTTCTTGTGGTGGCTGCTGTATATTTGGAGACAGATTCATCCAATAGCCGAGAGAACGTCTTAATGGAGGAATTGCTGGATGTGGGATCAAACTTGGATCTATGCATGGAATTTATGAAAGCTTGGTGAGGGTCCTTGGTTGCAGGAGGTGGTTGTGCTTGAAAAAATTCTTGCAAGCGGAGTTTGTGAGAAAACTTGTGCAAATCCGTTTGCCACACCAGTTGGTCAAATTTGTTGGTCAGTATAAATGAGAGGCCATTGCTTAATGCTTTCGTTTCTATGTCACTTAAGTGCCGGTCCGATAGGTTGTATATTAGGTCTTCTTTCTGGACGGAGCGCTTCTGGATCCTGGTGTTCTGTTTGCCCCTGCGGGTGGGCGCCCTCTTGTTTTTGTTATTGCCTCTGCTGCCACTGCAGGGGAGTTCCCTAAAGGGATGCTGGTGTTATCTGCTGGACCTTCAGAATCATTCACCACGAATTCGCTGTCACTGTTAGATGTTATTAGTTCGGCACTCTTGTCCTCTCTTCGTTTGCGCCAACTGTGTTTGGCCCTATAATTATAGGGCTTGTGATTACCGGGCTCGCCACCAGACACCCAACGATAGACCTTATTGGTCTCGTAGTCCTCTTTCACTATTAGAAATTTATTCCGCTTAAACCTGATAAGCTCCTTTTTGTACGTCTCATTCTGTTGTTGTAACTTCTGGATTAAGGGCTGGCTACTATCCATCTGTAGCACTGTTTTATGTGTTGCCTCCAGTTGGTGTATTTTGTCCCTTGTGATCTTAAGTTCCCGGATCCCACGGTGAGATTCAAGGAGGAATTAGATGGCATTTTGGACCAGGCACACCAGTCCAATGTGATTACCAGGATTTGGGGAGAAAAAGAAACAGAGGAATCTGTAATGTTGACGCACTAACTAGAAGTCTAGTTAAAACATAACCTTTATTAGATATATATTAAATTGTATTATGAATCATTGATCCAGACTACAGTGAAACATAGAGTTAAAAACTTGACAATACTAACATATATGTGAATTAAAGAGATGAAAAGATGTGAATAAAGATTTTTTTAAAAATGTGTCCACGTGTGTTTAAGTATTAGCTCTTATTTAATAACCGTATGGGCATACTGGTGCCAGAATCTATGATCTTTATTGTTCCAAACGGTCTATCCCCACTGAATCCGTATTCCTAGGTCATAAGTCACTGACCTACTATTAAGGAATATATTGGTTCTATTTTTACACACATATATATATCAATAGTAAGGATCCTGAAATAGGAATGGTGTTTCTTCACTCTGAGCTGGTGGGAATATGGCAATTCCCGTTTTCAAATTTCACAGCCCACAATTATAACTGTGCTTGACTAGTATTCAATTATGCTGGGAATATCCGCATTATAGATTGCTTTCCTTAGAGGTATGCCAACCCCAATTATATTGGAAAGCCAGCTATCTATTAGTACAAAACATTACTTACATAGCCCACACTGTTAAAGGGAGTAACCCTTATTTTTTACAGTGTAATTGGGCTGCCCCGTAGGGATATAGTGATCCAACTTCTAAAAATATGTGTGTATATATAGTAATATTGATCTTGGTTCAGTGGTTCATAGTATGGATAGAATCATTCATTGAATGGCAGCGTATGCCCTCCCACTAATATAGATGAGAAAGATTTCATTTCATTTATAATACCAGGTAATTCAAATCTACACACATTAAATATAAGAGTGTGTGAGGAAATAGATCTAACCTATCAGAAAGGATTTATTATTATGGATGGAAACAGAACACAACACAGGGTCTTCAATTTTAGACTTTGTTGTGACACATAGATTAAACTGTGCTGTCTCACTGACAGTAAGTGTAAATTTTTCAGTTGCTAGCTGGCTTGTAAACGTTGCCAGTATACTTGCTACGATGTGCTGAGTTAAGTATAGCTGTGGGATATGTTGCAATTCTCTTGTTCTCATATATTATCAGTCGTGTTTATTACAACTTAGAACAGGAAACTGCTCACATCACACTGATTGAATGGTGCAGATATTATGGTTTGCACAGATACTTAAATGGCTGGTGCTGTTCCAGTGTATTATACCATGTATAGTACTTAACATATATGGCACTTAACAGCTGTCTATCCTGCCATTTGCATGTAGCGTATTATATCCAAAGCCGTCAGGACATGCTTATACACTTGTTTATTTATTAAATTAAACTATGCTGTCTCACTGGCAGTTAGTGTAATTTAACAGCTGCTAGCTGGCTTGTAAATGTTGCCAGTGAACTTGCTACAATGTGCTGAGTTAAGTATAGCTGTGGGTTATGTTGCAATTCTCCTGTTCTCATATATTATCAGCCGTGTTTGTTACAAAGTATGGCATTCCACTTAGAACAGGAGACTGCTCACACCACACTGATTAGATGGTGCAGATATTATGATTTGCACAAATACTTAAATGGCTGGTGCTGTTCCAATGTGTTATACCGTGTATAGTACTTAGCATATATGGCACTTAACAGTTGTCTATCCTGCCATTTGCATATAACATATCCAAAGCTATCAGGGCATACTTATACATTTATTTATTTGTTTTATTTTATGATTGATTTTTTAATGTATAGCCTAAAATCCAATCATACTCTGTTAGATCAATCCGGTCTGAGTAGACTCATATAGATATCTCTTCCTCCTGTGTCAGTGGGTATATGATGCTGCTCTCTCCGCTATCCACTGGCACTATTAGCATGCACTAATCATTGTATGCCTACTCGTGCCTTCACTAATATAGCCTGGTCTTTCTCATAAGTGGGAACAGTTTTTTAACAATCATATATAACAAACATTCATATACACACGTGGACACACTGTGCCCAACACGCGTGTTTCACTGCGCTATTGCAGCTTCGTCAGGGAGCAACCTTGAATCTCACCGTGGGATCCGGGAACTTAAGATCACAAGGGACAAAATACACCAACTGGAGGCAACACATAAAACAGTGCTACAGATGGATAGTAGCCAGCCCTTAATCCAGAAGTTACAACAACAGAATGAGACGTACAAAAAGGAGCTTATCAGGTTTAAGCGGAATAAATTTCTAATAGTGAAAGAGGACTACGAGACCAATAAGGTCTATCGTTGGGTGTCTGGTGGCGAGCCCGGTAATCACAAGCCCTATAATTATAGGGCCAAACACAGTTGGCGCAAACGAAGAGAGGACAAGAGTGCCGAACTAATAACATCTAACAGTGACAGCGAATTCGTGGTGAATGATTCTGAAGGTCCAGCAGATAACACCAGCATCCCTTTAGGGAACTCCCCTGCAGTGGCAGCAGAGGCAATAACAAAAACAAGAGGGCGCCCACCCGCAGGGGCAAACAGAACACCAGGATCCAGAAGCGCTCCGTCCAGAAAGAAGACCTAATATACAACCTATCGGACCGGCACTTAAGTGACATAGAAACTAAAGCATTAAGCAATGGCCTCTCATTTATACTGACCAACAAATTTGACCAACTGGTGTGGCAAACGGATTTGCACAAGTTTTCTCACAAACTCCGCTTGCAAGAATTTTTTCAAGCACAACCACCTCCTGCAACCAAGGACCCTCACCAAGCTTTCATAAATTCCATGCATAGATCCAAGTTTGATCCCACATCCAGCAATTCCTCCATTAAGACGTTCTCTCGGCTATTGGATGAATCTGTCTCCAAATATACAGCAGCCACCACAAGAACACACTACAATCTGTCCAAAGCAGAGTTCAGGGCCCTGAAACAGCTGGGGGCATACAGGGACATTGTGATCTGCCCCGCCGATAAAGGGGGCGGGATCGTAGTCATGAACTTGGAGGACTATAAATCTGAGATTTACAGTCAGCTTGCGGACATCTCAGTTTATCAGCAATTAGCCACGGATCCCACGGTGAGATTCAAGGAGGAATTAGATGGCATTTTGGACCAGGCACACCAGTCCAATGTGATTACCAGCAAGTTATGTACGGCACTGAAACAGGAATTTCCGGTGGTACCAATACTATTTACAGTACCAAAAATACATAAGAACTTATCAAAACCACCGGGAAGACCAATCATATCTGCACAAGGAGCACTTTACCAACCGATATCCATGTTCTTAGACAGCATCCTTCAGCCCTTGATCACTCAACAGCGGGGATTTATTAAGGATACCACCGCATTTCTAAACATGTTAGAATCAGTTTCAGAAGTACCGATGGGGACCATGATATGCACCATTGACATCTGTAGTCTGTACATCTGCATCCCCCAGGCCCAGGGCCTGACAGCAATGAAAGAGTTCCTAATCAAGACAAACATGGACACGTTCAATGTGGACCTTTTTCTTAGACTTCTGGAACTAACACTCACAAGAAATTATTTTCTTTTCGATGGCAAGTTCTATCGACAAACAAGTGGGTGCGCGATGGGGAGTAACGTATCGCCATCGTTTGCAAACGTGTTCATGTTGCAGGAAGAGCAGGAAATGTTCTTCAACAATCAGGAGGCTGCTCAATACATCATTCAGTACTACAGGTACATAGATGACGTGTTCATCTTATGGACTGGGGGCCCGGACCGGTTCAACAAGCTGATAGCTTCCATTAACAACAGGGACTCATCCATCAGGGTCACGGCACAGAGTAGCCATGAGGCCCTCAACTACCTGGACGTCTGGGTATCCATTAAGGGTAATAAGATTAGCACTGAAGTATATTATAAGCCCACAGATAAAAACACATTATTAAGAAACAATAGCCATCATCCCAGGGCCTTGAAGAAAGGGCTGCCTAAGTCACAGCTCATTAGACCAGCCAGCATCACCAGCGAAGCATCCGACGTTGAGGGAGCTTTATCTAAAGTGGTGACGCGCTTCACGGAGAGAGGATATGACCGAAGAGAGTTACTGGAATGTAAGCAGGCGGTCTCTGAAATACCGAGAGCAAGGCTATTGGAACAACGAGGCAGGGAGAACACCCAAGCCATACCATTTGTTACTAAGTACAACACGTCAAGTCCGGTGGTACCTAGAGCACTTAAAGCTCTTTGGCCCATAGTTGCAACGGATAAGAATTTATCCACATTCCGACAAAAGAAACCGTTGGCATGTTACACTCGAAGTAAGAACATCAAGGACATGGTGGTGCATACGGACATTACGGGGTTTGATAGAACAACGACAACGCCCTCGTTTCTTTCTAAATCCCCGGGCTGCTATAAATGCTTGGGGTGCGATACATGCAAATTTATGAGCCCGGGCAGTACATTTACTTCATGTATCTCAGGAAAATCTTTCAAGATCAATCATGTCCTCTCCTGTACAACAACGTATGTAGTATATGTAATATCGTGCCCGTGCAAGCTTCAATATGTAGGCAAGACCATACGCACCTTCAGAGAGCGTTTTGCCATGCACAAATCTTCAATCAAAGCTGCGTTAGCTGGAAAGTCCACGGATCAACCTGTGGCTAAACACTTCAGGGAGAAGGGACATGATCTGAAGGACTTGAGCTTTTCTATCATTGACCATGTCCCCAGGAGGATCAGAGGGGGGGACAGGCATGGACAATTACTGCGCATGGAGGCAAGATGGATGTACAAACTGGACACCATAAGGCCGAAGGGCCTCAATGATATGATACAGTGGAATGTACTTTAGTTTTTAAGTATATTTATATCTTCAGTATGTATAGTCGTTAAGCATCATGATTTAATAATTTATTATATACATGCTAGATCAATTTGAACTCTCTGTGGTGCTAATAGCAGTGACTTGGCGACCTTGTATCTATACATACAGTATGATTAAGTAAGGTAATATTTGGATCATGCAATAAGTTCATTAGTTCACAGAGTGCCTGATGTGGATACACTTTTCACTCTAGGTTGTCAGTGCGGCGTATATGGAGGACAGTCCGGAAGCCAGGCACCAGTGTAAACTGGGTTTCCGTGGAGACGCGTTGTGTCGGAGGCGGGGGATACGACGGCGTCCCGGTTCCCTAGGCAACGCAGGAGGCCGACGGCGCACGGAAGGAGAACTCTACGGCGCACTGATGACATCACTGCACCAGAGGCGGCCGGGCGAGACGCACAGCCCGCCTTCGGCCGTGATGCTTCCCGCCAGCGGGTCTTCTTCACAATATAAGGTACTGTATGTGTTTGTTTTATTCACTTTTGGTTCACCTTGACAAAGGGGCGGGTGTGCCCCGAAACGTTGGCCTGAACAGTTTGTAATATGGATTAAATTTTGCACATTTTTTCACCTACTATGAGTCTCTGAGTGCCGCTGTGTACATGGGATATCTGGATTATTGACTATTTTCAGAGGGCACCGGAGCAAAGTTTCTATGAGAGGTGAGTGCCCGTTCTATATGACATATATATATATATATATATATATATATATATACATATGCTATAGTTTACCAGTGGATCATTGTGATGTTACTGCTGCTGAGATGTAGAACAGGTCTTTCTTCTGAAACTCTGCCTGGACAATAGGTGGCTTCTAAACAAAAAGTCCCTTTGGTGACATAACAGGAGGCCAGAGGCTGCTGTGATCTAATTAGAATGCAAGGTGTTACCTCTGCCAGGGTGTAATTAGCATTTCCAATTGTAGTAAGTTACATTAGGAATATTTACACCTCATTTACAAGACAAGAAGCTGGGCACGAGTAGCTGCTGTGCTGAATGACTATATACTAACTAGACCCTAATTTATATGTCACCTCTCAGTGTAAGAATTCCTTCTGGTCATCCTGGGAACTACTGGGGAGAGATGGGGAGGTGTGACTATAAATAGGCTGTATCAGGCCACTGATAGCTGATGGAGGAGCTGCTAGTTGTATTGCTGGTTGGAGAGCTGGATGGATGGAGGAGTAAGAGAGAAAGACTGAAGAATCTCAGAAGTAATGATATTATGTATAATAACATAATGATAAATACAAAAACATTTGTATATATAAAATGAGTGATATTTTCTTGTAAACAGTATGAGAAAATATTTACCTTAACAATGGTTATATAGTTAGTATTACAATATAATTATACTTAATAGGGTACACTACTGTTCAATGTATCCCCTATATCTTTTATTATCTATTAATAATGCATTGCAAACACCCCCCTTCCCAGAAATATCCAGGTGTTACACTTTATATTATATGAGTCAACATTATTATATGGGTCACATTGTAGTTATTCATGAGGCGTTATATAAATGAATGTAAGGTTATAATAAATGTATTGATGGGTATTTATAGTATGTTACCTGCATTGTTTGAACTAGATATGTAACTACATAAATAATTAGTTGTCCCAAACTTTCACTACAAACATTTTGTTGATTTCTTACTAAAATATAGGCCAAAATCATGGGATCATATGTATAACATGGCTATACAATCTCTATCAGTAATGTATCATTGTATAATGTCTCTCTATATTATCTATCAGTAATGTATCATTGTATAATGTCTCTCTATATTATCTATCAGTAATGTATCATTGTATATTCTCTATCAGTAATGTATATATTCTCTATCAGTAATGTATCACTGTATAATGTCTCTCTATATTATCTATCAGTAATGTATCATTGTATAATATCTCTGTATATTCTCTATCAGTAATGTATCACTGTATAATTTCTCTGTATATTCTCTATCAGTAATGTATCACTGTATAATGTCTCTGTATATTCTCTATCAGTAATGTATCACTGTATAATGTCTCTGTATATTCTCTATCAGTAATGTATCACTGTATAATGTCTCTGTATATTCTCTATCAGTAATGTATTATTGTATAATGTCTCTGTATATTCTCTATCAGTAATGTATCACTGTATAATGTCTCTCTATATTATCTATCAGTAATGTATCACTGTATAATGTCTCTGTATATTCTCTATCAAAACTGTAAGAATCAATTTGTAATTTATATAATATGAGTATAATATGTATCTGTCTCTATCTATCTATCTATCTATCTATCTATCTATCTATCTATCTATCTATCTATCTATCTATCTATCTATCTCTTATTTGAACTACAGTATATATATCTTCTCAATCAAGTCCTTTTTACCATGTGTCTAATATATATATATTAGTGGTCTCTAGTTTGCATCTCCTTTATAGTCTTACATATTACTCTGTGCAGCAGGTTAATATAATTTATGTACATTGAGATCTAGGTGGCAGCTCCTTTATACAATCTTACATGTTGCTCAGTGCAGCAGGTAAATATTGATCTTTTTTCATATATGTTTGGTACAGGGGCGTGCAGTGAGGTCAGTGGCTGGGGGGGCACTAGCAGCTAACCATCCCCCCATAGAGTGGAAAAAAGTGTAGCTCTCCATAAATTGCTAAAACCAGCACCAGGCAGAACCAGCCAGGGGGATAATGCAGGGGAGACACTCAGTATGGGGTCCCCATGTCATAGCATTAATCTGCCCCCCCAAACTAGTCAAACCAGGGCTGGAATTCCTCGGAAATGGGGACCCCAAAAAATAAAAATGGTGTCCCCTCTCCCAAGCAATAACCAGCCCCTTGTGGCGGTGGGTGCAGGGTTCATTGTTAATATTGTTCTTTACAGGTGGCCTACAGGTCCCAGCAAGCCTGCTACAGCATGCTGGCACTTGGAGAACCACAAGTGCCAGCATGTCCAGACATAAAGGGCCTGCTGGCACCTGTAGTCCACCTGTAAAGAAAATATATAAATAAAAACACCACACTATCTTTAAAAAAAAAGTTTATTAATCAGTGTCTTCAGCTGGGAGCGGAGGTCTTTAAGCTCTTTTGCATGGCCACCACCTCCCCAGGGCTTCCGGAGTCTTCACTTGGGGGGGCAGCGGTCTTTAAGCTCTTTTGCATGGCCCCCGCCTTCCCCAGGGCTTCCAGAGTCTTCACCAGGTGGGCGGCAGCTGTTAAGCTTTTTTGTCTAGCCACCGCCCATCCAGGACTTCTGGCGTATTCTGTCTTCAGGAGCTGTTCTCTGCTCCTTCTCCGCCATCGGACTGATGCGCTGCTGCCTCACGCTGACTTATATAAGTCAGCCAGAGGGGGTGGGGCAATTACGCAGCAAGCCGTGATTGGCTCACGGCAGCCATCTTGAATTTTAAAAATGGCGCCTCAGTTGATGCGCCATTTTTGAAATTGGTACCGCTCCGCTGTCAATCTCTGCAGAATGGCCTGCCGCTAATACTCTCACCGCCACCTGCCTCCCGCTGCCTGCTCCTACGCCGCCCGCACCTCCACCACCCGCACCTCCGCCACCACTGACGCCCGCACCTCCGCCACGCCCACACAGTGATTGACAGCAGATCCAGTGATGGATCCGCTAGCCAATCACTGTGGCCTCACTGACAGGGGCGTGCTTTTATTGGTTGAAAGCACGTCCCTGTATGAAAGCGGCACCTCTAATGGTGCCGCTTTCCCATGTATTTTCAATGGGCTTTTAATGCCCATTGCTAGGCCCCACCTGCGCCCGCCCTTCGCTCCCATACCTTTCCCCATTCACAACGGGAGGCACTACGATCAGTGCCTCCCAAACACATTTAGACAGGAATAATGATTAGATTAATATAAAGCAGATACTTATGACACAGAATATGTGTCATAAGTATCATCTTTATATTATTTTAAACATTAATGACAGAAGAAGCACTGCCTCCCACACATACACTGCCAGACACTTTCATATTTAATCCATAATATTATTAATTCAATTTCTTTAACATTTTCTGGTGTGCCTTATACCCTGACAGCAAACGTTCATGTGTCTCTTACACAGAAATGTCTTATTTTCCCTTTGAAAACCAGGTATTTCATGCTACAATGATCACTGTTTCCTACGCAGACATCACACTGAGCAGAATAACTGTGCAGAAGTGCAGGTGAAATATTGGCTATTGCCCCCACCTACATGCACACAACACAATCACACATTCATTACCAATACCTCTGTAGCAACTATATTTTTGTCTCATTCACCAATCACTCAACTCCTCCCTCATTCACCAAAGACACCCCAGCAGCACCCATTCGCACAACCCTCAGTCATCGCCCACACCCAGTCCAGATCCATCCCTCCAAATTCAATAGTACCAACACCCCTGCACCCTCAGAAAATCTCCCTGGCCTTTAATTCTTTACCAACATCCGAGAAGCACCCACTCTCCTGCCTTTATTCCCTGCCAGCAGCAGACTCTCCCTTCAGGGCCGGATTAACAATGGGGCTGATGGAGCTGCAGCTCCAGGTCCACCAGCAAAATAGGCCCACAGCAAATGCATACTGCTGTGCTGCTGTAAACAGGAAAAAATCCTGCTGCAACAGCCTGCCAGTGATGCTGGGATCTGGTGGGCACTGCTGCAGAGCCACCCCGCCAGCACCTCTATTTACTGTCTGTTGCAGGGCACGTGAAGGATCCTGCAGCAGTAGGATCCACCAGCACTGCTCTGCTGCTTCCCACACTGCCGCAGTATAGAGAAGAGAAGAGGGGCTGAGTAAGAGGGTACGAGGGCCGACCGTATCATTAAACTGGGTACGCGGCTGATAAAGTGACACAAGAAGGGCGCTGGGCAGCCTGAACTATGCCCCCAACCTACCCTAAAGCCCATGTGCATCCCCGAAAGTGTTCCTTTCCCAGCAGTAGCTCTCTATCGATGCTGGATGGGCCGAACATGGCTGTGTGGTGATTGGCAGCCGCAGAAAGCCAGGCCTTCAGTGTTACTATAACTGTGTCTGGTGCTAATAGGTCAGGTCACCCACTATCTCCATCACCGCTGTCTCCCCAGTCACCTACTATCTCCCTGTCACTGACTATCTCCCTGTACTCTAGCGAGGGCTACTGTGTGACCATGCCCCTTCCTTGTGAGATCACAGCCTTTTTAGTGGCACAGAGCTTTTCTCATTAAGGAGTGCAAAAATCTATATATGCTTACCAAAAAAATAAAGCTTGGGCCAGCCATGGAGGAGACAGATGGAAAACAGAAGATAGAAAGGGAGGGATGGTTTCTTAGAGGAACATTGATCAGTTTTGTCTGGTCCCAAGGGAGAGGCCAGCCATTGGAAAGCAGAGCGATGACTGATATAAATTCCAGAATAGCCAATAGAAGGGCCCCTTGCAGCAACAAATCCAGGGCATAAATTAAAGAGTAGTGCACATGCTCGGCCCTTTGATCCACAGCTTCCGTCATCCAGGGCTTTGAAATCAGATGCAAAATGTTAGTTTAATAACAGATCTATCTATCAATCTATATTTGACACACACATAACTGTTGTTCTCTGGAACTCACTATTATTCTGGGTATGTATGTATATAAGTGTGTATTTTGGACTTTTTTCATTCCCTTTCCTCCCATCTCTCTGGTTGTGTTTATACCCCTTTCAGTTAGTGTACCTGGATGTGACGTCTACTGAGGGCAGAAGTGGGGTTTCATGCCCTTAAAGTGCTGTTATTTTGTCCCAAATTTAAATTTTTACCTGTTTTCTGGACACTAACAGTAGAAAATTGTACCCTTGCTGGCTCACTTTGCTTGCCACACTTCAGGCATGGTCTCCTTATGGCCGCCTCCTGTCTTCCTCCCATCTTCCATTGTTCTTCTCCCTATGTCCCTCCTGTCATTCTCCCATCTAGCCCCTGTTCTTCCTCCCATCTTCCATTGTTCTTCTCCGTATGTCCCTCCTATCATTCTCCCATCTAGCCCCTGTTCTTCTTCCCATCTCGCATGTGTGCCACCCATCTTCCCCTGCTCTCCCACCTGTCTCCCCTCCCTCCTTCCTCCTTTATTCCCATTCTTCCACCTGTCTCCCTCCCTTCTTCCTCCCATCTTTCATCTCCCTTCCATCTCCTACTGTTCTTCTCTCTGTCTCTTTCCCATCTTCCTTCCATCTAGCCCCTGTTCTTCCTCCTGCCTGTATTCCATCTTCTCATATCCTTTGCATCTCTTACTGTTCTTCCCCCTGTCTTGCTCCCATCTTCCTCCCATCTAGCCCATGTTATTCCTCATGTCTTCCTTCCATCTTCCACAGTTCTTCCCCCTATTTTCCTCCCATGTTAATAAAATAATTAATTTAATATAATAATTTAAGCACTAATATTTTTCTGATTCAAACACACATACATAAATACATACACACACACATACATACACACACACACATACATACATACACACACACACATACATACATACATACATACACACACATACATACAGTACATACACACACATACATACATACATACATACATACATACATACATACATATATACACACCAAAATGTATATAAAACACTAACCACAACCCCATATCAGTAGCCACACCCCCACCATGCTAGTCACAACCATTGAGACATCACACAAAAAGTCCTTCATAAATTTCAATAAGAATTTGGTTTTCGTAACTGCGCACTGTAGTGCAGGGAGATGGTTGATGGAGTGCTGCTAGTATTATGCAAGTATGTCCACCTTGCTAGACAGTTACACAATTGCTTCCAGGGAGTGTCTGCACACTGACACACCACTGGAAGCTGGGGCTGAGAGAAGGGTATTCAGTCCGGAACCCCCCTTTTTGGCCTATACCTTACCCACACTGAATGTAGTCAACACTGTGCTAAACCCTGCATACCTTTATTAAGGAACTCCAGTGCACACTAATAGTATACAGACCAGTGGGACGCCACAGTCTGTGTTTCAACGGAAATCATTGTGAACATAGCTCAATTTTTTTCTGTTTTTGTTTTTGGTTCTTGTTTTGGTTTTGACACATGTTTTTGGACAACGCCAACTATATTGATCATGACCTATGCACAAAATCCAACTGTTGCATAGAAGGAAAATCCTATTACCAGATGCACTTCATTAGCAATTGAATCCAACATAGAAAAACAGGACGTTAATCATTGGATATGAGACTTTGAGACAGAAATTCCAGCTTGGATATTACTCCACAACCACATGTGCGTTTTATCATATCCATGTTTGAATTGTATACCCAGTAAAGGAATTATAATGTCAAGTATTATCGACTACCTGCATCCATTGTAACCTACATTCAGACTTACATAATTAGATGGGTTGAGTGCAGTATACTCCGTATTTTTCAATTGTGTAACTTCAGAAATTTCAGCTCCAGGTCAATGAGGTCCTTTATTTTGCCCCCTTTATTCACTATCAACACCCCAGAAATACTCAGACCCCCCTTTCATATATATAACAGCACCAAGATAGCCTACCTTCATTATCCTAACTTACCACCTGTTGCTTAACAGGTATCCCACCTTCTGGCTGCAGAGTGTTGCTCCATGCTCACTGCTCCTACCTCAAAAGCAGAGAATACAGGGCCCGCATTATGTGTAAGAGTTGTGGAGGGATGAGCAAATGATAGAGGAGGTAGGGTGTGACATGAACTTTTACATATGCACCTGACACTTAGTAGTCTGCTACAATTCAGATTCTGTCTGGACTACAGAGGGGGCTTTGTAACAAATATAGCAAAGACAGAAAGGGCAATGGAGGAGGTTGTTCTATTCATGGCATGCACCTGGAGGTGACCTCCTCTATTGTCTCTAGTAGTTCCTCTATGTTTACTGTGAGACGATCATGTTTTCCACATTCCCATGGTGTGTGCAGAGATAATGGTGGTGTCCTGGTGTATCAGCTGACAGTAGGTGTTACAGGATCGGTAGCATGTGTTACCTATCTATGGTCAATGTGGCGGGTAAGAAATGTATTATATGCCCATACTGAGGTCAGAGTATGGGGATTATACAATTCTTATAAAAACATTAATAGACCATATGGTGTATATTAAGTATTGGCATCTGCTGCTGGGATGTAGAGGCCTCTGTGCTGCACATGTAACTGGAATTGGAGATATAGCAATTTGACAAAATACAAATATTTTTAAAGAATAGTAAAAGACTAGATCATATATGTTACTGTAAATATATATACATCATGTTCCCTATACAATGTAACATTATTACTGTACAAGTAGATCTACACAAGTAACCTTTATGCTTTCAAATGTGATTTTTTTTTCTTACAGGATAATAAACTGGACAAAATTGGAGCAGGATTTGCACTAAGAATAATAGACATAGTGGAAAGGGAAACTTCTCTGATCAAGCCAAATAAAGATTTAATTTCTGAGGGATTCACAAAAAACTATTTTATTTTCTTGCTAGGAGAAAACTTCTACTGCAAATTTGTTTCTAATCTAATATATGATGAGTCTCACAGTAGAGAAACCACATATGTGCTGTAAGTGTGACAAAAGCTATAGATGTAAATCACATCTTGTTATACATCAGAGGAGTCATGCAGGAGAGAAACCATTTCAATGCTCTGAATGCAGGAAGTGTTTTTCCCAGAATTCACATCTTGTTATACATCAAAGGATTCATACAGGAGAGAAACCATATAAATGTTCAGACTGTAGCAAAGGTTTTATGCAAATGGAGCATCTTGTTAGCCATCAGCGGTCTCACACAGGAGAGAAACCATTTCAATGCTCTGAATGCAGCAAACGATTTACCCACTGGAACCAACTTGCTAGACATCAGCAGTCACACATGTGAGAAACCATATAAATTCTCTGAATTCAGCAAGTTTTTTACTTGTAAGATAACACTTAGTAATGACATGAGGAGTCCCTCTGAGGGTGCTGGATGAAGCCTGTTCTATTAAGTAAGTGTCCATGTATCACTTCAATAAAATGACAAATTAGGATTTGTTTTTTCTGAATGTGACACACACACACACACATATATATATATATATATATATATATATATAGAGTTCACACGGACCGACACTCCCTCCTCCCCCTGAGTAAAAGCTCTGGTGCCCTCCAAGAACGGTACAAACAGCAGCAAAATGGAGGCGGCACTTGGAGTCTTGAAAAGTGCAAATGGATTGTATTACACAAATAGACTTATTTGTGTAATACTATCCATTTGCACTTTTCAAGACTCTGAGTGCGGCCTCTTTTTTGCTGCTATATATATATATATATATATATATATATATATATATACAATTTGTCCAATGTCCGGCTCTCACTTGATGCTATAAATCTGCACCGGGTGCCCGCATGAGGGAGAAGTCAATATACAAATGTTGATATGCAGCACTCCTGGCGTCTTGAAAAATCACACATCTATTGCACTATCATATGGCAACGTTTCAGTGCCGTTTATTGTGGCACTTTCGTCAGGTTTAACAAAGAAACAGAGACAATCACTTACCTATATATCCCTGTCCACCAGTGTGAAGGCGCTGCTCCGTTGGCGGGACCGATTCCCGTACGGGTGGCGCGTGATGTGTGACGACATCAGCCGATGCGTCATCACTGTGCTCCCCATCACCATGGCTACCAGAATAACACAGCAGATCATAACATTGTTAGTAACCACAAATTGACATAGCACAATGACTGTAAAATAGATGATCACCATTTGCATAACATTAGTATATACAGCACACCTGTCATCATACTACCTAGTGTTGAAATAACATATAGTTATAATATTTTTAAATAACATATAATTATAATATTTTAGTATTTTGTTAAATCAATAATCACTATGGCTGACTTTGGTTACTAATGTATTGACATGAATCATGGTACTATGTTAAAAAAGATCAATAATCACAATGGCAGATTTTGGTTACTTAATGTATTGGCATCAAACATGGTGCTATATTAACCACAAGGTGCCATGTAGTATAGTATAGTCAAATACCCCACTATGCACACTGCTGGTTTATAAAAAACTATTTAGCCCCAAGTGCTCGTTAAGCCCCCTGGGGTGCAGTGTACCCAGCTGATGGATCCAGCGAGTCTCCAATCGTAATAATCTAAGACCTCGATTCCCTCCCCTCAGGGTCTGGGGAATGTGGTCTATCATAGGATACCTCAGGGATACCAAGGGGTGTCTAGCTGTTAGAAAGTGTCTCGCGACCGGTTGGTCGCTATGGCCAGTAGTAATGGCCGACTTAATGGCCGATCTGTGGGCTGCCATACGTTCCTTGAACATGCGTTCGGTCTTACCCACGTATGACAGCCCACAGGGGCATATCAGCTGGTAGACCACATATCTGGATGAACATGTGAGCCGGAACTTAATGGAAATAGATCTACCTGTGAGGGGATGTTGGAATTGATCGCCAGGGATCAAGAATTGACATGTGGTGCAAGTGCACCTAATGCAACCCTTTCTACTACTGAGAAAGGTAGTTGTATCGCGAGTACTGGTGATATCAGCCTTCACCAGTATATCTCGTAGGTTGCGATTTCTTGAGTAACAACACATAATTCTAGTATCCTGTAAAGGGAGATCTGTATCGGACTGTACCACTGGCCATAATTTTTTTACCTTCTGTTGGATGGCTCGACTTTGATAGCTATATCTATTGACCCATGGTAAGAACTTATCTGTTCTAGTTCTATTGCTAGATGTCAATAATTGCTGGCGGTCCTTGCTAAGGGCTTTAGCTTTTGCAGCTCTGTGCTGAGCTCCTTCATTCCAGTGACTTTGTATTATCCAGTCAGTCCCGATTCCACATTGTTATATGGACTTTGTCTTTCTACAGTGTTTCCAGAGTCAATATTCCAGATCAAGCACATTCAACACTCCAGTGTGTTCTGGTTCTATTGGCTTTCTTCAATGCTGTCAGTGTTAAGATTCTGGATCAAACCCGGTGAACACTCCAGTCTGTTCTGGTTCCATTCTGGTTGCTATTGCTATTAGAACTGTGTTCTTCTTTAATGCTATCAGTGCTAAAGATTCCGGATCAAGCCCGGTCAACACTCCAGTCCGTTCCAGTTCCATTCCGGATGCTATTGTTATTTGAACTGTGTCTTTATTTAACACTGTCAGTGCCAATATTCCATATCAAGCTCGGTCAGCACTCCAGTTTCTTCTGGTTCCATTCCGGATATTATTGTTAATTGAACTTTGTCTTTTTCAATCCAATCTGGATCCATTCTGGTCATCATTACTGTGGCTAACCTGGTATCTTTTGTCAGCATACAGTATCTACAGTGAATCATGGATGTTGTTCCTTAATAAAAGCTTAATTTATTATTATATCTACCTCTGGTCTTGTCACTGCTAGAACACCAATGATTCATTCAAGTACATGCACCATACCTGGATGAAGCTTCCTCAATTCATTTATACTCCCTCTTTGTCAGCTCCATCCAAAAACGCCTGGCCAAACCAAACCCAACCCTCAGGAATGACATTGCATTTTTTTTGTATGAGGTTATTATCACATTCTTTAAAGTAAGATGATTAAACTAGTAGAACTTCTGTCCCCTCCCCCACACACCCCGGGAAAAAAATGCTTTCCCCAGCTAAAATTCATTTTTTGTGCTAATTGTATATCTATAGCTAAGGTGCAGTGTGTGAGGCCCAGTAGCTCACTATTAGTAGTATTGGCAGAAGTACAGGGAGCTGTGAGTGACTGTACAGGAACACTTCAAAAACAGAACATTTATTTTTAAAGATTAACCAATTTTAATATTTTGATTTTACATGATATTGAGAGCAAATACCTGAATTGCAAGAAAGCAGTTCTTCCATGGCCTGTATCACTGTGCAATCACCTGTTATAACATCAAGTATATTTACTGATGTTGTCAATCATGGATCAGTCTATGGAACAGTAATATCCCAATTCCCAGTACTATCACATGAAGTAGTAGCACTTTTTGACCTGTACTAGTCATAAGATTTTCTTTAGATTGTAATAAAGGATTTTCCAAATCCAATTAGTGTTTGACAATCTCAAAGAATATCTCTTTATTTAAATAATCAGGTAGAAAGTTACTGGTTAAGGGGCCTAATTCAGACCTGATTGCTCGTTAGATTTTTGTACAACTGCGATCAGGTCAGAACTGCGTCTGCATAAGCACCATTGTGGTGCATACGCATGTGCAGTTCTGACCTGATCGCAGCGGTGCGTCGCATGGGTACAAAGCGATTCATTGCTCTGTGATAGGTTTGTGCGAAGCACGGGCGATCGCAAGGTGATTGACAGGAAGAAGGCGTTTGTGGGTGGCAACTGATTTTTTTCTGGGAGTGCTTGGAAAAACGCAGGCGTGTCCAAGCGTTTGCAGGGCGGGTGTCTGATGTCAATTCCGGTCCCAGACAGTGATGTGATCGCATCGGCTGAGGAAGTCCTGGGCTACTCAGAAACTGCACAAAATCGCACATTTGCACAGCTAAAATACACTCCCCTGTGGGTGGCGAATATGCAGATGCTGGACTGCAAAAAAACGCTAGCGAGTGATCAGGTCTGAATTAGGCCCCATGGGCAGTGCAGGTATGGCAGATATAACATTTGTAGAGAGAGTTAGATTTGGGTGGGTTATGTTGTTTCTGTGCAGGGTAAATACTGGCTGCTTTATTTTTACACTGCAATTTAGATTGCAGATTGAACACACCCCACCCAAATCTAACTCTCTCTGCACATGTTATATCTCCCTTACCCTGCAATGCACATGGTTTTGCCCAACCGCTAATAATCGGATAAATGCTAACATCCCTTACACACCCGGCTGTGGCAGGAAATAGCATTTGGAATCCAAAATATAAAATGTGGAACTGGTATGATGTCCACAACATGTGTTCCTTGGCTCATACAGGTCACTTCTTATTTCTCTCCTATAGTAGTGTTTTCTGTGCAACAATTCTACAATGAAGACCTGATTAATGTCTCTTCCGAACAGTGGATGGTGAGATGTGTCTCCTGCTTGATCTCAGTTTAGCATTTTATTGGCCTCTAACCTAAAATGCTATTACTAGACAATCTATGTGGTTAGGTCTGATTCCATCATAGATCTGTATGGTTTTTACTGCTGTGCTTGATGAAGATTTCAAAGTTGTTGGATTGTTCCACCTTCCTTCCTTAAAATAGTAATAAAATGTAATTTATATTTGTTAACTTGATCTGTTATTGACATACTAATGACATCCACATCATAAAAAGATGTTCTTACACAAATTTAAGACTCCTTATATCCTTGATTGGCATTAGACATTAACAAGCAAAACCTATGATTAGCTCATTGTGAATCAGCATTTTGTACCTATAAAAATGTATCCAAGTTATCAATGAAAACCATTTGTTGGGAGGGCATCTAATAAAAAAATCTTGCTTTTGAAAAGATTCATTCATAGGCATTACATTCACTATGCATATATGTCTAAGAAACTAATATTAAGCCTTTATATCACAAAGTTTAACTTTAAGATCATGAGAAACAATTTAATTTAGGTTTCTGCAAACTATTGACTGGTACTCTCTCTTTACCCTTTCTCTCCCCTCTCTCTCTTTCTCTTTATATATACACACACACACACACACACACACACACACACACACACACACACACACACACACACACACACACACAGTGGAACCTGGTTAAGTGTGATATCAAGGGATGGCTCATTGGGTTTCACTTAAAGAGGCATCGCACTTCTCTGGTTTCTCACTTCTCAATGTTCAAGAAGTGTTTGTCTCACTTATAGAGGTTCTCACTTATGTAGGTTCAAACAGTACTTGTTTAACTTATAGAAGTGCCTGAATGCTACATAAATATGTGTACATTATGTACATGTTTGGTTTCCGTGTGGTTTCTGACATCACTGATTGGAAATAGAAACTCACTGAAATGTGTACTAATCACAGTTACAGAGGTTCTAAAGGCAATTGTCCCATTTATAGAGGTTAGTAAACTGCACTAATCTCGCTTAAAATGGTACTAACAGCAATCATCTCAGTAATAGAGGTGATAATTCCAAATAATTGGTGCAAAAAAATGTCAGGGCCTCAATTATTCCCAGTAATAGAGATTTCCCACGTATCCACTTACTTCTCCAGGTTTAACTATATATATATATATATATATATATATATATATAGAGAGAGAGAGAGAGAGAGAGAGAGAGAGAGGAATTGGGCACCCAAGGATTATGTCAACCCCAGAACTTAAAGAACCTCAGGAAGTTACACGGTATGATTTGATCCAACGTTAAAATATTAAAATATACTGTTCATTTAACAATTTATTAAAAAAGATACAGAAGCATACATAGTGTCCATCATATTACATAGTCAACAAGATGCAAATATCCTGTGTTTTGTGGGAGAGTGCAGATAAACTTCTGCTTGTGTCCTTAATCTTCCTTATTAAGTATTCGGAGATAACATCAGAAAACAGAGTAGTAACCCAACTCGTTTCATCTAATATCAATACTTCATCAGGGGTGTGTCTAAAATCATAGGACAACTAATCAATGCACAGCATTTATATAGCCTTTACGAATTACAATATATATATAAAAAATGATTGAATAAGGATTATAAAAGAGAACAGTATAAGAACGAATAAGCAAGACATGGTATAACAGAATAATAATTATTAACAAACATAGTCACAGAGAGAATGAAGGGAACAGGAAAAAAACAAGGAACAAGGAAAGGGGTCATCCAAGTATCATAATTACTGAATAGCACATACAATATATATATATATATATATATATCTGTTTAAGTTATGTTATTATATACAGTATATATATTGCTAATATGTTATAGTTTACCAGTGACTCATTGTGAAGTTTCTGCTGATATGCAGAACAGGTCTTTCTGCTGAAACTCTACCTGGAGAGTGGGTGACTCCTAAACAAAAGGTCCCTTTGGTAATATAACAGGATGCCAGAGGCTGGTGTGATCTACAGATGTGTCCACATGCAGCTTACTGAAAATGTTCCCATGGTACTCCATTTGGCCTGACATAATGTTGTCAGCCAAGAAGCAAATCTGCAAAGTTGCAATTCTGAGTTTGAACACTGGGTGGCCAGTGTATCATGTAATATACAACAAAGAGCTTTGCGAACCATGGACAAACTTCTTCATATGAAAAGATAGCTTGCTTCCATCAGCAGTCATTGTGGCTTAGTGTTAAGGTCACTGCCCATCAGAGCTAGAGGTTTGCGGTTCTAGTCTTTCTTTTCTCTATAAATATTTTTTCTCCCCAACTTCTGATTGGTCCACAGGCCAATCATTTAAAAAACAGGGATGGCAATCGGTCGGTAAACCCATTGCTGGTAATCCATTGCATATGTGGTTACCATCAATGGATGCTTACTATAATGTGATCAATGGTAACCATCGATGTTAACTGCACACCGATAGGCATTCCTTGTGTGATTGTGTGTATGGGGATCAGTGTGAGTACGGAATGTGAATAGGGGTTAGATGGTGAGGAAGTAGTGTGTGTTAGCAATGGCCATCGACCATCTCCCCCATCGATGGCGCACAATAATTGTGTTTTTTTCCAGCAAGCAAGCCACAAAGCCCAGCTCCCAACTTCTGATTGTCCCAAGTGGCAATCACTCAAAAAACAGGTATAGCTGGTGGCCATCGGTTGGTAAACACATCGATGGTCATCCATTTGCATATGTGGTTGCAATCGATGGCTGCTTGCTATAATGTCATAGATGGTAACCATCGATGTTAACTGCACCGATGGCCATCCCTGTGTGTGTTTATGTGGGGATCAGAGTGTGAGTGCAGAATGTGATTAGGGGTTAGATGGTGAGGATGTAGTATATCTTAGGGATGGTCATGGACAATCGATGATTCATAATTATTGATGGTTTATGGCCAATGTCAAATCATGTTACCATCAATGGAGGAGAACCAGATGGTTCTCTCCCATCGATGGCACGCCCTAATGGTGTTTTTCTCCAGCAAGTAAGCTGCAAAGCCCTGCCCACAACTTCTGATTGTCCCACGGGCCAATAATTCTAAGAACATGGATGGACATTGGTCGGTAAACCCATCGATGGTCATCCATTTGCCTATGTGGTTACCACCAATGTCTGATAGCTTTAATGTTAACTGCACCGACTGTCATCCCGTGTGTGTGTGTTTGTATGTGTGGGGATCAGAGTGTGAGTGCAGAATGTGATTAGGTGTTAGATGGTGACAATATAGTGTATGTTTGGGATGGTCATCGACCATAGATGATTCATAATCATCAATGGTTTATGGCCAATGTCAAATGCTGCTTCCATTAATGGGGAGAACCAGATGTATCTTCTCCATCTATAACTGTTACGATTCCTGTACTCCAGACTGGAGAAGATCTTATGGCAGAGATCTGAGTACAGGAATGAAATACAGGTTGTGGGAGCTGGAGAGCCTAGTAACCCCTGGCGCCCTAACTCCGTTATCTCGCCCGTGTTATCAGAAATCCCCTGCGAGACTATGGTTGCTTGAGCCCATGGCAGCCGCGTTCGAAGGGCGGATTATGTCTGCCCAACCCCGATGCCCCCGCAGGTCTTAATGGGAGACAAGGGGAAGTCCGAGACAGGGTGATAACAAGGGGACCTCTGACTAAGCAACCAAGCCAGGGGTTACAAGCTAACTTAACTAAATCAAAAGGTATGTGCGGACTAGCCGCCAGGGAAAAGGACAACCAAAGATCCACGGATCCGACACTCCTATCCGGCACCGCTGGACACCAGAGTGGATCTTGTGGAAGCGGAATCCTCCGCAAAGCTCCAGAACTCAAAATAAACACAATAATAAATAGTAGCGGACAAGCCGCAACACACGGCTGCGCCGCGACTCACGAACACCACCAGATGTTAAAGATGCTCGGTCAGACTCCAGGAACAGATGGTAACTTCCGAGTACAGGATCACTGAGAACAGGAACAAACGAACAGACCGGGACTGGGAACTCTCTCTGCAGCAGAATCAGGCAAACAGGAAGCTATCACCGGCGTCTGAGAGGAGTCCAAAGAGTGCTTTTATTTAGGACCCCTCCAATCAGGATCCAGACAGGACAATCAATCTTTATGCCGTGCAGCTGCATGCTGCACGGCCAGGAAAACACTGCACTGATAATTAGACCTAGCAACGGGGAACGCGGTCCGACAGTGGCGTCCCCGTTGCTATGGTCAGAGCGGCTCCGTGCGCCCGGCGTCTGATGTTGCTAGGGAGCCGGCGGCTGTCTGCCTGCGGCGTCCCTAGTTGCTAGGCGCCGGGCCGCACGGACGGGCGGACCCCGGCGCCTAACAGTACCCCCCCCCTTGAGGAGGGGTCAAGGAACCCCTAAATCCGTGTTTCTGAGGAAATTCTTGAAAAAATGCCCTTTTGAGTCTTGGGGCATGAAGGTCCTCATCCAGGACCCACGACCTTTCCTCAGGACCATAACCTCTCCAATGTACCAAAAAATAGAGCCGACCCCGGGACAACTTGGAATCGAGAACCTTCTCAACCACGAACTCCTGCTGACCCTGTACATTAACTGGTGATCTCCCCTGAGGTTTTTTACGAGGAAATCTGCTAGATGAAACATATGGTTTGAGCAAAGAGCAATGGAAGGTATTTCCGATCCGTAACGTTTTTGGTAGCTGTAACCGGAAAGCAACTGGATTGACTTTTTTGATAATGAGAAATGGTCCAATAAATCTAGGACCCAATCTGGCTGAGGTTTGTCGAAGTTTGATATTGCGAGTCGACAGCCACACCCTGTCTCCTACTCTAAAAGTGCACGGCCGCCGGAACCTGTCCGAAAAATCTTTTTCCCTGAAAGCTGCTTTTCTGAGAGCTATGTGCACTTTTTTCCAAATAAGTTTAAGATGAGAGGTCAGGGCCAGAGAGGAGACAGAGGAATGTTGGAAAAATGAATTAGCTCTGGGGTGGAAACCAAAAACTGCAAAAAATGGAGACACATTGGTGGAGGAATGACAGGCATTATTATAAGCAAACTCTGCCAATGGAAGAAACTCAGACCAGTCATTTTGGAGTTTGGCCGAGTACAAACGCAAATATTGTTTTAAGGATTGGTTCACTCGCTCAGTCTGTCCATTTGATTGTGGATGATAACCGGAGGTTAATGATGATTTCATTTTTAACGAAGCACAAAAAGACTTCCAAAACTGTGCAATGAATTGTGGACCCCTGTCAGAAACAATATCAGTGGGTAACCCATGGAGTCTGAAAACATGACGGAGGAACAAGACTGCCAATCCCTGGGCAGATGGCAATCGGGGAAGACCAATAAAATGAGCCATCTTACTAAAACGGTCCACTACCACCCATATGACTGTGCATCCAGCTGACAGAGGGAGATCCACCACAAAATCCATGGAGATATGCGACCATGGTCTAAGAGGAACATTCAATGGCATAAGTTGACCAATAGGCAAAGAACGGGGAACTTTATGCTGTGCACAGACCTGACACGAAAAAACAAACTCTTTAATGTCTTTAGAAAGACCAGGCCACCACACTGAGCGGGATACCAATTCAAAAGTTTTAGCGACTCCCAGATGCCCTGCAACTTTGCTATCATGAAATTCCTCCAAAACAGTTGCTCTCAAAAACTCAGGAACAAAAAGACGACCAGCAGGAGTATTTCCCGGAGCTTGATGTTGAAGCAGCTTCAATTGAGAAAAAACATCCTGTGTGAGACCTGCCTGAATGACTGAAGGCGGAAGTATGAGAGTAACAGGACTGTTGTCTTGAACGGGAAGAAAACTGCGTGAGAGGGCATCTGCCTTGGTATTCTTGGAACCAGGTCTGAAGGTGATAATGAATTTGAAACGAGTGAAAAATAAAGCCCAAAGAGCCTGTCGGGCATTCAGTCGTTTAGCTGATTCAATGTATTGAAGATTTTTGTGATCCGTCAAAACAGAAATGGTATGGGTCGCTCCTTCAAGCCAATGTCTCCACTCCTCAAAAGCCCATTTAATAGCCAGCAACTCCCGATTACCAACATCGTAGTTGGATTCAGCAGATGAGAATTTCCTGGACATAAAGGCACAAGGATGTAACTCAAGGGAATCTGGATCCTTCTGAGAAAGGATAGCCCCTACACCAACCTCCGAGGCATCTACCTCAACGATGAAAGGCAATTCTGGGTTGGGATGTCTAAGGACAGGGGCTGAGACAAAGGCTTGTTTCAAGGCCTGAAAAGATACTTTAGCTTCACATGACCAATTGGTAGGATCTGCTCCCTTCTTAGTGAGTGCCACAATGGGAGCAACTATGTCAGAGAAAGAGTGAATAAACCTTCTATAATAGTTTGCAAACCCTAAAAAGCGCTGAATTGCTTTTAAGTTGGTGGGTTGCGCCCAACTCAGGATGGCTTGGAGCTTCTTAGGTTCCATTCGGAACCCCCGAGGGGAAATAATGTACCCTAAAAAGGATACCTCCGTGACGTGAAATTCACACTTCTCCGGTTTGGCATACAAGTGATTTTCACGTAATTTCTTAAGTACCTGACGCACCTGGGTAACATGTTGTTCTATAGAGTCAGAATAAATCAAAATGTCGTCTAAATAGACCACAACGAATCTTCCCAGAAACTCACGGAGCACATCATTAATGAGATCCTGAAAGACTGCCGGAGCGTTAGATAGGCCGACAAAATTCTCCCAACTGGATAAGTGAAAAAATTAACTCCTGTTGAAATTTTTTCTTTTGTTTGGCCGGTGATAATGTTACGATTCCTGTACTCCAGACTGGAGAAGATCTTATGGCAGAGATCTGAGTACAGGAATGAAATACAGGTTGTGGGAGCTGGAGAGCCTAGTAACCCCTGGCGCCCTAACTCCGTTGTCTCGCCCGTGTTATCAGAAATCCCCTGCGAGACTATGGTTGCTTGAGCCCATGGCAGCCGCGTTCGAAGGGCGGATTATGTCTGCCCAACCCCGATGCCCCCGCAGGTCTTAATGGGAGACAAGGGGAAGTCCGAGACAGGGTGATAACAAGGGGACCTCTGACTAAGCAACCAAGCCAGGGGTTACAAGCTAACTTAACTAAATCAAAAGGTATGTGCGGACTAGCCGCCAGGGAAAAGGACAACCAAAGATCCACGGATCCGACACTCCTATCCGGCACCGCTGGACACCAGAGTGGATCTTGTGGAAGCGGAATCCTCCGCAAAGCTCCAGAACTCAAAATAAACACAATAATAAATAGTAGCGGACAAGCCGCAACACACGGCTGCGCCGCGACTCACGAACACCACCAGATGTTAAAGGTGCTCGGTCAGACTCCAGGAACAGATGGTAACTTCCTAGTACAGGATCACTGAGAACAGGAACAAACGAACAGACCGGGACTGGGAACTCTCTCTGCAGCAGAATCAGGCAAACAGGAAGCTATCACCGGCGTCTGAGAGGAGTCCAAAGAGTGCTTTTATTTAGGACCCCTCCAATCAGGATCCAGACAGGACAATCAATCTTTATGCCGTGCAGCTGCATGCTGCACAGCCAGGAAAACACTGCACTGATAATTAGACCTAGCAACGGGGAACGCGGTCCGACAGTGGCGTCCCCGTTGCTATGGTCAGAGCGGCTCCGTGCGCCCGGCGTCTGACGTTGCTAGGGAGCCGGCGGCTGTCTGCCTGCGGCGTCCCTAGTTGCTAGGCGCCGGGCCGCACGGACGGGCGGACCCCGGCGCCTAACAATAACAGTGTTTTTTCCCAGCAATTAAGCCTTGAAACCCTGCCCACAAATCCTGTTTGCACCATGGGCAAGTCATTCAAAGAACAGGGATGGCCATTGGTCAGAAAACCCATTGATTGTCACCCAGTTGCATATGTGGTTACCATCGATGGCTGCTTGCAATAATGTCATAGATGGTAACCATCAATGTTAACTGCACTGATGGCCATCCTGGTAACCTCAGTGCAGTGATTCTAGCAGTGTTGGCAGTGCAAGGGTGCCAGCTTTGTCCTCAATGTGGTGGTGCCGGCAGTGCAGGGGTGTCAGCAGTGTCCTCAGTGCAGAAGTGCTGGCAGTGCAGTGGTGCCAGCAGTGTACTAAGTGTGGTAGTCACGGCAGTGTCAGCAGTGCAGGGGTGTCAGCAGTGTGGGAATGTCAGTAGTGTGGGCAATGGTGTCGACAGTGTGGGCGGTAGTGCTATTTCATGGTGGGGACATCCATCTTACCCCATAATATTATACGGGGACATGTGGATTGGCTGAGAATCATGACAGATGGCTCTCTCAGTCAATCAGTGTTCTGCCAATAAATATAATGGGGACTGGCCTCTAGACAAAAACTTTGGGATCTGACACAGGATCCTGAGGTTTTGGCTTCTTTGGGGATACAGGGCAGGTAGGGAGATACAAGTGGTGGCTCGAATTTCACCAGATCCACTATGTTCAGTTGGGTTCATCTCTATTAAAAACCCACTGATGGCTGTAGATCAGCAACATACACATGTTGTGACAGAAGCTATATCTTCAATAGTTTTTAAGCACTCACCCATAGCTATGTTTTAATGAAGTACCCAAGCACATGGTTCTGTATGGGAGGGAGAGAGGGTTGGGGGAGAAGCTTGTAACTGTGGCCTTATTTGTTTGTAAAAGGATGATACATCTCATATTTCATGCACTACTTATTCATACAGTGCGGGATATCCTATTATGACAGAGTCATAGGGAGAGAGTCAGTCATAGAGAGAGAGAGAGAGAGAGTCAGTGGAGATAGATACTGAGAGGCAGAGTCAGGGAAGAGAGAAAGAGTCAGGGAGAACTAGATAGATTCAGAGGGATAGAGACAAAGTCAGAGGGAAAGAGACACTGAGAGACAGAGGAAGAGAGACAAAGTAAGAGGGAGAGTTACAGTCATAGGGAGAGAGACACTGAGAGATAGAGTCAGAGGGAGAGAGATAGAGCAGGTGTGTCTGGCCCAACATTGTGGGCATGCAACACCACTATGCCCCCTTACATTGGGGGACCAGCTACCATCCACATAACACAGTTCTGCGGCGCACAACAGCTGTAGCCCATGCCGCATTTTGCTCGAACCAGGCATGCAGCCTACTAATTGGTGACTTATGTGAGGCATTATGAAAATCTCCCACTTACCATGCCTTGCACACCGCTTTTCCCCGCTGACATTTTGTGACAATTTAAAATACACAAAATCACATGTTATACACAAATTTTAAAAAAAAACAATTTCTCTCTTAAATTTTTTTGTTTTATTTATTTATTTTTGTATTTTTTTAATGAAAAGACATCCTTGAATAAGAAACCATCACATAATACAGACAATACTCATTAAACATCGAGCACGCGTGCATTGGCGTCACAAGGCGGGTGCGGTGGGTGCGGCCCGCACCCGGGTGTGACACCTGGAGGGGGTGACACCAAATGTCAGCTCCTCCGAAGTGACAGGAGCCAGGTGCTGCAGTGTGAAATTCCGCTACAGCACCCGGCTCCTGTCATAGCAGAGGAGCCGACAGCACACTGAGACCGTCTCTGGGGGAAGCCCAGCATCTCCAGAGATGCTGGGCACGCCCCCAGAGTGACGATCCCGGTATCCCCGTGAAGCCATGCCCCCTAGCTGTAAGGCCACGCCCCATTTTTGCCACGATCGCGGCAGTACATCAGGGGTGCGCACCGGGTGTCACCACACCTGGTGACGCCTCTGCACGCGTGTATCGGTTACTGGGCTTTTCACTTTTACTTTCCGTACACACAGCTTTGGCCCTGCAGCCCATCTTGGTGGTACCAAGTGTATCAGCCACTCTCTCTGCAAAATTAAACTTTGATTCCTGCACCCTTTATCAAATATTGGTTACTGATGCAGTTAATATTTTCACCCCTATAATTATGTTTGGAATGCTGCTGGGAGATAGAACTACTCACCCTCAACCTAATGTGGCCCTGTGACTGGACCTAGTAATGCAGTTGTACAAATGTAAAAACTACTCTACTTATTCTTGTAAATTAAATTCCTATTTCCCTACAGGTTGCATAACGTCTTGTTTTCTTACTGTTCTGTTCACAGTTACTGTTTGAAGTGTGGTGTAAGCTGACTTCACCTTCAGATCTGTTTAAAGAGGGGTGGAAAGGGCGATTTTCCCCCTTACACCTGCCCAGCCTGCACATTTAAGAAGCAGAGTCCACTCCCGTATAGCAGTACTTCCACCGTGGCCGCAATGATGATGATCAGTTCACTGACTCAGTCAGTGTAGTGCAGTGTGTCAGAATGTCAATCTGGAGCTGAGAGCCGCTGAGTGTCACTGTCTCTGCTTCCAGTTCCCTTGCAGCCTCCGCAGTCCCCTGGCCTTGTCTGCAGAGCAGGCCCCAGGAATAGGCAAACAGGGCATGCACGCCAAAGCTAGGGCCGGCTCAACTTTGGCAGCGACAGTTTAGTGTAACTCTTTTTCTCTCTCTCCCTCTTTCTCTCTCTCTTTTTCTAGAAACCCCTTTTCTCCCCATCTCTCTCTCTCTCTCTCTCTCTTTCTTTCTTTCTTTTTCTCTCTTATATTCCCTCTCACCCTCCCCTCTCTCTTACACCCTGCTCCTGCTCTCTCTCCTCTCTCACCCTGCTTTGTCTACCCTGCTCTCACTTTCTTACCCCGCTTTATCTCTCTCCCTCTCTCCACCTTTCTGATGGGGGGGGTGGTTGCTGCTTCTGTAATCTGTACAGTTGGTGATCGATGCTATGCTGTGAGGGGTACTGGGTCAGAGGTGGAACTAGAGATGGTGCTAGGGGGCACCAGCCAAAACCTTGCCTATTGCATGAAACTGGTTAGGGCCGGCTATGCCTGTCTGCTCCTCCTCAGCTGTTCCCATCAGAAGATACAGGCGGGTTGGGTATGTGCTCACCACAGGTTCTATTCCAACTTTATGGGTGTCATGGACACCCAGGAGTGGGAATAGTACCTGCTAGTTGGCATGCTGACTGTTGAGATTTAGAAGGGGACGATATGTAGCCATCAGTATTGTGGCCGTCGGTCTCCTAGCCGCCGGTCACATAACTACATCCCATAAAAATACCCAAGGGCTGTCAAAGAAGTGACAGCAGCAGAGCAGCCTGAACAACTCACTGAGCGGAAAGAGGCTGCACATTTATTAAGGATGGGCATATCCAAGCCCCTGACCTGAGAGAGTGTGTAGAAGGAGACAATGTGTAAATGACATAGGCCCTCATTCCGAGTTGATCGCTTGCTGCCATTGTTCGCAGTGCAGCAATCAGGCTAAAAATAGGCACTTCTGCGCATGCGTATGGTGCACACTGCGCACGCGCGGAGTACTTTCACAAAAGCCGATGCAGTTTACACAAGCTCTAGCAACGCTTTTCAGTCGCAGTGCTGGCAGCAGAGTGATTGACAGGAAGAGGGTGTTTCTGGGTGGTAACTTGCCAATTTTGGGGAGTTTGTGAAAAAATCTAGGCCTGCCAGATAAAAACACAGGAGTGGCTGGAAAAAAGTAGGAGTGGCTGGTCGAACTCAGGGCGTGTTTGGGACATCAATACAGGAACTAAATAGTATGAAGTGATCGCAAGGTAGGAGTATGTCTGGAGCTACTCTGAAAATGCACAATTTTTTTGTAGCCGCTGTGCGATCCTTTCATTTGCACTTCTGCTAAGCTAAGATACACTCCCAGAGGGCGGCGGCTTAGCGTTGCACTGCTGTTAAAAGCAGCTAGCGAGCGATCAACTCAGAATGAGGGCCATTGTTGGGTGCCGCAGCACTTCCTACAGATACTTTTATTATAGTGTATTTGTCTCTGTGTGATGGTGGCAGCCCTGTGTGTTCATGCTGTGCCAAATATAAACACTACTTCCAGTGATACACACACTGGAAGTAGTGTTTATATTTGGCACAGCATAAACACACAGGGCTGCCACCATCACAGAGAGACAAATACATGGTGATTACACCATGTGCCCTGCTGTGCCTTGTTACTTGCAACTGTAGTGTATATACTGGCATCCTGCACCTTCCCTATAGAACTTACCCTATAGAACTGAAGGTCAGAAAGATCAGTCTCCTGAATGGAAAGCCCTATCCCCACTGCCTCAAAATTTCTACTATTGAATAATGTGTTGCAGTATTTAGTGTGGCGCTCTCCCTAAATCTCCAGTCACTGTGGTCAGCTATTTCAGATCTGAGAGATTAGAGCTCACACTGGATCCATCTACCTGCAAAGCAAATGCTAATTACTCCTGATGTGCACTGTACCCTGTGAGCTAGGACTGTATTTGTGTATTGTTTACTGCACTCTGTTAGAACAGGAAGTCCCATCTCAGTCTATGTGGTTAACAACCACTGCATTGAGTTTAAAAAGAACTATTTTGTATGTAGTCTGGCCTATTATCTGATCCCATTCTGAATAGAGCTGTGCATCACCGTTGCAGCAGACAGAGCCATCGACAGATCTTATAGGCCTTTCTCTGTTCTTGTTTCTAGTGTATGCATAAGACAAATGTGGCAAATGTCATTGGGTAGCTGAGGAATGACACACAAAAAACCCAGACAAATATATATATATATATATATATATATATATAAAACAGAGATGAGCGGGTTCAGATATCTGAGATCTGAAACCCAATGGACTTCAGGATCAAAGTCCAGATCCAAGTCTGGCCCGGGACTTCCCACCAGGCTTAGATCCCAGAACAAGGCAAAATGTCATCATCCCACTGGCAGATTCTCATGTGTTTTGGATTCCTCATAAAGAGCTGTGCATTGCCACCATTTTCACTCCAGACTTAAAGAATGAGGGAGACAGACCTCTGTCTCTGTATGTGGTGGTATCAGGAGGGATCAGTGTGTGCTCTCTAGGGTTGCTGTTCTGTGTGCTATTAGGGATGCTGTCCTGTCACTGTGGTGTCCTGTGTTATTAGGGGTTCTGTCCTGTCACTGTTGTGTCCTGTGCTGTTAGGGGTGCTGCAGCTGTACATTGATGTTGCTGTCATGTCACTGTGCTGTACAGGAGCGCTGTATGCTGTAAAAATACAGGGGTGCTGTGAAAATATAGGGCTGTTGATTCTGTCCTGTATGATGTAAAAAAATAAAATGGTGTTGTAAAGGTACACTGGCCCTGTCTTGTATGCTGTAAAATTACAGGGGTGCTGTGAATATAAATGTACACTGGCCATGTCTTGTATGCTGTAAAACTACACGGGTGCTGTGAAAATAAAGGTAATATTATTATTATTATTATTATTATTATTACATTTTATTTATAAGGCGCCACATGTGTTTCGCAGCACCATACAAAGGACAGTACAGGGGACAAAACATTGCATTACAGTAAATTAATAACAGAAATAGAGTACAGGTAACAGATCACCACACATTCTCAAGACATAGTACAGCTAAGATGTAAGTATTGAGGGAGTGATCATCGTACTACTAGTGGCTGGTGGTCATAGATGGAGATGAGCCTTTACTAGCAGGATAAAGATGGTCATTGAGTAGGGGAGAGCTGTGAGTGAAATGTGCTGAGACGAGGGCTTAGATAACAAGAGGAAAGAGGGCCCTGCTCTGAAGAGCTAACAATCTATTGGGGAGGGGCGACAGACAGATGACAAGAGGTGCAGGCAAGTGGGAGGTAGCCTGATGGCAGTATGCAAGCAAAGCGGAGATGTTCACGGCATGAGGCAGGGGGCGTGGAGGCGCGGCTTCAGCTCTGGGTTATGCATCAGAAGGGTACGCTTTGATAAATAGGTGGGTTTTAGTGCCCGTTTAAAGCATTGCAAGGTTGGGAAGAGTCTAATGGAGCGGGGGAGTGCGTTCCACTGGAGGGGTGCAGCACGGGCAAAATCCTGAACTCGTGCATGGGAAGCAGTAACCAGGGCGGTGGAGAGGCAACGGTTATTAGTCGACCGTAGGGGGCGGGAGGGAGTATGAAGGGAAAGGAGGTTGGAAATGTATGGAACAGTGGAGATAGAGATGGCCTTGTATGTAAGGGTGAGGAGTTTGAAGAGGATTCTGTAGGGGAATGGGAGCCAGTGTAGATTATGTTGAAGGGGAGTGGCAGATGTGGTGCGGCGTGAGAGGAAGATAAGCCTAGCTGCGGAGTTCAGGACAGATTGGAGGGGAGCAAGATGGGAGCAAGCGAGGCCAGTGAGGAGGACATTGCAGTAGTCAAGTCGTGAGATGACCAGTGAGTGGATGATGAGTTTAGTTGCACTCTGGGAGAGATATGGCCTGATACGAGCTATGTTGCGTAGCTGGAAACGACAGGATTGTGCCAGAGCTTGGATGTGGGGTGCAAAGGAGAGGGAGGAGTCGAGAGTGACGCCCAGGCAGTGGAGTTGGGGAATGGGGGAGATGGTATTGTTGTTGTCAACAATGATGGAGATATTGGTCGGGGGTGTTGCTCTGGATGGGGGGAAGATGAAGAGTTCCGTTTTGTCCATGTTGAGCTTTAGAGAGCGTTCAGGCATCCAGGAGGAGATTGCAGAGAGGCAGCTCGAAACCTATGATAGTACAAAAAGCATGTAATGGGTGGATGTCAAAGTTGCATCAGTGAGAGATTGTCAATACCTATCATAGTACAAAAAGCATGTAATGGGTGGATGTCAAAGTTGCAGCAGTGAGAGATTGTCAATACCTATCATAGTACAAAAAGCATGTAATGGGTGGATGTCAAAGTTGCAGCAGTGAGAGATTGTCAATACCTATCATAGTACAAAAAGCATGTAATGGGTGGATGTCAAAGTTGCAGCAGTGAGAGATTGTCAATACCTATCATAGTACAAAAAGCATATAATGGGTGGATGTCAAAGTTGCAGCAGTGAGAGATTGTCAATACTTAGCAACTAAAATGCTAGCTGCCTAAAATGCTTGCAGCCTTGGTCAATGGTACACTGGCCCTGTCTTGTATGCTGTGAAAATAAAGGGGTACTGGCCCTGTCCTGTATGCTGTAAAATTACAGGGGTACTGTTGATAAATAAAGGTACACTTGGTCCTGTCTTGTATGCTATAAAATTACTGGGGTGTTCTTAAATTTCAGGGGTGCTGGCCCGGTCCTGTATGCTGTAAAAATACAGGGGTGTAGTGAAAATACAGGAGTGCTGGTTTTGTAATGGATGCTGTAAAAAATACATGAATGTTGTATAGGTACACTGGCCCTGTCTTGTATGCTGTAAATTTACAGGGGTGCTGTGAAAATAAATGTACACTGGTCCTGTCTTGTGTGCTGTAAAAATACAGGGGTGCTGTGAAAATGCAGGGGTGTTGGCCCTATCCTATAGTCTGTAAAATTGCAGGGGTGCTGTTGTTAAAATAAAGGCACACTTGGCCCTTCATATATGCTGTAAAACTACGGGGGTGCTGTAAAAATACATGGGTGCTGGCCCTGTCTTCTATGCTGTAAATTTACAGGGGTGCTGATTTTATAATAAAGATACACTGGCCCTGTCTTGTATACTGTATAAATACTGGAGTGCTGTTAAAATACAGAGGTGCTGGGTCTGTCCTGTATGATGTAAAAAAATATAGTGGTGTTGTAAAAGTACACTGGCCCTGTATTGTATGCTGTAAAATTACAGGGGTACTATGAAAATAAATGTACAATGGCCCTGTCTTGTATGCTGTAAAAATAAAGGGTTGCTGTTGTTAAAATAAAGGTACACTGGCCTTTTCTTGCATGCTGTAAAAATACAGGGGTACTGAAAAAATACAGAGGTGCTGGCCCTTTCATGTATGCTGTAAAAATAAAGGGGTGCTGTGAAAACAAAGGTACACTGACCCTGTCCTGTATGCTGTAAAAATAAAGGGGAGCTGTATTTAAAATAAAGGTACACTGGCCCTGTCTTGTATGGAGTAGGAATACAGGGGTGCTGTTAAAATAATGGTAAACAGGTTCTATACTGTATGCTGTAAAAATAAAGGGGTGCTGTTGTTAAAATAAAGGTACACTGGCCCTGTCTTGTATACTGTAACATTACAGGGGTGCTGTGAAAATAAAGGGGAACTGTTCTATGTGCTGTAATAAAAAAAGGGGTGATGTCCTGTGAAATGGAGATCAACAATTTGGAGGAAAAAATAGTGAAGATCAGGAACCACTTCCAGTTCCTAGTACTAGTGTTGAAGCTGCTGCTGCTGCTACCAGTCATGACATTGATGATGCAATTCCATCAACATCATCTGCTAAGGCCGATGCCCGATGTCACAGAGGGAATGTAAAATCCAAGAAGCAAAAATGAATAACCAGAAAAAAAAGAAATTGTGTGATGAGAAATGTAAAATTGGCAATATGTCATTCATGACACGAAGCGGCAAGAAAAGGCTAAGGTCTTGGACTATGTTCATGACTGGTGGCTCAGCTTCTCATGAAGATGGAAGCCCTCCTCCCTCTTGAAAAATTTAAAAAATAAGGTTGTTAAAGCACAGGAAAAAACAACTGTGTGTTCAGAGATATCATAAATACCCAAAGAGAGTCCAAGTCTGTCCGTGTTTGCGATATCTAGGCCTGACCATCCCAAGACTGTATGGAAAGAGGAGGCTCCTACCACCATTTGCTCACCCTCTGCAAGTGCTGGGAGGAGCACTGCCAGTCCAGTTGCTGATATTGGGATTGAGAATATTACTCTAGAAGTACACCAGGATGAGGAGGATATTGGTGTAGCTAGCGCTGAGGAGGAAGTTGATGATTATGATTCTGATGGTGATGTTTTTTCCTTGAATAAGGCACCAATGGAGACAGTTGTTGGCCATGGGATGAAAAAGCCCATTTCCATGCCATGGCAAAATACCAAAAAAGCCACCTCTTCGGTGTGGAATTATTACTCCACAAAACCGGACAACAGGTGTCAAGCCATGTGTTGCCTTTGTCAATCCATAATAAGTAGGGGTAAGGACGTTAACCACCTAGGAACATCCTCCCTTTTACGTCACCTGCAGAGCATTCATCATAAGTCATGTCAAGTTCAGAAACTTTGGGTAATAGCGTAAGCAGTCCACTGACACCAAAATCCCTTCTTCCTTTTGTATCCAAGCTACTGCAATCCACATCACCAACTCCCTCAATGTCAATTTCCTCCTCAGTCAGGAACATCAACATCAGTAGTCATGCAGGCCATGTCACTGGCATGACTAAGGAGTCCTCTCCTAACCAGGATTCTTCCGAAGGATCATTGAGTGGTACGCATACTGCTGCTGCCGCTGCTGTTGTTATTGCTGCTGGGAGTTGATCGTCATCATAGAGGGGACGTGGGAAGACCACTTGAACTAATTCAACTAAGCAATTGACTGTCCAACAGTCCTTTGCGAAGAAGATGAAATATGACAGCAGTCATCCTGTTGCAAAGTGGATTACTGATGCCATAACAACTATGCTGGTGCTAGACGTGCGTCCGGTATCTGCCATTAGTGCAGTGGGATTTAGACAGTTGATGGATGTACTGTTTCCCTGGTACCAAATATTGTCTAGATTCCACTTCACTAGGCAAGTGATTCCTGCACTGCACAGGGACTTTAAGAAAAGTGTCCTCAGTGAACTCAAAAATGCAGTTGTACCCACTGTCCACTTAACCATGGACATGTGGACAAGTGGAGCAGGGCAAACTAAGGACTACATGACTGTGACAGCCCACTGGGCCTTCAGTAGCAACAATAGCAGCGGCACCAGCGGCTCACAAATGCCAACTAATTCCGAGGCAGGCTACGCTGTGTATCACCTGTTTCTGTAAGAGGCAAACCACTGACAACCTCTTACAGAAACTGTCGGACATCATCACAGAATAGCTTACCCCACTTAGACTCTCCCAGGTATTTGTGATATCTGACAACGCCACCAATATTGTGCGTGCATTACATCCAGCATGTCCCATGTTTTGCACACACAAATTATTTGGTGGTGCAGTATCTTTTGAAAAACGACAGGGGCGTACAGGAGATGTTGTTGGTGGCCTGAAAAACTGCTGGCCACTTTCGACATTCAGCGACTGCGTGCCAAAGAGTCAGGATCTTTCCCCTCATCAGGCCTTTGCAGAAACAGCTGGAGAAATTGAAGAAGGAGCTAAGACAGAGCGATTCTGCTAAGTATGTGGGACTTGTGGATGGAGCCCTTTATTATCTTTGCCGGGATTTAAGGGTGGTCAATCTGTTGAAATCGGATCATTACATTTTAGACACCGTGCTCGATCCTAGGTTTAATGCCTATGTTGTATCCCTCTTTCTGGCAGACACAAGTCTGCAGAGGTGCAAAGACCTACTGGTGAGAAAATTGTCAGCTCAAGCATAACGTGACATGTCAACAGCTCCTCCTTCATTTTCTCCCACAACTGAGGCTGCGAAATAAATAATACCATTTCCTAGCCATCCCGCTGGCGGTGATGCAGGGCAGTCTGATAACCAAACCCATCTGAATTTACCCATCTCAGCCGGGATTTGAGTCTGGCTTGGGTTTTACTGCCCGCCTCGACTACATCATCGAGGCAAAACTTCATCATCCTGCCTCACAATTAACATGGAGTATAATTGAAGTTCTTAGCACACATTTGCGCAAATATGCGGGCCCATGTACCGCGGCCAGGTGATTCTATAACTTTATTCAGGACTTACCTCTAAATAGGGCCTTATAAATGTGTGATCTGAAATGCAGGAACCCAGCTAATTAAAACACCTGAGGGTGAACGGGAGGAGTGCCAATACCAGAGAAAGGAAGCCTTGCATTCCAGTGTACAGTATATACACAAATATAGTGGAAAAAGGCGGGGACCTGGACTGCACATCCTATTGTAAAAATATCAAGAGGTGCTATCATGCTGAGGATTCTAATACTATGCTGGAGGAAAAGAGATGCAGATGCACACTCTTAGCACTAAGAACACGGATAGTAAAAATAATTTAAATAAACCCTGACAATTACCATGGAGTATAACTGAAGTTCTTAGCACACATTTGCGCAAATATGCAGTCCCATGTACTACGGCCAGGTGACTTCATCTCTTGGGTCTCTAACATTCCTAATACTATCACAAGTGTGCTAAGAACTTCAATTATACGCATCAGCATGATAGCACCTCTTGATATTTTTATAATAGGATGTGCAGTCCAGGTCCCCCTCCCCCCCTTTTGCCACTATATTTGTGTATATAATGTACACTGGAAGGCAAGACTTCCTTCCTCTGGCATTGGCACTCCTCCCATTCACCCTCAGGTGTTTTAATTAGCTGGGTTCCTGCATTTGAGATCCCACATTGATAAAGCCCTATTTAGAGGTAAGTCCTGAATAAATGTATATAATGTGATAGTATGAGGAATGTTAGGGACCCATGTGATGAAGTCACCTGGCCGCAGTATATGGGCCCGCATATTTGCGCAAATGTGTGCTAAGAACTTTAATTATACTCCATGTTAATTGTGAGGGTTTATTTAAATTATTTTTACTATCCGTGTTCTTAGTGCTAAGAGTGTGCATCTGCATTTCTCTTCCTCCAGCTACTCCTAGATGTGCCAGGTATTTGTGTTTATTTTTTTAAATAACTTGTTCCATGTCTTTGGTTTATGTCCATGGTACCTGCCACTGCATCCATCTAGGCCTAGGGGTGTTCTATTTTTGGTCCAGGGGTATTCTTTTTTTGGTCAATCAAAATAATACATTCTTGTGTTTACTAACTTGTTTCATGTCTCCAATTTATGTCCATGGTCCGCCCTCCCAAGTCCTGCCCATTGCCAGCTTATTTTCTGGGGACCTAAACAAACCAATAATTTCAACCACAAGTGACAGTCCCTCTCGCTGAAATTATACTATTAAATCTTGCCAACTCTGGTCAGCCCCATGGGTCTGAATGCCTTTCAAGTTGGAACCACCTATCTTTCCCTACCTGCTATAACATTGAGCTGTATCCCTCACAACCGTATGCCTTCTTACAGCACCATACAGCTCCTGCCTTGCTTAACACCGCTTCTAGTGTCCTTTGACATTGAGCCATAAGAAAATCGCCATTAGCCATCTGAGTACACTCATCACCGGTGTAGATTACGCATACTGCCTTTTTATGGCTAGCCCTGTTCCTAGGCAAACCTCCTAGACCTGAATGTATTCTTCCCTATTGCACTACTGCAACGATGCAAAGCCAGGGAGCTTTTAGTTTCACGTCTGCCTGTCCCCAAGCATGAGTGTCTGCTTCTCCTAATGGAGTCATTCTAAACCTGTCTCTAAGGCTACCTCAGGTAAAACCACAATGCATGGTTTTATCACCGGTGTGCTAGGCCATATTCTCTTCTGTTGACACTGTGTAAGAAGCTTTCCCACACCTGCAAATCCCCCCTCAACTCCTGCCTACACATATAAAGAGATATTTGCTGCTTCCACCCATTGACGTTTTGACTAAACCTTGCCACTTGAGCTTGAAAATTCCTACCATATACAGCTTACTCTCGTATCAAATTCCCCTCCAGATTGCATACAGCCTCACTCTGTAACTGATCTGCCCCAAAGAGAACCCACGTAAATGTGTGCAATATACAAAGTACCCCAATTAGTACAATGGTAGATCCAAATCCCACAACCTCTATGCTGTGAGGCAGTAATGGCAGCCATTATTACATCATCTGCACTGATGCCCCCTTTGGTTCTCCTGATGATTCACAGCTGCTACCTAATTATTATTATTCACACAGCCATTATCCAGTGCTACAGGAAGCTGCTCCCTCCGCACTGCCTGTGACTATGCCACCCTGTGAATCTCAGGGGCTACGAATATCCCACTATCTATCTGTGTAGGCTGAGAGCTTATGTCTACTGACACGTAACTTGTGCTCTCCAAACATTACTTACTTAAAAGTCACCTTTATTAACAATACACTGTACACATTATTTAACTCACCTCTGAGTTGTGTCCCATGGGCCCCAATGGTGATATTGGCCTTGCCGTAGGCAATATTGTCCTTGCCGTGCTGAATGTGCCAACAGCCTTTATTGCTGTTGCTTCTGATGTACTGCATGTAGCGCAAAGAAGGCGGAGCTCTGCTGATGTAGTCCCTCTGTGCGTGGTGTGGACTGTACCATGCCATTTTGCTCCTGTGCACATAATCCAATGTGGGCTGCCCACTCAACCACATTTCCTCTGGAGTGTTACCTGTTACACAGTGCTCCCATTACACTTGCCTTAAAGACCCCTAACATTGTGGTGCAAGCAACACAATGATGCAGCCTTTACCACAGTATCTTGCAAACTGATTAAGGTGACTTTAATTGGTCATTGGCAGACTAAGTGATTGAATGGGTGAGGAGATACAAATTAAGTCAGGTAGATACATAGTGGACCTCTGCGCTAATTGCTCCCAAACCAGTGAAACCAAGAGAAACTATTAATCCAACCTTTCACTTCCGTATGCTTAGATACAGATACATGTCATCTAATTTACTCACTGTACAGGTAGTTATCCATAAAGCAGGTTGATTTAATTCCAGTTTAGTGGACTTACCGGGAATATTACCTCCATGCCAAGTAATTGGGTTTACAGAAAACAGGTCAATGTGAAAAGAATGGTGCTATACCGTGTTCAGTTATTGCCAAATATTACTTTTATACCTCAATTACTGCCACCTATCTGCAGCCAGCAATGAAAGCACTGATCTCTATTATTCTGCTAATATAACACTATTATGCCTCATACATCATAATATACCCCGCACAGCAAGAAATAACTGACCTGCATGATGCAGTATATTAGACCACTATTATACCTTGTACACTGCAATATTCACACATAGCAATGCAATCATTGATCTGTATCATACTACATAACACTATCATAACACATATATTGTTATATACACACACAGCAATGCAATCATTGATCTGTATAATACTGTATAACACTATCATACTCCATACACTGTAATATACACACTGCACTGTAATCCCTGATCTGAATTATATTCCATATTACATTACTATTATACCTCATACACTAATATACACACAGCCCTGTAATCCCTGATCTGTATAATACTGTATAACACTATTATACCACTTACACTGTAATATACACACACACAGCAATGCAATCATTGATCTGTATAATACTGTATAACAATATCATACCATATACACTGTAATATACACACAAAGCCCTTTAATCCCTTATCTGAATTATACTCCATTTCTCTGACGTCCTAGTGGATGCTGGGAACTCCGTAAGGACCATGGGGAATAGACGGGCTCCGCAGGAGACTGGGCACTCTTAAAAGAAAGATTAGGTACTATGGCCCTCATTCCGAGTTGATCGCTAAGAGTCATCGCATCGCAAATGTACGAAATGTAAGTATCTGCGCATGCGCAAATGCGTGATTACGCATGCGCGAGTACATACGTACGACAACTGTGCAAAATTACTCAGAAAAAAAAAAGCCGTAACTGGCAAACGAAAACGAGGAGTGGCGTGGGCGTGGCGGAGGCGAGACTTCGCAATGCTCCGACATGGGCGTGAAAGTGGGCGTACTGTGTGGGAGTATGCAACTTGCAATGGGCGTGTTTTTCGCAAATAAACATTGTCGCTGTTAAAACAAACATAGGAAACCGTAGCAACATTCACGCAGCAGCAGAGTAGGTCTGCAGTTACTCTACATTTGCGAAGTACTGGTACAAGTGTGTATGCATTAATAAGCAGTTAATTGGAGAGCACATTCATCTGATGTCCAATTACTTGTTAATTACTGAGCACATGAAAGTTAACAACCAGCAATTGTCTGAACACACATTACATGTTTATTCTACTCACATATTAATCTCACACACTGTCAAATAAGGTTGTTATTTGTGTTTACCTTGGTGTGTAAGCATTTTGTTCAAATGTTTTAATGTGTGTTAGACTACTAAATACAAACAAGTGAAATTATTAGATAAAGTTATAGAAATCTGCTACATTCTTACCAATTAACCAACACCCACATAATGCAGCATACACTATTATTTAGTTTTAAAAGTCACAATAATATATGTTTATAATATATGTCAATGTTTTAAATGATGTCCTGTTGACCATAGATATTTAATAAAGTTGTCGTGTCTGTTTACTTAATATGGACATTAAAGTGTGGTGCAAAGCATACCTTTTTTTTTATTAATTCTATTTTTAAGGACAAATTGCAGATTGGTCTACAAGTGTCTATATGCTGACCCAATCTTTCGGAAACTAAGATTTACCTAATGCATTACCTTGAAGAAATTGCACAAATTTGTAATATAATTTTTTTATTACGGTAATAATATTACACAACATTTAAACATGGCTCCACGTGAGTCTCACAGGCAGAGATAGACCAAGCAGCAAGCAGATGGCACTGACAATAATTATATTGCAGAACTCAGTACTCTGCAAATTTCTGCTTCTGACAAAAGTATATTTTAAAAGCATAAATTAAACATATTACACACCCTGCCACACACAAATTTGATACCAAATGAGAAAGAATTAGGATCCACCACACAAACACAACAATACACAGCACACTAGTAAGAGGAAGATGGCTCTGTTGTTTCTTAAAAGAAACTCACAGGCTACAATTCCTCCAAACAGAAAGAAGACATTTCACTAAGAGGGAGTGATCCATTCTGGCCACACAAGCCAACTCCAAAATAACATAGAGGCAACTACAAAAACATGGGTGCTGCCCATCTGGAGAGACATCACTTTCTTCTTTTTCTCCCCACCTGAGGCTGATCTTCTTTGCTTGGTCTGCGGAGTGACCTTCATTGGGCCTGCCCAGTGGCCTGTTCTTCCTGGGCAGGGGCAGGGGAGGGAGCCGATGTGGTTGGCTCTCTGCCACTGTGGGCAAGGGAGACAGAGATGGCCTGGAGCCCTTGCAAGATGTTATTTGCAAGGCTTTGGTTTGAGGAGGCCAGTTGTTCTTGTCCCTGCCTGATCTCTGTCAGACTTTGGCAGAGTTGAGCAACACCTTGCTCAACACAGGTTCGGATCTCAGTGAGCCGGACAGCTATCTGGCTTACCTCCCGGATGACCCCGTCTTGAAACGTATTTAGGCTCTCACCATACCTAGCAATTTCAAGCAGGATCTCCGGGATAGCAGAGGGTTGGGTGGGGGGGCCAGTAGGAACCTGCATAGGTGGGTTTTGTTGGCCCACACTGCCAGACCCACTAGGTCCCTCCACCTCAGCCTCAACCACATAACCGGCCTGTGACTCAAACTGTTCACCCCCCTGTGCTGAGTTTTGTGGCAAGCAAATAGAAGAATGTGTGGGGAAAAAGTTGGAGACAAAATTAGTTTAAGATTATAAATACAGTTCAAATTACAGACAAAATAAATGTGTAAACCTACCTTCCAAGTCATGTCCCGTCAGAATCTCAGGCAGGTCCGTGTCCATATGAGACACCCCTTGGCCCTCCTCATAACTGACACAGTCCATCGCCATCTCCTCCAAGTCAGTAAACTCCACAGCGACAGGTGGTCCCCCCCCTGTAGCCCTTGAGGCATTCCACTCCGCAGCCCTCTTTGCCTTCAGGCGGGATTTGAAGTCGGCCCACCTACATATGTATTGTGAAAGAGGGACAAAGTTGAGTATTATTATTGTTCGCAGTAAATATATAGCACACATGTTCTGCTTGTGTTTGCTAGACATAACATGACATGTAACTACATTTTTTGGACAACTTAGCACAGAAAAAGGATTGTCAAGATGCACTTACCGTCGTCTCACTTCCTGTGATGTTCTGACGACAGAGCCAACTTCATTCACAGATTTTGTGATGTCTCTCCAGATGCGTTCTTTTGAAGCAGCCCCCATGTTTTTTGGCCCTCTATGTATTTTGGCCATGGCCTGCGTGACCAAGACACGCAACTCCCTCTTAGTGAATGCAGGCTGTCTTTTTTTCCGTCTGGAGGTAGCCTGTGAGGTTTCTTCTTGTTGGTCATCTCCATCTTCCTCCTCACTAGCAGCTTCTGTCTGTTGTGTTTGTGTGGCTAAAGTCAATTCTCCCTCAGTTTGGTCACTATGTGTGTGTGGCAGGGTATCCCCACTCAATTGTTGTGGTTCAGAAGCAGACATTTGCAGAGTACTAGGTCCTGCCTCAACATCCGCAGAGGCGTATTCCAACATGCGCCTTTGGCACTCTAGGCGTTTTTGCTGCAATGCCATCTGCTGCTCTGCAATGCGGTCTAACTCTGCTGCGATTTGCTCACGAGAAGCCATGTTTCTGATGACGTGTGTACGCCGAGGTGTGTGCGCTTATATACCTACGTGCGAATCGTTAATTCACACAGGTGTACACTTATTCTGGTTAATGATTGCACTGCTTATTTAAGGGCCTACTTTGCACGCTGTGAGTGTAGGTAGTTTGGAGTTTCAGTTGTTTGTTGGCTTGTGCGTGAAGGTGCTAGAGGAATTTGCAGAGTGAGTAATTGTCAAGCATACCTTTGTCCTTTTGTTTGCATTTTGAATATAGACAGTGTTGCATTTTTTTTGCGTTTTTTCGTTTGTGAGTATTCTGGAATTCGTCTTGTTTTTTTTTTGTAAAAGTGTTTTTTAAAAATTTTATTTTTAAAAGATTTAAAACACATATATATTTTGCAAGTCCATTTGTGAAAATAAACCTGTGCTTCTTTGTTTTGACTGTCATTTGTGTTCTCTTGTAGGTGTTTGGTTTTGGGTGAAATAACCCTTGATTAATTTCATTTCTTGGTGTGCTACAGAACACCAAGTCTTTCTTTATTTTGGAGCAGGTAAGTGCCCTTGGCCTGTGTTGGTGCTTGTTTGTTTTAATGGTCCGTATGCTGTTTTTGACTGTCATTTGTGTTCTCTTGTAGGTGTTTGGTTTTCGGTGAAATAAACCCTTGATTAATTTAATTTCTTGGTGTGCTACAGAACACCAAGTCTTTCTTTATTTTGGAGCAGGTAAGTGCCCTTGGCCTGTGTTGGTGCTTGTTTGTTTTAATGGTCTGTATGCTGTTTTTGACTGTCATTTGTGTTCTCTTGTAGGTGTTTGGTTTTGGGTGAAATAACCCTTGATTAATTTCATTTCTTGGTGTGCTACAGAACACCAAGTCTTTCTTTATTTTGGAGCAGGTAAGTGCCCTTGGCCTGTGTTGGTGCTTGTTTGTTTTAATGGTCTGTATGCTGTTTTTGACTGTCATTTGTGTTCTCTTGTAGGTGTTTGGTTTTGGGTGAAATAACCCTTGATTAATTTCATTTCTTGGTGTGCTACAGAACACCAAGTCTTTTTTTATTTTGGAGCAGGTAAGTGCCCTTGGCCTGTGTTGGTGCTTGTTTGTTTTAATGGTCTGTATGCTGTTTTTGACTGTCATTTGTGTTCTCTTGTAGGTGTTTGGTTTTGGGTGAAATAACCCTTGATTAATTTCATTTCTTGGTGTGCTACAGAACACCAAGTCTTTCTTTATTTTGGAGCAGGTAAGTGCCCTTGGCCTGTGTTGGTGCTTGTTTGTTTTAATGGTCTGTATGCTGTTTTTGACTGTCATTTGTGTTCTCTTGTAGGTGTTTGGTTTTGGGTGAAATAACCCTTGATTAATTTAATTTCTTGGTGTGCTACAGAACACCAAGTCTTTCTTTATTTTGGAGCAGGTAAGTGCCCTTGGCCTGTGTTGGTGCTTGTTTGTTTTAATGGTCTGTATGCTGTTTTTGACTGTCATTTGTGTTCTCTTGTAGGTGTTTGGTTTTGGGTGAAATAACCCTTGATTAATTTAATTTCTTGGTGTGCTACAGAACACCAAGACTTTCTTTATTTTGGAGCAGGTAAGTGCCTTTGGCCTGTGTTGGTGCCTGTTTGTGTTTGTTCAAAGTGTTGTGATTATGTTTGTTTTCCATTTGGGAAAAAAATGTTTGTTGGGTTACCAGGATTGATCTGCAAAGTAGTGTTTTGCTTTCCTGGACTAGCTACTAAATGCCTTTTTTTTGTTTAATTTTGTTTTCTTTAAAAAAAATGTTATCATTTTTTTTTTTTTTTTAATTTTGGTGTTTGTGATGTGTTTGCTGCTCTGAAATTTTTAAGGTATTTTTTGGGGGGATTTTTCAAAATGAAATATGTATTTTTTGGAAAAATAATATATTTTTTTTTTTTAATTTTTAATTTAATTTTGTTCCTGAATTGAACTCAGAAAAAATGTACGCTCCTGCAGTATGTTGACACCACATTTTTTAACACATTTATTGTTTGTATATTTTTGTCACTTTGTTTTTGTATTATTCAACTTTTTATTTTTTTTCTCTAAAAAGTGTGTTATGTCAATATATATCGCAGCCGAAGCCCTACCTCCCCAACCCACGCCAGCACTCCCACCCCAACCGCCAGCCCCACAACCACAACCGGCTCCTCATCAACCAAGGCAACGGAGGCGTGCTAGGCCACCAATTTTCAGAACCCGTGTCCTACTTTTTGGGATACCAGATGATGTGGTGGTGCGTAGATACAGGCTGCCACCACATCTAATCCTAGACACTCTCTCCATAATAGAGAGTGATCTGGAGTCTGAAATTCGGTATTCTACAGCAATACCACCATTGACACAATTCCTTGCTGTGTTACATTTTTTAGCTACAGCCTCATATCAGCATGTTGTGGGAGACCTGGTTGGCATGTCGCAGGGCCAGTTCAGTAAGGTCCTGCGGCGTGTCTGCCAGGCTTTCCTAAAGCGGGTGAAGCAATTCATTGATATGCCTTTGGATGTTGGTGCCCTAGATGTGGTGAAGCGGCAATTTGAGGAAGGTGGTAGTCGCTTCCCACATATTATTGGGGTTGTGGATGGCACACATGTTGCTATTCAGCCACCAAGACATAATGAAGAAATTTATAGAAACAGGAAACTGTTTCATTCTCTGAATGTAATGGTTGTTTGTGGGCCATCCCTCCAGATCCTTTCCCTGAATGCCAAGTTTACTGGAAGTTCACATGATGCATATGTCATTAGACAATCAGGGATATGGCAGAGATTAAGATCAAGTCAACGAGCAGACATGTGGTTATTGGGTGAGTTGTTGCTAAAATATTTTTAAACAAAACAAAAAACTTGACAAATATACTATTTCAAATTTTTGATTTTTCTTCCAACAGGAGACCGTGGATATCCTTGCACCCCCTCGCTCATGACTCCTTACCGTAATCCCAGGCCAGGACCACAGATGGCATTTAACTCCGCGCTTACTGCCACTAAGCAGCTGGTGGAGCGCACAATTGGTGTCCTTAAAGGGCGGTTTCATGTGCTCCACCGCACTGGTGGCGACATCATGTATTCGCCGGAGATGGCAAGTAAAATAGTGGTCCTGTGCGCAATACTACATAATATCGCGGTAAGGAGTAGTGTAGAGCTTCCTCAGGCAGAGGAATTGCCTGATGAGGAGCCAGGGGTTGGTCGACACTTCGGTGGGGGGAGTGTTACACGGAGGGGGAGCCAAGTCAGGGCAAGGATTGTTGCCGAATATTTCAGGTATAGTGTTTTGATATTTTCTATTTTAAAAATTTTTAAAACACAGTATGCTTAAGTTTTTTTAACAATGATGACATTTTGTATGATATTGTAAAGTGATTGTGTAAGGCTTTTGTTGTGTTGGAATGGGTAATTTTTGTGTGCGACAAATTCCGCAAACACGTTAAGCTTACAATGTTTAGTTCGAAAACAAAATACTGTAATGTTGCTAAATAGTGTCCTTATTTGTTTTATATCCTCAAATCCTGATTATGTAAACAAACACACAAACAAATGATACTCAATGTTTCCCACTTTGTGACTGTCCAGCTGAATGATCACACGAACTGTGGTGAGTACACAGATATGTATAGTAATTTTAAATAAACTGTGTCTCTGTGTCTGTGTTTTTTTTAATTTTTGTTTATGATAAATATTTGCTTCTGCTAATGCGTATTTCCGCTCGTGCGAAATAACACTCTGCTCTTCACAGCATTGCAAAGATCAATAAAGTTATTAGAAATGACAACATAGATTTTGGACCAATCACATGATAACAGACACTATAAATATATGCCCAAATAAGGAAAACGCCATTGCCATGATGCGTGCAGCACCGTTCACCAGGCGGGAGCTCCGCGTGCTGGTTGCGGTGATGGACCGCCGCGTAGGCCGCGTTGGGCGATTCATCCCCAATAGGGTGAAGCGCGAGGCCTACGCGGAGGTCCGCCGCCTGCTGCGGACTCGCGTCCGCAGCAGGCGGACAATCATCCAACTTGAGAGGAGGTGGAGTGATCTCCGCAGGAGGACTCCCGATCTGTTGGCGGAGATCCGCTAGCAAATCCGAACTATGCATACACGAAGTAAGTTACATTACATAAGATTATTAGCATAAATTGTGCTAATGGGGGAAATTCCAAGTTGTTTGCAGCAGGAATTTAGTGAACAATTGGGCAAAACCATGTGCACTGCAGGGGAAGCATATGTAACATGTGCAGAGAGAGTAAGATTTTGGTGGGGTGTGTTAAATCTGCTAAATCATTTGCAGTGTTAAAATAAAGCAGCCTGTATTTACCCTGCACAAAATAAAATAACCCACCCAAGTCTAACTCTCTCTGCACATGTTATATCTGCCTCCCCTGCAGTGCACATGGTTTTGCCCAATTGCAAACTAAATACCTGCTGTAATCCCCTTGGAATTACCCACAATTTACACTAAGTGGTAGGCTAATTGCAACCTTGAGTGTCCTCTTTTGGAAAATAGGACAGTGTGTGTGGTTAGGGCAAACAGTACTGACTGTAGCAAAGTGCCACCAAACAAGTGAATGTTTTACAGAATTAATAACCAGGAAGGTAACTGTCCCCAAAATCTAGATCAGTGCTGTCTATATAATAAGGTGCCTGGAATAGTGATCTGGTGATGTTGCCTAGACCAATCACTATGACTCAATGGACTAGATTATGGAATGAGCTTCAAAGTAAAAGTTTGGACTCATTTTGTTTGCTGTGGCCAACATGAAGAGGATCTTAACATGTTTGCTTTTCATTTTTAAAAAACACTGAATTTTACATGGAACAGAACATTGATAATTCAAAATGTTTACTATGTAATTTCTCATGTAAACTAAATGTTGTCACTAATATCATTATAGGACAACAACAACGGCACAACTCTCCACCCCCTTCCCCTTCCCAGTCCCCCTCCCCTTCTCACTCCCCCTCCCCTTCTCACTCCCCCTCCCCTTCACAGTCCCCCTCCCCTTCCCAGTCCCCCTCAGCTTCCCAGTCACCCTCAGCTTCCCAGTCCCCCTCAGCTTCCCAGTCCCCCTCAGCTTCCCAGTCCCCCTCATCTTCCCAGTCCCCCTCATCTTCCCAGTCCCCCTCAGCTTCCCTGGCCCACTCCACTTTCCACTCCCCTTCTCACCACACCTCTCCATCTCTTTCTGGGACCCCTCCTCCTCCTTCCCATACCCCTTCTCCTTCAACTTCTACATCACCATCTCAACCCCCCTCACCCTCTATTGCCTTAACTTTCTCTCCGCCCCCCTCGCCCTCTCAATCAGACCCCCCCCTCTGAAATTGCAGTCCAAATCCAGCTTCCTTCCCCCATCCAGCCTCCTTCCCCAATCCCTCCTCCTTCCCCAATCCCTCCTCCTTCCCCCATCCAGCCGCCTTCCCCCATCCAGCCAACATCCCCACCCAGTGAATGGGCAGAGGAAGCCCCTGAAGACAGTTCAGGGAGTCTTCATGTTGCCGTGGAAAGTAAGTTTTTTTATAAATTATTAAAAATGATTACCCACTTACACTTACAATGACAAAACATGCAGTGTTGTACTGTTTGAATTCTTGGACCAAGGACAAATATTTGTATTTTTCTTCATGGTGTACATGTTGCCTTTACATATTTGTGAGTGTCATTATATGTACAGTGTGTATGTGTGCAATGTTTTGTGTGTCCACTCTAGGTTGACACTCATTAGGTAGCCAGGGTTGCCAGGACAACAGGGTTTATATGTGTTAGTTTTTCTGGTAAACAGTTAGACCTGAGTGGAGTTTAGTATGTTGTTGGTCTTTTACACTTGTGCCTGTGTAGTCTTAATATTTGCACTTACAAATCACATGCTTCACTTTGTTATGCAGCCTAATGACACACTGATTTGTGGTGTGAAAGTTACATTCACAAAATGACTAATTGTTCAAGTCAAACCTGTTTGCACTTATTTAGTACGGGCAGCTTTCAGGGAGTGTGGGAATGCTAGGATATGTTGGCCTTCTGAAGATGTTGATATGCAGTGTGATGAGGCAGGACCAAACCCCTTAAAAATAAATTAAAAACAAACAGATGAGAATTAATGCCAACATGGTGTAACAGTGACGAAGATGGAAGTTATCTTTAACATGGGATGTCGACCATAACAACCAATACAATTAATCTTTACAATTGGGGAACCACTTCTACAAGATAATAATCTTATTTTGACTTGTTTGCTATGGGCGACGCTACATCTTAAAATGAACTCAAATAGTAGTAAATGTAGCCCATGGTCAAGAAAACTGTAATAAGTAACAAAAAAACCCTGAGCAGGCTTGTGTGTTTTTCTGCTAATGATTGTACCATAAAACAGCCATGATGTATCAACTTTGCCATTAAGCAGGCCTGTCCAAACTGCGCAACTGCAACTGTTGAGAAACTACACATCCCAGCATGCCCTGACACAGGTTTGGCATTCCCTGGCCCCAAAACTGAGTCAACGCATGCTGGTATATGTAGTTTCACACAAGCTTGAGGGATGCAGTTTGGACCTGCCGGCATTAAAGTGTGCTTTGTGCCTTGCTTGGATAATAAGCAATGTGAGTAAGTTAGTAATGTTTATGTTATCTCTTAATTTCAGATGTTGCCGTTGGAGATCCCACATCGTTGCAGGATATTGTTTCCAACATGAGGCTCCATCTCCAGGCCTTGTTGGGTCTTGTGGACGCTATGGAAAAATTTTGTTAATTTTTTGATTTAAAAAAAAACAAAAAATTGATATTATCATTATTCCACTTTAAAAAAAAAATAAACTACTAAATTTAAATACTTCAGCGGCTCTTTATTATTTATTAATGCAATAAAGGAACAGCAGATTGCAGAACAAACATTTCTTACCTTAAACATTTCAAACATCTAACGTAAGTTATTTTAAAACACAAAATAAAACATGTTATTGGCTAAATAAACATGCAAACACCTTCATTCACATACAAAAAATCTACTTTAATAAATTCACAAAACACATTAGACCAAGCACATTGCAAACATCTATATTTATATTAAACATGTAAATAAAAGGAGGTTCTTTTATGGCTACAAAGTGTTCTTCAGGTATTTAAACAAATACTTAATTGATCATGAACATTTCAATTCATTCACTAATTGGATTTGTTATTGAGGAGGGCTTGTGGACTTTTAATTGGAAGGTGTTAGTCCACTTAATAGTATAAAAACAAATTGTGCTGCGTTTCTCAGCAAAAGTGAGCATTTTAACAGAAAAATGTGTAAATCTACTACAACTTAGTATTTTTACGAAGAAGTATGTGTTAATGCGATGGGTTCGCATTGCTGCGAGGATTTCGCATTGCTGCGATGTAATTTGGCGTACGCCCACTTTGTGTAATAATGCGTGTGAATGAGCAAAAATACGTTGGGGGCGGATGTTCGCAAATTTACTACATTAACGCAACTTTACTAATAGGTTGTGCGAACGAAAAACTTAGCGATCAACTCGGAATGAGGGCCTATATCTGGTGTGCACTGGCTCCTCCCTCTATGCCCCTCCTCCAGACCTCAGTTAGAATCTGTGCCCGGCCAGAGCTGGTTGCACTCTAGGGGCTCTCCTGAGCTTCTAGTAAAGAAAGTATTTGTTAGGTTTTTTATTTTCAGTGAGATCTGCTGGCAACAGACTCACTGCTACGAGGGACTGAGGGGAGAGAAGCAAACCTACCTGCTTGCAGATAGCTTGTGCTTCTAAGGCTACTGGACACCATTAGCTCCAGAGGGTTTGAACACAGGGCCCGTCCTCGATCGTCCGTCCCCCTCGCAGAGCCAGAAGACTGAAGAGAAAGTTGAAAATCGGCGGCTGAAGACTCCTGTCTTCATTAAGGTAGCGCACAGCACTGCAGCTGTGCGCCATTGCTCCCTTAGCACACCACACCACACACTCCGGTCACTGATGGGTGCAGGGCGCTGGGGGGGGGGGGGTGCCCTGGGCAGCAATTAGAGTACCTTACTGGCAAAAAAAGCTCATAATACAGTCTAATAAACTGTATATGTGCAAAATCCCCCGTGGGAGAAGTCCGCCGCGGAGGGGGCGGGGCTATCTTCCTCAGCACACCAGCGCCATTTCCTCTTCACAGCTCCGCTGGAAGGACGCTCCCCAGGCTCTCCCCTGCAGTTTCCAGACTCCAAGGGTAAAAAAAGAGAGGGGGGCACTAAAATTTAGGTGCAAGCTGTATTTAATAAGCAGCTATAGGGTAAATCACTCAGTATAGTGTAAATCCCTGTTTATATAGCGCTGTGGTGTGTGCTGGCAGACTCACTCTCTGTCTCCCCAAAGGACTTTGTGGGGTCCTGTCCTCAGTCAGAGCATTCCCTGTGTGTGTGTGTGTGTGTGTGTGTGTGGTTGTCGGTACGGCTGTGTCGACATGTTTGATGAGGAGGGTTACATGGAGGCGGAGCAGGAGCCGATAAGTGTGATGTCGCCCCCTACGGGGCCGACACCAGAGTGTATGGATATGTGGAAGGTATTAACTGACAGTGTCAACTCCTTACATAAAAGGTTTGATGACGTGACTGTCTCGAGACAGATGCATCTCAGCCCGCGCCTGCCCAGGCGTCTCAGAGGCCATCAGGGGCTCAAAAACGCCCGCTAGCTCAGATGGCAGACACAGATGTTGACAAGGAGTCTGACTCCAGTGTCGACGAGGATGATACAAATGTACAGTCCACAAGGGCCATCCGATGCATGATTACAGCAATGAAAGATGTATTACACATTTCTGACATAAACCCAGTTACCACTAAAAAGGGTATTATGTTTGGGGAGAAAAAGCAGACAGTGACTTTTCCCCCATCTGATGAGTTAAATAAATTGTGTGAAGAAGCGTGGTGTTCCCCTGATAAAAAAACTAGTGATTTCTAAGAGGTAACTGATGGCGTACCCTTTCCCGGCAACGGACAGGCAACGTTGGGAAACATCCCCTAGGGTGGACAAGGCGCTCACACGCTTATCAAAAAGGGTGGTACTGCCATCTCAGGATACGGCCGCCCTAAAGGAGCCTGCAGATAGAAAGCAGGAGGCTATCCTGAAGTCTGTATATACACACTCAGGTACTATACTGAGACCTGCAATTGCGTCTGCATGGATGTGTAGTGCTGCAGCAGCATGGTCTGATACCCTGTCAGACAACATTGATACCCTAGACAGGGATACTATTTTGCTAACCAAATTAGTGCAATGTCCATTTCTGCCATGAGGGTATTATGGACTCGGCAGTGGACAGGGGATGCTGATTTGAAAAGGCACATGGAGGATTTGCCTTATAAGGGTGATGAATTATTTGGTAACGGTGTCATGGACCTCGTACCCACAGCTACAGCTGGGAAGTCGACATTTTTACCTCAGGTTCCCTCACAGCCTAAGAAAGCACCGTATTACCAAGTACAGTCCTTTCGGACCCAGAAAGGCAAGCGGGTCAGAGGCGCATGCTTTATGTCCAGAGGCAGGGGTAGAGGAAAGAAGCTGCATCAGACAGCCAGATCCCAGGAACAAAAATCCTCCCCTGCTTCCACTAAGTCCACCGCATGACTCTGGAGCTCCACAGGTGGAGCCAGGTGCGGTCGGAGCGCGTCTCCGGATTTTCAGCGACCAGTGGGTTCGCTTAGAGGTGGATCTCTGGGTTATACAAGTTGTATCTCAGGGATACAGGCTGGAGTTCGAAGCCGCTCTCCCTCGCCGTTACCTCAAATCGGCCCTGCCAGCTTTTCCCGGAGAAAGGGAGGTAGTACTGGCGGCTATTCACAAGCTGTACCTCCAGCAAGTGGGAATCAAGGTCCCCCTCCTTCAACAGGGAAGGGGTTACTATTCCACAATGTGTGTGGTACCGAAACCGGACGGTTCGGTGAGACCCATTCTAAATTTAAAATCATTGAACACTTATTTAAGGAAGTTCAAGTTCAAAATGGAATCGCTCAGGGCGATTATTGCAAACCTGGAAGAGGGGGATTTTATGGTGTGTCTGGACATCAAGGATGCTTACCTGCATGTCCCCATTTACCCACCTCACCAGGAGTACCTCAGGTTCGTGGTACAGGACTGTCATTACCAATTCCAGACGTTGCCGTTTGGTCTGTCCACGGCACCGAGGATATTTACCAAGGTAATAGCCGAAATGATGATACTCCTTCGGAAGCGGGGAGTTATAATTATCCCGTACTTGGATGATCTCCTTATAAAGGTGAGGTCCAGGGAGCAGTTGTTGGTCAGTGTAGCACTCTCTCAGGAAGTGTTGCAACAGCACGGCTGGATTCTGAATATCCCAAAGTCGCAGCTGATTCCTACGACGCGTCTGCTGTTCTTGGGCATGATTCTGGACACAGAACAGAAGAAGGTGTTTCTCCAGGTGGAGAAGGCCCAGGAATTGTCATCTCTGGTCAGGGACCTCCTGAAACCAAAACAGGTGTCGGTGCATCACTGCAAGCGAGTCCTGGGAAAGATGGTGGCTTCTTACGAAGCAATTCCCTTCGGCAGGTTCCACGCAAGGATCTTTCAGTGGGATCTGTTAGACAAGTGGTCCGGATCGCATCTTCAGATGCATCGGTTGATCACCCTATCCCCGAGGGCCAGGGTGTCTCTGCTGTGGTGGCTGCAGAGTGCTCATCTTCTCGAGGGCCGCAGATTCGGCATACAGGACCGGGTACTGGTGACCACGGATGCAAGCCTCCGAGGATGGGGGGCATTCACTCAGGGAAGGAACTTCCAGGGTTAGTGGTCAAGTCAGGAGACTTCACTACACATAAATATACTGGAACTAAGGGCCATTTACAACGCCCTAAGTCAAGCCGAGCCCCTGCTTCAAAATCAGCCGGTGCTGGTTCAGTCAGACAACATCACAGCAGTCGCCCATGTAAACCGCCAAGGGGGCACAAGAAGCAGGATGACGATGGCAGAAGCCACAAGGATTCTTCGATGGGCGGAGAATCACGTCCTAGCACTGTCAGCAGTGTTCATTCCAGGAGAGTGGGGACTTCATCTAGAAGTCTTCACAACGATTGTAAGTCGGTGGGGACAGCCACAAGTGGACATGATAGCGTACCGTCTCAACAAAAAGCTATAAAGATATTGCGCCAGGTCAAGGGACCCCCAGGCAATAGCGGTGGACGCTCTAGTGACACCGTGGGTGTACCAATCGGTTTATGTGTTTCCTCCTCTTCCTCTCATACACAAGGTACTGAGAATAATAAGAAGGAGTGGAGTAAGAACTATACTCAACTATACTCATCTTTCAGGATTGGCCAAGAAGAACTTGGTACCCAGAACTACAAGAAATGATCTCAGAGGACCCTTGGCCTCTGCCTCTCCGACAGGACCTGCTGCAGCAGGGGCCCTGTCTGTTCCAAGACTTACCGCGGCTGCGTTTGACGGCATGGCGGTTGAACGCCGGATCCTAACGGAAAAGGGCATTCCAGATGAAGTGATTCCTACGCTGATAAAAGCTAGGAAGGACGTGACGGCTAAACATTATCACCGCATATGGCGAAAATATGTTGCTTGGTGTGAGGCCTGGAAGGCCCCCGCGGAGGAATTCCAGCTGGGTCAATTTCTGCACTTCCTATAGTCAGGGGTCACTATGGGCCTAAAATTGGGGTCTATAAAGGTCCAGATTTTGGCCCTTTCTATTTTCTTTCAAAAAGAACTGGCTTCACTGCCTGAGGTTCAGACGTTTTTTTAAAGGGGTGCTGCATATTCAGCCTCCTTTTGTGCCTCCAGTGGCACCTTGGGATCTCAACGTTGTGTTGGATTTCCTGAAATCCCATTGGTTTGAGCCTCTTAAGACCGTGGATTTAAAGTATCTCACGTGGAAGGTGATCATGCTGTTGGCTTTGGCCTTGGCTAGGCGTGGGTCAGAATTGGAGGCTTTGTCATGTAAAAGCCCATATCTGATTTTCCATATGGACAGGGCAGAATTGCGGACTCATCCCCAATTTCTCCCAAAGGTGGTATCAGCGTTTCATTTGAACCAACCTATTGTGGTGCCTGCAGCTACTCGGGACTTGGAGGATTCCAAGTTGCTGGACGTAGTCTGGGCCCTGAAAATGTATGTTTCCAGGATGGCTAAAGTTAGAAAAACTGAATCGCTTTTCATCCTGTATGCACCCAACAAGCTGGGTGCTCCTGCTTCAAAGCAGACTATTGCTGGCTGGATCTGTAGCACAATTCAGCTGGCACATTCTGCGGCTGGACTGCCGCATCCTAAATCAGTAAAAGCCCATTCCACAAGGAAGATGGACTCTTCTTGGGCGGCTGCCCGAGGGGTCTCGGCTTTACAGCTTTGCCGAGCTGCTACTTGGTCGGGTTCAAACACATTTGCAAAATTCTAAAAGTTTGATACCCTGGCTGAGGAGGACCTTGAGTTTGCTCATTCGGTGCTGCAGAGTCATCCGCACTCTCCCGCCCGTTTGGGAGCTTTGGTATAATCCCCATGGTCCTTACAGAGTTCCCAGCATCCATTAGGACGTCAGAGAAAATAAGAATTTGCTCACCGGTAATTCTATTTCTCGTAATCCGTAGTAGACGCTGGGTGCCCGTCCCATGTGCGGACTCTCTGCAATACATGTATATAGTTATTGCTTAATTTAAGGGTTATTGTTATGAGCCATCTTTGAATGAGGCTCAGTTTCTTGTTCATACTGTTAACTGGGTATAGTTATCACGAGTTGTACGGTGTGATTGGTGTGGCTGGTATGAGTCTTACCCTGGATTCCAAATCCTTTCCTTGTAATGTCAGCTCTTCCGGGCACAGTTTCTCTAACTGAGGTCTGGAGGAGGGGCATAGAGGGAGGAGCCAGTGCACACCAGCACTGTAATCCCTGATCTCTGATATACTGTATATTGCATGACTATTATACCTCATACCCTAATATACACCCAGCACTGTAATCCCTGATCACTGATATAATGTCTGCTCTTCCGGGCACAGTTTCCCTAACTGAGGTCTGGAGGAGGGGCATAGAGGGAGGAGCCAGTGCACACCAGATATAGTACCTAATCTTTCTTTTAAGAGTGCCCAGTCTCCTGCTGAGCCCTTCTTTTCCCCATGGTCATTACGGAGTTTCCAGCATCCACTACGGACTACGAGAAATAGAATTACCGGTGAGTAAATTCTTATTATTACATCACTATTATGCCTCATACACTAATATACACACAGCACTGTAATCCCTGATCACTGATATACTGTATATTACATCACTATTATACCTCATACACTAATATACACACAGCACTGTAATCCCTGATCACTGATATACTGCATATTACATCACTATTATACCTAATACACTAATATACACACAGCACTGTAATCCCTGATCTCTGATATACTGTATATTGCATGACTATTATACCTCATACCATAATATACACCCAGCACTGTAATCCCTGATCACTGATATACTGCATATTACATCACTATTATACTTCATATACTAATATACACACAGCACTCTAATCCCTGATCACTGATATACTGCACATTACATCACTATTATACTTCATACACTAATATACACACACCACTGTAATCCCTGATCACTGATATACTGCATATTACATCACTATTATACCTCATACACTAGTATACACACAGCACTGTAATCCCTGATCTCTTTTATACTGCATATTACATCACTATTATACCTCATACACTAATGTACACACACAGCACTGCAATCCCTGATCACTAATATACTGCATATTACATCACTATTATACCTCATAAACTAATATACACACAGCACTGTAATCCCTGATCACTGATATACTGCATATTATATCACTATTATACCTCATACACTGTCATATATATGCAGCAATGTAAACAATGGGGGTCATTCTGAGTTGATCGCTCGTTGTTTTTTTTCACAATGGAGCGATCAATCGCTAACGCGCATGCGCAATGTCCACAGTGCGACTGCGCCAAGTAAATTTGCTATGCAGTTAGGATTTTTACTCACGGCTTTTTCATCGTTCTGGTGATCGTAATGTGATTGACAGGAAGTGGGTGTTTCTGGGCGGAAACTGGCCGTTTTATGGGTGTGTGCGGAAAAACGCTACCGTTTCTGGGAAAAACGCGGGAGTGGCTGGAGAAACGGGGGAGTGTCTGAGCGAACGCTGGGTGTGTTTGTGACGTCAAACCAGGAACGACAAGCACTGAACTGATCGCAGATGCCGAGTAAGTCTGGAGCTACTCAGAAACTGCTAAGAGGTGTGTAATCGCAATTTTGAGAACCTTTCGTTCGCAATTTAAAGAAGCTAAGATTCACTCCTAGTAGGCGGCAGGCTTAGCGTGTGCAATGCTGCTAAAAGCAGCTTGCGAGCGATCAACTCGGAATGAGGGCCCATGATTTGTATTATATTGAATAATATCACTATCACCCATCATGTGGCACACACACCTATCCATGTATATTGCTGCATCATTTATCATCACCCTACTTCTTACGCTGCACTTTGCCCATTCAAGGCAATATAATCACCGGTCTGTATTATACTGCATATCCTATCACTATTATGCCTCCTGCACTGTAATATATACACATGCAGCCCTATGATGTCTGGTATGCATTATCCTATATAATAAAAGGATAACGCTGCTCCTCACCTCTATGGGGGGAATTCAAGTGTTTTGCCTGCCTGTGGCCACTAGGTGGCACCAGACGGAGCAATTCAAGTGTTGTCGCACACAGCCGCCTGCTATGACATTACTGCTATGTTGTTCTTTCATTTTGACAGGCTGGTAACTCGTAGTTCTATATATTATACCTCAATCCATGTAACATATACAAACTCAAATGTAGTCCCTGATATGTATTCTACTGTATAGTCTATCCTTATTCTACGATATAGACTGTAACAAACCCCCAGCAATGTAATCACTGTGTAGTGCTATACAGTACTTTATATGCCTATCATACCCCATCCAATGTATATTATAAGGGCACAGTCATGCCCTTATATTAAGGCTGAATCGAGCAAACGGAATTCTCCCATAGTGAACTTCTGAGATGGGGGCATGGTGTTTGAGGGGCTACACCTCAAAAGTGACTGGATATACTGAGCTGAAATTTGGCATGGGTGTGTAGAATCGTCACCCAGGGCAGCATGCCATATTTCAGGGCAAAATAATTAAAAGTGAGGAATTGGGAGTAACCTAAAGTTTCAACTGTCAGTTTTTTTCTGCGACTTCCTGTATGGCTTTTTGACACCGTTTTCCCATATAGTGAATGAGAATTTTTTTGGGAAGGCAAAACTCAGGATAGAGGACGAATTAAGACTTGTGGTTTGTTTTATTAGATAGATCTTGTCCCAGTGTAGTTCCTTTTGGGGTTAAGGTTTTTCAGAAAGTTATATATTTTTTTACATTTAGTAAAATATGTCCCATTTTAAAGATAGGGCTTTTCAATTTGTTGCGGCCGCGCAGTGGCCACCAGCAGGGGGTGTACAAAGAGTAGCTTCACTAAGTTGGGTGTAGGAAGATGGATGATGCTGTACATCTGTCTCTGTCATTGGTGGAAGGCTCTAGTAGCCTATAAACTGGCAGTTGGGCACGAGGACAGCCAGCGGTTCCCGAGGTGTGAGGCCACTGAGGTCCATGGCGGCTGCCTGCGTCTCCTCCCCGCGTCTCCTCCCCGCGTCTGTGGTGCAGTGGGCTGCCCGCTGCTGTCGCTCCTGACGGGGTGTGGCTGGCAGTAGGAGGCGTCTCACACATCCGCTGACCGCCGGTCTCCGTTCCGACTGGGAGCTCCCGTAGTACTGTCTGTCTCCTGCTGTGGACGCCGCCCGCCATCTTGCCCCCCCGCTGTGTGTCTGGCCACTCCTCCCTTCTCCTCCTCCCGCTGTGTCCGGCCCTTCCTCCCGTCCTCCCTGCTGTGTCCCCCCCCGCCGTCCCAGCTGTGTGTCCCCCCATCCGCCCTCCCTGCTGTGTGTCCCCCCGCCCTTCCTGCTCTGTGTCCCCCCCTCCGCCATCCCTGCTGTGTCCCCCCTCCGCCCTCCATGCTGTGTGTGTGTGTCCCCTCCGCCCTTCCTGCTGTATGTGTCCCCCCCTCTGCCCTCCCTGCTGTGCCCCCCCTTCCGCCCTCCCTGCTGTGTGTTCGACACTAGCCCACCCTCACTGCTGTGTGTATGCCCCCCCACCCTCCCTGCTGTGTGTCCCCCTCCCTGCTGTGTCTGCCCCCCCACGCCCTCCCTGCTGTGTCCGCCCCCCCCCCTCCTTACTGTGTGTCCGTCCCCCTCCCCTTCCTGCTGTGTGTCCGGCCACCCCTCCCTCCCTGCTGTGTGTCTGGCCACCCCCTCCCCTGCTGTGTGTCCGGCCACCCCCTCCCCTGCTGTGTGTCCGCCTCCCCCTCCCTGCTGTGTGTCCAGCCACCCTCCCCTCCTCCTGTTGTGTCCGGCCACCCCCCCTCCTACCTGCTGTGTGTTCGGCCATCCCCCTCCCCGCTGTATGTCCGACAACCACCCCATTCCTCCCTGCTGTGTGTCTGGCCACCACCCCTCCTCCCTGCTGTGTGTCCGGCCACCCCCCTCCCTACTGTGTGTCCGGCCACCCTCCCCTACCCTGCTGTATGTCCGGCCACCCTCCCCTGCTGTGTGTCCGGCCACCCTCCCCTGCTGTGTGTCTGGCCAACCCCCTCCTCCCTGCTGTCTGTCCGGCCACCCCCCCCTCCTCCCGGCTGTGTGTCCGGCCACCCCCCCTCCTTCCTGCTGTGAGCCCGGCCACCCCACCCTCCTTTCTGCTGTGTGTCCGGTCACCCTCCCCTCCCCTGGTGTGTGTCCGGCCACCCTTCGCTCCACTGAATGTGTCCGACCAATCTCCCCTCCCCTGCTTTGTGTCTGGCCACCCCCCCCTCCCGCTGTGTCTCCTCCCCGGGTCTGTGGTGCTGTGGGCTGCCCACTGCTGTCGCTCCTGACGGGGTGTGGCTGGCAGTAGGAGGCGTCTCGGACAGCCGCTAACCGCCGGGCTCCGTTCCTCTCCTCATGGCCCGAATGGGAGCTCCCGCAGTACTGTCTATGTCTCCTGCTGTGGACGCCGCCCGCCATCTTGCCCCCCGCTGTGTGTCTGGCCATCCCCCCTCCTTCTCCCACTTTGGCTACCCCCACCCTCCCTGCTGTGTGTCCGGCCACCCTCCCCTCCCATGCTGTGTGTCTGGCCACCCTCCCCTGCTGTGTCCGGTCACCCCCCCTCCCCCCTGCTGTGTGTTCGGCCACCCTCCCTTCCCCTGCTGTGTGTCTGGCCACCCTCCCCTCCCCTGCTGTGTCCGGTCACCCCCCTCCTCCTTGCTGTGTGTCCAGCCACCCCCCTCCTCTCTCTGCTGTGTGTCCGGCCACCCCCCCCCCCTGCTGTGTGTCTGGCCACCCACCCCTCCCCTGCTGTGTGTCCGACCCCCCCCCCCTCCCCTGCTGTGTGTCTGGCCACCACCCCCCTCCTGCTGTGTGTCCGCCCACCCTCCCTTCCTCTACCATTGTGTGTCCGACCACCCCCCTCCTCCCTGCTGTGTGTCCGGTCACCCTCCCTTCCCCTGCTGTGTGTCCGGCTACCCTCCCCTCCCCTGAAAGTGTCCGGACACCCCCCTCCCTGCTGTGTGTCCAGCCACCATCCCCTCCTCTACATTGTGTGAACGGGCACCCCCCCTCCTCCCTGCTGTGTGTCCGGCCACCCTCCCCTCCCCTGCTGTGTATCCGGCCTCCCACCCCTCCCATGCTGTGTGTGCCCCCCCTCCTCCCTGCTGTGTGTCCAGCCACCCTCCCCTCCCCTGCTGTGTATTCGGCCTCCCTCCCCTCCCCTGCTGTGTCCGGCCACCCCCCCCTCCTCCCTGCTGTGTGTCCGGCCACCCCCCTCCTCCCTGCTGTGTGTCCGGCCACCCTCCCCTGCTGTGTATCCGGCCTCCCTCCCCTGCTGTGTCCGGCCACCACCCCCTCCTTCCTGCTGTGTGTCCGGCCACCCCTCTCCTCCCTGCTGTGTGTCCGGCCACCCCCCTCCCCTGCTGTGTGTCCGGACACCCCCTTCCTCCTTGCAATGTGTCTGGCAACCCCCCCTACTTGCTGTGTGTCCCGCCACCCTCCCCTGTTGTGTGTCCGGCCACCCTCCCCTCCCCTGCTGTGTGCCCGGCCACCCTCCCTTCCTCTACCGTTGTGTGTCCGGCCACCCCCCCCCCCCTCCATGCTGTTTGTCCGGCCACCCTCCCCTCCCCTGCTGTGTGTCCGGCAACCCTCCCCTCACCTGCTGTGTGTCCGGCCACCCTCCCCACCCCTGCTGTGTGTCCGGCCACGCTCCCCTCCCCTGCTGTGTGTCCAGCCACCCTCCCCTCCTCTACCATTGTGTGTCCGGCCACCCCCCCTCCTCCATGCTGTTTGTCTGGCCACCCTCCCCTCACCTGCTTTGTGTACAGCCCCCCCCCTCCTTCCTGCTGTGTGTCCGGCCACCCCCCCTCCAATGCTGTGTGTCCGGCCACCCCCTCCTCCCTGCTGTGTGTCTGGCCAACCCCCTCCTTCCTGCTGTTTGGCCACCCTATCCTCCCCTGCTGTGTGTCCGGCCACCCTCCCCTCCCCTGCTGTGTGTCCGACCACCCTCCCCTCTCGCTTTGTGTCCGGCCACCCGCTGTACTGCTGGACCATCCCTGGCGGCTGCCTGCGTCTCCTCCACGGGTCTGTGGTGCCGTGGGCTGCCCGCTGCTGTCGCTCCTGATGGGGTGCGGCTGACAGTAGGAGGCATCTCGGACAGCCGCTGACCTCCGGGCTCCAATCCTCTCCTCACAGCCTGACTGGGAGCTCCCGCAGTGCTGTCTATGTCTCCTGCTGTGGACGCTGGCCGCCATTCTGCCCCCCCCCCCCGCTGTGTGTCCAGCCACCCTCCCCTCCTCTACCATTGTGTGTCCAACCACACACCCCTGCCGCTGTTTGTCCGGCCACCCCCTCCATCATCTCCTCTCCAGTTGTGTGTCCAGCCACGCACCCTGCTGCTGTGTGTCTTGCCACTCCTCCCACTGTGTGTGTCCACCCCCTCCCTCTTCTGTGTGTCCGGCCACCCTCCCCTCCACTACCATTGTGTGTCCGGCCACACACCCCTGCCGCTGTGTGTAAGGCCACCCCCTCCCTCATCTCCTCTCCCATTGTGTGCCTGGCCACCCCCCCCCCCCACCACTGTGTGTCCGGCCACTCCTCCCTCCTCCCGCTGTGTGTCCGGCTCCACTCGCCACCACTGTCGGGATTCTGTGGTCGGGATTCCGCGTCAGAATTTTCGACCGCCGGGATCCCATCCAGTGGGATTTAGCACTGATCCCCTGAGTCTCGATCCCCCGTAAGTCCCCTGCTTGCTTGTTGCCCCCTTCAGAACAGTCCCCTGTGTCCTAAGTATTGCTTTCCACTATATATATATATATATAAATTATATAGGGGTGTGAGGAGAACCACTGATCTGCAGTCATACAAGCAGTGCATACTGACAGGAGTCGTCGAAGAACGCTTACAGCAGAGCCGGTGACAGGGCGCGCCTGGTATCACTCTAAAGAGGGAATGACCATCGGTGTACATCTCCATGCCTGTTCCTGCTCCTTTTCACCAGGTGAGTGCTGCCCAGATTGTTACAAATCGCCCCCTGTACAGTCCCCTGCACCCTGTGTGTCATCCCCTCCCCCATGTGTATGGTCCCACAAACAGTCTCCAGCATGTCGCTCACCCTGGTAGTCCCCTGTGCGTCTCCCTCACCCATACAGTGCCCTGTGTGTCACTTCCCCATACAGTCCCTTATGCCCAGCGTGTTGTTCCATACAGTCCCCTGCATGTCACCCCCCAGTACAGTCCCCTGCGCCCTGCATGCTGCCCCACATACAGTCCCTGTGCCCTCCTGTTCGGTCCCCTGTGCTCTGTGTTTCGCCCCCTTCAGTACAGTCCCCTGCATCCTACATGTCACCCTGCATGTCCCTTTCCCCCGGTACTGACCTCTGCACCCTGCATGTCACTTTCCTCCAGTACTCTCCCCTACGCCCTGCATGTCAACCCCCCATACAGTCCCGTGCATGTCACCCCATTAAGTCCCCTGCTCCCTGTGTGTCATCCTCTGTATAATCCCCTGCTCCTTGCGTGTCGCTACCCACATAAAGTCCCCTGTGCCCTGCGTTACACTCCTTTGCACAGTCTTTGTGTGTTGCCTCGCCATACAACCCTCTGCGTGTTGGTCACCACTGCGCCCTGTGTGTTGCCCCCCATACAGTTCCTTGCACCCTAGGTGTCGCTCCCCATACAGTCCCCTGCTCTCTGTGTGTCATCCCCCCTACACTGTTCCCTGCAGCCAGCGTGGCCCCCTCTTCAGTACAGTCCTCTGCACCCTGCATGTTGCTTTCCCCATGTTCTGTGCCCTGCACGTTGTTTTCCACTGCACTGTTCCCTGTGTGTGTTACACACACCAGTGCTGACAGGAGTATACCGGTGTATGAAAAGAGAGGGATGCAAAGCAAACGAACTCACAGACAGACTTGGGAGTATAACATAACATACACAGAAGGTGAGGGAATAACTAATAAACACAAAGTGAACAAAGAAGCCCGAAGGCTCAGGAATTGGGTGTCTCCCTAGTGTCAGGAATGCTCAGATGTAATAGAGCGGACAATGAGGCGAGATGTAGTGATTTAACATGTGGAGCAACCGAAATGATGTTGCTAAGAGCAACAGAAGGAACCCTAAAGGGTTACCAACGGGTGTGGAAATAAACTCCTTGGTCAGAGATAGAAATATAGACACAGGGAGAGTATCCACAATCCTAACCCCAACTTGCAGGGCACTGGTTCAGCTTACTGCCACTAAACTGACACCTGGACGCCCTGCACAGTGAGGGAGGATTAAGCAAGCAGGTCTGAGAGTACAGCCACAAACCTGCTGGGTTCACAGAATAGCAAAAGAACCCCAGCAGGTTAAACAACTGACTCCAGTCTTACTGCTAGGTCTGGATTGGCAGAATGAAGTACCGAATCCCAAGGCCTATTTGCAGTAAGCAACAAGTAAATACAAAGTAACACAGTACTAGCTAACTCTCTGGAACTGACTAGCAAACAAAGATTCAGCAGCACCTGCCTATCCTGAGAGAATGGCTTATATAGCAGGGCCATACCCCTTCCAGTGCACCAAAAATGACAGCCGAGCCCGAACCATCTTGGAGTCAAGAACCCTTTCAACAACAAACTCCCTCTGACCCCGTATCAGAAGAGGAGAAGGTCTTCCACTGGAAGAAGGATTACTAACCGCCAGTTTTAAAAGGGAACAATTAAATGTTTTATTGATACCCAATGAACGGGGCAGATCTAACTGAAATGCCACCGGATTGATAACCCTGGTGATCTTATAAGGGCCAATGAACCGAGGGCCTAACTTATGAGATGGCTGTCTCAACTTCAAATTCTTGGTGGACAACCAGACGAAGTCTCCTAATTTGAAGCTGCAGGGTCTTCTCCGCTTATCAAAACCCCTTTTGGTCACTAATGATACAGACACAAGGGCTTTCTTCACTTTCCTCCAAATACCCCTAAGGGCCAAAACCACAGAGGAACCACCAGGCGTGGAATCCAGGGGGTCAAAAGAATTGGCCTTAGGATGATGCCCATACACACAAAGGAAGGGAGAGATCCCTGTAGCAGAGTGAGCCGCATTGTTATAGGCAAACTCCGCCATGGACAGATGAGCAACCCAGTCAGTATTACACTTGGAGACATAACACCTGGGGAACTGCTCCAAGGACTGGTTCACCCTCTCAGTCTGCCCATTAGACTGTGGATGGTAGCCTGACGACAAGCTCACAGAAATCTGGAGATCAGAACAAAATGCCCTCCAGAATTTGGCCACAAACTGGGATCCACGGTCAGAGACCACATCAAGTGGCAACCCGTGGAGGCGCACAACATGCTGCATAAATAACTCAGACAGGCGTCTGGCCGATGGCAACCCAACCAGTGGAACGAAATGCGCCATTTTCGAAAACCTGTCAACGACAACCCAAAATGGCTGTCATCCCCGAGGATTTGGGCTAGTCCACCACAAAATCCATGGAAATGTGGGTCCATGGCTTAGATGGAATAGAGAGTGGATGTAATAGGCCGACAGGAACCACTCGAGGTGTTTTATTTTGGGCACAAACGTCACATGCCCGAACCCACTGATCCACATCCCTAGCCACCGAGGGCCACCACACCGACCTAGACAGCAACTCCCGAGTTCTGGCAAAACCCGGATGCCCAGCCGACCTCTTGGCATGGAATTCCAGGAACATTCGCTGTCTTAACCTAGGAGGCACAAACAAGAGACCTACCGGAAGGTCTGGAGGAGCCTGCTCCTGTGCTCTAAGGTCTAATGACAAGAGGTCCTGGGTAATGCCCACTTTAATACATGATGGGGACAGAATGGGCAATGGCTCCTCTGTGGTCTCTTGGACTGGAGCAAAACTCTGCGAGAGCGCATCAGCCTTGATGTTTTTTGCCCCAGGGTGATATGTTATCAAAAAATTAAAGTGAGCAAAAAACAAAACCCATCGAGCCTGCCTGGCATTGAGCCGCTTCGCTGACTCTAAATATGCCAGATTCTTATGGTCAGTGAGATTTGAGACCACAAACTTAGCCCCCTCAAGCCAATGTCTCCACTCCCCGAGTGCATCCTTTATGGCCAACAATTCCCGGTTACCCACGTCATAATTCATCTTGGCAGACGAAAATTTACGGGAAAAGTAAGCACAAGGATGAAGGCGATTATCAGACACCCCCATCTGAGAGAGCACTGCCCCAATACCTATCTCAGAGGCATCCACATCCACCACAAAAGGACACTCTGGATCTGGGTGTCGCAGCACCTTGGCCGAGACAAATGCCCTTTTGAGACGGGCAAAGGCCGCTTTGGCCTCACAAGACCAGTGAGCAACATCCGCCCCTTTCTTAGTGAGTGCCACCAAGGGGGCCACTATAGACGAAAATCCAGCGATAAATCGTCTATAAAAATTTGCAAAGCCCAGAAAACGCTGAAGTGCCTTCAAACTAGTGGGCTGCACCCAATCCAGGACTGCCTGTACCTTAGAACCCTCCATTTGGAAACCTTCTGAGGAGATAATATATCCTAGAAATGCGATTTGCTGGACTTCAAATTCGCACTTCTCCAGCTTCGCCCCAAGCTGGTGGTCTCTGAGTTTCTGGAGGACTAAGCGTACATGCTTCCGATGTTCCTCCAGGGAATGGGAGAAGATTAGGATGTCATCAAGATAAACAACTAAGAATCTATCCAAATATTCCCTGAGCACATCGTTCATGAATTCCTGGAAGACTGCCGGGCATTAGAGAGCCCAAAAGGCATCACCAAATATTCATAATGCCCTGAGTGGGTATTAAAGGCAGTCTTCCATTCATCCCCCTATCTTATTCGGATTAGATTGTAGGCACCGCGTAGGTTAATCTTAGAGAAAATGGTGGCAGTACGAAGCTGGTCAAACAAAACCGAAATGAGAGGCAGTGGGTACGAGTTTTTAATCGTGATACGGTTCAATTCCCTGAATTCGATACAGGGTCGCAACGAACCGTTCTTTTTACCCACGAAGAAGAATCCCGACCCAACTGGGGACTGTGAGGGTCTGATAAATCCCTTAGCCAAGTTTTCCTGAATGTACTCTGCCATAGCCTGAGTCTCAGGACGTGACAGGGAGTACAACCTGCTCTTGGGAAGCTTAGCATCTGGCAACAAATCAATGGCACAGTCATAGGGGCGATGGGGAGGTAGTACCTTCGCAACTTTTTTGGAGAACACATCCACAAAATCTGCATAACATCCTGGCAATCCTGGCAAACTTAGCTGCGAGAGCCTGCCTGGAAGGCTCAAGCAACTCCTGAAACAATCACTACCCCAACTAAGAATCTCCGCAGAGACCCAGTCAAATTGAGGGTTATGGGCCCTTAACCAGGGTAACCCCAAAACCAATGGGGCAAAAGAACAGACAGTCACATAGAAAGACAATTTTTCAGAGTGTGTGGCTCCAATAAACAAAAGAATTTGGCTGGTGCGGGAGGTAATTTTACCCTGGGACAATGGTTCCCTGTTTAACCCACAGATCTCAACCTCTGATGCCAAAGGTACTGAGGGAACAGAGTGTTCCAGGGCGAATTGACGGTCCATGAAGACCCCATCAGCCCCACTGTCAACAAAGGCCACAGTCTTGACAGTTTGGTCGAGGATCTCCAAAGTCACCGGAATGAGAAAAGTCTTTTTGGGAAATTCGTACTTCTGGTCTGACATGATATTTCCAATCACCCTCAGGCCCTGAAGTTTTCCAGCTTTTCTGGGCATGATACTACAACATGACCTTTATTCCCACAGTACAAACACAAACCCTGCTGTCTCCTCCGCGTCTTCTCACGCGAGGAGAGACGGGTAGCCCCAATCTGCATAGGCTCCTCGGAATATTCCTCAGAGTCTGAGGTTCCCTTGGGAAAAAAGGAAACTGTGGTCTCCCTTTCAAGCCTATGCTCTCTCAGCCGTCTATCCACCCGGATGGATAACTGCATGAGCTGATCTAAGCTATCAGGAAAGGGATATTGTACCAGTTGGTCCTTTATCTGGTCAGAAATGCCCCTCCGGTACTGGTTTCTCAGGGCTGGGTCATTCCACTGGGTATCATGGGCCAACCTCCGAAACTCCGTACAGTAAACCTCAACTGGCCTTCGCCCTTGCTTAAGGACCATAATCTGAGCCTCGGCTGAAGCCATCTTGTCAGGGTCATCATACAAAATGCCCAGTGCCGTAAAAAAAGCATCAACACTTTTAAGCGACGGACAGTCAGGCTGCAACCCATATGTCCAGACCTGTGGGTCTCCTTGTAGCAAGGAAATTACTATGCGCACCTGCTGAATCTCCGACCCAGAAGACTGGGGCCTAAGCCTGAAATATAACTTACAGCTCTCCTTGAAACAAAAGATCTGCGAACGATCTCCAGAAAAACGATCCGGGATATTTACTTTCGGCTCCTTGACCCCTGAACTTGCCGCTGCTGCTGCGGGAGCTCCGCTAGCGGCCTGCGGGGTGTTCATTTTAATGGATATCTCATTAAATTGTCGAGTCAGGACCTGCACCTGATCGACCACCTGTTGCAAAGTATTTTGAGGGGTATGCTCCATATTCCCACAAAATTTCAACAGGAGTAGGGCTGCTGAATATGTTACGCACAGCAGTGCTGACAGGAGTATACCGATGTATGAACAGAGAGGGATGCAAAGCAAACAAACTCACAGACAGACTTGGGAGTATAACATAACATACACAGAAGGTGAGGGAATAACTAATAAACACAAAGTGAACAAAGAAGCCCGAAGGCTCAGGAATTGGGTGTCTCCCTAGTGTCAGGAATGCTCAGATGGAATAGAGCGGACAATGAGGCGAGATGTAGTGATTTAACATGTGGAGCACCCGAAATGATGTTGCTAAGAGCAACAGAAGGCACCCTAAAGGGTTACCAACGGGTGTGGAAATAAACTCCTTGGTCAGAGATAGAAATATAGACACAAGGAGAGTATCCACAATCCTAACCCCCACTTGCAGGGCACAGGTTCAGCTTACTGCCACTAAACTGACACCTGGACACCCTGCACAGTGAGGGAGGATTAAGCAAGCAGGTCTGAGAGTACAGCCACAAACCTGCTGGGTTCACAGAATAGCAAAAGAACCCCAGCAGGTTAAACAACTGACTCCAGTCTTACTGCTAGGTCTGGATTGGCAGAATGAAGTACCGAATCCCAAGGCCTATTTGCAGTAAGCAACAAGTAAATACAAAGTAACACAGTATTAGCTAACTCTCTGGAACTGACTAACAAACAAAGATTCAGCAGCACCTGCCTATCCTGAGAGGATGGCTTATAGCAGGTGCTGTCCACGCCCCACTCAGACCTCACAGACTGTGAGCACAAAACCAGCGCTGGATTCCCTGCCGTGCACAGAGCCTGTAACCACTGCACAGTAAAAACCCGGACCGGAGTATCAGCTGTGCTCAGGTTACTTACTAACACTTGCCTCCCGGTTGCCATGGCAACGTGGCAGCACAGAGCAGGAGATCCTAACAGTGTGCCACACCCCCCCTTACATGTATGGTCCTCTGTGTCCTGAATGTCACTCTACCCTCGTACACTACACTGCGTGTTGTCCCCCCACCCAGTACCCTGCCTGTCGCCCCTGTACAGTCCCCTGCATGTTGCTTTCACTCAGTCCTGTGCCCTGCATGTCCCTTTCCCCTGGTACAGCCCCTGCGCCATATGTGTGTCACCCCCACCGTACAGTCCCCTGCGCCCTTCTTGTTGCTCACCCCTGTACAGTCAGCACCCTGCGTGTCAACCCCTTCAGTACAGTCCTTGCGCTCTGTGTCGCCCCCTTCAGTACAGTCCCCTTCACACTGCGTGTTCCTTTCCTCTTGTACTGTCCTCTGTGCCCTGCATGTCAACCCCCCTGTACAGTAATCTGAGCCCTGCATGTCACCTCCCATACAGTCCCCAGTGCTCTGCGTGTCACCTCCCCTGTATAGTCCCCATGTGCCCTGCATTTCCCCCCTCCCTGTAAAATCCCCTGCATCCCCCGTGTTGCCCCATGTACAGTCCCATGTGCCCTGCGTGTCAGCCCCCGCACAGTCCCCTGCGCCTTGCATGCCGCTCCCCCGTACAGTCCCCCCTTCAGTACAGTCCCCTGCACCTTGAGTGTCGCTTTCCTCACACTCGCGACACCTGACACACACGTGCATGTTCATGCGCGACACCTGACACACACACACACACAAATGTGTATGTACACGCATGACACCTGACACACACATGTACATACACGCGTGACACCTGACACACGTGTACATATACGCGCGACACCTCACACACACACGAACGTATGTACGTACGTACGTACGTACGCGCGCAACACCTGACACACATTTGTAAATGCACACGTGACACCTGACACACACACGTGTACGTACATGCACGACACCTGACGCGCACACACACACGTCTACGCACAGCACCTGACGCACAAACACGTGTACGTACATGCGCAATACCTGACACACACACACACGTGTATGTACACGCACGACACCTGATACACACATACACACGTGTACGTACACGCACGACACCTGACGCGCACACACACACGTCTACGCACAGCACCTGACGCACAAACACGTGTACGTACATGCGCAATACCTGACACACACACACACGTGTATGTACACGCACGACACCTGATACACACATACACACGTGTACATACACGCGTGACACCTGATACACACATACACACATGTACATACACGCGTGACACCTGATACACACACTCGCGACACCTGACACACACGTGCATGTTCATGCACGACACCTGACACACACACACACACAAATGTGTATGTACACGCACGACACCTGACGCACACATGTACATACATGCGCGGCACCTGACACACGTGTACATACACGCGCGACACCTGACACACACACGTACGTACGTGCGCGACACCTGACACACATGTACATGTACACGTGACACCTGACACACACATGTGTACGTACACGCACGACACCTGACGCGCACACACACACATGTTTACGCACAGCACCTGACGCACAAACACGTGTACGTACATGCGTGACACCTAAATTTAGCACATCTATGATCAACTCTCAATTACCCCCACAGATGGGGGGGGAGGTAAGACAGATGGGGGGAAAGACAGTGGCACGGATGGTGTGGAGACAGAGCTGTGTAGATGGGTGGACAGTGCTGTGTGGATGAGGGGGAAAGAGCAGCACAGATGTGGGAGGGGTAAGAGCAGTACAGATGGAAAGAAACGGAGGGGATAAGTATATTTACCTTCCCTTGGGGGTTGGCAGCTAGGCCTAATCCTTGGGTGGGTTGGATAGGGCAACCCCCCTCCCCTCCCAATAGTGACCCACGAAACTTTCCTTCAGGATGATAGCTATATGAATGGGGTAAGAATGGTGTGGATAGGGGGTAGATTAAGCAGCAAGGATGGGAAGGGAGACAGTGCGTGCAGATGGGGGAAATGGTGCAGATGTGTTGAAAACACTGGCATGGATGGGTAGAAAACTGGTGCAGATGGGAGAGAAGACCGTGTGCCATGTATTGGAGGAGGCAGAGTGACATTGAAGAGGGAAACACTGAGCAGCACAGAGAGAAGGAAACGGTGGTACAGACAAGGCACAGGTGGGGAAAGACAGATGGTGCAGATAAGCTAGTACAGACTAGCACAGATGGGAGAACACAGCAGTAGGGAAGACAGCAGCATGGAGGTGTATAGGGGAAGCAAGTTTAGATGCATAGACAGTAGATGGGGTATTATAGTTTTAGCAATTAACCAAGATGTTTGAGGGAGCTAAATGTGTATACTAAGTGAGATGGATGTATGGAGTGAGAAGGATGTTGTAACAAGGTGGGATTGTTGTGGTGACCGAATGGGATGGTTGTGGGCACTGTGTGGGGTGGGAGCACCACAAAACTGCTCAGACCTTCAGTTGCATAGACTGCATGTGTGTATTCCAATGAGCACACAAATCTGTGAATTAGCAGCTCCACCATTGTGTGAGTGACAGCAATGTCACTCTGTGAGAGTGCTGAATCTGCACTTACCCACAGGCTGTGATGGCATACCATATCTGTATTGCGCAAGGAACACGTCCATTAAGGCATCAGCCTTAATGATCGGAATTTCATTGCTTTTTGGAGTTTGAGTGGAAGAGTTACAACAGGTTTCTGAAATTTCGATCATGTCTAAGAAGCCTTAATGGGACATGTGAAACCGTAAGGTTTTTGTCTATGGAATATATATATATATATATATATATATATATATATATTAGAAAACAAGGATTAATATTGCGCCACTTGTGATGCACACAGATATGTTGGAAGACTGGATTTTTGGCAATTTCTAGACACTCCCCTCTATACCTAATGGGGCGTCGAGCTGGTTCCTTCAAATGAATACAGGGATGGTGATTCCCTGGATAAAATTCGTTGAAAGCGGGGGGGATGAAGGATATATAGCGACCCTGGTGTCAATACAATAAATGTATAGTTTGCCAATATAAATAAAATAGGTATTTTATTCACGTGTTTAAAAATTTACAGGATATATATAAAATAATTAAAGAATAAACATTTCTAAAAAATGGGACAATAATAAAACACAAAATGATCTAAAAACACTTAAATGAATTTTGTATAAAACTACATTAAAAGTGAATAAGAGCAAGTATAAGAATTTTTTCTTATCTTAAATGAGGTAGGTGCAGGTTCCCAACGCGTTTCGTCTGATGAGACTTCTTCAAAGGGAAAGGGAAGAAGTCTCATCAGACGAAATCATTTTGTGTTTTATTATTGTCCCATTTTTTAGAAATGTTTATTCTTTAAATATTTTATATATATCCTGTAAATTTTTAAACACGTGAATAAAATACCTATTTTATTTATATTGGCAAACTATACATTTATTGTATTGACACCAGGGTCGCTATATATCCTTCATCCCCCCCGCTTTCAATATATATATATATATATATATATATATATATATATATACATATCTGCATATAGTAGTGGAATGAGAGTAAGGGAACCACCAACCTATCAGGGGAGGGGATATAAAACTAAAGGCCAAGATAGGGTACTGTATGCTGAACATGTCATAAATCATTAAGGAGAGGGAGGGCAAAGTGTTATAGCTGTGGAAGCAGGGCTCTTATGAGGGAAGTGCCAGGAGGAGGGCTGCATAGATTGTGGAGCTTCTCCCCTTACAGCAGCTGGAATGCTTTGATCTTTGCTATTTATGACCTTCTCTATATTTGTTTGTCCATTTAATACTAAGCTCCTGGAAAAATAGAGCTAACCAGGAACTTACTGTACTTGTAAAACCCAATGTGCCTGACTGTATTGAACAGTAAATTGTTGATGCTATACTTAAGGATGGAGTGATAATTAGATCAAGCTTTTAACATATCTTATCTACAGGATAACATATCCATACCCTCCAACATGACCCTCCCCACTAGGTACAAAATGCTCTGTTTCTGGACTTCCCTCTTAATTTATTATTGCCATCACCTGTGAAGAAACAGTTTTCCTATCATTTAACAAGTTTAACACAGGTGATGGAAATCATAAATTAAGAGGGATGTCCAGAAACAGAGCATTTTGTACTTAGCGGGGCGGGTCATGTTGGAGGGTCTGCATATCCAGAAGTAACATCAATCCTTAACTATTGCAGATAGTACATAGAAATTCTCTCATTCTCTGCCTGAGAGTAACTGCCCACTCCTTCTTGCTGCTCCTTATCCCTGCATCCAGCTCCCACCTCTACCAAGTGCAGCCACACTGCCCTATTGGCCAGCAAGATGCTCTAAGTGTTAGCACAGGGACTGGCTTACTCACCTGTCCCCCTCACTTTTGTGCAGCTGACCCGCAGGCCGCCTCGTGCCCCTCCCCCTTACCAGGCTCCAGTGCCATTGCAGCATCCTTTGCTTACAAAAGCATCCCCCATAGCAAAATGCCTTTGGAATATGAGCCATCCTTGTTTTCACTCTAACATGCACTCTGGTCTCAAGTGTACACATAAATGCTTCTACCAATACATCCCTGTGCCTCTGCAAATGCACATGCTGTAACTATTGTGCACACATGTACATATGTTCACTTATGTGCATATATATCTCCCTGCTAGTGATGTGCACCGGAAATTTTTCGGGTTTTGTGTTTTGGTTTTGGGTTCGGTTCCGCGGCCGTATTTTGGGTTCGGACGCGTTTTGGCAAAACCTCACAGAAATTTTTTTGTCGGATTCGGGTGTGTTTTGGATTCGGGTGTTTTTTTCAAAAAACCCTAAAAAACAGCTTAAATCATAGAATTTGGGGGTCATTTTGATCCCATAGTATTATTAGCCTCAATAACCATAATTTCCACTCATTTTCAGTCTATTCTGAACAACTCACACCTCACAATATTATTTTTAGTCTTAAAATTTGCACTGAGATCGCTGGATGGCTAAGCTAAGCGATACAAGTGGCCGACACAAACACCTGGCCCATCTAGGAGTGGCACTGCAGTGTCAGGCAGGATGGCACTTCAAAAAAATACTCCCCAAATAGCACATGATGCAAAGAAAAAAAGAGGCGCACCAAGGTCGCTGTGTGACTAAGCTAAGTGACCCAAGTGGCCGACACAAACACCTGGCCCATCTAGGAGTGGCACTGCAGTGTCAGGCAGGATGGCACTTCAAAAAAATAGTCCCCTAACAGCACATGATGCAAAGAAAAAAAGAGGCGCAATGAGGTAGCTGTGTGACTAAGCTAAGCGACACAAGTGGCCGACACAAACACCTGGCCCATCTAGGAGTGACACTGCAGTGTCAGGTAGGATGGCCCTTCAAAAAAATACTCCCCAATTAGCACATGATGCAAAGAAAAATGAAAGAAAAAAGAGGTGCAAGATGGAATTATCCTTGGGCCCTCCCCCCCTCCCTTATGTTGTATAAACATGACATGCACACTTTAACGAACCCATCATTTCAGCGACATGGTCTGCCACACGACTGTGACTGAAATGACTGGTTGGTTTGGGCCCCCACCAAAAAAGAAGGAATCAATCTCTCCTTGCACAAACTGGCTCTACAGATGCAAGATGTCCACCGCATCATCATCGTCCGATTCATCACCCCTTTCACTGTGTACATCCCCCTCCTCACAGATTATTAATTCGTCCCAACTGTAATCCACCATCTCAGGTCCCCGTGTACTTTCTGGAGGCAATTGCTGCTGGTGAATGTCTCCACGGAGGAATTGATTATAATTCATTTTAATGAACATCATCTTCTCCACATTTTCTGGAAGTAACCTCGTACGCCGATTGCTGACAAGGTGAGCGGCTGCACTAAACACTCTTTCGGAGTACACACTGGAGGGAGGGCAACTTAGGTAGAATTAAGCCAGTTTCTGCAAGGGCCTCCAAATTGCCTCTTTTTCCTGCCAGTATACGTACGGACTGTCTGACGTGCCTACTTGGATGCGGTCACTCATATAATCCTCCACCATTCTTTCAATGGTGACAGAATCATATGCAGTGACAGTAGACGACATGTCAGTAATCGTTGGCAGGTCCTTCAGTCCGGACCAGATGTCAGCACTCACTCCAGACTGCCCTGCATCACCGCCAGCGGGTGGGCTCGGAATTCTTAGCCTTTTCCTCGCACCCCCAGTTGTGGGAGAATGTGAAGGAGGAGCTGTTGACGGGTCACGTTCTGCTTGACTTGACAATTTTCTCACCAGCAGGTCTTTGAACCCCTGCAGACTTTTGTCTGCCGGAAAGAGAGATACAATGTAGGTTTTAATTCTAGGATCGAGCACGGTGGCCAAAATGTAGTGCTCTGATTTCAACAGATTGACCACCCGTGAATCCTGGTTAAGCAAATAAAGGGCTCCATCCACAAGTCCCACATGCCTAGCGGAATCGCTCTGTTTTAGCTCCTCCTTCAATGTCTCCAGCTTCTTCTGCAAAAGCCTGATGAGGGGAATGACCTGACTCAGGCTGGCAGTGTCTGAACTGACTTCACGTGTGGCAAGTTCAAAGGGTTGCAGAACCTTGCACAACGTTGAAATCATTCTCCACTGCGCTTGAGACATGTGAATTCCACCTCCTTTGCCTATATCATGGCCAGATGTATAGGCTTGAATGGCCTTTTGCTGCTCCTCCATCCTCTGAAGCATATAGAGGGTTGAATTCCACCTCGTTACCACCTCTTGCTTCAGATGATGGCAGGGCAGGTTCAGGTATTTTTGGTGGTGCTCCAGTCTTCTGTACGCAGTGTCTGAACGCTGCAAGTGGCCCGCAATTCTTCGGGCCACCGACAGCATCTCTTGCATGCCCCTGTAGTTTTTTAAATAATTCTGCACCACCAAATTCAATGTATGTGCTAAACATGGGACGTGCTGGAATTTGCCCAGATGTAATGCACGCACAATGTTGGTGGTGTTGTCCGATGTCACAAATCTTACTCAGTTGCCGTAAGAGGTTTTCAGCTGTGTGCGTATTCTGGAAAGCGATGATACAAAGCGTAGCCTGCCTAGGAACGAGTTGGCGTTTGAGAGATGCTGCTACTGGTGCCGCCGCTGCTGTTCTTGCAGCGGGAGGCAATACATTTACCCAGTGGGCTGTCACAGTCATATAGTCCTGAGTCTGCCCTGCTCCACTTGTCCACATGTCCGTGGTTAAGTTGACATTGGGTACAACTGCATTTTTTAGGACACTGGTGACTCTTTTTCTGAGGTCTGTGTACATTTTTGGTATCGCCTTCCTAGAGAAATGGAACCTAGATGGTATTTGGTACCGGGGACACAGTACCTCAATCATAGTTGGCTCTGAATTAACGATGGATACCGGAACCACGTTTCTCACCGCCCAGGCTGCCAAGTCCTCAGGTATCCGCTTTGCAGCAGGATGACTGCTGTGATATTTCATCTTCCTCGCAAAGGACTGTTGTACAGTCAATTGCTTACTGGAAGTAGTACAAGTGGTCTTCCGACTTCACCTCTGGGATGACGATCGACTCCCAGCAGCAACAACAGCAGCGCCAGCAGCAGTAGGCGTTACACTCAAGGATGCATCGGAGGAATCCCAGGCTGGCGAGGACTCGTCAGACTTGCCAGTGACATGGCCTGCAGGACTATTGGCTTTCCTGGGTATGGAGGAAATTGACACTGAGGGAGTTGGTGGTGTGGTTTGCGGGAGCTTGGTTACAAGAGGAAGGGATTTACTGGTCAGTGGACTGCTTCCGCTGTCGCCCAAAGTTTTTGAACTTGTCACTGACTTATGATGAATGCGCTGCAGGTGACGTATAAGGGAGGATGTTCCGAGGTGGTTAACGTCCTTACCCCTACTTATTACAGCTTGACAAAGGCAACACACGGCTTGACACCTGTTGTCTGCATTTGTGTTTAAATAATTCCACACCGAAAAGATGATTTTTTTTTTTGTATTTTGACTAGGCATGTCAATGGCCATATTCGTCCCACGGACAACAGGTGTCTCCCCGGGTGCCTGACTTAAACAAACCACCTCACCATCAGAATCCTCCTTGTCAATTTCCTCCCCAGTGCCAGCAACACCCATATCCTCATCCTGGTGTACTTCAACACTGACATCTTCCATTTGACTATCAGGAACTGGACTGCGGGTTCTCCTTCCAGCACTTGCAAGGGGCGTGCAAATTGTGGAAGGCACAAGCTCTTCCCGTCCAGTGTTGGGAAGGTCAGGCATCGCAACCGACACAATTGGACTCTCCTTGGGGATTAGTGATTTCGAAGAATGCACAGTTCTTTGCTGTGCTTTTGCCAGCTTAACTCTTTTCTTTTTTCTAGTGAGAGGATGAGTGCATCCATCCTCATGTGAAGCTGAACCACTAGCCATGAACATAGGTCAGTGCCTCAGCCGTTCCTTGCCACTCCGTGTCGTAAATGGCATATTGGCAAGTTTACGCTTCTCTTCAGACGCTTTTAATTTTGATTTTTGGGTCATTTTACTGAAATTTTGTGTTTTGGATTTTACATGCTCTTTACTATGACATTGGGCATCGGCCTTGGCAGACGACGTTGATGGCATTTCATCGTCTCGGCCAAGACTAGTGGCAGCAGCTTCAGCACGAGGTGGAAGTGGATCTTGATCTTTCCCTATTTTTTTAACCTCCACATTTTTGTTCTCCATATTTTTTATGAGCACAACTAAAAGGCACCACAGGTATACAATGTAGATGGAAGGATAGTATACTTTATGGATGACGAGTGACGACACAGAGGTAGGTACAGCAGTGGCCTACCATACTGCTATATACAGTATAATGGACCTGGTGGACACTGTCAGCAGACTGCTAAACTAGTACTACTAGTATAAAAAAAAGCCACCACAGGTATACAATGTAGATGGATGGATAGTATACTTTATGGATGACGAGTGATGACACAGAGGTAGGTACAGTAGTGGCCTACCGTACTGCTATATACAGTATAATGGACCTGGTGGACACTGTCAGCAGACTGCTAAACTAGTACTACTAGTATAAAAAAAAAACCCACCACAGGTATACAATGTAGATGGATGGATAGTATACTTTATGGATGATGAGTGACGACACAGAGGTAGGTACAGCAGTGGCCTACTGTACTGCTATATACAGCCGCTGCTGTTCTTGCAGCGGGAGGCAATACATTTACCCAGTGGGCTGTCACAGTCATATAGTCCTGAGTCTGCCCTGCTCCACTTGTCCACATGTCCGTGGTTAAGTTGACATTGGGTACAACTGCATTTTTTAGGACACTGGTGACTCTTTTTCTGAGGTCTGTGTACATTTTTGGTATCGCCTTCCTAGAGAAATGGAACCTAGATGGTATTTGGTACCGGGGACACAGTACCTCAATCATAGCTGGCTCTGAATTAACGATGGATACCGGAACCACGTTTCTCACCGCCCAGGCTGCCAAGTCCTCAGGTATCCGCTTTGCAGCAGGATGACTGCTGTGATATTTCATCTTCCTCGCAAAGGACTGTTGTACAGTCAATTGCTTACTGGAAGTAGTACAAGTGGTCTTCCGACTTCACCTCTGGGATGACGATCGACTCCCAGCAGCAACAACAGCAGCGCCAGCAGCAGTAGGCGTTACACTCAAGGATGCATCGGAGGAATCCCAGGCTGGCGAGGACTCGTCAGACTTGCCAGTGACATGGCCTGCAGGACTATTGGCTTTCCTGGGTATGGAGGAAATTGACACTGAGGGAGTTGGTGGTGTGGTTTGCGGGAGCTTGGTTACAAGAGGAAGGGATTTACTGGTCAGTGGACTGCTTCCGCTGTCGCCCAAAGTTTTTGAACTTGTCACTGACTTATGATGAATGCGCTGCAGGTGACGTATAAGGGAGGATGTTCCGAGGTGGTTAACGTCCTTACCCCTACTTATTACAGATTGACAAAGGCAACACACGGCTTGACACCTGTTGTCCGCATTTGTGTTGAAATAATTCCACACCGAAAAGATGATTTTTTTTTTGTATTTTGACTAGGCATGTCAAAGGCCATATTCGTCCCACGGACAACAGGTGTCTCCCCGGGTGCCTGACTTAAACAAACTACCTCACCATCAGAATCCTCCTTGTCAATTTCCTCCCCAGTGCCAGCAACACCCATATCCTCATCCTGGTGTACTTCAACACTGACATCTTCCATTTGACTATCAGGAACTGGTTCTCCTTCCAGCACTTGCAGGGGGCGTGCAAATTGTGGAAGGCACAAGCTCTTCCCGTCCAGTGTTGGGAAGGTCAGGCATCGCAACCGACACAATTGGACTCTCCTTGGGGATTAGTGATTTCGAAGAATGCACAGTTCTTTGCTGTGCTTTTGCCAGCTTAACTCTTTTCTTTTTTCTAGCGAGAGGATGAGTGCTTCCATCCTCATGTGAAGCTGAACCACTAGCCATGAACATAGGTCAGTGCCTCAGCCGTTCCTTGCCACTCCGTGTCGTAAATGGCATATTGGCAAGTTTACGCTTCTCCTCAGACGCTTTTAATTTTGATTTTTGGGTCATTTTACTGAACTTTTGTGTTTTGGATTTTACATGCTCTTTACTATGACATTGGGCATCGGCCTTGGCAGACGACGTTGATGGCATTTCATCGTCTCGGCCAAGACTAGTGGCAGCAGCTTCAGCACGAGGTGGAAGTGGATATTGATCTTTCCCTATTTTTTTAACCTCCACATTTTTGTTCTCCATATTTTTTATGAGCACAACTAAAAGGCACCACAGGTATACAATGTAGATGGATGGATAGTATATTTTATGGATGACGAGTGACGACACAGAGGTAGGTACAGCAGTGGCCTACCATACTGCTATATACAGTATAATGGACCTGGTGGACACTGTCAGCAGACTGCTAAACTAGTACTACTAGTATAAAAAAAAGCCACCACAGGTATACAATGTAGATGGATGGATAGTATACTTTATGGATGACGAGTGATGACACAGAGGTAGGTACAGCAGTGGCCTACCGTACTGCTATATACAGTATAATGGACCTGGTGGACACTGTCAGCAGACTGCTAAACTAGTACTACTAGTATAAAAAAAAAAGCCACCACAGGTATACAATGTAGATGGATGGATAGTATACTTTATGGATGACGAGTGACGACACAGAAGTAGGTACAGCAGTGGCCTACCATACTGCTATATACAGTATAATGGACCTGGTGGACACTGTCAGCAGACTGCTAAACTAGTACTACTAGTATAAAAAAAAAGCCACCACAGGTATACAATGTAGATAGATGGATAGTATACTTTATGGATGACGAGTGACGACACAGAGGTAGGTACAGCAGTGGCCTACTGTACTGCTATATACAGTATAATGGACCTGGTGGTCACTGTCAGCAGACTGCTATACCACTAGTATAAAAAAAAGGCCACAGGAGTGTTTTTCAGGCAGACAAACGTATACTGGTGGTCACTGTCAGCAAAACTGTGCACTGTACTCCTGCTATAGCTGCTCCCCAGACCCCACAATTAAGCAGTGTGAGCACTCAGCACAGATATATCATGCAGCACACTGAGCACAGATATGGTATGGAGCGTTTTTTTCAGGCACAGAACGGATAAAAAACTGGTGGTCACTATCAGCAAAACTCTGCACTGTACTCCTCCTAACAGCTGCTCCCCAATCCCCCCCACAATAGTAAAATAATTTAACATGCAAAGCTATCAGATCAACTGTCTCGCGAAGAGGACGCCAGCCACGTCCTATCCCTATCAATCTCAATGCATGTGTGAAAATGGCGGCGACGCGCAGCTGCTTATATAGAATCCGAATCTCGCGAGAATCCGACAGCGGGATGATGACGTTCGGGCGCGCTCGGGTTAGCCGAGCCATACGGGAGAATCCGAGTATGGCTCGGACCCATGTAAAAAAGGTAAAGTTTGGGGGGGGTTCAGTTTCTCTGAAACCTAACCCGCTCATCACTACTCCCTACATGCCTCATGTAAATATCCATGATGTGATGAATCATTAGGTAAATTCCTTATCTATTAAAACTTTTAGCCCTTATGACACCAACTCAAAATAAATAACCCTCAGATTTTGGTTACAAGCTTTATATTCCTATGTTATTTAGTAATTTTGTAGCATGGCCTGTCCTGCGCTTTTAACCCAGGAGACAGAACAGGGCTGCATCAGTGTACAAAAGTATTTGGTCTGAGCTGGGAATGAGGGGGGAGGATGAGGATGGTGGGTGATAAGAGATGATGGAGAATGGGTAGCCGGAGTGGTATATACAGTCCTCATTGTATATGCCTATTCCACATCCTGGTAAAATGACATGCAATGTATTGAGATTTTATACTTTCTAACAGATGTGTAGATAATGCATCATAAGCCCTGCTGACACCTCTACAACCTCCTAAAATGAATTTAAATAAGTGGATGCAGCTTGCATATGTTACAGGCTGCTGCATAGTAAAATCTTTTGTGCTGCTGTGCTCTTATCATGAGTACTGGGGTGAAGGAGGAGGCTGAAAGAGGTCTGGAATGCTATCTAGGCACCATTTTAAAGCAAAATGAGCAAGAAATCAACCCAGGCAGTTTTCCTCTAAATGTTATCTCATCCTCTGGTAGTTCACAAACTGGGGGGGATTTCAGTAACACCCCACACCCACCCCGTGTATTAGGGTCAGGGGGTGAGAGACAAAGTCAGTGGGAGAGAGACAATGAGAGACAGAGTCAGGAGGAGGGCTAATGAAAACATAATTAGTTGACTCTTTGTGGAAAAAGTTAAGTCGCTACAAATTAATTCCTCCCTACCCCTGTGTGTTGAGTCATGTAGTGGGTCAACATAAAAAAGGAGATGAGAGCAGGAGCAGATCGAGTATTTGTGTAGTTGTATGAAATAAATGGTTTTCAAGAAAATAATTATATTATTAAATTATAGAAATCTATTCTTGATTTAATTAAAAACAAATTATACACAGACAATTGGATTTGGACCCCAAGCAGCTACTATGATATGCAGTGACTTTACCAATTCACCACAATACCTGAAGGTGATAAGTCACTGTCTTTTGATTTCTAAATGGTCAAATAAACTGACACTGACCATTTTACACAGCTGCAGTATACTGTAGTGTTCTGAAAATGCTACCTGCACTGTATTTCAGCCCCTTTACATATGGCTAGACATGACAGAGTAGAATATCTTGTGCCATTATTGGCAGGCCATGGCAGAATAGTCAGTAAGGTGTATGTGGACACATCTGTTTGTGTCTGAATGATCAGACATGTGAATAGGGAGGTGAGAGTACAGATCGGGTTGCTTATAAAAAGCATGTTGAAAGCACGTGGATCTACTGCTGCAGCTACCTAAAGCCTGACCCCCTGATGGTGTAACCAGTGCAAGGTGTCATGTGTTCCTGGGATACAATGGGAGTTCACAAAAAGGTAGAGAGTATTAAAGAATACATGGTAAATGTGACAATTGCAGAAAACAAGAATACCAAAGAAGAAACCCAATTTGCTACCAAGAAACCCAATTTACTTTGTGTTTCAAGAGACATGGACAATCTACATTTGGGTATCTCATCTCCTTGAATGAGATTTTCTAGAAGTTCTTTATGCCTTTTATATTTCACAAATTTTTATTGAGTTTCTACATTACAGTATATACATGCATCAATAAGATTTCACACACATGTGGCCTGCATTGTTTATTACATTTACTCTATTCCTGTGGCTAGAGACAATATATATTCTCTCTTTACTTTGCGCTCACCTGAGCTGATTAATATATGCAATCATAGCTGTGTTCTATCATTGGACTATATTTACCTTGTTAAAGCTTCAGTGAAGTGATCATTTCAAATGTAATCTTTTTTGTGAAAATATTTATGGACATTGAATGTTTCTCTTCTCCAGTCTTTAACAAAATTGATTATATGGTTACTCTACTGTGTGACTCCTCTGATGTTTTACAAGATGTGACTTTTGGGTAAAACACTTGCAGCATTCAGAGCATTTAAATGGCTTCTCTCCTGTGTGACTCCTCTGATGAGTAACAAGATGTGACTTTTGGGTAAAACACTTGCTACAGTCAGAGCATTTAAATGGTCGCTCTCCTGTGTGACTCCTCTGATGTATAACAAGATCTTGCTTCTCGGCAAAACACTTGATACATTCAACGCATTTAAAAGGTTTCTCTCCTGTGTGAATTCTGTGATGTATAACAAGTCGTTGCTTCTTTGTAAAACACTTGCTGCATTCAGAACATTTAAATGGTTTCTCTCCTTTGTGAGTCCTCTGATGTATAACAAGATGTGAATTCTGGGAAAAACATTTGCTGCATTCAGAACATTGAAATAGTTTCTCTCCTGTGTGAATCCTCTGATGTATAACAAGTTCTCTCTTGGAAAAAAAACACTTGTTACATTCAGAGCATGTAAATGGTCTCTCTCCGGTGTGACTCCTCTGATGTCTAACAAGTTCTTGCTTCTTTGTAAAACACTTGCTACATTCAGAGCATTTAAATGGTTTTTCTCCTGAGTGACTCATCTGATGTATTACAAGATGTGAATTACGGTAATAACATTTGCTGCATTCAGAACATGTAAATGGTTTCTCTCCTGTGTGACACCTCTGATGTTTAACAAGATTTTGCTTAAGGGAAAAACACTTGCTACATTCAGAACATGTAAAAGGCTTCTCCCCTGTGTGACTCCTCTGATGTGAGATTAGTTTTGATTTATATTTAAAGTGTTTGTCACACTCAGAGCACAGATGCAGTTTCTCTCCAGTGAGACTCATCCTGCATTAGCCTAGATACAAATTAGCTGCAGAAGGTTTCTCCTATTCAGACAATGAAAATAGTTTGTGTAAATCCTCCAGAGGTGTACGGAGAAATTACGCCTTTCGCTTGCTTGATTGTCCCTTTCCACAATGTCTTCTAATATGCGTTAAGGGAATCCTGCTTCTTATTTGTCATGTACTGTAAGAAAAAAGACAATATTTAAAAGCATAAAAAGTTACTGATGTAAAATTACTTTTACAGTAATAGTGTTATTTTGCAAATGGAACATGATGTATTTTAATGTACACTAACAAATATTTATTTAATGATAGTTTCTTAGCTAGTTCAGAATATTCCTTTGCACTTTACAACTGGAACAACAGCAATAATACAAAACTGGGTGATAACAGACAGTCATAGATGTAGAAAGGCCCTGATCGCAAGCTTACAATCTATTTGAAAATAGACATTGAGACACAAGAATAGGTGATACATAGTGCATAATGTTTAAGCTTGATTGCAAAGGTTCTTAATGGCCTGTATATTATAATTAAATAACAATGTTGGCTTCGGTTCAGGAGTATGTGAAAGTGAAGAAAGACAAAATATGTGAAGTTGTGTGGACTGTATATAGGCCCTCATTCCGAGTCGTTCACTCGTTATTTTTCATTGCATCGCAGTAAAAATCCGCTTAGTACGCATGCGCAATATTCGCACTGCGACTGCGCCAAGTAATTGTACAATGAAGATAGTATTTTTACTCACGGCTTTTTCTTCGCTCCGGTGATCGTAGTGTGATTGACAGGAAATGGGTGTTACTGGGCGGAAACATGGCGTTTTAGGGGCGTGTTGATGAAAACGCTACCGTTTCCGGAAAAAACGCAGGAGTGGCTGGAGAAACGGGGGAGTGTCTGGGCGAACGCTGGGTGTGTTTGTGACGTCAAACCAGGAACGACAAGCACTGAACTGATCGCAGATGCCGAGTAAGTGTGGAGCTACTCTGAAACTGCTAAGTAGTTTGTAATCGCAATATTGCGAATACATCGTTCGCAATTTTAAGAAGCTAAGATTCACTCCCAGTAGGCGGAGGCTTAGCGTGTGTAACTCTGCTAAAATCGCCTTGCGACCGATCAACTCGGAATGAGGGCCTATATAAGGGATATAATTGTGAAGGATAGCTTATAAAAGTTATGTGGGTGGCTCTGAAATCTAATAAGCTTCTCTGAATATGTGGGTTTTCAAGAATTGCTTGAAGGTTTGGATACTACAGGAGAATCTTATTGTTCATGGAGAGCTGCAGCCAAAAACAAGTTCTGTAATTGTGAGTGGGAGGGAGTAATGCATCTGGATGAGAGATGCAGGTATTGGCCCTCATTCCGATTTTCACTGCGCAGCGATCAGATAATAAAATTGCAAAACTGCGCATGTTTATGCACCGCAGTGCGCACACACGTCGTACGGGTACAAACTGCATTGTTGCTGTGCAATGCTTCTAGCGACGAATCCATTCGCACAGCCGATCACAAGGAGATTGACAGGATGAGGGCATTTATGGATGTCAACTGACCGTTTTCTGGGAGTGGTAGGGAAAACGCAGGCATAACCAGGTGTTTGCAGGTCGGGAATCTGACATCAATTCCGGGACCTCGGTCGCTGAAATCATCACACAGGATAAGTAACTACAGGGCTGGTCTTTTTTTTTTTTTGCACAAAATGTTTTTGTAAAGCTCGGCTGCACATGCGATCGCACACTTGCAAAGCAAAAATACACTCCCCTGTGGGCGGCAACAATGCTTTTGCATGGCTGCTAAAAGTAGCGAGCGATCAACTCGGAATGAGGGCCATTGTGCAGAGCAGAAACGTTTGGGTAGGAAGATATAAGAAGATAAGCAAATAGATGTTTGATTACTGTATTTTGGTAAACAGCCTTATGTATAAGCAAAATTATTTCATATTGAATATGGTAGAATACCAGTAACCAATGGAGGGACTGACAAAGTGGATCATCCAATAATGAATGGTTGAATAGGAATTTCAGCCTTGCAGCTGCATTAAAAATGAGTTGCAGTGGTGAGAGTTTAGTTTCGGGAAGACCAGTAAGAATACACTCAAAATTAAGTCCATGGTTTAGCGTTTTTGCAGTGTCTTGCGTAAGATGGTCAAATGTTGTATGTTTTTAGATATATGTGCTGTAAAATGATTTTGAGACAGATTGAAAGAGGGGATCAAAGGACAGTTCAAGAGTGAGATGTAGGCAGTGAGCTTGCTTGGTAGGATTGATTGTTGAGTTTTCAACATTGATAAATATATCAACTTGGTTACTTCTATTGGCAGGTGGAAAAATAATTCATTCTTTTTTGGAAATATGAATGCCCTTATTTATCAATGAGGGATACATTTCATTGTGATCCCTAAATGGCATCAGCCAATCAGCTTCTAATTTCCATGTCACAGGCTGTGTTTGAAAAAATGACAGGAGTGGATTGGCTGGTGCAATCTATCTTTCACAGTGAAATGTATCACTCATTGATAAATAAGGGCATAAGTTTAAAGTTGTTATATGACATCCAACATGAAATTACAGTAAGGCATAAAGAGACATGGACCAATACATATGAAAAATCTGGGCAAAAATCTGTATCATCCAGGCAAAGATGTTACTGAAATCCAAAAGAGCTGATTAGTTTTCTAAAAGATATCGTATTGATTGAGAAAAGCAGATGACCTAAGCCTGAACCTTGCAGTAGAGAGGCAGTGAAGAAGAGGTGTACTCAAAGAAACCTATCACTGAAAGATTGATTAGTTAAGTAGAATGAGTACCGAGAAAGGGCTGTGCCATGAATACCTATGGATTGTAATGTCTGTATGAAAAGAGAGTGGTCAACAGTGTCTATAGCAGCAGAGAGATCTAGAGCAGGCATTTCCAACCACGGTCCTCAAGGCACACTAACAGTGCAGGTTTTAGTGATATCCAGGCTTCAGCACAGGTGACATAATTAGTAGCTCAGTTATTTTGATTTAACCATCTGTGCTGCAGCCTGGATATCACTAAAACCTGCACTGTGCCTTGAGGACCGCGGTTGGGAATGCCTGATCTAGAAGAATAAGAACTGAGTAATGGCCTTTAGAATTACCAATGACAATATAATTTACTACCTTTGTCAGTGCTGCCTCTGTGGAGTGTTTGGATTTAAAAACTAACTAAAGTGGGTCAGATAAGTTTTTGAGTTAAGAAAGTGTGTGAGGTGAGTATAGGCAAGTATCTCATGTAGTTTGTAGGGGCATGGGAACTGAGATATGGGACAGTAGTTTGAGAGAGAGTTAGGATCAGTATTTTGCATTTTTAGAATGGAAGTAATCACTGCATGGTTGAACAATGATACCAGTAGAGAGATTACAGGTTGTGGTTAAGGTTAGGATGAGCACAGGAGACAGATTTACTGATGTTTGAGGATATAAGACCTAGGGAAAAGGTTGTAGAATAGGAGGTTGATAAGAAATTAGATACTTTATCTTCATTTGTTTGATCAAATGAAGAGAAGGTGTCAGAGGTTTCAAGTAGGGAATTGAGTAGGTCACTGACTTTGGCAGAGCATACCATTTCATATTGGATCTTATCACCCTTGTGTTTGAAATAGGAAGCAACATTTCGTGCACAGATAGTGGCTATAAGAACTAGGGTTCACAATTAAGCAGCCCTAATGGATCAAGAGATGTGAGGTTACACAATAGACCACAAAAACTGGTTTTGAAGGACAAGATCTCAGATTCATATAGGTGCTTAAGGTAAAGAAATAGAAATCATATGCATCAAATTGAAAAAAAACAAGGTAATGTACTCCCCTGGTTTGGTATAGTTCTTTGGATGTCCCACTCATCTCTTTGAAAGATGTATAACATAAAAGAATACACAGAGAGACCAAGATCCTTGTGTAATACTGTATGGGTAAATTGCACACTATAATGACAATTTTCACGCATACCACCACTAGTAGTGATTAATAATCTGTTGGGGTTTAACCCCTTAATCAAACCACTCACAAGGGTGAGTAATGTAATTAACTTATTACCACCTCACATCAGGAGAGATACTCTCACCAAGCAGGATTGGTTTCAGGGGATGCCCCCTTTAATAAAGAACTCACAGATGTGATACTTGCATGCAGACAGTAATAGACCTTTATCTTGTGTTCACACCACAGAAAAAGGTTTCAGGGGATGTCCCCTTCAGCAAAACACTCAAACAAAACCTTGTATAATTTGCAGAGGAGGTAGGTCTTTAAGCTTCCTTGTTACTGTTTTTTCGCATTCACCTCTCAGCTTAATTCCTCCAAATATAGAGTGAAATAATGGAAACAGGTTTTTACAGCAATATAAAAACCTTTTATTTTAAACAATCATCCATTAAAACATTTACTTAAATGTCACTTTGGGGAGCACACCCGGGTTGGAGATCGCACAGGGATGATGGTGGTGAAGATGAAAAACAGGGCCCCATTCTGTCAATCCCAAAGTCCTCTCCTTGCTGGATAGCGTCCCTTCTGTAACACAGACTCCCCTACCTACACGTTTCAATTCTCTAGGGATCTTTGTCAAGGTGTAGTCTGTATGATGTGCAATATATACCCCCTATGTTAAAAAATGTATTTCAGATGTGTCTAATCAACACTTCACCCCTTCCCTCTGTATAAGGGAAAAGCTGTCCTTATGATAAATCAAGGTCCATATGAAGTAGCCGCATTCCCATATAGCGTCTATCCTTTCCGAAGATGGTGGCCGGCTCACTTCCGCTGTATTATCCAACTTTCTCACGTCCTTTTCCAATATGGCTTCCGGCACACTTCTGCTGTGTTTACCAGAAGTTGTCGTTATGTGTCCCACGGTGTTCTTCCTCCTCGAATTTAGACCGTCCGTGCATTTCTTAAGGCTCTCTCACCCCCATACATGCTTCCTGTTATGGGTTGTCATATTAACCCGCAGTTCATATAAATTACCTACAAAAAATATTTTTTATACATACATATAAAAGAAAAAGATGGGAGACATTTAGTAGCTTCTATTATGAAAAAAATATTTTACAGCCTAATGTATAGTCAGGTACATGGTGTTGTGATCATAATCTCCTTTAAAGTGACATGCACTACATTAAAACTTATGTCCTATAAAAAGAGTTGAAGAACAAGGAGAACATGATGACTTCAATCCTAAATACACTGTAGTCATATAGTGCATAAAACAATATTTAGAAAAAGATAAAAACAAAGTATGAGTCAATAAAATAAAAAGATTTAAAAAAAGATTGCTGCATGTTTAACTTCATATACTATAAAAACCACTGCAATTCAAAATCACTGTTTAAACATGTAGGTATCAAAGTTTTGTATTTACAAATAGGGATCATTTCCATTTTTGCAAGGGTGCTTAAAATATTGCTTGATCTTTCTGTGGTTTTCAGTAGTTTAAGTCCATAGAAATGTTTTACCTCATGTAACAAGCATTTGTGTTTTGCTTTAAAATGGTTTGACAGTGCATGGGTCTCAAGACCTTTTTTAATGTTCCTACAGTATTCGATGATTCATACCTATAAAGGTCATGTTGTGTGGCCAATGTAAAATTTATTACATGTACATTCTACTGCATAGATTACGTTGGCCGTATTGCACATTATAAATTCCTTCACTTTGTTGGTTCCCATTGATATTCACTTTATCATATTTGAAAGTGGTTAATCCATTGATGTTCCTACAACCAATGCAGGAACTACATCTGTAGAAGCCTTTTGAGCTATTGTAGTTGGTTCGTTTGCTTTTTCCTGAATGCATTCTTCTATCTAATTGATTTTTTAATATTTTTGGCTTTCCTGTATATATGTACAGGTTTATCAGGTAACAGATTTCCAATCACTGGATCTCTTTGTCAAATCTGCCAGTTCTTTTTAAAAGCCTTTTCTATATCCCTATGTTGTGAATGAAATTTGGTAATGAACGCCCATTGTAATTTTTCGTCTCCACTTTTCTTTTCTTTATTTTGTAACACGTCTTTTCTATTTGTGGTTTGTGCTTTTAGAAGACTTTCCTCTACTTGAATTTAATCATATCCACATGATATGAAAGACTGTTTCATACAGTAGTTTGTGCCTGTTCTTCAAATATTGTTTTTTTTTTTGTACAATTTTGTCTCAAGTGCTTAAATTGACCACCTGGAATAGAGTCCTGCTTGTTTGTGAGTGTTTTGCTGAAGGGGGCATCCCCTGAAACCTTTTTCTGTGGTGTGAACACAGGATAAAGGTCTATTACTGTCTGCATGCAAGTATCACATCTGTGAGTTCTTTATTAAAGTGGGCATCCCCTAAAACTAATCCTGCTTGGTGAGAGTATCTCTCCTGATGTGAGGTGGTGATAAGTTCATTACATTATTCACCCTTGTGAGTGGTTTGATTTAGGTGTTAAACCCCAACAGATTATTAATCACTACTAGTGGTGTGCATGAAAATTGTCATAGTGTGCAATTTACCCATACAGTATTACACAAGGATCTTGGTCTCTGTGTTTTCTTTTATGTTATACATCATTCAAAGAGATAAGTGGGACATCCAAAGATCTATACCAAACCAGGAGAGTACATTACAGACAGTGAATAGTGGGTTCGGTAAAGGAGGGATAACAAGTGATTTAAGTATATTCAAAAGTTGATTGGGGTTAGACGCTCGAGTAGAGTTTGAGGATAGGAAATATGTTGGTTTGTCAATATCCAGAGCATTATGATTAGAGTAGTAGATAGATATGTGAATTAGTCACTTGGAATATGAAATTTATGCTGCAGATGTTCTAGTTTACTTGAGTGTTTTTGTGTTTTGTGAATTTAGAGTGCCATGGTTCACATACTGTAAGTCTACATGAATTGGGATGGGTAGCTGGATCCACCTCATTAAGGGTTATTTCTTGAGTCTGGTTCAAGTGTGATACAGTAGTCTTAGGAGAGGTGAATGTATAAAATAGTGAGAACAATTGCTATAGAGAGGTGGATAGTTGTTAAAAGATTAATAGCTGTAATATTTCTGCAGGTTTGAGGAGGCATGATAGACTTCAGTGACATTGAGTTTGAAGTAATAGAGGAAAACGTGCAGGTGATAAGATTGTGATCTGAGAGAGGGAAAAGTGTGTTAATGAATTCAGAATCTGAGCATAGTCTGGTGAATACAATATCAATGCAGTGGCTCTTGATAAGAAGAGGAGTTAGTCCATTGGGAGATGCTGATAGAGGAGGTTAGAGAAAGTAGTTTGGAGCTGTGTGCAGACATGGTTTGATGAGTTATTGTGGAAGAAATTAACTGGCCCGCACAGAGCCCTGACCTAAACCTCAAGCACATTTGGGATGTACTGGAACAGATAATGAGAGCCAGACCTTCTCTTCCAACATCAGTGGCTAACCTCATAAATGCTCTACAGAATTAGTGGGCACAATTTCCCACAGAAACACCTCCAAATCTTGCGGAAAGCCTTCCAAGAAGAGTGGAAGCTGCTATAGCTGCAAAAAGGGGACAAACTCCATATTAAAGTACACCTATGTGAATACAATTTCATTACAGTCCCTGTTGGTGTAACGGTCAGGTGTACAAATACTTTTGTCCATAGAGTGATGTAATATATGACCACAAGTCCAATATATGCTAAACAGCTCTATGTGGAATATTAAGATATGGACCATTTAAAGTACAAATGTATGGTGAATCTAGGCAACACCTATATCAAGATACTTGTGCTATTTGACTGATATCTAGAGGATTTACATTGAGGTTTACTGCATATGTGTGATTGATTCTGGGATTGCACATATCCCATTGTCAGTTGACCTTTGTGTAACAATTTTTGTCTGAATAATTTGTGCAATATTATCCTTCATGTCAATAACAAGGCAACTGCACAATTATCATACATTAACACAGTAGTTCCCAATCTGTGTTCCATGAGTGCCTCTGGACACTTGCAGGGGTGCCTAGGATTGGTAGTCCAGGACCAATTCAAATTATTTATGGTTAATGTAATAGGCAAAAACAGTGCTAGTGGTTACCAGTCATATCATATGTGGACAAACCAAAGTGAATCATGTCCCTCACCCAATAATTAAACCTATAGATGATATCTAAATGCAATTTACTTAATTTAATATTTTATCTAAAATTTTTTATAAGAAACTCATGGCCAAGAGCCAGAGGTGGAACTACCATTGATGCAGCAGGTGCATTGCACAAGGGCCCCTAAAGACTAAGGGGCCCACTGCTGCACAGACCAGCAATGAGTTATCCCCTGGAACCCCCGTAGACCATTTTGAGCAATGTCAGGTGATAGGCCCAGTGAAGAGAGCAGGGTGGGCCCCACTGCCTTAGGGACCTGCCCCTTAGGGAGGTAAGTCTGACCTGTGTGTGCTGGACTGGTAGGCATCCTGCCATCTGTCAGCGCTGATGGTCACAGTCATAGGCTTCTCTAATTAAGACAGATGTACATTATTCTGATTAACTGCGGTCTGTGAATTAAGGACAGCTGAAAACCAGTCAGGGACGGTTCTACATCTTGTGGTGCCCAGTGTGAAAGTTTCCGCTGGTGTTCCACCCACTCCCCCACGGCAAAACAGTTAGTGCGCGCCAAAGATGCGCATCAACAAAAAGGAATAGGGGCTTGGCTACAGTTATGCTCCCAGTATTTGTGCCCTCAGTAGCTGTGCCCCCACTAGATTTTCCCCCTGTAGATATGCCCCTAGTAGAGTTGCCCCCAGTAGATTCACCTCCAGTAGATTTGCAACCTGTAGCAATGCCCCCAGAAGTTGTGCCCCCTGTCGCTGTGCCCCCAGTAGCTGGGCCCTTTAGTAGCCACTTACAAACACACACAGAAAACTAAAATTCCAATACTTACCACTGCCCTGCTCCTGCTTCCCGAACGCTGCTGCTTCGTCTGGCCGCCTGCGTCTCCTCTCTATGGGAGAGACATCATGACGTCTCTCCCATAACAACTCCGCACAGACACTAGATATACTTAATAATGACCTCTAGCATCTGACAGGTGCACCGGCTGCAGTGGATGCCCACGGCATCTGTTGCAGCTATGGAGCGGAGTGAGGGTAGGTGTCGGGCACCTGCAGGGTGACTGCGGTCGCACCCCCAGGCCGCAGCGCCCCGGGTGCAGACACTGCTTGCCAGCACCAAGAACCGCTCCTGCAACCAGTGTAACTGGCACTGTCAGCATCTGCCTGGGTGCCAAACTGAGAAAAGCACAAGAGGTGGGGACTCCTATCACAGACAGAGCAGAGGCTGCTGTGTTCCTGCCCCCACCAAGTTACATGCCCCATGTCCTTCACACCTTGCAGAACATTGCGCTAGTTCCCCTGTCACCCACTGTCTCACTTCCTCCCCTGTATTCTGCTGTCACCTTCTGCCTCCTCTTGCTTCTGTTGTCACCCTCTGTCTCCCCTGTCTTACGCTGTCACCATCTGCCTCTCCTGTCACCCACTGCCATGCAGCATATTGCTAACTTGGTTGCAGATGAGAAGGGGTGCCCAAAATATATTTTTGCAACTGGCCCACCACTCACAAATCCCGCCACTGCCAAGAGCTGCCATGAAAAAAAATGATGATACTGTGATTCAAAAAAAGTTTGGAAACCACAACATGAATTGCTTGTGCCATATGTGTTACACCAGATTGAATGTGATTAGAATTATATTATATAGCTCTTCATAACTCATATGAATGATCTACACCTCTATGTCATCACATACCTGTGAGCAATTTATAAATCTGTATTTTGGCATGGCTATGTCACTTATTTGTTTTCCACCATAAGCATTGCCTGCATTGAAACTGCAATATTGTGTAAATGACTCACTGCATAAATTCTGGTCTCTCGGATCTGATACAATAAATTGACTGACTTTTGTCCAAAATATTGGGATCATTTTTCAATGAGTGATAAATTTCACTGCGAGTGATAAATTGCACCAGCGAATCAGCTGTTATTTTTCAAACAGTCTGCCACATGGCATTTTGGAGCTGATTGGCTGGTGTAATGTATCACTCACAGTGATATGTTTCACTCTTTGTTAAATAAGCCCATAAATCAGGTGAATTATCACTAAATGTGCTGCAAAGGTTTAAAGATTAAGTTATCACCTCTCCACTACTGTAATTAATGAATTTTCTGCCTGCTACCATTAGAATAACTTTATAGAACTCATTTCTCCATGTTGGTCTGAGACGCATGACCTTTAATATAACCTATTTTTGAAATTGCAATAATTAAATATTAAAAGTAAAGTATTCATTTTTCTAAAAGAGCGCCCCCCACAGACTACTCTGGGACCACAATAAAATCTTATAAGACACTCACATAAGCCTTATATCTATGGAAATGTTTAATCTCTGATTACCAAGGCATAAATTATTTCAAAGCAGTATTAACTTGCAGCAGTGTTCATTACCTATGCACCAATTAATGAAAAGCATATCAAATATTATCCAGTCAATTACCATTCTTTTAAAATGCTTGTATGTTGTCAAATTGCTATATGCCCATTTCCAGTTACATGTGCAGTACAGAGACCTCTACCCTCCTGCAGCAGATACCAAATACTTTATATATTAGATTAAATCTCTAATGTTTCCATAATGATTGTATAATCCTCCTACTCTCACCTCAGAATATGCAGATTATACATTACTGACCTCCTGCATTGACCATATGTGGGAAACACGCGCTACTGATCCTGTCACACCTACTGTCAGCTGATGCTCCAGGATGCCACCATTTTCTCTGCACACACCATTATAATGGGGAAAATGTGATCATATGACAGTAAAAGTGGGGGAACTACTGAAGACAATAGAGGAGACTATTACCTATTACCTATTATACTATTACCTCCAGATGCCTGCCCTGAATAGGGCAACCTTCATTGCCCTTCCTGTTTCTGCCATAGTAGTTGTAGAGCCCCCTCTGGAATCTGGAGAGGATCTGCAGTGCAGCAGGCTAATAAGAGTCAGGTGCACATACTACAGTGTATGTCCTGCCCTACCTCCTCTATCTGCTCACCATCCCTCCATGGCTCTTACTCACAAGGTGGGCCCTGCTTCCCCTGATCTGGAGGTGAGAACGGTGAGCATGGGGCAGCACACTGCCGCCAGAAGGTTATTTCCCTGTTCAGCAACAGGTGGTGCATAGAGAGGTAGGTGTAGGGTGTCTGTAGGTGTTGTAGTGGGGTGTCTGAGTGTTTTTGGGGTGTTGATAGTGAATGAAGAGGGTGTCCACTTCTGGGCTTATGGTAGTGAAGTGGTGAGGAGTGTGGGGTTGCTCATTTGTTTTTAGTGAATAAAAGGCCAGAAAGATTGTCTGAGCACAGCGGGTTCTAGTGAATTTGGAGGGGTGATTCTGGACTGGGGGTTGATTGTGAATGAGGGTTGGGTGATTGGGTGCTGCTGTGGTATTATTGGGGGAATAAGTTAAGTGGGGAGTCAGTGTTTAATGATGGGAGGATCTGGGTGCTTCTGGGTTGTTGGTAATTAATATGCGCATACGTGTGTGTGTGTGTGTGTGTGTGTGTGTGTGTGTGTGTGTGTGTGTGTGTGTGTGTGTGTGTGTGTGTGTGTGTGTGAGTGCTGGAAAACACCAATATTTCACCTCCAGGCACCTCTTGAAAAGTTATGTGCCTACCCAGTCATTCTGCTCAGTGTGATGTCTGCATAGGAAGCAGTGATCAATGTCACATGAAAAACCTGATTTTAAAAGGGAAATTTCTGTGAAACACGCTGGGTCACTGACAGAGTATATACAACTGTATTATACACACACATGATACATGACTGATAAACAATTTATAGCTGTCACACAAATAAACCAATGATTTGGGCCTACATTTTAATAATTGCTCAGCAGATTATTTGTTTATAAGACCAAGAGACAACTAAATTGTTTCTGCAGGTTTTAGGAAACAAACCATAAATGTTCATCAATATAGTTACACATGTAGTATGAGCTTACATTCATTTGTATAATGCTTCATGATTATCTAACTAGCCTGTGACCCATAAAAAATGTAGATAATTTTATCTAAATGTTATATCTGGTTATTTTTGTGGGGTTGTTGCAATACAATTTTAATAAATAATACATGATATAGAATATAAATCTTAGAGTAGTGGATCCTTTTTCAATATAAACAATTGATATTGCTATATTAACTACTGTATATTACCATTGCTAAGGTAAACCTTTTTAAGTATTGATAACTATAAAATGTCTACAATATAATGTCTACAAATGTTTTATACATATAAATATATTATTATGTATAATATAATCCCCTTACTCTGGAGATTCTTCCTCTGTCTCTTACTCCTCTATCCATCCAGCTCTCCAACCAGTAACTCATCCAGCAGCTCCTCCATCAGCTATCAGTGGCCTGATACAGTCGATTTATATGTAGAGGGAGAAAGGGGATAGGGGAAACTTGAGCACAGGTGGTGAAATATGATATGACAGTGAATGAATTGGAAAAAAACCACAGTAGTTTAGAATTTAATCCTTCATTGAAGGATACTATAGCAGTCACTCATGTGGAGGTGCACCCCTGAGAGTGAACACTAGTATACCAAAAAAGAAGAGGAAAAGACTCATTTTTTTGGGGAGCACTCATTGAAAAATATTGCATAAAATCTAACTTTTATTAATTACCATTAAAAGCTGTTGCCACCAACCAGGACAAAAAAAACACACATAAATACAAAAATGACAAGATAGAAAACAAAAAAAAAATGACAAAAAAAAAACCCACACCTAGGTTTGCGTGTGGTATGAACACGCCATGGGGAGATATGCCTGACGCAGTCAGGGCCAATATGATAAATACTGACACTAGTTCCTGCAACAGTTAGCCTTAACAGTCCCCTAACAGAAGGAGACAAATAGTGGGCTGGTATAGTCGGCTAACACAGGAAACAGAAACACTGTAGATAGATTTACCATCAATACTTCAGTCTCTCGTAATAAATGCTACTGACGTAGAGTAAATATGTAACAATGATGGTTTAGTGTGTGTTCAAACTTCATAGTAAGTGCAGTCTCCCCATCGATTGCATGTCATTGGTTCCTATAAAGAGGTAGTAGCGAAGTAATCATAGTATTTATTCAGGATCTAGGATGTAAATATCCATAATATAAAAAACAAAAAATAATAATCTTGACAGACAGACAGACAGACATACATATCATTTCAATATGCAGGAATCAATGTAACCAGGGTAAATATCCAATCTATCCTCTGACACATGTGTCATATTGGTGAGTTAGAGAGGTGAAGAGCAAATGAGCTGCTGCAGATTGCAGAAAAGGGGAAGAAAAAGGCACTCCTATCATAGATGTAGTGGGGTGGCTACTGTTCACTGTGTGACATGCATTAATACAGTAAATGAGCGTGTCCCATCTGCACCTAAGGGTTAGAAACAGGTAGAATGCTTCTGCTTTTGAAAAGATCACACACAGGCACCCTGATGTAACAGCGCAGGATGTCCTCAGAGTTCTCCATGCAACAATGAGAGAGCATTGAAAAAAGGGAGATTTAAAGATACATGTTATCAATAAGATGAAATAAAGAGCACCAATCCCCCTATGAGTGTATGCTGCTTCCTTGCATGTGTAAATACATTGATGCAAGGTGAGCGGTACCTCTTTTTTGTCTATAGTGACTGGAAGAAAGTAGTTTGGTAACAGTGCTGGGACCCTAATGGTAGTAACGGTCCTGATGCCGCAGGGTATTACAGGATCCGTTACCCACCATGTGGACCCGCCGGCTGTTGCTCTAATGGAAAGGTACCTAAGATTGCGCGTGGATATCAGGGTGTGCGGTTCCAGCTCTGGCTGCACTGCACTGAGTCTCCTCAGACAGCTGTTTCGCTTTCTGGCTTCCTCAGTGAGACACCCTGTAACCAGGTGTTGGAGTTGTTTATAACTAGGTAATGTCCAATCAGGAGCAAAGGTGTGTGGCTATCAATTAAGCCTGTGCTAGTGCCTGATGACACCTGGTGTGTGCATTACGTCCAGGTGTCAATATTAGTCTCCCATTCCCTATCAATTGGGAACAAAATTCTAAAAAGACATACTAATAATTGAATCCATTAGTATCCAAAAATGCCTCTTGTGAAAGTATAAATAGACAATGGCAATAACATGAAAATGTTACAATACAACAGTAAGTTATAAGGCGGTGGAAAGTATATGTTAATATATAAGATTGGAAAAAGGAATTCTTTTAAAAAGATTTCCCTAAGAGAGTATATGAAATAATAAAAATAAAAATAAATAAAAAATAGTAATAAAATACACTGCTGATGTAATAATGTTGAAAATGCGGAACACTATAAGGGAAATCAGGGATATATTTGTATATAAATAAAATATCTCGAATGGCCCTTATATAATATAAAAATAATTATACAGGTCCCGTCAGATACAGAAATGATGGGATAAAAATATATAGACCTTTTGTTTTATAATACTTCATGAATATCTAACTACACTGTGACCCATAGAAACATGTAGACAATGTAATAAAAATGTTATATCTGATTATTTTTGTGGGGTGGTTGTTGCAATACAATATTAATAAATAATACATGATATAGAATATAAAGCTTAGAGTAGTGTATCTTTATATAAACAAATTATATTGCTATACTAACTATAAAACCATTGATAAGGTAAACCTTTTTAAGTATTGATAACAAGAAATATCTACAATATAATATCTACATATCTTTTATACATATAAATATATTCTTATATATAATATAATTAACTTTCTCTGGAGGTTACTTCTGTATCTGACTCCTCCATCCATCCAGCTCTCCAACCAGTAACTCATCCAGCAGCTCCTCCATCAGCTATCAGTGGCCTGATACAGCCTATTTATAGTCCTTCCTCCCCCATCTCTCCCCAGTAGTTCCCAGGATGACCAGAAGGAATTCTTACACTGAGAGGTGACATGTAAATTAGGGTCTCATAACATTAGTATATAGTCATTCAGCACATCAGCTTCTCGTGCCCAGCTCCTTGTCTTGTAAATGAGGTATAAATATTCCTAAAGTCACTTGCTACAATGGGAAATGCTAATTACACCCTGGCAGGGGTAACACCTTGTATTCTAATTAGATCACAGCAGCCTCTGACCTCCTGTTATGTCACCAAAGGAACCTTTTGTTTAGGAGTCACCTATTGTCCAGACAGTTTCAGCAAGACCTGTTCTACATGTCAACAGAAACTTCACAATGATTCACGGCTAAACTATAACATAAACAAACACATATACTGTATATATGTTCTATGAACAGTAGCACTTATCATACATTACACGCATTATTTAGTGTGTCTTAACATATTGTATCACATTCTATTTTGTTTTTAGAATAATTTTATAATCAATTGTCTTGCCATATATAGTACAATATGAGCACTTTGTGGCAGAGACACAATGGAGACAGATGATTATGTTGCCTGTATGATGTGTTTACTTCACAGTGCCCTGTATCCATGGTTACAAGCTGCATCCCCGTGCCCACAGCCGCTGCAGAGGCGCCGGCGGCATGTTTACATCACTTCCAGGGGTGTGTCGCTCGGACGTGTCCGGAAGTGATCTTTATTCAGTACAGACAGACAGCTAAGTTGTGGGCAATATGGCCGGTGCAGAACCGGATCCTGGTGATGCACTGTCATATGTGCTACAATGTGAAAATTATGACACACTTAGCTTTTCTGACATAGAGGCTGAACATATATTACTGAAAGAGCCGATTTTTGACAAAAGCATTGAGATGTCCAATGGGGACCGATTTCATGAGCTGTTTAAATTGAGAAAGAGAGAAATCGATTTCATGTATCACGTGAGGACTTTGTCCGATTATTATAGAAGTAAACAAATCTCCCTGGGATTCCGCGTGCAGAACGCCCCCTACTATTGGGAGACATAATGTAACATTCTGTAAATGCCGGATCTCAGTGCTTAATAAGTGTTCCATGGATTTGATGTTATTGGTGATAGAGGAAGTCAATCTCACCAAAGAAAAATTTAAAACATTCGAGGACACACATTTACGCACTTTACTGGATGATAAATGCGTTATCTGGCTAGAGAAATTGAAAACGCAGGTGGACGCTTACCGAACCGAATTGCTTAAATACAAAAAGGAAAAGTTACGGAAGGTTCAAATAGATTATAAACAACATCGGTATCGCAGAATACTATTTACCCTGCAACAGGATGCCCCATGGGTTCCTGGAGGAGTAGACCATATAAACCTCCTTACAGCACTTCAGCCAGCGAAACAGATGAGACAGCCACGTCGGACACAGTTATTACCCGCAGGGCGTCCCTTTAGGGGTTACAACCCGGGCCATAACAACAGGCAGAAGAAAAAAGACGGCGCGGCTAGTCGAGGAGGAAGGAGGGGAGGAAGACCGCTGAGGATACATCTGACCTAATTTTCAATTTATTGTCAACACTGGAATATGAGTAAAAATGGAAGGTGGAGACCTATAAGCGTTATAGGACATTTATACTCAAAGAACACTTTGGGAAACAGTGGAATAACCTAAAAGTCATTCAGCAAAAACCACAAATTATGACATTGGGACCCAGTTCTACTTTTGACCCTGGGTCTCATAACGCATCAATTAAAACTTTTTCACGGTTGATGGACAATCTACAGAAGGAAACCCCCACTTCAATATTCAGAAATCTGACTAAGTAAGAAAATATAGCCCTTGATGCTCTAAGAGATAGAAAGGACATTATCATTTGTGGCACAGATAAAAGGGACACCATAGTGGTGTTAGATACCCTTGATTATATTGCTGAATGTGAGCGTCTGTTAAGTGACAGTGAGACATACAGCTCACTTAATGGAGAGCCCACTCATGAGTTGGACTCCATTTTGTTGGACGCTAAAAATGAGTGGTTAATTTCTTCTGACATTTACAACAAATTGGTTTGTCCTTTTCTAGTTGTACCTATTTTTTATGCCATACCTAAAATTCATAAGGACGCACAGAGGCCCTCTAGCCGACCTATCATCTCAGCCTGGGGGTCTCTGTGTGAGCCTGTTTCCATTTATTTAGACACATTTTTACAACCATGTATACAGGCCACCTTCACACATTTGAAAGATTCAACTACACTGCTACACAAATTGGACCACATAGACCGGGTCCCTAAGAATACCACATTAATTATGCTTGACGTTGCAAGTTTATATACTTGCATACCACACGAGGCTGGCGTGACAGCAGTTAAAAGGCTTATCACTAACAACCCTCTATATGAAGGCCCAGATGTGGACCTATTTTTGAGTCTATTAATTTTCACACTATTGTTCAATTATTTTCTGTTTAATGGCTGGTTCTACAAACAGAACACCGGGTGTGCAATGGGTTCGGCTGTGGCACCGTCACTAGCCAACACATACATGTGGGAAGTTGGTGACATCAGCATTTCCAATCATTGCCTGTTGTATTATCAATATATAGATGATTTGCTTTTGCTGTGGGATGGAGATGTTATTTGTTTTAAAGTGTTAATTAAGAGACACAATAAGTCCTCAAGCCCCATTAAGTTAAGCATGACAACACATATGTCCAAGATATGTTTTTTGGACATAAAAATCAGACTCTGCGATGGCAGGATACAAATGTCCATCTACTCCAAACCACTGATCACAATACAATGTTAAGATGACAACTTTCATCCAGCTGCAACGATCCGTGGTCTCCCTTATTCCCAGTTCCTCAGAGTCCACAGGATCACCAATGAACCCGAGGATCTAGAAATCCAATTGAATATGATGGCAGATAAATTTGTTCAGAGAGGATAACCACTTAAATTACTAAAGCAGGCCAGAAGGACAGTTATGGCTCTTGATAGAGCTGAGCTCCTGCGATAACAGCAACCCAAGGCCCCCAGTCCCAAGGTTAGTTGGGTTAATGAATATAATACGGCCAACAATAGAACAAATAAAAAGGTAAAACAAATGTGTCCTATGGTCACATCAGACCCTAACCTGCCATACTTGAAACAAAATAGAATCATGCCATGCTACACACGGAGTTCAAATTTAAAAGATCTTATAGTAAAAACTGACGTAACCGGCTTTAAAATCACCTCAGCATCCCAGCGTTTTTTGAGTTGTAAAGCAAGGTGTCATAAATGTTTGGGATGCACCAGATGCAGTTATATGTTGACTGTTGATTATATTTCCCATCCTCATACAGGACATAAGATCTCCATCAGACGGGCACTTACCTGTAGTTCCACCTATAGAGTATATGTATTAATCTGCCCTTGCAGTTTATACTACATCAGTAAGACCCAATGTTTATTTAAAGAGTGAATGGCCCAACACAGGTCAGCTATTAGAGCAGTGCTACTCACAGGGAATAGCGACCAGCTGGTCGCATGCCAATTCGTACAGTAGAAACTCAGTTTGGCTTCCCTACAGTACAAGATAGTAGACCAGGTACCTGCCTCATTGCGGGGTGGTAACAGATCTCAGCAACTGTTACAATTGGAATCCCGGTGGATTTACAGATTAGACACCATTCAACCGAGGGGCCTTAATGAACTTCTCAATTTATGCTCTTTCCTTTCATTTCAATATTAGAAGCCCCTGTGTAAGAAATTGCGTTCTGGCTCTTCATATACAGAAGGGCTACAATATATCCTTCCCTATATAAAGTTACAGTAGGGTTTATTTAGCAAAAGAGGGGACCAAGAATTTTAAATTGTTTTATACAATATATTTTTGATGAGTCAAGCCCACGACATCTATATTAGTACATCTTTTGTCCTGCGTTCTGGCAGAGGTACTGTAGCTTTTAATGTTTGCACAGTGTGTAAAATGAATGTTTTATTTTATTTATGTATGCTTTTGCAATCAGATACAGGCACCTTTATGTTCATACATCACACACACATTATTTAGTGTGTGTCTTAACATATTGTATCACATTTTATTTTGTTTTTAGAATCGTTTTATAATCAATTGTCACATCATGCACATGACTGTTTTGCCATATACAGTACAATATCAGCCCTTTGTTTGAGGCAGAGACGCAGTGGAGACAGACGATTATGTAGACTGTATGATGTGTTTACTTCACAGTACCCTGTATCCATGGTTACAAGCTGCGTCCCTGTGCCCACAGCCGCTAAGGAGGTATTGGCGGCTTGTTTACATCACTTCCGGGGGGGTGTCACTCGGCCGTGACCGGAGGTGTGGAATCTATGACCATTGACGGCATGCCCACTGTGGTGTTGGCGATCTTGGGGGATAAGTTATTTAAGTGTGTTTTCTTGAAGTATTCACCTGTGTGTTTTGTTCCCTGATGAAGGAGGATCACCATCTGAAATGTTGGTCTTAATACACACGGCTGTTTAATTTAACCTGAATGTGGAAATCACTGAGTGCCACCTTCATTTCTGGCATATATATATATATATATATATATATATGTTTATTTGAGTGGGCGAGTTGCTGGCATCAACGGTGTGTATTTCATTTAACTGATACCTCAGACTCGAAGTTCTCCGGTGATAAGAAATTTCGGCTTTGCAGTGTTTACAAATAACTTTGGTTTTATCAACTGTGCCATCTGGTAGAGATTTAAAATGAAAATGTCCATGTAAGATTTCGGTTCTGTGAAAACATGTTTAAATAAATAAATAAACACACCTATCTAAAATATAGACTATACCAGTAGAGGGCACTGTTATCTCTTTTAACAGCTTCTCCTGTGATATGGCTTATAATAATATAAAATCTGGACAGCAGGGTGAGCTATTACTGTGATAAAGAGACCGCTCCCCCTGTTTTCATATGGGAGGGAGAGGGGGCGTGGTTCAGGTTGGCGCCTGAATCGGAATTAAAAATGGCCACTGAACAATCTTGGGGTGTTGTTCACTCTACCACCATCTCCCCAGTAATCTGCGCGTCTCACAGAGCCACTTCTGACCCCCGCCAGCGTGCGCGCTGTGGGACCCATCACATCCAGTCCCACGGCGGCGTTGATAGAACCAGTGAATAGCCGCCGGCGAGGACAAGTGCTTCCTGCACTGTCTCAGATACCTGTGCTCTGGCCAGCGCGCACGCTGTGGGACCATTCTCATCTAGTCCCACAGCGGCGCCCGCCGGAGAAGAGAAGGGCTGCCCTGCACACTGTATCCCACGCGACCGAGGTTTCTCCTCAGCCGCACGTAACTAAGTTACCCAGCTCCGGCCTGAGTGCCCTACAGGATCCCACTCACCCAGTCCCACCGCGGCGCAGCTCCTGCTTGTGTTCTAACTTAGAACACAAGCGGGAGCTGCGCCGCGGTGGGACTGGGTGAGTGGGATCCCGTAGCGCGCGCTGGCCGGAGCTGGATAACATCTAAGTTAATCGCTTAGAACTACTAAGCTAATTGCTACCTATCTAACTAAAAACGAAATGCTAAAGAGCAGCTATAAGGGATTCTTATGCCTTTGCTAGGGCCCTGTATAAAAAACGGTACTCACAGAGATATTGTGAAGATGTCTCAGTCTCAAGAGGTTATGGCGGCTGGCGGCTTCCTCTTCTCCGGCGGCATACGGTGGCTTCCTCTTCTCCGGCGGCATCCAGCGGCTTCTCTATCAAGGGGTTCAGATGAATTACTGCTTCTGGCGGCTTCTTCCACTACTGCTTCCAGCAAAGCAGCGTTAACGGCATTAACAATATTATCGCTGTTTTTGCCTTATGACGTTAACGCATTAATAACGCGTTATCTTGCCCAGCACTTATATATATATAACCAGTCAAAAGTGTGTACAAACCTAAACAAAATTAATTTTCTCATGATCTTAAAGACTTTGTGATATGAGGGCTAAATATTAGTTTCTTAGACATAATTAAATAGTGAATATGATGCCTATGTATGAATCTTTTTTAAATATTTTTTATTTTTTTAGCTGCACTTCCAAAAGTACTTTTCATTTATTACTTAGGTACATTCTTGTAGGTATAAAAAGTTAACTCACAATGAGTTAATCATAATTACTCATAACAGCTCAAGTTGGCAAATATAAATCCAACAACTTTGAAAGTTTAATCAAGCACAGAAGCAAAAACCATACAGATCTATGATTGAACCGGTCTTTTGACTGAGATTGCCACAGTACATTGGTCTCCTGGCCACATATGGTTGTATTAACAAATCCAAGAGTTGAGAAAGAGGATAATATACAGAGTCTCAAGACGATATAATTAGATGACCTGGTGAATGTGATGATTTTTTATGAGGTTTTTGAATAGTGTATAATGCTGGTACAAAAGGAAACTTTTGAGTCATTGCATCCATCAACATTTCATCTATTAACATAGATTGGGCACTTTGTTGAATAATTAATTCCAGCTCCCTTTGGTATTGTATTGTGGATTTTTCTTTCCTTCTTATACACCAACATATCCTGTAGGACAATGCTCCCTCCCTTGTCCACCGTATGAATAGTGATGCTCCAATCTTGACTAAATTGCTTAAGGTACAATTGTTCAGCCATAGAAAGATTGCAATGAGTTGTAGATTTTGCTCATGTGTATTTAGTCATTGATTCATCCAAAAGGCAGGTAAAGATTTGAATTGAGGCATTGGTAGAGGGTGGGTCAAATGTGGAATGGATACATGTATTGCAAAACAGATTGATTGGATCAGATGATATCTGGTGCTGAAAAAAATTCCTTGAGCCTTAGACCTCTATAAATATGGTGTAAATCCAGTTGCCAAGCAAAACTATCATAATTAGTTTTTTTAACATTATGATACAGGCAAGTTATTGCCTGTCTAGCAAAATAAAACTAAGATTGAATCTGGCAGCAGTAACACAGGCTCAATAGCAGATATTAGCCCCAAATCTAATAGTAGCATTGCCATCATGGCATCAGTGATCTACTGTGTGACTAGGTTACTGCTATCATGCTTGCTTCCTGGATATGGGTGGAGTCATCTAGCCTTATAAAATTTGATGTAGGACTATCATTGTTCACTAGTGATGATATTGAGGATGAAGGTGTTGGTGGTGGAGATTGGAGGAGCTGGGATCTAGATGATAAAAGGGAGTTAGATGATGCTGGACTGCTAGTCCGTATTTTTTTGCAGATATTTCTGATGTTGACAATATCTTTTCATGAACTCTCTGCAAATTCCGTAACAGGGAGGAGGATCTTAGATAATTAATGTCCTTACCTCTACTTAGTGTGGTTTTACAAATGCTACAGGTCGCTTGACAAGTGTTGTCAGGATTTGGGTAAAAAAAAACCTCCACACTTTAGAGTTAGATATTTTGGTCCTATGCCCAGACATGACAATTGCCTTCTTCTTATCATGAAGAAGAGCAGCTTCCACTGTTGCCTGACTTAAACAAAAAAACATCCTCATTAGCACTGGTGCTAGCTACACAAATATCCCCCTCATCCTCTTGCACTTCCACATTAGCAACCTCAATTTCTATGTCAGCATGTTGACTTGTGCTGCTAATCCTAACATTTGGAAGAATGCTTATCTATGAGAAAAGAATCAGAAAGGTCAGGCTCACACTTGTGGACACACTTTGACTTTCATCAGTGATCTGAGGTATTTCTATTCTAAGTGTGGATGACTGAGTGGCCACACCGCCCCACAGCGCAGGCAGCAACTGTTGGGTGGATCACCGGCCCCAGACAGAGAATGACAGAGGCCCTAATTTCAGCCATAGCAGAAGGATCTGGGCTCAGAGGTGAGGCTGGCGCGCAGGCACCCTAGTAAGGTGGAGGCGGCAAGGGCACCAGTCTGCCCTTTCCACAATCCTGCTTTCATATGTGCACTCACTGGCATACAAGTTCAATGAACTATCCCTCCTTCTGGGCAGTGCAGGGTCTGTCATTACAGGGTCGTCCATCCTCTGCTTTACAGAGACGTGGCTGGATGACCATATTGCAGACAACCCGATGCCTCTCTCATATTTTAGTCTCTTCAGGGCCAATTGCTCCAGGGTTCTCTCAGGAAAAACTGAGTGGTGGCATCGGCTTCTACATAAACAACTGATGGTGCTCTAGGGTCATGATCCTAGGCAAATAATGTAGCCCTCACCTGGAGATGCAATGTATTAGCTGTAACCCCTTTTATTCTCCCCAGAAATTTGCCTCAATTGTCTTTGTGGGAGTGTACATCCCCCCTCGCCTGCACGAATGAAGCCCTGCACCACCTGGCTGTATGCATATCTGACATAGGACAAAAACACCCATACTCTCTGCTTATAGTGCTGGCCAACTTGAACAGAACTAATCTGAGCAAGGAGCTACCTAAGTACAAACAACAAGTCATGTGTCCCACTAGGGAAGGGCGCACCCTTGATCACTGCTACACTACCCTCAAGTTTCCCTTCCGGTCTATCCCGCATGCTGCACTTGGCCTATCTGACCACTGCCTTGTCCACCTACTCCCTACCTATATACAGAAGCTTAGAACGGTTAAGCCTGTCATCAAGACTGTTAATAATTGGACCAACGAGGCTAAGATGAAGCTCCAGGCCTGATTCGATTGCATGGAATAGGGGGGTCTTTGAAGCCTCGGCAACTGACCTGAATGACCTGACAAACACTGTCACATCCTACATCAGCTACTGTGAGGACCTGTGTGTACCTACCAAGATTTACCGCATTTACAACAACAACAAACCCTGGTTCAACGCCCAGCTCAGGTAACTTTGTCGGGCCAAACAGAAGGCCTATAGCAGCATTGACAGAGCACTATACAATCGGACTAGGAACTCTCTGACTAAAGAAATCAGGCTATCAAAAAAGTATATCTCGGACAAGCTGACAAACGATCTTTCCACCAATGAACCCGTATCTGTATGGAAAGGAATGCAATCTATAACCAACTACAAGAAAACATCGAAGTCAACCACTATGCACCAAGACCTAGCAGATGATTTAAACCACTTTTATTGCAGGTTCACAAAAGAAGTTCCCTGTGACCAAAACAATCACCTCTACGATGCCCCGAACACTGATGGACAACTCCAGGCACTGCAAGTCACCCAAGAAGAGGTGGAGGCATTGTTCAAAAGTGCCAAACCCAGGAAAACTTCGGGTCATGACGGAGTGTCGCTATCTGCCCTGAGAACATGTGTGGTTCAGCATGCCCCCATAATCACCAAGATCTTCAACAAATTGCTGGAGCTACAAAAAGTCCCTTCCTGCCTCAAAAGGTCTAATATTGTCCCAGTCCCCAAGAAACTCTCTATCATGAACCTGAATGACTACAGGCCGATAGCACTGACGTCTGTGGTCATGAAAACATTGGTGCATCTGGTTTTGACTCCCCTGAAAACTGTGAGTGGCCCCCAACTGGACCCCCTACAGTTCGCTATCTACTGAATCGATGTGTCGAGGAAGCAGTCAACCTGGGCCTGCACTCCATTCTACAGCACCTAGACATTCCCGATACCTATGCAAGGGTCCTGTTTGTCGATTTCAGCTTGGCCTTCAATTCAATAGTCCCCAGCATCCTCCACCCCAAATTACTTCACCTAAAAGTCCCAGAAGCTACCTGTTCCTGGATAGTAGACTTCCTGACAGATAGGACACAGGTGGTGAAAGTGAGGAAATTCACCTCTCAAGCATTGTCCATTAGTACAGGGGCCCCTCAGGGTTGTGTCCTCTCACCCCTGCTCTTCTGCCTGTACACAAATGACTGCACCTCAGAGGTGCAATCAGTAAAGATAATCAAATTCGCTGATGACACCACCATAATTGGCCTCATCAAGGACGGGGACAAATCAGCCTATAGACGGAAAGTAGACCGGTTGGCCCAGTGGTGCAGCCTTAACAACTTTGAGCTCAACCCCCTTAAAACTGTTAAGATGATAGAGTGGACTTCATGAAGAACTCAGCTAGTGCACCTCTGCTAACGATTGCTAACAGTGTGGAATCGCGAGTGGACTCATTCAAGTTTCTAGGGACCACAATCTCCCTGGACCTTAAATAAGGATCCAACACTGACGCCACTGTCGGGAAAGTGCAGCAGAGGTTGTTCTTCCTCAGGCAAATAAGGAAGTTCAACATCCCACAGAAGCTTCTGCTCCTCTTCTACTCCACTATTGTGGTTTCGGTACTGAGCTCTTCGATACTGGTATGGTACAGCTCTGTCAGCATGAGGGACAGATGCAGGCTCCAAAAGGTGGTCAGAACCATAGAGAAGATCATCGGTGCTGACCTTCCCTCAGTCCAGGACCTGTAACTGTCCAGAACTAAAAAGCGGGCAATGAAGATAGTAAAGGACCAGCTACACCCCCGACCACAGCATGTTTAACTTACTTCATACAGGAAGACATTACAGGGACGTCCCCACCAGGTCCAACAGAAGCCTCAAAAGTTTCTTTCCCCAAGCGGTCCGCCTTCTGAACTCCTGAACATTGACTGACTAAATGTACATGTAACTCACTTGTGTCCCTACGGTATACCTATCTGTATGACTTTACCCCCACCACACCTGCTTATCTGTTACCTACTTGGCTGTTGTATAGCAAACCGAAGACAAGTTCCTAGTATACGCGAGTATACCTGGCCAATAAAGCTGATTCTGATTCAAAGCACAGAAAGATCATACAAACTTTAAAAAAACTGTTTTTTAAAACTTTTAAAAAAAGTAAAACTTTGTATTACTTTTTTAAAACTGTTTTTGCAACTACTACTGAAATAATTAGACTAAGGGGACTGGGCACAGCACAGTCACTTGATAGAAAAAGCACAGTTTGAGAAAGGACACAGTGACAGCACAGCTTGGGGATTGACAGAGCACTTAGACACAGCAGAGAATAGCACACAACAGTGTGACTGGAGTGAAATGGCAATGAGTCACCTCCACTGAGTCCTTATATACAATCCAAAACCCACAAGAATCTGACACTGTGATGATGACATTTGGCATTGATTTGGAACCCAAGCCTGGCTGGAAAACCCCCGAGCCAGGGCTTAGATTTACTCGGTTACCAGAAATTTTGCCTGGATCAGTTATCCAAAAATCTGAAATGCTCATCTCTAGTTGTAATTATATATAATATGACCTGGTGTACTGTAATGTGACATAATATGTACCGTGAACCCTGTATTTCATAATGTGAATTAGGGGCACTTTGTTGCATATTATGTACTGTCAGACTTACATTGTATCATAACACTAACTGGGGCACTAATGCAGCTCAGAAAATGTAGTAGGGATCTACTATGGGGATAAAACACTGTACTGTGGAGAGGTGTCTCTCTACATGCAGTGGGACATTATAAATCTAGTTATGGGTCCCACAATGTTTTGGCTATGTCCCTGTGTATGTGGACACATCCATAATACCAGCGGTACTGTAACTGTGGCATACAGGCGCACTTACTTGCAGACAGAAGAAGTTTGCATGTAAATCATACTTGCTTACCTGACCCTCTCCATGAGGGAGAAAATGCTCTGTTCCTGGACTTTCCTGGTAATGTATGATTGCCATCACCTGTGGTGAAACACCTTTCTTATCAATTAACTTACTCAATCATACATTACCAGGAAAGTCCAGGAACAGAGCATCTTTTCCCTCATGGAGAGGGTCAGGTAGGCATGTATGCTGTAAATTGACCCTATAGAAAGAAACCCAGTACTGAGAGGAGCTGCTGGAACTCAATACTGGATAGAGACCTCTTTCCTCTACTAGTCCCAGCACTAGTCCCAGCACCAGAACAGCTGTATATCATAGAGATCAGTGGAACTCTCAGATGTACCATCAACATTTACACCAGACCCATTGTTCTTTTTAATATGTTTTATACCTTTTTGTTACTTTACATGCTAAAATGTATGTTCTAATATTTTAATGATATTTTTTACTATAGATGAAAATGCAAAAAAAAAAAATTAACCAGTGCACTGCAGCAAGAAAACTACTATCAACTCAACTTTTCCGCACAGTGGAGATGCTTTGCAAGCCAGCATGCCTGCAGACTGATGAAACCCTCTCCCAGGCAAGATGCAATAAGTTTGCAAACTTCTTTCCAGATAAAATATCCACCATCCGGGCTGGAATCTCCACACTGCCATCAAAGGAGTGCCAAACTACAGAGCCTGCCAATATAAGCCACCTGCCTTCATGGACCAGCTTTGACCCAGTGGATGTAAAGGGCACTGCTGAAATTGTTCGGATTTTTCGTCCCACCACCTGTGATATGGACCCGGCCTCAACCAAGCTTCTAATAGGTTGTATGGATATAATTGGTCCTGTCTTCGCAAAAATTGTTCAATGCTCTTTGCAGACAGGCATTTTTCCTGGACCCCTAAAGCAAGCAAGTGTTAGACCTCTTCTTAAAAAACCTAATTTAGATCCCGACTGCATGACCAACTACAGACCGGTATCAAACCTTCCTTTCCTAGGAAAGGTTATTGAGAAAGTGGTTGCAAATCAACTGGAAACCCGCCTGACAATCCATGATATTTATGATCCATTCCAATAAGGATTCAGGAGAAGACATAGCACTGAAACAGCCCTGGTATGTGTGTTAAATGATCTTCTGATGGCAAGAGACAGAGGTGACTGTTCAATATTAATCCTTCTGGATCTCTCTGCATCATTTGATGCCATGGACCATGGGCATCTGATTGAGCAACTGATACATTTCTGTGGACTGGATGACACTGTCCAAATCATTTCTCACAGGCAGGTCACAGAGAGTATCGTCTGGATTATACTCATCACCACCAGTGCCATTGCCATGTGGTGTCCCACAAGGTTCTATACTATCCCCCATGCTTTTTGCAGTATACATGCTCCCATTGGGCAAAATAATCAGGCACCATGGCCTGGTCTACCACTGCTATGCAGATGATACACAAGAACTGTACTTGTCCTTTGCTCCGGCACTGATAACCCAATAGCAACCCTAAATGGCTGTCTAGCTGAGCTACAGGAGTGGATGAGCACCAATTGGCTGCGACTGAACCCGAATAAAACAGAGGTCCTTATGATACATTCACAACATCAAAGGACAAGAATGCAGCATAGCCAACCAACTGGACTTACACTCGGGGATTCAGAATTATAGACCACTGACTGCGTGCAGAATCTTGGTGTTGTCCTGGATGGTGGCTTGTCACTTAAACATCAGATATCAGCCACAATCAAATCCTCATTCTTTACCCTGAGGAAAATAGCCAGAATCAAGCACTTAATTCCCTCAGATGATCTGCCAAAAGTCATACATGCATTTGTATAATCTCGATTAGACTACTTTAATGCCCTCTACCTTGGTCTCCCAGCAAAAGAATTGCAACGCTTACAGCTGGTGCAAAACACAGCTGCCAGTCTGTTAAACAACCAGACCCATGTTAGCCACATAACACCAATCCTCTACTCCCTTCACTGGCTGCCTGTAAGATGGCGAATCATCTTCAAGATTGGCTTACTGAGTTTCAAAGCATTACATGACCAGGGCCCAAGGTACCTGAAGCAGCTTCTGAACCCATACTGTCCCACTCGATTACTGCAATCTGTAGATTTAGGACTGTTAGCAGTACCTAGAATCTCCCGTAATTCATCTGGGAGTCGAGCTTTTAGTCATGTGGCTCCAACTCTATGGAACTCACTTCCCCACACAGTGCGAGAGGCCCCAACTATAGAATCCTTCAAAAGTAGACTCAAGACTTTCCTGTTTACTCAAGCATTTCCATAATGTCCCTTTTAGTATCTTCATGCTTTTGTATTTTATGAAAATGTACTTCATTATTTTCTGTACTATATTATGCTATGTATCTGTTAAGCGCCTTGAGTCCTATTGGAGAAAGAGTGCTATATAAATAAAATTATTATTATTATCATCTCTTTTTTGTTGTAAACTATTGTGTTAGTTGTCAGTATTAGCACCCCTTGTGCCATGACAGTGTAAACATTATATTTACAAATAAATAAATAACAATTTCAGGCAATTTGTAGGCAGTTTTACCATGCACATTGTTTATTACATAACACTGGTGCAAAAATTAATCTATAGATGTTTCTTCTCTCCAGTCCTTAACACAACTGATTAATTTAAAAAAATGATGTCACATTCAGAAAATAAAAATGTCCTCACTTGTAACCATATTGAAGTGATACATGTTAACTTACTTAACAAACAGGCTACATTCAGGCCCTCATAGACACTCCTCATGTGATTACTGAAACCCCTTTCACACCACACAAGTAACCCAGTATACTGCCTGGTCGACGCGTGTCAATGAGCAGTGTGAAAGGGGTAATTAAAAAAATTCCTTTGTCACCTGACCCGGTATTTCAACCCGGAAATAAAACAGGGTTATTCCTGAGTAATTACAGGGTCAGGTGCAGTGTGAATGGGTTCCCCAGGTCGATGCGATCCGGGCCTTGTTCAGACTATGTTGGAGGTAACATGGAGATGATCCCATCAACAAGCGCCACCTCCAATCCTATCCCCGATAATGGTGGTGCTGCATCTGCTCCCACCCCCAATGGCAACCCGCTATGTTGCTGGGCCGCACTCCCAGTCTAAAAGAAGTCTCTTGGCGGGTCGCACCCAGGAAGGACCAATGTACAATTCCTGGGTGCGACCCGTTATTGCAATGTGAAAGTGGTATAAGTGTTATTTTATACTTGCTGCATTGAGAGCATTCATATGGTTCCTCTAATGTGTGACTTCTGATGGTTAACAAGATGAGACTTTTTGTAAAAACACTTGCTACATTCAGAGCATGTAAATGGTTTCTCTCCTGTATGAATCCTGTATGAATCCTTTGATGTACAACAAGATATGTCTTTCTGGTGAAACACTTACTGCATTCTGAGCATTGAAATGGTTTCTCTCCTGTGTGACTCCTCTAATGTATAATAAGATGTGTCTTTCTGGTAAAACATTTACTACATTCTGAGCATTGAAATGGTTTCTCTCCTGTGTGAATCCTCTGATGTATAATAAGATGTGTCTTTCTTGTGAAACATTTACTACATTCTGAGCAGTATAATAAGATCTACCTTGTTGATATAACATTTGGTGCATTCAGAGCATTTAAATGCCTTCTCTCCTGTGTGACTCCCCTGGTGTAAAACAAGATATGACTTACGGGAAAAACATTTGCTGCATTCAGAACATGTAAATGGTTTCTCCTGTGTGACTCCTCTGATGTGTGAGAAGCTGTGATGTATATGTAAAGCTTTTGTCACACTCAGAGCACAGATGTGGTTTCTGTCCCATGAGACTCATAATGTATTAGCTGCGATACAAATTAGCTTTAGGGTTCTCCTATCAAATTTTTTTTGCAAAACCTCCTGAATTTTATAAGGAAATTAATTACTTAATTGGCTTGAATGAGAACAGTGCCCCTGTCTACTATGTCTTCTAATATTCTTAGTGGGAATCCTGCTCCAATTTTGTCCTGTAAGAAAAAAGATCATTTTTTTTAAATAGAGTCATTTTTTTACAGATAGAAAAGGATTCTCGTGGGAGAGGTAGACTATAAGGTTCCACCACTCTTGATTGAAAATACGGAACGTAACATCATCTAATTTCAACCAAATTTATATATATTTTTTTGAAGTCTATCTAGATATTATATTTATCGAATTGAATATGTGATTGGATGTAATCATTGGATATTCTAAATATTTTAGAAGGTTGTGTCAGTAACGAACGCTTAGGATAAATATCGTTTGTTTCTGTACAATAAAAACTTTTAATTATTGTCATACAAAAGGCATATTGGCTCCCACGAGAATCCTTTTCTATCTGTAATCTACTTTTAATACCTTATCTGACAGATGGTATTTCTTGGTGGTTTGAGACTAGAAGTATAGCGCAAGATATTAGGGTTGAATTTTTGTTTTAGAGCCATTTTTTTATTTAAGAAACAGTAGCACATACACTCATAATATAAGCAATATCACGTAAAAGGAAGAGCAGTATAAATACAGTCGGATACCGAAATAATTGGGTAAATATAAAACAAGTCAAAGAAACAATCGATCTATGATATAATAAAATAATCAGTTCAAGAAAAGAAAAGAGTATGTGTATTATTATACTCCCATCAATATAATTTTTTAAATTTTAAACATGTAAGTGACCTAGTGATCCGAAGATCCCAACTCCCTGATGTAAACCCTAATAACAATATTATAAAAAGTATAAACAGTAAGACCAAAGATTTACATTCTGAACTGATCATATCATCACTTACTGTAGGTAACAGAGGAATATCTTGTGCTGAGTTAGTAGATTCAAGCCAAAAAGACCAAAATCCCTCAAACATAGAGCTGCCATTATTTTGCATATAAACATAGCGTTCCTTAAAATGGTGTCATTGACAAGTGCTCTAAAAGCAGATAATGTGGGACCATTTTATGCCAACCACCCTCTAGAAATACACACTTTCACTAATGCACACATATTATGAACATACAGACCCTCCTATTTGGAGAGAGAACTAGAAGCATCCACTCCAAGAACAAATCATTTCAGAGTTAGTAATATTAAAGGAACACCCTTTTCCTCCAGAATCAACCTGACCCTCATCCAGAGTATCTGCAAAACAGTGCAGTCCCACAGAAGATGTAAAAAAGTCTCCTGGGCAGCACCGCATTTAGGGCATATTGCAGATTGACCATCCCCAATCCTGCTCAGTCTCACATTGGTCATATAGGTATGGTGAAGTATGTAAAACGGGATCTGCTGAAATCTAAGAGATTTCGTAGCCATACGTGGGTATTTGATAGAGAGATCCCACTCTTCATCATCCAAACAACCAAGATCAGTCTCCCAGCTCGCGTGGAGATGGAATAGAGGATCAATGTGAAACTGAGCATGGAGGTAGGAATAAGGCAGGGGGACAGTCTTATTACATCCAAGACCGAGAATAAAGGTTTTAGTAGAAAACACACTTATCAAGGGCGGGGAGTCTCCAAACTGTGAGTGCAGTGCATGCCTAAGCTGGAGGTATCTAAAAAAATAGGAATTGGGTAAGGCAAATTGCTCTTTAAGCTGTTGGAATGATTTAAATACCCCATTACAGTACACCTGGGACAGGGACACCACATCGTTAGGGGCCCACGCCACCTTCCCTTCAAAATAATATAATTCTGATAGCCACTGTGAATGCCAAAGTGGGGGTATCCAGATCCAAGTCCTCAAACTCAGCCACCTTTCTAGGTGACCACCAAATTTTTACAGATTGGAAAACAATAGGGGTAGAGTAGGTAGACATATTCCCACTTAATAGAACCTGAGGAGGAGTGAAATTAGGGTAATAGTAGTGAATAAATGCAGAATGTAGAGAGGAGCTATCAACCTCCTGAAACCATGACCTCATATGCGATATTTGAGCAGCATAGTAATACAACTGAAAATTGGGGCGTGTCAATCCTTCATCCAGTCTGGTTACAGTAAAGGTGTTTAATTGAATCCTAGGTCTCTTATTAGCCCAGACTAAAGAGGAGAGAATACTATTCAGCTTCCTGAAAAAAGAGGGAAATATATACACTGGAGACTGTCAAAGGACATACAACATTTTAGGTAACAGTATCATTTTGCAGAAACAAAAAGAGAAAACCCTGTGGCGCAGAGAAGAAGTTCCATGTACAGGATTTGTAATAATAAAATGAGAAAGTCAATACAGTCCCTTTCGTCTTCGATCCTCCATGAATGTTTTCTAAACTTGTAGTACCTCAAAAATAGGAGAGAGACACTTAGTGTAACACTGTGGGGAATTATTCGGAATTGATGATACAATGGCACACTCACATGGACTATGAATAATTAGTGCTCGTCATCCACCAAATTTGAGAGTAGTAGCCTCCTGTATCTTCCTCCAATAAATCTCAAAATAAGGGAGAGACACTTAGTGCAACACCATTGGGATAATTCACAAAACTAGTGTAAATGTAGGTAGCACACTCACAATTGAGTTAGATCATAAATGCTCATCATCCACCACAAATAGGAGTAGAACTTGATGTTACTTCACCCAAATAGAATATGGACTAAGGATGATTGGTGCCCGTCATCCACCCAATTTGAGAGTAGTGGCCTTGTGTATCTTCCTCCAGTAAATCTCAAAAATAGGAGAGAGACACTTAGTGTAACACTGTGGGGAATTATTCGGAATTGATGATACAATGGCACACTCACATGGACTATGAATAATTAGTGCTCATCATCCACCAAATTTGAGAGTAGTAGCCTCCTGTATCTTCCTCCAATAAATCTCAAAATAAGGGAGAGACACTTAGTGCAACACCATTGGGATAATTCACAAAACTAGTGTAAATGTAGGTAGCACACTCACAATTGAGTTAGATCATAAATGCTCATCATCCACCACAAATAGGAGTAGAACTTGATGTTACTTCACCCAAATAGAATATGGACTAAGGATGATTGGTGCCCGTCATCCACCCAATTTGAGAGTAGTGGCCTTGTGTATCTTCCTCCAGTAAATCTCAAATAAGGGAGAGACACTTAGTGCAACACCATTGGGATAATTCACACAAGTGGGGTAAATAATAGGTAACACACTCACATTTGTGTATGATCATATAAGCTTATCATCCACCAGAATGGAAATGAAAACTTTGTATTCCTTCACCCAATTGGAATAATCAATAGGAATATATTGAACTCTTCCTCCTCCAATAAGAATGTGTTATCATAAAATGTTCTCCTCCAGTACAATATGTAAAATAGAGGAAGCAGAATAGTGCAACACTGTTTTTCTTAAAAACACATATTTTTAATAACCAGGTTACTCACATTTAATACAAACAAGAAAAACATGTATCTCCTTCAAAAGTAGTGGCTCACACTGGGAATCAGCTTCCACGAACTGAATAGATCGGGATGGAAAAGGTCAGAAGTCCTTGTCTAAGGAGTGTCTCGACACAGTGCTGGTCCCCACGGGAGTCAAATCCACCTGCTTAACGCGTTTCGGACTTTAGGCGTCCTTCATCAGAAGCATGGTGGTATTGTGCACTGATAAACTATTTATACCCTAAACAATTATCTTCTAATAACGGTCTCCACACCCTCTGTGTTTCCGGGCGTCACAAAGGAAATTCAAACCACCGAATCGCGTGTATATTTGACGCGACGTCACTTCCGCCTGTCCACAGGAAACAACTTCTTGCGTTCCACTGTGTTTCACGGTCCGGAAGGACGGCTTCTGGAGTCGCGTTTCGTCACTTCCGGTCAAAGCATCCGTCGCTTAATTGCGTTCCACTTAGATGCGGAAGGGGAACTGGGGTGGTGGCGTGTCTCCAAGGCAACGGGGTTTGAATGGCCGGACGCTTTAGATATCACAGACGGTGTGATCCCTATAACATAAACATGTGTAAAATACAAAGATATTAAAAACTTATATATTAATATAAAAAGAACTTAAACATTGGTATAAAAAGAAGGAGGAGAGAGGTGAGTTTGAAGTGAAGGAACTACAAGAAATGTTTCAACTCGAATTCTCCATTTAAACCTCTGGGGACTAGAGTTTTCAATTGGAAGATCCATTTCATCTCTGCTTTAGAGAGTCTTATGTCAACATCTTTACATCTCCAGCTGGTCTGAACCTGCTGAATGCCCCAAAAGGATTTAATATAACATTCTTTAGAGTTATGTTTCTCTTTAAAATGTGCCGAAAGGGTGTGTGAATCAAGACCCTTTTTAATATTGTAAATATGTTCTGCTAAACGAGTTTTCAGATTTCTTGTAGTTTTACCTATATATAATAGGTTACATGTGCATTGTACCGCATACACCACATTTTTGGAACAGCAAGTGATGAAGTCCTTTATTGGATATATCTTTCCATTTACTGTAAATTCCCTAATTTTTGATGGATTGTCTTTAGCAGTTGTTCTACACATAAGACACAAACCACAACGGTGAAAACCTTGTATTCTCAGACTAGTTCATTTTTCTTCTTCTATGCTACTTCGAACTAATTTGTTTTTAAGGTTTGGTGCCCTTCTATAAATGAAAGATGGTTTTTCAGGGATTTCTTTTCCAATTACTGGGTCCTTCAATAATAATGACCAGTTCCTTTTAATACAATTTTCTATTTCCTTATGGTTGGAACTATACCTACTAATGAAAGACCACATATATTTACCACGATTGGATTCAGTGGTTTGATTTTTACATTTAAGTAAATCAGATCTATTTGTCTGATTGATCCGTATCTCTGCTTTTTCCAATTCCATTTTTTTATATCCCTTTTCTACAAATCTTAGTTTAGTTTCTTCCATTAATGAATTACAAACCTCAGGTTCTGAACAATTCCTCTTAATACGGCTAAATTGTCCGAAGGGGATCCCACTCAACCAGTTGTCATGATGGAGGCTATCTCTAAATATATAACTATTACAATCTGTTGGCTTACGGTAATTTTTTGTATGGATTTCTCCATTTTTTACATAGATACAGAGATCTAAAAAGGTTATCTCAATCTTACTAAGTTGAAACGTAAGATTAATATTACAATCATTTTGATTTAGGGAATCACAGAAAGTATTAAGACTCTCTTGGGAGCCATTCCAGATGAACAGAACGTCATCAATGAACCTTTGCCAGGATACCAGGCCCGCCCCCAGCTCACCATTCGGCCAAACCGAAGTTCCCTCCCAGAATGACATAAAGAGGTTGGCGTAGCTGGGGGCGAACCTGGTACCCATCGCAGTCCCAATTGACTGAATATAATAATTACCGTCAAAAAGAAAGTAATTGTTCTTAAGGATAAAATCTATTCCTTTCAGAATAAATTCCTTAGTATCTAAGTCCAAATCACTCTGGTCCAAAAAGAAAGAAACAGCCTCCAGACCCTTTGCAGAATCAATGATGGTATATAACGTACTGACATCAGCACTACCTAAAATGCACTGTTCATCCCACTGCAGATTATAAATTTTGGTAAGGACATCAGTCGTATCCTTAAGGTAGGCTCTAGTATTTTTAACCAAAGGTTGTAGAAATCCATCAATTACAGCAGAAAGATTACTCGTAATGCTGTTTGTCCCAGAGATTATTGGTCTTCCGGGGGGGTGTACAGGATCTTTGTGTATTTTTGGTAAAATATACATAGTGGGTGTTGACGGATTTTTTTTATTGATGTATTCACATTCATTTTGTGTTAAAACTCCTTTACTTACTGCAAGTGTAGTAAAGTCAACCAGTTCCTTTATTATTCTATTTGTAGGGTCAGTTTTCAATTTTCTATATGTATTACCAGAATTTAGTTGTTTATAGATCTCCCCCATATATGCCTCTCTATCCATCAAGACCACACTTCCCCCCTTATCGGCGGGCTTAATAATGAGGTTTTTGTCCTCCTGAAGATTTTTTAGGGCCATAAATTCCCTTTTTGTGAGGTTACATCTTTGATGTTTCTTTGGAAGGGATGTTAGTTCTTCCAATTCTTCACTAACAATTTTGTTGAAACACTCAATGAAACTTCCCTTACAGAAGGAGGGATAGAAAGTGGATTTATTTTTATAAACAGGTCTGGTTGGAACTTCAATTTGTTCCTCAGTACTGACATTATCTTTACTTAAAAAGAATTTCTTTACAGTTATTTTGCGTATACATTTTTGAAAATCAATGTATGTATCAAAGGGGTCTGCTTTAATGCTCGGGGCGTATTTTAACCCTTTCATCAGAACTCTCTCCTCATCATCGGATAATTGTCTTTTACTTAAGTTAAAAATTTTCATCCTATCTCCCTCTACCAAAGGTTCTAAAGACTCTGTAACTGAGGGTTTACTTTTATTTATATTTTTGGGTTTGGATTTTTTACCTCCTCTATTACCCCTTTTAGTTGGGGCTGTGTTCAAAACTTTCTTTTGTATCTGAAGTCCCACTCTGGAAAATGAGAAGTTGGATTGGTTCTATTCCAATCATCCTGTAATGGTAAGTATCTGTTATCGTTGTTTCTAACATCTCTCTGATGCTGATCACGATTATACATTAAAGGCTCTCCTCCTCCGTCATTCCAATTTTCCCTATTGCTAGTGTTCCTCCATGTTTGTCTTTCTAGTGTTTGTCTATATCCATGTCTATCTCCATGATTATTTCTCCTTTTTTGTGTATTTCTTTGGTATTTTGGGGTTTCTAAATCTTTAGATATTTTCATGGGGACTTTGGAAGGCAACACTTTTTCTCTCACACTAACATTTTTGGTAATTGATAAATTAATGGGATCCTTAACACTCTGTCCCCCTGTAACACTTTTAGAGGCATTAAGATCTCTATTATATTTCCGAATCTTTCTATCTCTAAGTTCTCTAGTTTCTTTGTTAATTTTCCTCATAATTTCTTCTTCTGCTTTTTTGAAATCCTCTGATTCCTTATATGGTTCAATCAGAATGAACAAATGGTTAATGTCTTCATTGACCAGATTTAAAGATCTCTTACGTTCTTTCAAAATGAGATCTATTAGTTTATGTGAGCAATGGTCTAGAGTCATTTGCCATTCATTCTGAAAACTTGGATCAGTGCCATTAAAGGAAGGAGGTTTGATTAATTGTAAACCTTTAGGGATTAGATTATCAGTCTGATACTTATCTAGAGTGACAACCTCCCACCATATCCTATTTTCTTTAAGCATGGCTACTTCCAATTTCTTACATATGCTGTTAAGGTCTTCATCACAACAATTATCCTCTATATTAGAGGTTTGAAATAATTCTTTTACAGAGATATTTCTGTTATCACGAAAAGTAAACATGTTTGCAGCAAGGTTCAGGTGAAAGAGTGGGGGTGACAATAGTAGAGTAGAAAAAACCTTAACCACTGCGCAATAAACTCAAACAATGCAGCCTGGGTACTTCTAGGTCCACCAAACCCTTACAGAAATACAGAAACAAAAAGAGAAAACCCTGTGGCGCAGAGAAGAAGTTCCATGTACAGGATTTGTAATAATAAAATGAGAAAGTCAATACAGTCCCTTTCGTCTTCGATCCTCCATGAATGTTTTCTAAACTTGTAGTACCTCAAAAATAGGAGAGAGACACTTAGTGTAACACTGTGGGGAATTATTCGGAATTGATGATACAATGGCACACTCACATGGACTATGAATAATTAGTGCTCGTCATCCACCAAATTTGAGAGTAGTAGCCTCCTGTATCTTCCTCCAATAAATCTCAAAATAAGGGAGAGACACTTAGTGCAACACCATTGGGATAATTCACAAAACTAGTGTAAATGTAGGTAGCACACTCACAATTGAGTTAGATCATAAATGCTCATCATCCACCACAAATAGGAGTAGAACTTGATGTTACTTCACCCAAATAGAATATAGACTAAGGATGATTGGTGCCCGTCATCCACCCAATTTGAGAGTAGTGGCCTTGTGTATCTTCCTCCAGTAAATCTCAAAAATAGGAGAGAGACACTTAGTGTAACACTGTGGGGAATTATTCGGAATTGATGATACAATGGCACACTCACATGGACTATGAATAATTAGTGCTCGTCATCCACCAAATTTGAGAGTAGTAGCCTCCTGTATCTTCCTCCAATAAATCTCAAAATAAGGGAGAGACACTTAGTGCAACACCATTGGGATAATTCACAAAACTAGTGTAAATGTAGGTAGCACACTCACAATTGAGTTAGATCATAAATGCTCATCATCCACCACAAATAGGAGTAGAACTTGATGTTACTTCACCCAAATAGAATATGGACTAAGGATGATTGGTGCCCGTCATCCACCCAATTTGAGAGTAGTGGCCTTGTGTATCTTCCTCCAGTAAATCTCAAAAATAGGAGAGAGACACTTAGTGTAACACTGTGGGGAATTATTCGAAATTGATGATACAATGGCACACTCACATGGACTATGAATAATTAGTGCTCGTCATCCACCAAATTTGAGAGTAGTAGCCTCCTGTATCTTCCTCCAATAAATCTCAAAATAAGGGAGAGACACTTAGTGCAACACCATTGGGATAATTCACAAAACTAGTGTAAATGTAGGTAGCACACTCACAATTGAGTTAGATCATAAATGCTCATCATCCACCACAAATAGGAGTAGAACTTGATGTTACTTCACCCAAATAGAATATGGACTAAGGATGATTGGTGCCCGTCATCCACCCAATTTGAGAGTAGTGGCCTTGTGTATCTTCCTCCAGTAAATCTCAAATAAGGGAGAGACACTTAGTGCAACACCATTGGGATAATTCACACAAGTGGGGTAAATAATAGGTAACACACTCACATTTGTGTATGATCATATAAGCTTATCATCCACCAGAATGGAAATGAAAACTTTGTATTCCTTCACCCAATTGGAATAATCAATAGGAATATATTGAACTCTTCCTCCTCCAATAAGAATGTGTTATCATAAAATGTTCTCCTCCAGTACAATATGTAAAATAGAGGAAGCAGAATAGTGCAACACTGTTTTTCTTAAAAACACATATTTTTAATAACCAGGTTACTCACATTTAATACAAACAAGAAAAACATGTATCTCCTTCAAAAGGAGTGGCTCACACTGGGAATCAGCTTCCACGAACTGAATAGATCGGGATGGAAAAGGTCAGAAGTCCTTGTCTAAGGAGTGTCTCGACACAGTGCTGGTCCCCACGGGAGTCAAATCCACCTGCTTAACGCGTTTCGGACTTTAGGCGTCCTTCATCAGAAGCATGGTGGTATTGTGCACTGATAAACTATTTATACCCTAAACAATTATCTTCTAATAACGGTCTCCACACCCTCTGTGTTTCCGGGCGTCACAAAGGAAATTCAAACCACCGAATCGCGTGTATATTTGACGCGACGTCACTTCCGCCTGTCCACAGGAAACAACTTCTTGCGTTCCACTGTGTTTCACGGTCCGGAAGGACGGCTTCTGGAGTCGCGTTTCGTCACTTCCGGTCAAAGCATCCGTCGCTTAATTGCGTTCCACTTAGATGCGGAAGGGGAACTGGGGTGGTGGCGTGTCTCCAAGGCAACGGGGTTTGAATGGCCGGACGCTTTAGATATCACAGACGGTGTGATCCCTATAACATAAACATGTGTAAAATACAAAGATATTAAAAACTTATATATTAATATAAAAAGAACTTAAACATTGGTATAAAAAGAAGGAGGAGAGAGGTGAGTTTGAAGTGAAGGAACTACAAGAAATGTTTCAACTCGAATTCTCCATTTAAACCTCTGGGGACTAGAGTTTTCAATTGGAAGATCCATTTCATCTCTGCTTTAGAGAGTCTTATGTCAACATCTTTACATCTCCAGCTGGTCTGAACCTGCTGAATGCCCCAAAAGGATTTAATATAACATTCTTTAGAGTTATGTTTCTCTTTAAAATGTGCCGAAAGGGTGTGTGAATCAAGACCCTTTTTAATATTGTAAATATGTTCTGCTAAACGAGTTTTCAGATTTCTTGTAGTTTTACCTATATATAATAGGTTACATGTGCATTGTACCGCATACACCACATTTTTGGAACAGCAAGTGATGAAGTCCTTTATTGGATATATCTTTCCATTTACTGTAAATTCCCTAATTTTTGATGGATTGACTTTAGCAGTTGTTCTACACATAAGACACAAACCACAACGGTGAAAACCTTGTATTCTCAGACTAGTTCGTTTTTCTTCTTCTATGCTACTTCGAACTAATTTGTTTTTAAGGTTTGGTGCCCTTCTATAAATGAAAGATGGTTTTTCAGGGATTTCTTTTCCAATTACTGGGTCCTTCAATAATAATGACCAGTTCCTTTTAATACAATTTTCTATTTCCTTATGGTTGGAACTATACCTACTAATGAAAGACCACATATATTTACCACGATTGGATTCAGTGGTTTGATTTTTACATTTAAGTAAATAAGATCTATTTGTCTGATTGATCCGTATCTCTGCTTTTTCCAATTCCATTTTTTTATATCCCTTTTCTACAAATCTTAGTTTAGTTTCTTCCATTAATGAGGTTTGTAAGTAAATAGATCTGATTTACTTAAATGTAAAAATCAAACCACTGAATCCAATCGTGGTAAATATATGTGGTCTTTCATTAGTAGGTATAGTTCCAACCATAAGGAAATAGAAAATTGTATTAAAAGGAACTGGTCATTATTATTGAAGGACCCAGTAATTGGAAAAGAAATCCCTGAAAAACCATCTTTCATTTATAGAAGGGCACCAAACCTTAAAAACAAATTAGTTCGAAGTAGCATAGAAGAAGAAAAACGAACTAGTCTGAGAATACAAGGTTTTCACCGTTGTGGTTTGTGTCTTATGTGTAGAACAACTGCTAAAGACAATCCATCAAAAATTAGGGAATTTACAGTAAATGGAAAGATATATCCAATAAAGGACTTCATCACTTGCTGTTCCAAAAATGTGGTGTATGCGGTACAATGCACATGTAACCTATTATATATAGGTAAAACTACAAGAAATCTGAAAACTCGTTTAGCAGAACATATTTACAATATTAAAAAGGGTCTTGATTCACACACCCTTTCGGCACATTTTAAAGAGAAACATAACTCTAAAGAATGTTATATTAAATCCTTTTGGGGCATTCAGCAGGTTCAGACCAGCTGGAGATGTAAAGAAGTTGACATAAGACTCTCTAAAGCAGAGATGAAATGGATCTTCCAATTGAAAACTCTAGTCCCCAGAGGTTTAAATGGAGAATTCGAGTTGAAACATTTCTTGTAGTTCCTTCACTTCAAACTCACCTCTCTCCTCCTTCTTTTTATACCAATATTTAAGTTCTTTTTATATTAATATATAAGTTTTTAATATCTTTGTATTTTACACATGTTTATGTTATAGGGATCACACCGTCTGTGATATCTAAAGCGTCCGGCCATTCAAACCCCGTTGCCTTGGAGACACGCCACCACCCCAGTTCCCCTTCCGCATCTAAGTGGAACGCAATTAAGCGACGGATGCTTTGACCGGAAGTGACGAAACGCGACTCCAGAAGCCGTCCTTCCGGACCGTGAAACACAGTGGAACGCAAGAAGTTGTTTCCTGTGGACAGGCGGAAGTGACGTCGCGTCAAATATACACGCGATTCGGTGGTTTGAATTTCCTTTGTGACGCCCGGAAACACAGAGGGTGTGGAGACCGTTATTAGAAGATAATTGTTTAGGGTATAAATAGTTTATCAGTGCACAATACCACCATGCTTCTGATGAAGGACGCCTAAAGTCCGAAACGCGTTAAGCAGGTGGATTTGACTCCCGTGGGGACCAGCACTGTGTCGAGACACTCCTTAGACAAGGACTTCTGACCTTTTCCATCCCGATCTATTCAGTTCGTGGAAGCTGATTCCCAGTGTGAGCCACTCCTTTTGAAGGAGATACATGTTTTTCTTGTTTGTATTAAATGTGAGTAACCTGGTTATTAAAAATATGTGTTTTTAAGAAAAACAGTGTTGCACTATTCTGCTTCCTCTATTTTACATATTGTACTGGAGGAGAACATTTTATGATAACACATTCTTATTGGAGGAGGAAGAGTTCAATATATTCCTATTGATTATTCCAATTGGGTGAAGGAATACAAAGTTTTCATTTCCATTCTGGTGGATGATAAGCTTATATGATCATACACAAATGTGAGTGTGTTACCTATTATTTACCCCACTTGTGTGAATTATCCCAATGGTGTTGCACTAAGTGTCTCTCCCTTATTTGAGATTTACTGGAGGAAGATACACAAGGCCACTACTCTCAAATTGGGTGGATGACGGGCACCAATCATCCTTAGTCCATATTCTATTTGGGTGAAGTAACATCAAGTTCTACTCCTATTTGTGGTGGATGATGAGCATTTATGATCTAACTCAATTGTGAGTGTGCTACCTACATTTACACTAGTTTTGTGAATTATCCCAATGGTGTTGCACTAAGTGTCTCTCCCTTATTTTGAGATTTATTGGAGGAAGATACAGGAGGCTACTACTCTCAAATTTGGTGGATGACGAGCACTAATTATTCATAGTCCATGTGAGTGTGCCATTGTATCATCAATTCCGAATAATTCCCCACAGTGTTACACTAAGTGTCTCTCTCCTATTTTTGAGATTTACTGGAGGAAGATACACAAGGCCACTACTCTCAAATTGGGTGGATGACGGGCACCAATCATCCTTAGTCCATATTCTATTTGGGTGAAGTAACATCAAGTTCTACTCCTATTTGTGGTGGATGATGAGCATTTATGATCTAACTCAATTGTGAGTGTGCTACCTACATTTACACTAGTTTTGTGAATTATCCCAATGGTGTTGCACTAAGTGTCTCTCCCTTATTTTGAGATTTATTGGAGGAAGATACAGGAGGCTACTACTCTCAAATTTGGTGGATGACGAGCACTAATTATTCATAGTCCATGTGAGTGTGCCATTGTATCATCAATTCCGAATAATTCCCCACAGTGTTACACTAAGTGTCTCTCTCCTATTTTTGAGATTTACTGGAGGAAGATACACAAGGCCACTACTCTCAAATTGGGTGGATGACGGGCACCAATCATCCTTAGTCCATATTCTATTTGGGTGAAGTAACATCAAGTTCTACTCCTATTTGTGGTGGATGATGAGCATTTATGATCTAACTCAATTGTGAGTGTGCTACCTACATTTACACTAGTTTTGTGAATTATCCCAATGGTGTTGCACTAAGTGTCTCTCCCTTATTTTGAGATTTATTGGAGGAAGATACAGGAGGCTACTACTCTCAAATTTGGTGGATGACGAGCACTAATTATTCATAGTCCATGTGAGTGTGCCATTGTATCATCAATTCCGAATAATTCCCCACAGTGTTACACTAAGTGTCTCTCTCCTATTTTTGAGGTACTACAAGTTTAGAAAACATTCATGGAGGATCGAAGACGAAAGGGACTGTATTGACTTTCTCATTTTATTATTACAAATCCTGTACATGGAACTTCTTCTCTGCGCCACAGGGTTTTCTCTTTTTGTTTCTGTATTTCTGTAAGGGTTTGGTGGACCTAGAAGTACCCAGGCTGCATTGTTTGAGTTTATTGCGCAGTGGTTAAGGTTTTTTCTACTCTACTATTGTCACCCCCACTCTTTCACCTGAACCTTGCTGCAAACATGTTTACTTTTCGTGATAACAGAAATATCTCTGTAAAAGAATTATTTCAAACCTCTAATATAGAGGATAATTGTTGTGATGAAGACCTTAACAGCATATGTAAGAAATTGGAAGTAGCCATGCTTAAAGAAAATAGGATATGGTGGGAGGTTGTCACTCTAGATAAGTATCAGACTGATAATCTAATCCCTAAAGGTTTACAATTAATCAAACCTCCTTCCTTTAATGGCACTGATCCAAGTTTTCAGAATGAATGGCAAATGACTCTAGACCATTGCTCACATAAACTAATAGATCTCATTTTGAAAGAACGTAAGAGATCTTTAAATCTGGTCAATGAAGACATTAACCATTTGTTCATTCTGATTGAACCATATAAGGAATCAGAGGATTTCAAAAAAGCAGAAGAAGAAATTATGAGGAAAATTAACAAAGAAACTAGAGAACTTAGAGATAGAAAGATTCGGAAATATAATAGAGATCTTAATGCCTCTAAAAGTGTTACAGGGGGACAGAGTGTTAAGGATCCCATTAATTTATCAATTACCAAAAATGTTAGTGTGAGAGAAAAAGTGTTGCCTTCCAAAGTCCCCATGAAAATATCTAAAGATTTAGAAACCCCAAAATACCAAAGAAATACACAAAAAAGGAGAAATAATCATGGAGATAGACATGGATATAGACAAACACTAGAAATACAAACATGGAGGAACACTAGCAATAGGGAAAATTGGAATGACGGAGGAGGAGAGCCTTTAATGTATAATCGTGATCAGCATCAGAGAGATGTTAGAAACAACGATAACAGATACTTACCATTACAGGATGATTGGAATAGAACCAATCCAACTTCTCATTTTCCAGAGTGGGACTTCAGATACAAAAGAAAGTTTTGAACACAGCCCCAACTAAAAGGGGTAATAGAGGAGGTAAAAAATCCAAACCCAAAAATATAAATAAAAGTAAACCCTCAGTTACAGAGTCTTTAGAACCTTTGGTAGAGGGAGATAGGATGAAAATTTTTAACTTAAGTAAAAGACAATTATCCGATGATGAGGAGAGAGTTCTGATGAAAGGGTTAAAATACGCCCCGAGCATTAAAGCAGACCCCTTTGATACATACATTGATTTTCAAAAATTTATACGCAAAATAACTGTAAAGAAATTCTTTTTAAGTAAAGATAATGTCAGTACTGAGGAACAAATTGAAGTTCCAACCAGACCTGTTTATAAAAATAAATCCACTTTCTATCCCTCCTTCTGTAAGGGAAGTTTCATTGAGTGTTTCAACAAAATTGTTAGTGAAGAATTGGAAGAACTAACATCCCTTCCAAAGAAACATCAAAGATGTAACCTCACAAAAAGGGAATTTATGGCCCTAAAAAATCTTCAGGAGGACAAAAACCTCATTATTAAGCCCGCCGATAAGGGGGGAAGTGTGGTCTTGATGGATAGAGAGGCGTATATGGGGGAGATCTATAAACAACTAAATTCTGGTAATACATATAGAAAATTGAAAACTAACCCTACAAATAGAATAATAAAGGAACTGGTTGACTTTACTACACTTGCAGTAAGTAAAGGAGTTTTAACACAAAATTAATGTGAATACATCAATATAAAAAATCCGTCAACACCCACTATGTATATTTTACCAAAAATACACAAAGATCCTGTACACCCCCCCGGAAGACCAATAATCTCTGGGACAAACAGCATTACGAGTAATCTTTCTGCTGTAATTGATGGATTTCTACAACCTTTGGTTAAAAATACTAGAGCCTACCTTAAGGATACGACTGATGTCCTTACCAAAATTAATAATCTGCAGTGGGATGAACAGTGCATTTTAGGTAGTGCTGATGTCAGTACGTTATATACCATCATTGATTCTGCAAAGGGTCTGGAGGCTGTTTCTTTCTTTTTGGACCAGAGTGATTTGGACTTAGATACTAAGGAATTTATTCTGAAAGGAATAGATTTTATCCTTAAGAACAATTACTTTCTTTTTGACGGTAATTATTATATTCAGTCAATTGGGACTGCGATGGGTACCAGGTTCGCCCACAGCTACGCCAACCTCTTTATGTCATTCTGGGAGGGAACTTCGGTTTGGCCGAATGGTGAGCTGGGGGCGGGCCTGGTATCCTGGCAAAGGTTCATTGATGACGTTCTGTTCGTCTGGAATGGCTCCCAAGAGAGTCTTAATACTTTCTGTGATTCCCTAAATCAAAATGATTGTAATATTAATCTTACGTTTCAACTTAGTAAGATTGAGATAACCTTTTTAGATCTCTGTATCTATGTAAAAAATGGAGAAATCCATACAAAAAATTACCGTAAGCCAACAGATTGTAATAGTTATATATTTAGAGATAGCCTCCATCATGACAACTGGTTGAGTGGGATCCCCTTCGGACAATTTAGCCGTATTAAGAGGAATTGTTCAGAACCTAAGGTTTGTAATTCATTAATGGAAGAAACTAAACTAAGATTTGTAGAAAAGGGATATAAAAAAATGGAATTGGAAAAAGCAGAGATACGGATCAATCAGACAAATAGATCTGATTTACTTAAATGTAAAAATCAAACCACTGAATCCAATCGTGGTAAATATATGTGGTCTTTCATTAGTAGGTATAGTTCCAACCATAAGGAAATAGAAAATTGTATTAAAAGGAACTGGTCATTATTATTGAAGGACCCAGTAATTGGAAAAGAAATCCCTGAAAAACCATCTTTCATTTATAGAAGGGCACCAAACCTTAAAAACAAATTAGTTCGAAGTAGCATAGAAGAAGAAAAACGAACTAGTCTGAGAATACAAGGTTTTCACCGTTGTGGTTTGTGTCTTATGTGTAGAACAACTGCTAAAGACAATCCATCAAAAATTAGGGAATTTACAGTAAATGGAAAGATATATCCAATAAAGGACTTCATCACTTGCTGTTCCAAAAATGTGGTGTATGCGGTACAATGCACATGTAACCTATTATATATAGGTAAAACTACAAGAAATCTGAAAACTCGTTTAGCAGAACATATTTACAATATTAAAAAGGGTCTTGATTCACACACCCTTTCGGCACATTTTAAAGAGAAACATAACTCTAAAGAATGTTATATTAAATCCTTTTGGGGCATTCAGCAGGTTCAGACCAGCTGGAGATGTAAAGATGTTGACATAAGACTCTCTAAAGCAGAGATGAAATGGATCTTCCAATTGAAAACTCTAGTCCCCAGAGGTTTAAATGGAGAATTCGAGTTGAAACATTTCTTGTAGTTCCTTCACTTCAAACTCACCTCTCTCCTCCTTCTTTTTATACCAAAGTTTAAGTTCTTTTTATATTAATATATAAGTTTTTAATATCTTTGTATTTTACACATGTTTATGTTATAGGGATCACACCGTCTGTGATATCTAAAGCGTCCGGCCATTCAAACCCCGTTGCCTTGGAGACACGCCACCACCCCAGTTCCCCTTCCGCATCTAAGTGGAACGCAATTAAGCGACGGATGCTTTGACCGGAAGTGACGAAACGCGACTCCAGAAGCCGTCCTTCCGGACCGTGAAACACAGTGGAACGCAAGAAGTTGTTTCCTGTGGACAGGCGGAAGTGACGTCGCGTCAAATATACACGCGATTCGGTGGTTTGAATTTCCTTTGTGACGCCCGGAAACACAGAGGGTGTGGAGACCGTTATTAGAAGATAATTGTTTAGGGTATAAATAGTTTATCAGTGCACAATACCACCATGCTTCTGATGAAGGACGCCTAAAGTCCGAAACGCGTTAAGCAGGTGGATTTGACTCCCGTGGGGACCAGCACTGTGTCGAGACACTCCTTAGACAAGGACTTCTGACCTTTTCCATCCCGATCTATTCAGTTCGTGGAAGCTGATTCCCAGTGTGAGCCACTCCTTTTGAAGGAGATACATGTTTTTCTTGTTTGTATTAAATGTGAGTAACCTGGTTATTAAAAATATGTGTTTTTAAGAAAAACAGTGTTGCACTATTCTGCTTCCTCTATTTTACATATTGTACTGGAGGAGAACATTTTATGATAACACATTCTTATTGGAGGAGGAAGAGTTCAATATATTCCTATTGATTATTCCAATTGGGTGAAGGAATACAAAGTTTTCATTTCCATTCTGGTGGATGATAAGCTTATATGATCATACACAAATGTGAGTGTGTTACCTATTATTTACCCCACTTGTGTGAATTATCCCAATGGTGTTGCACTAAGTGTCTCTCCCTTATTTGAGATTTACTGGAGGAAGATACACAAGGCCACTACTCTCAAATTGGGTGGATGACGGGCACCAATCATCCTTAGTCCATATTCTATTTGGGTGAAGTAACATCAAGTTCTACTCCTATTTGTGGTGGATGATGAGCATTTATGATCTAACTCAATTGTGAGTGTGCTACCTACATTTACACTAGTTTTGTGAATTATCCCAATGGTGTTGCACTAAGTGTCTCTCCCTTATTTTGAGATTTATTGGAGGAAGATACAGGAGGCTACTACTCTCAAATTTGGTGGATGACGAGCACTAATTATTCATAGTCCATGTGAGTGTGCCATTGTATCATCAATTCCGAATAATTCCCCACAGTGTTACACTAAGTGTCTCTCTCCTATTTTTGAGATTTACTGGAGGAAGATACACAAGGCCACTACTCTCAAATTGGGTGGATGACGGGCACCAATCATCCTTAGTCCATATTCTATTTGGGTGAAGTAACATCAAGTTCTACTCCTATTTGTGGTGGATGATGAGCATTTATGATCTAACTCAATTGTGAGTGTGCTACCTACATTTACACTAGTTTTGTGAATTATCCCAATGGTGTTGCACTAAGTGTCTCTCCCTTATTTTGAGATTTATTGGAGGAAGATACAGGAGGCTACTACTCTCAAATCTGGTGGATGACGAGCACTAATTATTCATAGTCCATGTGAGTGTGCCATTGTATCATCAATTCCGAATAATTCCCCACAGTGTTACACTAAGTGTCTCTCTCCTATTTTTGAGGTACTACAAGTTTAGAAAACATTCATGGAGGATCGAAGACGAAAGGGACTGTATTGACTTTCTCATTTTATTATTACAAATCCTGTACATGGAACTTCTTCTCTGCGCCACAGGGTTTTCTCTTTTTGTTTCTGTATTTCTGTAAGGGTTTGGTGGACCTAGAAGTACCCAGGCTGCATTGTTTGAGTTTATTGCGCAGTGGTTAAGGTTTTTTCTACTCTACTAACAGTATCATTTTGACCAGATTGACCCTGCCGGTTACCATCAATGGGAGTTTACACCAAATTTTGGAATTATTAATAATGCGTTCCATCAGTGGCTCTAAATTCAAGGGGACAAACTCGGAAGAGTCATTCGTAACCTGAATACCTAAGTGCTTAAATTGACTAGTCCAGCACAAAGGCAACAAAACTTTTGGAACAGTGGGAGGATGACTTACCACGGGCATAATGTAGGACTTGGACCAGTTTATGCAGAGACCTGAGTATTTACCAAAACCATCAATAATTTGCAAAACCAGAGGCATAGACAGTGCGTAGTCATGCAAAAACAAAAGGAGGTCATCTGCATAAAGGGCAACCTTGTCAGATCGAGCACCAATGCTTGAGCCCTGTATATCCAGATGAGACCTTAGAATATAGGCAATAGCCAATTGCAAATAATGCCGGGGAAAGTGGAAACCCCTGTCTGGTGCTTTGAGATAGTGTAAAATGAAGTGATACAAAACCATTCACCGAGATCCTGGCACTAGGCTGCTGATATAACAGTTGGGTCCATTGAACATAATTAGGACCAAAATCCATGGCCATCATGACCTCCCAAAGATAAAGCCACCACACTATCAAAGGCCTTAGCCGCTTCTAAGGTTACAAGGACCGAATCAGAGGGATATACATGTGGGGACTGAAGTAGGGTATACATTTGTCTTAAATTAATGGAAGTAGACATGCCGCGCATAAAGCCAGATTGGTCTGGATGTACTATAGTAGATATAACAGTATTAAGCCTGACAGCTAAAACCTTTGCCAGGATCTTGGCTTTAGAGGGAATAAGGAAAATAGGCCTGTAGGAGTCTGGGTAATTGGGGTCCCTCTCAGGTTTCTGGAGCACAAAAAAAATCATATTTAAAAGCATGAAGATTACTTGTGCAAATCACACTAGGGAAAAGTGCACAGAACAGTATAAACAATATATTTTTTTTCAATTTGAAGCTCAGCTTACACTAAAGGGGTTCAAATGTATTTTCTAAATATGAGAACAAAGTTGCACTGGTGTACAGTGTACAGAACAGTACAAACAATAAAACATTTATTTTTTATTTTTTTCAATTTGCAGCTCAATTCACACTGCTGGGAATCAAAGGGCTTTTATATGTATGTGAAAAAAACACACTGAGCAATAACACACAGTGCAGTATAAACAATACAACAATATTTTTTTTCTTATTAAAATTTGCAGATCAACTCACACTGCTGGGACTCAATCTTCTTGTACAGTGATAGTGTTGTATTGTAAAAGTTACATGATGTTCATTTATGTGCATTAACAAATATAATCTATTTTTTTGTCATCCTTTAAATTATTTGTGTGTTTTAAAATGGCTATGTCCCCAATTCGAATTACGTGTGCCGCACAGAGGCCTCTACATTCCTGCAGCAGATACCATTACTCAATATACACCACATGGTCTTTTAATGTTTTATAAAAAATTGTATAAATCTCATTCTCTTACCTCAGTTTGTGCATATTATGCATTTCTCACATCCTCTACTGACCAAAGATGCGTAACACATGCTACTTATCCTGTCACGTCTATTGTCAGCTGATGCACCAGGATTCTGCCATTTTCTCTGCATGCATCAAAGTAAAGTGTAAAATGTGATCATCGTCACAGTAAAAGTGGATGAACTACTAGAGGTTAGAGGAGGTTTTCTCTAGGAACCTGGCCTGAGTAGGGTGATCTCCTATACTGTAGAAATGTTACAAATTTGGACCCACCATATGGGTACAGAATATATTTATATACATATATATTTAGAAGAAAATCAGAGGGCACCCAGATATTCAATGTCATTGTTGACATTGTTGGAACAAATGAAAACATAAAGTTCAACCGTAATTTGGTTTCAAGGTTGTAGATTTCTTCATGGAAACTTCAGCCACCAATAGCATCTGAATCAGGTGTATTGAATAACCTGATATATACCCTCTCACCAAAAAGAGAGGCACTCCAACTCTTATTAGTCAAATATCTGAATTAATTTAATTTACAATGTTCAAAATAAAAAGTTTTAAGATATGCTTTTTACATCATAGAATGGTGTTACAAAGAACCATTAGCAGAAAACAGGAACAGATGGTAAACACTTCCACCAACCACCCTAACAGATGTGAGCTCAATGGTAGAGGGATCCAGTATTGGTAAATGGATCAGACCACTCATACCCATTTCGTTCCTTGAATGGAACTTCCTCAGGGGTAAGATCACAGTCTATGACTGGAAGCAAGAGATATAAAATTAACTGGGGAATTTCACTGATATGCACTTCCCCATAAAAAACTGGTAGAAACATAAATGCCACAGTCTATGACTGGAGGCAAGAGATAGAAAGTTTACTGGTAGGCAGATTTCTCTAGGAGACCAGCATGGACCACAGTCTATATCTGTGAGCAGGACATGTGGAAATTTCACTGACAGGTAATTATCTAAAAGGCCAACTGTCACTTCAAATTCTCTCTGAGCATGCAAACAGTGCAAGCTTCTTCTTGTCTAAATGCTGCAACAGAAAGTAAATTGTATGCCCAGTGGCAAGGCCCTTATGAGATAATAGTAGCAGTGGGACCTGTGAACTATAATGTATGGCAGGAATGTAGGAAAGAGGTACAAGTCTACCATGTGAGTTTATTGAAGCCTTGTAAAGAATGTGCCTATCAACCCATTTTAATGTCCATGAAAACCTCAGAATGTCAGGTGTCCATTGAATCAATAACATGGTTACTCCACCAGGGGTGGTGATAAAATAAAAGCCATATTGCATATCTGGGACCAAATGGGCAGCAGTAAAACAGGAAGTGGAAAAGATACTGTGCTTAGGGGTCATAGAGGAATCAAACAGTGAAAGGAATAATCCCATTGTTTTAGTGCCTAAGCCTTCTGTAGCTTTGCAATTCTGTAATGACCTCAGAAAGTTAAATAAAGTTTCTCAGTTTGATTCCTATTCCTATGACCTGAGTTGATGAACTGGTAACAACTTTAGTGACAAGCCAGTATCATACATACTATATTATACAAATGTGTACTGGCAAAATCCTCTGATAGAAGCTGCAAAAGCAAAAACAGTCTTTTCTACCCAAGAGGGGTTGTTCCAGTACAAAATGCTGCCCTTTGGTTTTCATGGTGTCCCTGCAACTATCCAGAGAACTATGAATAAATTGCTCCAGCCACACAGAGAGTATGCAGAAGCATGTCTAGATGACATTGTAGTTTTTAGCTCTGACTGGAAGTTGCACCTTCCAATGGTGGTGGCAGTGTTACAGTCTCTATGGGCACATGGGTTCACAGCCACATTTCAGTGGTTCAGGATGAAAGCTGTCCACTATAAGTATGGTATTCTTATCCGTATCTTTCCTGAAGATTTTAGTAAACAGGGTGCCTGCTCTTAGGAATACACATACGTCTAAATAATTGATAGTAGTCTCACTAAAGGAAAGAGTGAACCTGATGGTGGTATCGAGTGAATTGAGGACATCAATAAACTCATTCAGATGGTCAGCTCTGCCCATCACCACCAGAAAGAGATCATCTATATATCTTACATAAAAATATATAAACTTGGGAAAAAAGAGTGTGCCATAATATGTTGCTTCTCATACATATGCATTAAGAGGTTCACATATGATGGGTCCACATTTGACCCCATTATTGTCCCCCTCAAATACAAATAGTATGAGTTCTCAAAAATTAAAAAATCTTCTGTAAAACAATTTGTTTCAGCACCAGCAAAAAAAAAAAACTATATAAAGACCCTTGTAAAGCGGACTGGTGGAGACAAGTGCAGTTCTTACAAATTAAAAGCACACTGCTCCTGCATGCTGTGAAATATAGGGGTGCTGATGTCTAAATAACATTACACTGGCCCTGTCTTTCCTGTCTTATATAAAAATTCAGGGGTGCAGTTCTTACAAATTAAAATCACACTGCTCCTGTATGCTGTGAAATATAGGGGTGCTGATGTCTTAATAACATTACACTGGACATGTCTGCTATAAAAGTTCAGGGGTGCAGTTCTTACAAATTAAAAGCACACTGGCCCTGTATGTTGTAAAAAATTCAGGGGTTCTGTGAAAATGAAGGGGAACTGTTCTGTGTGCTGTAATAATAAAGGGGTGCTGTCCTGTGAAATGGAAAACAACATTTTGGAGGAACAAATACTGAAAGATCAGGAACCACTTCCGGTTCCTAGTACTAGTGTTGAAGCTGATGATGCCACAGTCATGACATTGATGATGCGATTCCATCAACATAGTCTGCTAAGGCCAATGCCTAATGTCATAGAGGGCGTGTAAAATCCAAGAAGTAAAAATTAATAATGCGAAAAAAAGAAATTATCTGATGAGAAATGTCAATTTGGCAATATGCCATTCACTACACGAAGTGGCAAGGAAAGGCTAAGGCCTTGGCCTATGTTCATGACTGGTGGCTAAGTTTCTCATGAGAATGGAAGCACTCCTCCCTCTCGAAACATGTAAAAAATTAAGCTTGTTAAAGCACAGGAAAAAAACAACTGTGCGTTCAGATATATCACAAATCCCCAAGTAGAGTCCAAGTGTCTCTGTGGTTGCGATGTCTAAGCTTGATCTTCCCAAGGCTGTATGGGAAAAGGAAGCTCCTACCACCATTTGTACACCTTATGCGAATGCTGGGAAGAGCACTGCCGGTCAAGTTGCTGATATTGAGATTGAGGATGTCACTGTAGGTGGGAGGGCCCAAGGACAATTCCATATTGCACCTCTTTTTTTCTTTGCATAATGTGCTGTTTGGGGTCTAGTTTTTAAAACTGCCATCCTGTCTGCCACTGCAGTGCCACTCCAGATGGGCCAGGTGTTTGTGCTGCACACTTGTGTTGCTTAGCTTAGCTTTGCAGCGACCTCGGTGCACCTCTTTTCTTCTTTGCATTATGTGCTGTTTGGGGCCTAGTTTTTAAAACTGCCATCCTTTCTGCCTCTGCAGTGTCACTCCTAGATGGGCCAGGTATTTGTGCTGCACACGTCTGTTGCTTAGCTTAGCCATCCAGCGACCTTGGTGCAATTCTTTTCTTCTTTGCATTATGTGCTGTTTGGGGCCTAATTTTTAAAACTGCCATCCTGTCTGCCACTGCAGTGCCACTCCAGATGGGCCAGGTGTTTGTGGCGCACACTTGTGTAGCTTAGCTTAGCCATCCAGCGACCTCGGTGCACCTATTTTTTTATTTGCATTATGTGCTGTTTGGGGAGTAGTTTGTAAAACTGCCATCCTGTCTTCCACTGCAGTGCCACTCCTTGATGTTCCAGGTGTTTGTGCCGCCCACTTGTGTCGCTTAGCTTAGCCACCCAGCAACCTCGGTGCACCTCTTTTTTTTCTTTGCATTCTGTGCTGTTTGGGGCCTAGTTTTTAAAACTACCATCCTATCCTGTCTGTCACTGCAGTGCCACTCCAGATGGGCCAGGTGTTTGTGCCGCATGCTTGTGTCGCTTAGCTTAGCCATCCAGCAACCTTGGTGCGCATCTTTTCTTCTTTGCATTATGTGCTGTTTGGGGCCTAGTTTTTTTAAGTTCCATCCTGTCTGCCACTGCAGTGTCACTCCTAGATGGGCCAGGTGTTTGTGCCGCACACTTGTGTAGCTTTGCTTAGTCATCCAGCGACCTCAGTGCATCCTTTAGGCCTAAAAACAATTTTGTGAGGTGTCTAGAATAAACTGGACATGAGTGAAAATTAATGTTATTGAGGTTAATAATACTGTAGGATCAAATTACCCCCAAATTCTGGTATTTTAGCTATTTTCTCTTACATTCTAGAGGATGCTGGGGTCCACATTAGTACCATGGGTTATAGATGGGTCCACCAGGAGCCATTGGCACTTTAAGAGTTTGAGAGTGGGTGCTGGCTCCTCCCTCTATGGCCCTCCTACCAGAATCAGTTTAGAAAATGTTCCCGGAGGAGCCAGACACAGCTAGGGGAGCTCTCCTGAGTTTCCCTAGAAAAGTTTTTTTTACAGTTTATTATTTTACAGAAAGGCTGCTGGCAACAGCCTTTCTGCAGCGAGGGACTAAGGGGGGAGCAGAGTCCACCAAGCGGGGTCTAAGCCACTGTCTCCGCTGACTGGACACTGAGTTCCAGAGGGGTCTGATCGTTCTCTGCCACAGGGTCCGCTCGCCCCAGCAGCATGCTGCCAACCCCTTACAGAGCTGAAGAAGTGGTGAGTGAGACACCGACCCCCCTAGCAAGCGGGGGGGCCGGTGTGAAGATGGCAGCAGTGGGGAGGGAGCGCAGTATTAACTGTGCTCCTGGGAAGGCTCAGCAGCACATGGTGCAGCACTGTGAGGGACGCCCTGGGCCAGCGCTTACCCCATACACTGGTTCAGAAGCCTGTCAGTGTCCTCAGATCTCAGCCAGCACAATTTCCTCAGGCCAGTATAATTCATGAAGAGTGGGAAGACAGCGCCATTAAGGGGGCGGAACTTCCCCTCAGAGCTGACCCAGCAGCATTTCAGCGCCATTTTCCTGCCTGCACAGCGCTGAGAGGAAGAACAGGTCCCTCCACAGCAAATCCACCTATCTGTACATGGTACCAGGGGGTTGTAGAAGGGATGGAAGGATGTTATATGACTGTGTGTCCTATTAAGGTGCACAGTCAGCGCTGACAAGGGGTCTTCCTTAGTTAAAAGCGCTGTGTGTAGGTTGGCTCCAATCTCGGTGTCTCTCTTGCCATTCTTGGGGGGAATCTCTGTCTACCCTCACCTGTGGGCGTGTGGAGTGTTTGGTGGTCTCCTTTAGCTATGTCCAGGGACACTGTGTCATATGCTGCAGAGGATTTATCCTCCCAGGATGATACCATTCCATGTAATCAGGATTGCACTGGTTTAGTACAGATTCCAGCAAGGGAACCTGAGTGGTTTTCCTCTATCAAATCTTGGATTTCTCAGATTTCTGACAGGGTTGCAAGTAATGAATCTGCAACCCAGGTATTACAGAGCTCTATGGCAGTATGGCCGGTTTCTGGTACCTCAGGATGCCCTTCTACATACCCCAACAAACGTGCACTTGTGCATGTCACACAAGATGACACGGATACCGATTCTGACACCACAGACCATGATGGGGTTGTGTTGCGGGGGTCCGCATCTCTTGCAAAGGGGGTGCAATTGTTGATAGAGGTTATCAGGGATGTGTTGTATGTAAATGATACCATACCTGAGAAGGGTGAGGAGGCCTTTTTCACTGAAAATAAAAAGGCCTCGCTAACCTTCCCTGTGTAAAAGGAATTGAATGCTATCTTTGAAAAACCATGGGAAAACCCTGAGAAAAAAATTCAGGTCCCTAAAAGGGTCCAGGTGGCATTTCCTTTCCCTGAGGAGGATGGGAATTTTTTTTAAAACCCACCGATTATTGATGCATCTGTGTCCAGACTCTCAAAGAAGGTGGTTTTGCCTGTTCCAGTATCTACCGCCTTAAAGGAGCCGGCTGATAGAAAAATTGATACCACGCTTAAATCAATGTACACTGTTTCAGGGGCCATATTACGTCCCACTATTGCTACTACATAGATTGCAAAGGCAATACTAAAGTGGTCAACTACCTTACTTGAAGATTTGGATACGATTGATAGGAATGACGTTGCATTACATTTACACAACATACATGATCCAGCAGGTTTTATGGTAGAATCCATTAAATACCTGGGTTCCATGACTGCGGGAATATCTTCCATGTCTGTTTCAGCTTGTCGGGGACTGTGGCTGTGCAAGTGGTCTGCCGACGTGGAATCCAGAAAAAGTGTGGAGTCAGGCTTTCTTTGGGGAAGCTCTAGACGCGTGGATATCCACTGCTACAGCGGGTAAGTCTCCGTTTCTTGCCTCAGCAGCACCTGCTCTGAAGAAATCCTTCTCTTCATCTGCAATGCAGTTCTTTCGGCCTAACAAGCCTAGAAAAGCCAGAACGTCCAATAACTTTTTTAGGGGAGGTCGAGTTAAGCCCAAGAAACCTGCCACTGCAGCTTCCCAAGAACAAAAGCCTGCTGCAGGGACGCCAAAGTCCTCCACATGACGGTGGACCGCGTGGCCTGGAGATGGGGCTAGTGGGAGCGATACTCCGACACTTCAGTCACGTCTGGGTATTGTCCGGCCTGGATCCCTGGTTGATAGATATTGTGTCCCAGGTATACAGGCTGGAATTTCAAAGTCTCCCTCTTCATCACTTTTCAAATTAGGCTTACCAACTCTGTTGGCAGACAGTACTGTATTACAAGACGCTGTACAAAAACTGGTGGAGGCACAGGTAATTGTGCCAGTACCACCTCACATGCAGAACAAAGGTTACTATTCGAACCTTCTCATGGTACCAAAACCGGATGGTTCGGTCGGGCCCATTCTGAACCTACAATCATTGAACTCCTTTCTAAAGGAGTTCAAGTGCAAGATGGAGTCTCTCAGGGTTGTGATATCAAGTCTGGAAGAGGGGGAACTCCTGGTATCACTGGATATCATGGATGCATACCTCCACATTCCTATCTGGCTGCCGTATCAGGCTTATCTCCATTTCGCTATCCTGGACTGTCATTTCCAGTTCCGGGCCCTGCCATTCGGTCTCACTACAGCACCAAGGGTGTTTACCAAGGTGATGGCAGAAATGATGGTTCTCCTCCGCAAGCAGGGTGTGAACATCATTCCATATCTGGATGATATGCTGATAAAGGCATCGTCCAAGGAGAAGCTGCTGCAGTCCATTGTTCACACAACACGCCTCCTCAGGAGTCATGGTTGGATTTTGTACCTTCCAAATGCACATTTAGAACCAAGCCAGAGATTGTCCTTTCTGGAAATGATCCTGGATACGGAAGTGCAAAGGGTGTTTCTTCCACAGGAAAAGGTGTTGGTGATACAAGCTATGGTCTGGAATGTGCTGAAGCCAGCCCGGGTGTCGGTTCATCAATGCATTTGCCTATTGGGAAAGATGGTGGCCTCATACGTGGCTCTCCAGTAGGTGGCCTCATACGTGGCTCTCCAGTAGGGGAGGTTCCATGGTCGGACCTTCCAACTGGATCTCCTGGACAAGTGGTCAGGATCTCCTCTCCACATGCACCAGAGAATTAATCTGTCACCAAAAGCTAGGATTTCACTCCTCTGGTGTCTCCAATTGCCTCACCTTCTGGAGGGATGCAGGTTCGGGATTCAGGACTGAGTCCTTCTAACCACGGATGTGAGCCTTCAGGGCTGTGGAACGATCACTGAAAGAGTAACCTTCCAAGGACGGTGGTCAAGCCTGGAAGCTGGCCTGCCCATCAACATCCTGGAATTTAGAGCCATCTACAACGGTCTTCTTCAGGCGGCCCCTCTTTTAAAAAATCGGGCCATCAAGTGCAGTCGGACAACGTATCAACAGTGGCTTACATAACTGAGTAGGCAAAACGAAGAGCAGAGTGGCAATGTCAGAGGTGACAAGACTACTCCTCTGGACAGAAAAGCATGCATTGGTGCTGTCAGCCAACGTCATTCCAGGAATAGACAACTGGGAAGCAGACTTCCTCAGCAGACATGATCTCCATGAAGGGGAGTGGGTTCTCCATCTGGAGGTGTTCAAGGAAATAACAGACCTTTGGGGATTACCCCAAATAGACATTGTGGCCTCTCATCTCAACAAGAAGCTTCAGTGGTATAGTTCCAGGTCGAGGGACACACATGCAGTGGTGGTGGATGCCCGGGGGTCTCCATGGGTGTTCCAGTCAGTGTACATGTTTCCACTGCTCCCACTCATCCCAAGAATACTAAAGTTCATAAGGAGAACAAGGGTTCAAGTAATCCTCATTGCCCCAGCCTAGCCAAGAAGGGCTTGGTACGCCAACTTTCTGTATCTACTGCTAGAAGAGCTGAGGCCTATTTCTCGCCGGGAGGACCTGCTGCAGCAGGGGCCCTTCGCCTATGAAGACTTACCTCGGTTACGTTTGACGACATGGAAGTTGAGTGACTGATACTTGCTCAGAAGATCATTCCTACCCTAATACTTGCTAGGAAAGGAGTATCGTATAAACATTACCATTGTATTTGGAAGAAATATGTGTCTTGGTGTGAATCCAAGAAGTTTCCTACGGTAGAGTTTCAACTCAGACATTTTCTCCTCTTCCTGCAAGCAGGTGTGGATATGGACCTGAGGTTAGGATCTATCCATTTTCTTTCAGAAACAATTGGCTGCCCTCCCTGAGGTTCAGACTTTTTTGAAGGGAGTTCTGCACATCCAACCTCCCTTTGTACCACCTACGGCACCTTGGGACCTGAACGTGGTGTTGCAGTTCCTCGAGTCAGATTGGTTTGAGCCTCTAAAGGAGGTGGAGGTCAAATTTCTTACATGGAAGGCAGTCACGTTGTTGGCCTTAGCTTCTGCTAGACACATGTCCAAATTGGGTGTCCTGCTTCTAAGCAGACTATTTATCGCTGGCTTAGGTTCACTATCCAGCAAGCTTATTCTACGGCAGTACTGCCGTGTCAAAAATCTGTTAAGGCCCACTCTACTCGTAAGGTGGGGTCTTCCTGGGCAGCTGCCCGGGGTGTCTCGGCAGTGCAACTTTGCTGAGCTGCAACTTGGTCTGTGTCAAACACGTTTGCAAAGTTTTACAAGTCCGATTCTTTGGCCTCTGATGATCTGAAGTTCAGTCAATCAGTTCTGCGGAAGCCTCCGCACTCTCCCTCCCATTCTGGAAGCTTAGGTACATTCTCATGGTACTAATATGGACCCCAGCATCCTCTATGACGTAAGAGAAAAGAGGATTTTGGTTACCTACCTGTAAATCCTTTTCTTGTAGTTCGTAGAGGATGCTGGGTGCCCGCCCATCGCTTCTTTTTCCTGCAAACATTATTTGATACAGTACAACTTCATTTCAGTTGAGTACTGCATTGTTACTTGGTAAGTAATGTTTCAGCAGTTGCTGAGTGTTCAAGGTTTGTTGGCTTGACGTGCCTTGTATGTTTGAGCTGGTATGAATCTCACCACTATCTGTGTATAATTCTTCTCTCGAAGATGTCCGTCTCCTCGGGCACAGTTTCTAGACTGGGTCTGGTAGGAGGGGCATAGAGGGAGGAGCCAGCCCACACTCTCAAACTCTTAAAGTGCCAATGGCTCCAGGTGGACCCGTCTATACCCCATGGTACTAATGTGGACCCCAGCATCTTCTACGGACTACGAGAAAAAGATTTACTGGTATTTAACCAAAATCCTATTTTTTACTTGTTTTTCGGAAAATCATCCAGATCCAAAACCAAAACCCGAAAGAGTGATTTTGGCAAAACCAATCCAGATCCAAAATCCGAGCAGGGATCCAGATCCAAAACCAAAACACAAAACATGAAAAGTGCCCGCCGCACATCTCTACTAAATAATGAACACATATGGCATGAGGCCACAACACAGTAAAGTTACTGTACCCATCGGCATGCTAGGAAATACACCATGAGCAATTACATACTTCAGAATTGTGTGCATGTTGTTCTTGGGTTTGCCCTTTTAAAATGTTACTCATTTCAGCAATGATTACACTTTATATGTCTGTGTTACTTGCCTTACTCAAAGCAAACAGCTTACTTAGGCTTCCACACGGGCACAAGAAAAGGCAGGGAAGGGCCATCTGGGGAAAAGAATTATCATTTGTTGAACAATTAAACCCACATCATGTCCTGTCTGCAAGATTTACCACAATTCAATGATTTTATATTTGGACACATTGTTATGCCAAGAGGTCCCTCTGATGAAATCCTACTAACATTGATGGATGAAATGCATTGAAGGGTTCCTTCTGTTGGATTGTTCCAGGAATTGTTGCTGCTACTCCTAAAATCCATATAAGGGGGTTATTCAGGTTTTTTAGCAAAGCAAAAATGTTAGCATTTGGGCAAGACCATGTGCCCACCATGTGTAGGTGGGGCACATGTAACGTGCAGAGTGAGTTAGATTTGGGTGGGTCATATTGTTTTTGTGTGCGCAGGGTAAATACTGGCTGCTTAATTTCTACACTGCAATTTAGATTTCAGTTTGAACACCCCCACCCAAATCTAACTAGCCTGCATCACACCGTGTGTACGCACCTTTAGTCTCAATATTAAAGTCAGTACACACTTGGAAATGTGCACCATGAGAGACATCGTCTAGTGTGTCCCGATCCTGGCCCAAGCCATCTGAGTGGACATACACACCGTGCGATATTGCTAGCAATATCACACAGTGACGTTATACCGTGGCCGGGCCTTGCATGCAAATTTGGATGATGAGTCCAAATTATGCTGCCTGGTCAGGCGACAGTGAGCCTTGTTAATGAGGCATGTGGCCGCTCATCGTTCATCATTTACTGCGTACACACTGGGCAATATAGTAAAAGATATCGCTCAGAAGGAGTCAAAATGAGCAACATCCTTTACTATATCAACTAGTGTGTACAGGCCTTCAGTCTTAATCTACTTTTAGTTTAGGATTAGTATTTTGATGTAGCTTTTATTGTCTAATTGCGGCAAGTAGTCTTGATTTTTGCACTACACACTTTGTCCTTAGCTACATCAAAATACTAAAGGGCAAGGACAAAGTGTGTAGTGCAAAAATCAGGACTACTTGCCAGAATTTGACAATATAAATGTGAAATATTAACTGACAAAGCCACAGATTCCCAAACATGTTCCTCAAGTGGACACTTGCTAAAATAATTAAATTTAAATACTGAATCAGTACTGAAATTTAATTATTTTAGCAATAAAAAGCAACAGATGTTTTAAAGTTTGAAGGGTGTTTGTGTGATGTCATCCTCTTTGTCAGAACCAATATAACCATATTATATTGTATTATACATAAATATATTATTTATTTCAGTCATTAAGTGCGCTCCACAGAGATATACTATTTCTTGATATATATATATATATATATATATATATATATATATATATATATATGCAAAAGCCCTCATTCAATTACTGACTCATCACTAATTCTCTCATTTCCCAATATGTTAGGAAGATGAAATGTAGCATAGGTATTCCAAAGGTGGGAGATAGGAAAACTATGCAATTAGAATATTAATAAACCTCCCCTAAGGGGATCAAAAGTGGGTAGAAATAATGATGTAATTTCTGGTGTGTCTTGTGTTGCATCAATGATAATGCCCAAACAGACAATTGGATCAAAATTTGGATTGTACCTCCAGTGTGTAGAATTTAATAAACTACAAAAATGTTCCTGTCACTTTTTATCGTATCTGCTATGTATGCTCCTTGGGTAACGCCAAGAACCATGGATTCATATTTACTTCCATTAAGATGTCTAAAATTTACATTTACCAAATGTTTTACACTAATTTAAATTACAAACATGAAAATCAGAAACTTCCGTGTGAAGAACAGATTGAAGAGCTAGTGTCCTAATAGTTTACTGCAGGGCCGTAACTACGTGTGTGCCAGGTGTGCCTGGCACACAGCGCAGTCGCCCTGAGTGCGCAACTACCCGCATCCCCATTCAAGAGTGCGGCATTGTAATGAGTCAGACTGACTCACTACAAGCCGCCCGTGATGTGTGCTGTGAACTCTGGAGCCCCATCAACGCCCCTCACAATTGCCTGCTGCTGATGTCCCAGAGACAACAAGGCGGAGACTCCACCCAGAAACACCTGTTGGTGACGCCCCCACGCCGGCCCTGCTTGAGAGGAGCACCTGACCTAAACTTATGTGCTGCAGTGCTGGGCATTACAGGTGCTTGCCTGCGTTACCGGATATCCTCTACCAGGCAGCCAGGTCAGCTGGAGGTGCCTGCTCTATGGGTTGGAAATGTTTTCAAAAAGGGGACGTGGTCACGGAGATCCGCGATTAGGCCATGCCCCCGACTTGGCCTGGGCAGGTTGTGTGCAGCCCTACCTGCTCTATGTCCTCTCACCTTTTGACAATTCCTGCTGCCATTCACACTGGATGTAAAGTGTGCGGTGACTGGAGGGGACAGATAGTATGTGTGTATATAGGGACTGTGGGGGGTGGAGGGATGTGACAGGCTGTGTGTGTGTGTGTGTGTTTGTATATAGGGGCTAGTGGGGGCAGGCTGTGTGCGTATAAGGACTGGAGGGGGAACGGTGTGTGTGTGTGTGTGTGTGTGTGGGCGGGGGGGTGTTGACAGGCTATGTGTGTAAAAAGGGGGACGCTGTCAGCCGTAATGTGTGAAAAGGGGGACGCTGTCTGCCGCAATGTGTAAAAAGGGGGACTGGCTGACGTAATTTGTAAAAAAAGGGATGCTGTCTGCCATAATGTGTAAAACGTGGGATGCTGCCTGCCGTAATGTGTAAAAAGGGGGACGCTGTCTGCCGTAATGTGTAAAAAGGGGACGCTGTCTGCCGTAATGTGTAAAAAGGGGATGATGTCTGCCGTAATGTGTAAAAAGGGGATGCGGTCTGCCATAATGTATTAAGCCATAATATATAATGTATTATTATGTATTGGTATTATTTTGTGGCTACGCCCCTTCCCCATGAAGCCACGCCCCTATTATTTTTCGCACGCCTACACCACGCACTGTCCCTATCTTGCATGGGGGGTGGGCACCAATGTCGTTTCTTGCACACAGCGCTAAAATGTCTAGTTGCGGCACTGGTTTACTGATATCATTTTTGAAAATATTTTTTAAACCAGTGCACTACACCAAGACAACTGCTATTCTCTCTCCTGTGTGTTGTATACCAGTGTACTAGGTGTCAGTAGTAGCGCCCCTTATGCCATGATAGTGACACATTATATTCATAAATAAATAATCATTTCAGGCTATTTTAGGGCATTTCATCATATACACTGTTTATTACATTTCACTGGTACAGATGATCAGTACAGATGTTTCTCCTCCCCGGTCTGTAACAAGAATGATTTTTATAAAACACTTCTCACATTCAAAAAATAATAATTTCCTTACTTGTAACTATTACAGGCTACATTGAGGCCCTCAGAGATACTATTCATGTTATTAATACACGTTATATTTCTAGTAAAACACTACTAGTGGCTGATTCAGATGTGTAAGGAATTACACAGCCGCAGGGAAGTGGATGTGCAATTATGTAAAAATATAATGCAAATGAAACAGGAGGCATCTGCAAGAGATGGACAACTCCTGCATGCATCTGCAAGTCTCCAGTGCTGTATCTGAGGGTGCAGCCTTCAATTACTATCATGACCATTGCAAGCACTGGTGAGGATTCATAATGTTTGCACACCATGGTCATTCTGCATAAGCTGAAGCCTCCTCAGACTGTCTGCAGGAACCGGAAACACGGGTCCATGAAGTCGGCACCCAAAAAAGTAGACCCTGAACCAACCCTTTTGTGAAAAACAGTGCCAGTTCCTGCCCGCAGCTCCACCCCCAATTCCACAATATGTCATCCGGCAGCTGTGCCAGGGGGCTGCGAGCTATATCACAAGACCCAGTCTGCACATGCACAGAACAGTTCTTGTTTCTGTGCAGACCCTCAAACATCAGATTTGTCTATAAACTATAGGGTTTATGTACAAACCTGAATTAGGTCCACAGGACATTTATATGCTTCCTAATCTGATGTTTAACAAGACTTGATTAACAAAGAAAACATTTATCGCATTCAGAACATGTAAATGGTTTTTTTCCTGTGTGACTCCTCTGATGTTTAACAAGATGTGACTTTTGGGAAAAACATTTGTTGCATTCAGAACATGTAAATGGTTTCTCTCCTGTGTGACTTCTCTGATGTATAACAAGATGTGACTTGCAGAGAAAACATTTGCTGCCTTCAGAGCATGTAAATGGTTCTCTCCTGTGTGACTTCTCTGATGTTCAACAAGATTTGACTTGCAGAGAAAACATTTGTTGCATTCAGAACATGTAAATGGTTTCTCTCCTGTGTGACTTCTCTGATGTTCAACAAGATGTGACTTTCGGGAATAACATTTGTTGCATTCAGAACATGTAAATGGTTTCTCTCCTGTGTGACTTCTCTGATGTATAACAAGATGTGACTTGCAGAGAAAACATTTGCTGCATTCTGAGCATGTAAATGGTTTCTCTCCTGTGTGACTTCTCTGATGTTCAACAAGATTTGACTTGCAGAAAAAACATTTGTTGCATTCAGAACATGTAAATGGTTTATCTCCTGTGTGACTTCTCTGATGTTCAACAAGATGTGACATTTATATGCTTCCTAATTTGATGTTTAACAAGACTTGACTTACAAAGAAAACATTTATCGCATTCAGAACATGTAAATGGTTTTTCTCCTGTGTGACTCCTCTGATGTTTAACAAGATGTGACTTTCGGGAAAAACATTTGTTGCATTCAGAACATGTAAATGGTTTCTCTCCTGTGTGACTTCTCTGATGGATAACAAGATGTGACTTGCAGAGAAAACATTTGCTGCATTCAGAGCATGTATAGGGTTTCTCTCCTGTGTGACTTCTCTGATGTTCAACAAGATTTGACTTGCAGAGAAAACATTTGTTGCATTCAGAACATATAAATGGTTTCTCTCCTGTGTGAATCCTCTGATGTACAACAAGATGTGATTTCCAAGGAAAACATTTGCTGCATTCAGAACATGTAAATGGTTTATCTCCTGTGTGATTCCTCTGATGTGAAACAAGATATGAATTTCGGGAAAAACACTTGCTGCATTCAGAACATGTAAATAGTTTCTCTCCTGTGTGAATCCTCTGATGTATAACAAGAGATGACTTTCGGGAAAAACATTTGCTGCATTCAGAACATGTAAATGGTTTCTCTCCTGTGTGACTCCTCTGATGTCTGTGAAGATGTGATTTACATGTAAAGCGTTTGTCACACTCAGAGCACAGATGTGGTTTCGCTCCTGTGAGACTCATCATGTGTTAGATGAGAAACAATTAGCTACAGAAAGTTTCTGGTTATCAGAAAGAGAAAATCATTTTTGTAAATTCTCCAAAGGTATAAGAAGAAATTAGTTCTTTAGTTGGCATGATGAGCGATCAATGTTCCTTTCCACAATGTATTGTAATATTCTTGGAAATCGTGCACATTTATCCTGTAAGAAAAAAGTTTATATTAAAAAGAATAAAGGTTACTGGGGTAATTCTACTTTTACAGTAATAGTTTTTTTGTATTTGGAACATGATATATATTTATATAGACTAACAAACATGGGACTTGATTCAGCTTCAGTTGCAGTTATGTTAAATTAGTAAAACTGCAACTGCTTGTGATCACATGCTGGGGGCTGCCTAGAACAGGGTAAGGACTCCCAGTATGCTAATGTCCATCAGTGATGCAATCGCATATCAGAAATTATCCATACTGAATAGGTCCCATGTTCCAGTCATTTATCGTTGTTTTTATATTTGTGTATTTTGCAAAATTGCTATATCCTCATTTCCAGTCAGATGATGCACAGAGTAATGTGGAGGAGTCTATGGTGGAGCTGTCACATAGATACTTCATTATAAATACTTATCTAATACAAATAATTATATGTGAGTATCTGCCACTTATAGACCCCATTATATACACAGATGCAAAACTTTGGGAGGAAAAACAAGAAGAAATCTGCACTGTTGACGCACTGGACAGTATTAATGAATCATAAAATATAACCTTTATTAAGTATATATTAAAATTGGATATATATTAGTGTTATTGTCCCAAACTGCAGTGAAACATAAAGGTTAAAATCACAGAACTGACATACATGTGAATAAAGAAAATAAAGAAATGTGAAAAAGAATTTAAAAAAGCGTGTCCACGTGTGGTTATTTATTAGAAGACACAACCCTTACGGGGTTGTTTATATGAATATATATGTTGCTAATAGTCACTCTCAAGCGTAATGTTATTGGATAGCTGTTAGTGTCTATGTCGTCTGGTACCACTGGGTCTTATCCCGTACACTCCCTTTACTCCCTTCACTCAATAGGGGTTACCTCCCGGGAAGCCATCCCCATTGGCGAATTAGTGGGGGTGAATGGGTATAATAGGTAAGCTGACCTCCAATTGTGGAGTGTTTTGGTAGTTGGAGATTACTGTTTCTCTATGTCTCCTAGGACCATATTCCTAAATTCAATGCCACTGGAGGATAGCTTTCCATATATCGGATAAGGGATTACTTAATATGAAAATCTCTATACATCATGGAACAATCATGTTTATTATTATCCAAAAGGGAAAATGAAATAGCTTTAATTTAGCCGTTTAGGTATAATTAGTTGGCGAGATATACCAACTGGTGGGGTTGCCTTAAGGAATATAGCAATTCCAATTCTCATAATGTAATCTCCAACTACCAAAACACTCCACAATTGGAGGTCAGTTTACCTATTATACCCATTCACCCCCACTAATTCGCCAATGGGGATGGCTTCCCGGGAGGTAACCCCTATTGAGTGAAGGGAGTAAAGGGAGTGTACGGGATAAGACCCAGTGGTACCAGACGACATAGACACTAACAGCTATCCAATAACATTACGCTTGAGAGTGACTATTAGCAACATATATATTCATATAAACAACCCCGTAAGGGTTGTGTCTTCTAATAAATAACCACACGTGGACACGCTTTTTTAAATTCTTTTTCACATTTCTTTATTTTCTATATTCACATGTATGTCAGTTCTGTGATTTTAACCTTTATGTTTTACTGCAGTTTGGGACAATAACACTAATATATATCCAATTTTAATATATACTTAATAAAGGTTATATTTTATGATTCATTAATACTGTCCAGTGCGTCAACAGTGCAGATTTCTTCTTGTTTTTCCTCCCAAAGTTTTGTTCATATACACTGCAGTTGACAGCACCCCCTTGTACAATAACATAGTTAAGTATTGGGGAAAAGGGGTTTCCATCAATATGGGTATATGTTGATGAATTACATATACCCATGATATTCTAATACTGTAAGAGTGTGCAGATACTAAGTTTGTGTGTATACACAGATGCAGCCTCTGTAATTTCACCTGACCGAGGCACAGGCGTGCACTCCCGGCGTGACTATTCTTAAAGACATTCTGATATAAAGGATGATGAAAAGATAGAGGATATGGGAACCTCAAGGTACAGCCTGCAATAATATACACTGGAATCTAACCCCGTGACTCCTTTGTTAAAACATAGAGTGTGGATATGTCACATGGCGCTTCTTTGTTGGTTCAAGTGTGAAAAAGATGTAATAAATGATGTGAACACAGAAAATGAATAAGAATGACTACAGAATATTACATTACAGTCAAAGGTGGATTCTCTGTGTTATGTCCTTTATGGAGGGTGTGGATTTGGGTTTGTGACATGTACCATATGTACACCCTATATTCTTATATAAAGATCTGCTTCACCTTGTAATTTACTTCCCTGTGTGAAACAAGGGTGTGTGGGGTGTGTGAAAGGGGGGTCAGGCTATTTCCAGAAAAGTGATAAGGCACTGAAATGCTGGGTAAATGCCGTGAATTTGAGACATTTCTGTCAGAAAAGGGTATAATTGAGTAATAACAGGAGTATTATAGTACTAAGACTATATAGACCACAATCAAAATAATAGTTAAACAGTTTACAAGCACTATCTCACAGTATTGACAAAAGATTATATACGGTACATTATATATATATATATATATATATATACATACACAGTATATAGTAAATAAATGCCCAGCACTCTCCATAAATAAACCCAATGCAGTAGCTTTCTGTGTGCCCCCCAAAAATGGTACACATATCACTAACCGGTAATAGGCGACACCCACAGGGTTTCCAGTATTACTAATAGCACCTGCTCACACCAACGCCAATGTCAATGTTTCAGATTTTAATCCAATCTTCTTGAAAAAAAAAATCTGAAATGTTGACCATAGCGCTGGTGTGAGCAGGTGCTAATACTAATACTGGAAGCCCTGTGTGTGTCGCCTGCTACCAATTGCTGTGTGTGTGTGTATATATATATATATATATATATATATGTTATATCATAATGGACCTCTCAGTGCTGACAGACAATATATATATATATATATTATATACAAATTACACAATAGTACTGATAGAGGATGTATACTAAGATTATGGGACAACTAAATTATTCCTGTCACTACATTTATGGCTCATACAGTTTAGGTGACAAACTATAAATGACCATCGATATATTTAGATATTTATTTCTGAACTTACATTAATTGTCTTCATGCTTCATGAATAACTACTCTCTGACCAACAGAATAATATAGAATCATATAATATGAAGTGTGATTCTGGATATTTTCATTATTATCTTAAATACAATATTTAATAATAGATAATACAAAATATAGAATAATAAAGTGAACAGTAGTATATCATTTCATTATTTTTTTAATTATAATTATTAATTTAATTACGTTGTTATATGTACTGTACAGTATGTATAATATAATTACCTTACTCTGGAGATTCCTCCTATGTCTCTTACTCCTCCGTCCATCCAGCTCTCCAACCAGTAACTCATCCAGCAGCTCCTCCATCAGCTATCAGTGGCCTGATACACCCTATTTATAGTCACTCCTCCCCCATCTCTCTCCAGTAGTTCCCAGGATGACCAGAAGGAATTCTTACACTGAGAGGTGACATGTAAATTAGGGTCTCATAACATTAGTATATAGTCATTCAGCACATAAGCTTCTCGTGCCCAGCTCCTTGTCTTGTAAATGAGGTGTAAATATTCCTAAAGTCACTTACTACAATGGGAAATGCTAATTACACCCTGGCAGGGGTAACGCCTTGTATTTTAATTAGATCACAGCAGCCTCTGGCCTCCTGTTATGTCACCAAAGGGACCTTTTGTTTAGTGCTCACCTATTGTAAGCCTCATTAAGAAGCTTGTACAATACTCAATTTTTTTTTGTCTCATGATCTTAAAGACAGTGTGATTTAAATGCTTAATATGAGACACATTGCTTAGACATATATTGAGTAAAATGACTTTAAACTGATAAGACCAAGACTTAGAGGAATTGGTCACAGAAAGAAAATCCCTTTTGGGAGCACTTTTTTTTGTAAATATGTATATGAATTAATTAAAATGTCACCTTTATTAAGCCTCTCTTGATAAAAATGAATTAATTAAGAGGCACATATCATACATTTAGTGTGCTCTAAACACATTGCCACATAAAACAAGGATTATTAATCGTATAGTATTTAGTGGTGATTTTCTTAATAATCATATACAAATCTCATAAATAAGGAAAAAGACAGCTTAAGGGTCCAAATGTAAAATTTCTAATTATTTATTTATAGATCTGAAGTGATAGTATTCCTCCTATATTGAACACTATTTATCCATGCTTGTCTAATTATAGATATATTCAAAAAGTTTACATGGAGAGTATTAAATCAATATTGTCTACAATATAATTTAGCTTTCTAACCTCAACCTATTATTTTTAGCATATGATGTAGTACCCAAATTACATTTTAAACATTTTACATGTTATGCCTCACATGAATATTGTGGAATAGATGTTATATTACACCGGGAAATGTCACATGCAAAACTATGCTTTAAATACTCCAAATGATACCACACACATCCATCTCTACAGGGCATTTTAAATGTAACAATTTCATGAATACAGCCCTGCAGGCATTTATATGGTTATCATTTGGAGTATTTAAAACATTGTTTTGCATGTGACATCCCTGTGACTATGCTATGTGACCATAGGGATACTCTGTGACCAATGCTGCGCCATTGTACTCAGCTGCTGGGATTTGCACCGCTGCCGGTGGGCGTCTCAATGTAAATCCATGTGGCTTTGACATTAACACATTTCTACACAGCTGCTGCACACAGACTCACCGCTGTGAATGCATTTGTGTACATCTATGAATCAGGCCACTGTCTCCCAATATCATGTAACTACAATATGCTTTTGATGTGCTCCTGCACAGTCACCCACAGCACCCTGTATTTCTGCCTTACTATTACATATGAGTTGCTGGGTCTCACACACTGCACATCCACAGCAGACATAGCAATAGTATAGATAGGATGAAACAATTGGGTTTTTAGCTGAGGAAAGCAAGAGTACTCAGAATAAATTCCTCACATGAACTTGCTGAACTGCAGATAGAGGAGATGAAAACCAGATTTTTGCAAAGAGGTTACTCACCCATAACCTTAAACAGATGTATTAAAAAGGCATACCATCGCTTTAGAAATCCATTAAGCGAAGCGGATAAATCTGTGAGAAATGATCGAATGGTACCTGTGAGCACATATGATCATACTTCGCACATCACTGGTAGTGATGAGCGGGTTCGGTTTCTCAGAAACGGAACCCCCCCCCCGAACTTCAGCCTTTTTACACGGGTCCGAGCCATACTCAGATTATCCCATGTGGCTCGGTTAACCCGAGCACGCCCGAACGTCATCATCCCGCTGTCGGATTCTCGCGAGATTTGGATTCTATATAAGCAGCTGCGCATCGCCGCCATTTTAACACGTGCATTGAGATTGATAGGGAGAGGACGTGGCTGGCGTCCTCTCCGTTATAGTAGAAAAGACACAGAGTGACTTAGTTATAATTGTGGGGAGGATTGGGGATGGGGAGCAGCTGTTAGGGAGTACAGTGCAGGGTTTTGATTATAATAGTAGTGACCACCAGTTTAATCCGTTGGTTCTCTGCCTGAAAAAAACGCTCCACCATATCTGTGCTCAGTGTGCTGCCCTGCTGCATATATCTGTGCTGAGTGCACTGCTCACACTGCCTAATTGTGGGGACTGGGGAGCAGTTATAGCAGGAGTACAGTGCACAGTTTTGCTGACAGTGACCACCAGTCCAGTATACATTTGTCTGCCTGAAAAACACTCCTGTGGTGGCTTTTTTTTTCTTCATACTAGTTTAACAGTCTGCTGACAGTGTCCACCAGGTCCGTTATTATTATATACAGTAATATTATATATATATGTGAGTACGGTAGGACACGGCTGTACCTACCTCTGTGTCGTCACTCGTCGTCCATAAGTAATATAATACTATACTATCCATCCATCTACATTGTATACCTGTGGTGGCTTTTTTTTTCTTCATACTAGTTTAGCAGTCTGCTGACAGTGTCCAACAGGTCTGTTATTATTATATACAGTAATATTATATATATATATATATATATTTATATATATATATATAGCAGTACGGTAGGCCATGGCTGTACCTACCTCTGTCATCACTTGTCGTCCATAAGTAATATAATACTATACTATCCATCCATCTACATTGTATACCTGTGGTGGCTTTTTTTTTCTTCATACTAGTTTAGCAGTCTGCTGACAGTGTCCACAAGGTCCATTATTATTATACAGTATATTATATATATATATATAGCACTATGGTAGGCCACGGCTGTACCTACCTCTGTGTCGTCACTCGTCGTCCATAAGTAATATTCCATAGACAAAAAACCTTACGGTTTCACATGTCCCATTAAGGCTTCTTAGACATGATTGAAATTTCAGAAACCTGTTGTAACTCTTCCACTCAAACTCCAAAAAGCAATGAAATTCCGATCATTAAGGCTGACGCCTTAATGGACGTGTTCCTTGCGCAATACGGATATGGTATGCCATCACAGCCTGTGGGTAAGTGCAGATTCAGCACTCTCACAGAGTGAGATTGCTGTCACTCACACAATGGTGGAGCTGCTAATTCACAGATTTGTGTGCTCATTGGAATACACACATGCAGTCTATGCAACTGAAGGTCTGAGCAGTTTTGTGGTGCTCCCATCCCACACAGTGCCCACAACCATCCCATTCAGTCACCACAACAATCCTACCTTGTTACAACATCCTTCTAACTCCATACATCCATCTCACTTAGTATACACATTTAGCTCCCTCAAACATCTTGGTTAATTGCTAAAACTATAATACCCCATCTACGGTCTATGCATCTACACTTACTTCCCCTATACACCCCCATGCTGCCCTGTCTTCTCCAATCCCTACTGCTGTGTTTTCCCATCTGTGCTAGTCTGTACTAACTTATCTGTACCATCTGTCTTTCCCCACCTGTGCCTTGTCTGTACCACCGTTTCCTTCTCTCTGTGCTGCTCAGTGTTTCCTTCTTCAACGTCACTCTGCCTCCTCCAATACATAGCACTGTCTTCTCTCCCATCTGAACCAGTTTTCTACCCATCCGTGCCAGTGTTTTTAACCCATCTGCACCGATGTCTCCCTTCCCATACTTGCTGCTTGATCTACCCCCTATCCACACCACTCTTACCTTCAGGATGACAGCTATATGAATAGGGTAAGTTTTGTGGGTCACTATTGGGGTGGGAGGGGGGTTGCTCTATCCAACCCACCCAAGGATTAGGCCTAGCTGCCACCTCCCAAGGGGAGGTAAAAATACTTATCTCCTCCAATGTTGGGACTGTATTCCCCTCATCCATGCTGCTCTGCCTTCCTCATCCATGCCGTTTCTTTCCATCTATACTGCTCTTACCCCTCCCACATCTGTGCTGCTTTTTCCCCCTCATCCACACGGCACTGTCCACCCAGCCACACAGCTGTCTCCCCACCATCTGTGCCACTGTCTTTCCCCCATCTGTCTTACCTCCCCACAATCTGTGGGGATAATTCAGAGTTGATTGTAGATGTGCCAAATTTAGCACATCTACAATCATTTACTCTGACATGCGGCGGGATGCCCAGCACAGGGATAGTCCGCCCCGCATGTCAGGCCCTCCCCCCACTGGGCTCCCGGGTACGCACGCACAGTGCAGCCATTGCGCATTCACACCCCACAAACTAATTCAGACTGCGATCGCTGCAGTCTGAATTATCCTGTGTTTATTTGTCACCCCCATCAATGCTGCTTAGTCTTCCCTCTATCCACACACCCCCATCCACAATGCTCTGTCTTCTCCCCCCAATCAACAACACTCTTACCTCATCCGAGCAGCTTTGTCTTCCGCTCAGACCTTCAGTTGCATAGACTGCATGTGTGTATTCCAATGAGCACACAAATCTGTGAATTAGCAGCTCCACCATTGTGTGAGTGACAGCAATCTCACTCTGTGAGAGTGCTGAATCTGCACTTACCCACAGGCTGTGATGGCATACCATATCCGTATTGCGCAAGGAACACGTCCATTAAGGCGTCAGCCTTAATGATCGGAATTTCATTGCTTTTTGGAGTTTGAGTGGAAGAGTTACAACAGGTTTCTGAAATTTCAATCATGTCTAAGAAGCCTTAATGGGACATGTGAAACCGTAAGGTTTTTTGTCTATGGAATTTCATTGCTTTTTTTAAATTTATTTTTTTTATTCAGAAATGTAAAATTTCACTGTAAGAATAAACATTTGATTTTTTAAATGTTTAATGAAAATGTTCGTATAACATCACTGTTCTGTGCAAAATTATTTTATTTACCAAACCGAATTGTTTAAGGTCCATACACACTTAACGATTTAATGAGCGACGTCGCTCATTTTCCCCCTCCTTGAGCAACGTCGCTCGTTTTATCGTTAAGTGTGTATGCCGTCAGCGACGAACGATGCGCGGCCCTGCGGGTCGGCAACAATCGTCACTGTCGGTAGGGCATGCATGAAGGATGTGGACTGTCGTCCACGACCTTCATGCAGGGCTGGCGGGGGCGTGACATCACTGAGCGGTCATATCGCTCAGTGTGTTCAGTCGGCCGCCGGCCAGCCCGGGAGGGGGAAACATTACACAATGTCGCTCACAGAGCGACATCATTTAATGTGTATGGTCCTTTAGACTTTGGTCAAAATATTTTGCTGCCTTTGCAGCTGATGCAGGGAGGGGGGTAGGCGGCAGCAGCCTGTAACTGAGGCTGGAGGTAGGCGTGAAATGCATAGCTTGTACGTGTGAGTGCGTGGTGTCAGGTGCTGCGCATGTATATGTGTGTGTGTCAGGTGCTACCTGTGTATGTGTGTGTGTATATGTGTGTGTCAGGTGCTGAGTGTATATATGAGTGTGTCTGATGGTGCGTGTGTATGCGTCAGCTGCCGCACGTGTGTGTGTGTCAGGTGTTGCTGGTGTATATGTGTGTGAGTATCAAGTGCTCCGCGTATGTACAAGTGTATGTCTGGTGCTGTGCATGAATACGTATGTCTGTGTCAGGTGCTGCGCATGTACAAGAGTGTGCGTTAGGTGCTGCGCGTGTACACGAGTGTGCGTTAGGTGCTGCGCGTGTACATGAGTGTGCGTCAGGTGCTGTATGTGTACATGAGTGTGCGTCAGGTGCTGTATGTGTACATGAGTGTGCGTCAGGTGCTGCGCGTGTACATGAGTGTGCGTCAGGTGCTGCGCGTGTACATGTGTGTGCGTCAGGTGCTGCGCGTGTCTATGTGTGTGTAAGATGCTGCATGTGTATATTAGTGTGTCTGATGGTGTGCGTGTATATGTATGTATCAGGTGCTGCGTGTATATGTATGTGTCAGGTGCTGTGTGTATATGCATGTGTCAGGTGCTGCGTGTATATGCATGTGTCAGGTGCTGCGTGTATATGCATGTGTCAGGTGCTGCATGTGTACAAGTGTATGTCTGGTGCTGTGCATGAATATGTATGTCTGTGTCAGGTGCTGCGCATGTACAAGAGTGTGCGTCAAGTGCTGCGCATGTACAAGAGTGTGCGTTAGGTGCTGCGCGTGTACATGAGTGTGCGTCAGGTGCTGCATGTGTACATGAGTGTGCGTCAGGTGCTGCGCGTGTACATGAGTGTGCGTCAGGTGCTGCACGTGTCTATGTGTGTGTAAGATGCTGCATGTGTATATTAGTGTGTCTGATGGTGTGCGTGTATATGTATGTATCAGGTGCTGCGTGTATATGTATGTGTCAGGTGCTGCGTGTATATGCATGTGTCAGGTGCTGCGTGTATATGCATGTGTCAGGTGCTGCGTGTATATGCATGTGTCAGGTGCTGCATGTGTACAAGTGTATGTCTGGTGCTGTGCATGAATACGTATGTCTGTGTCAGGTGCTGCGCATGTACATGAGTGTGCGTCAAGTGCTGCGCATGTACAAGAGTGTGCGTCAAGTGCTGCGCATGTACAAGAGTGTGCGTTAGGTGCTGCGCGTGTACATGAGTGTGCGTCAGGTGCTGCATGTGTACATGAGTGTGCGTCAGGTGCTGCGCGTGTACATGAGTGTGCGTCAGGTGCTGCACGTGTCTATGTGTGTGTAAGATGCTGCATGTGTATATTAGTGTGTCTGATGGTGTGCGTGTATATGTATGTATCAGGTGCTGCGTGTATATGTATGTGTCAGGTGCTGCGTGTATATGCATGTGTCAGGTGCTGCGTGTATATGCATGTGTCAGGTGCTGCGTGTATATGCATGTGTCAGGTGCTGCATGTGTACAAGTGTATGTCTGGTGCTGTGCATGAATACGTATGTCTGTGTCAGGTGCTGCGCATGTACATGAGTGTGCGTCAAGTGCTGCGCATGTACAAGAGTGTGCGTCAAGTGCTGCGCATGTACATGAGTGTGCGTCAGGTGCTGCGTGTACATGAGTGTGCGTCAGGTGCTGCGTGTGTACATGAGTGCGTCAGGTGCTGCGCGTGTACATGAGTGTGCGTCAGGTGCTGCGCGTGTACATGAGTGTGCGTCAGGTGCTGCGCGTGTACATGAGTGTGCGTCAGGTGCTGCGCGTGTACATGTGTGTGCGGCAGGTGCTGCACGTGTCTATGTGTGTGTAAGGTGCTGCATGTGTATATTAGTGTGTCTGATGGTGTGCGTGTATATGTATGTGTCAGGTGCTGCGTGTATATGTATGTGTCAGGTGCTGCGTGTATATGCATGTGTCAGGTGCTGCATGTTTATTTTATTGTGTCTGATGCTACATGTGTGTGTCAGGTGCAGCACGTGTATATGTGTGTGTGTCAGGTGTTGCGCATGTATGTGTGGGTCAGGTGCTGCATGTTTATTTTATTGTGTCTGATGCTACGTGTGTGTGTGTCAGGTGCTGCACGTGTATATGCGTGTGTGTCCGGTGTTGCGCGTGTATGTGTATGTCAGGTGCCGTTCCCTTTCTTCCCATCCCAGCTCTCTCTGTAGAATACAGCTCTGCACCCAGAGAGAGGGAAAGACCAGGGGGCTGATCACGGCACTGCTCACTTTTTGGTCATGAGTTCGGCCTCCTGTTTCTTCCAGTGCTGTGTTCCTGCAGCCCAGCCCTCCCTGTTGTGCCAGAGAATCAGCCCTTCCTTCCCCTGCCAGAGAGAGAGAGCCCGAGGCAGAGACACTCTTCCCGTAGCTAGCTTACCCCCAGTACTTCAGCACTGGCCATGTGGCAGTCAACAAAGGAGACCAGCAGGGGGTTCTGGCAGCATCAGCTGTGGCCGCAGCTGGATCGGGGAGGCCTGCAGTGTCTGAGGTGGGCAGCACTTCCTCCGCCGCTGTCACCTTCCCCTGCCGGAAAGAAAGCCAGATACATACCCTTCCCGCAGCTGGGCTACCCCTAGTACCTCAGCGCTGGCCAGGCAGAAGTCTATGGAGGGGACCGGCAGGGGTTTAGGGCCACAGCGGCCGAAGCCAGATCAGGGAGGCCTGCAGGGTCAGAGCTGGGCAGCACTTCCACCAACACTGTCACCTCTGTGCTGGGCATGTACACCAGTCCATACAGGCGGAGGTGTCCACAACAGGCAGCAGTATAATGAGTCAGACAAACTCATTACACGCTGCCCACTGCTGCGCCGCATGCCCTCGATGGAGGAAGCCTAGATGCGGTCCCCAGCGGCAGCGAGGGAGAAGGGTGATCACATCACCCTTCAACCAAGCACCTCACAATCAGCTGGGGACCTGCAGTAGCTTCATCTCTCTCTTCCTCTCCCTCTCTGACAGCACAGCAGCCCCTCTGGGTCCCATGTAGCTCTGCCCCCCTGCTCACAGTTCACTCGGCCTCTCCTGATAAAAAAAAAAAATAAGAGCCTGACCTGCTGCTCAGATCCGAGGAGGGGACGGGCGGTAGGTCCTCTGTGAGTGCACTACACAGTCAAAATTAACTCGGACTCCTCACAACAGTGTGGACTGCGGGCGACGTCAGATGCCAATTTGGGTGTGCTTGCCGCACTACCTGCCCATCAAGCCCAACGTGGTGCCGTGGTGCCAGCCCCGCCCACTATACAGATTCCATTTTGTATTAGGAATCCTATAACAGCATTCCGATATCCCTCCCTATGACGCTGCCATCCATACATCCGTACACTGCCGCTCTCATACATCCGTACACCGCTGCTCTCATACATCCGCACACTGCCGCTCTCACAACTATACACTGCTGCTCTCATACATCCATACACTGCCGCTCTCATACATCCATACACTGCCGCTCTCATACATCCATACACTGCCGCTCTCATACATCCATACAACCCCGCTCTCATACATCCGCACACTGCCGCTCTCATACATCCGCACACTGCCGCTCTCCCACAACTGTACACTGCCGCTCTCATACATCCATACACTGCCGCTCTCATACATCCGTACAACCCCGCTCTCATACATCCGTACACCGCCGCTCTCACACAACTGTACACCGCCGCTCTCATACATCCGCACACTGCCGCTCTCATACATCCGCACACTGCCGCTCTCATACATCCGCACGTATGTACATGTTTATGTATGTATAATACACTGAGTATATTATATTTATGAATTAATTGCTTCCCGATTCTGCAGCAGCATCATCAGCACCACCAGTGTTACTCACAGTCACTTCACACTGACTGCTGCACAACACCACTTAATTTCCGGGCCGCCCGCCACCTGGTGAAGAGACATGGGAGATGAAGGACCAGCAGTGCCACGTTGAGCGGAAGTATTGTGAATTAGTTACCCACACACTCCTTGTGACACCTGCTCCCCGTCTGCCCTCCCACCCGCCGCCTGCCGTCCGGAACCCGCACTGACAAGTAAGTCTCGGCAGAATGTGTCTGCCAGCGGCTCCCAGTCCCCCCTAGAGGAACACTGCCAGTGGTGTTGCGGCCGCGGCACACTAGGACTGAGAGACCGCAGCGGGAGGAAAGCACAGGTGGGCGGGAGGAGAGCATGGGCGGACATCACCACGTCACATTGCAAGGTGACGCCAGTCCCCCCAGTGAGGCCGCCGACGAATGCACTCAGCATAGTATTAGCAGCAGGCAGAGGGGGGGCGGGCGCAGCGGTGGTGGGAGGTACGGAAATGAGCTGCAGGCTAGGCTCCACCGATCACACACTCAGCGATCACTGTGCTACAGCAAGGACATTAGGGAGTGCCTGTGCGCACCAGGCACCCACTGTACGCACGCCTATGCGTTACCACCCCCCATATGCCACACTACATCACTATGCTATAGCCCTCCCATATGCTGCACTTCATAATTACACTATACCCCCCATACAACATACTACATCACCAAACTACACTACACTACTCACAATAAAATTAAAACATCCCAGTTCCTCATTCTTAATGAGCTCACGTGAGTTCTCTCCCCAACGGAGCTCCAGACCAAGTAACAATGAAGACACCAGCAGCGTGTAGGGGGCAGGCATGGTCCACTTGTCAGGAGAGAGCAGTCACTGGAGGGTAATAAGGAGGCGGGGCCTAGTCCTACAGATGGGAGAGAACACAGACAGTAGAGAGCAAGGTACAGAGGTAGAAGGGGACGGCTGATGTGAAGAAGGGGGCCGGCCTATTCTTACAGGCTTACAAAATTCGACATTTGACAAATGCGACTTTTCTGCAATGGTACAAATGCGGCAATTCGACAAAAGTATATTCAATTGAAGTTTGTAAATTCGACAACAGTGCTTTTAAACAGTAAATTCGTCATTTTCAATCCGCCACACTTTGCTGGCGGAATTTAATAAAAAAATGTAAAAACATGTTTTTTTTGCTGTTTTTTTTTTGGGTAATAGCATATCTATTTATATTAGAAGGGATTAGGTCAGGCATTCCCAACCACGGTCCTCAAGGCACACCAACAGTGCATGTTTTAGTGATATCCAGGCTGCAGCACAGGTGACTTAATTATTAGCTCAGTTATTTTGATTTAACCATCTGTGCTGCAGCCTGGATATCACTAAAACCTGCACTGTTAGTGTGCCTTGAGGACCGCGGTTGGGAATGCCTGGATTAGGTACTTGGTTTGTCTTTTTTGGAGGCACAAGTATTATTTATGTATTTTTTAAAAGATTATTATTTTTTTTCTGTTTTTTTTTTTAAATGGAATGTGAAAAACCCGGAAAAAAAAAATGGCGTGGGGTCCCCCCTCCAAAGCATAACCAGCCTCGGGCTCTTCGAGCTGGTCCTGGTTCTAAAATTCCGGGGGAAAAACGGACAGGGGATCCCCCGTATTTTTAAAACCAGCACCGGGCTCTGCGCCTGGTGCTGGTGCAAAAAATACGGGGGACAAAAAGAGTAGGGGTCCCCCGTATTTTTTACACCAGCATCGGGCTCCACTAGCTGGACAGATAATGCCACAGCCGGGGGTCACTTTTATACAGTGCCCTGCGGCCGTGGCATTAAATATCCAACTAGTCACCCCTGGCCGGGGTACCCTGGGGGAGTGGGGACCCCTTCAATCAAGGGGTCCCCCCCCCAGCCACCCAAGGGCCAGGGGTGAAGCCCGAGGCTGTCCCCCCCATCCAAGGGCTGCGGATGGGAGGCTGATAGCCTTGAGAAAATTTAAAGAATATTGTTTTTTCCAGTAGTACTACAACTCCCAGCAAGCCTCCCCCGCAAGCTGGTACTTGGAGAACCACAAGTACCAGCATGCGGGAGAAACACGGGCCTGCTGGTACCTGTAGTTCTACTGGAAAAAAAATACCCAAATAAAAACAGGACACAGACACCGTGAAAGTATAACTTTATTTCACACCTGCCGACACACACATACTTACCTATGTTGACACGAAGCAGTCGGTCCTCTTCTCCAAGTAGAATCCACGGGTACCTGAAAATAAAAGATAATTATACTCACCTGATCCAGGTTCCAGATTAAATCCACGTACTTGGCAAAACAACAAACCGAACACCCGGACCAGATGGACTGAAAGGGGACCCATGTTTACACATGGGACCCCTTTCCACGAATGCAGACATCCGTATCTCGCGAGAATCCAACAGCGGGATGACGTTCGGGCGCGCTCGGGTTAGCCGAGCAAGGCGGGAAGGTTCGAACCTGCCTCGGACCCGTGTAAAATGGGTGAAGTTCGGGGGGGGTTCGAATTCCGACGAATCGAACCCACTCATCACTAGTATGTACGTGTGTGTCAGGTGCCGTGCACGTACGTGTGTGTCAGGTGCCGTGCGTGTACGGTGTTGTACGTGTGTCAGGAGGCGCGTACCTACATGTGTGTATGTCAGGTGCTGTGCATGTGTGTACGTACACGCGTGTATGTGTCAGGTGCCGTGCGTGTACGTGTGTGTGTGTGTATGTGTCAGGTGCCGCGCGTGTACGTCTGTGTGGGTGTCAGGAGCCGCGCATATACGTACATACGTGTAGGTGTCAGGTACCGCACGTATACGTACATACATGTGTGTGTCAGGAGCAGCGCGTGTACGTACATGTGTGTGTGTCAGGAGCCACGCGTGTGTGTGTGTGTGTGTGTGTGTGTGTCAGGAGCCACGCGTGTGCATACGTGTGTGTGTGTGTCAGGTGCCACACGTGTACGTACGTGTGTGTGTGTGTGTGTGTGTCAAGTGCCGCGCGTGTACGTGTGTCAAGTGCCGCGCGTGTACGTGTGTCAAGTGCCGCGCGTGTACGTGTGTCAAGTGCCGCGCGTGTACGTGTGTCAAGTGCCGCGCGTGTACGTGTGTCAAGTGCCGCGCGTGTACGTGTGTCAAGTGCCGCGCGTGTACGTGTGTCAAGTGCCGCGCGTGTACGTGTGTCAAGTGCCGCGCGTGTACGTGTGTCAAGTGCCGCGCGTGTACGTGTGTCAAGTGCCGCGCGTGTACGTGTGTCAAGTGCCGCGCGCGTACGTGTGTGTGTGTCAAGTGCCGCGCGCGTACGTGTGTGTGTGTGCCTGGAGGCGCGCGTGTACGTACGTATGTGTGTGCCTGGAGCCGCGCGTGTACATACATGTGTGTGTGTGTGTCTCAGGTGCTGTACGTGTATATGTGTGTATCTCAGGTGCCGTGCGCGTACGTACGTGTCAGTGCCGTGCGCGTACGTGTGTGTCAGGTGCCGTGCGTGTACGGTGTTGTACGTGTGTCAGGTGGCGCGTACCTACATGTGTGTATGTCAGGTGCTGTGCATGTGTGTACGTACACGCGTGTATGTGTCAGGTGCCGTGCGTGTACGTGTGTGTGTATGTGTCAGGTGCCGCGCGTGTACGTCTGTGTGGGTGTCAGGAGCCGCGCATATACGTACATACGTGTAGGTGTCAGGTACCGCACGTATACGTACATACATGTGTGTGTCAGGAGCAGCGCGTGTACGTACATGTGTGTGTCAGGAGCCACGCGTGTGTGTGTGTGTGTGTGTGTGTGTCAGGAGCCACGCGTGTGCATACGTGTGTGTGTGTCAAGTGCCGGCGCGTGTGTGTGTCAAGTGCCGCGCGTGTACGTGTGTGTGTGTCAAGTGCCGCGCGCGTACGTGTGTGTGTGCCTGGAGGCGCGCGTGTACGTACGTATGTGTGTGTGTGTCTCAGGTGCTGTACGTGTATATGTGTGTATCTCAGGTGCTGCATTTGTATGCGTCAGCTGCCACGTGGGTATCAGGTATTGAGCGTGTATGCGTTTGTGTCAGGTGTCGCATCTGTATGTGTGTGACTGTCAGGTGCTGCATGTATATATGTGTGTGTTAGGTGCTGTTCATGTATGTGGGAGTGGCAGGTGCTGCATGTGTATATATGTGTGAGTGGCAGGTGCTGCATGTGTAAACGAGTGTATGTGTGTGTGTTAGGTGCTCTGAGTGTATATGATTGTGTGTCACGTGCTGTGCGTGTGTGCGTTAAATGCCACATGTATATATGTGTGACAGGTGCTGCGTGTGTGTGTGTGTGTGTGTCAGGTGCTGCATGTCTG